>NC_066249.1:4902666-5515500 GCF_024542735.1 Bombus huntii | reverse complement strand
GATTTCCGTATTGGAGTACCGCGTCCCCTAATGGTCTATGGTTAATTTCTTTATAGCCGAAGAATCGCACGAGTCGATTAACGTGACTTACAGTTAGACGGTACTACGGTATTTGGCATACCGCACTCTTGAACGTCACGCAACGATATAACATAGCTCGCTTTTGATCGAACCTATTTGTCCAGTTTGACCGGCAGTTTTATCGGAAAGCTTAAGGGTAACAGCAATTTCGTAATGATAGTTTTGGTTCTGTCTGAGACCCATTCATACGTAGAATTAGACTCGGATTATTAGCTCTCAACGTGTATCTTGCAGCTCTTATTGGCTGCCACTTGTTTGCGAGACTAAGAAACGATAATTATAATACATCTACGTTAGGTACGCGTAAGTAACAAGTCAGCTAAACTCACTACTTTCGAAATAGTTGATCAAATAGTGTGCGATAATTTATCACGTAAAATCGTAGAAAATTCACGAGTTTTCCGCCACGACGAACGTAAATCTGCAGAGGCTGTACCACGATTAATTTCGAGACGCGTTTCGAAGGGGGCGTCATTATGTCTCGCATATATTATTCACGCACTGAACGGTTTACCGGCACAATGCGTCGTAAAACAGCGTGACTAAGTACGATCTATGGGGACTGCATGGCGTGCACCTTGTGGAAATTCTAAACAGAAAGTCTACCTACATTTTTCCCGTGATTCAAGATCGAAGTAAACTCCGATGGCAGACGAGTTAATCGAAACGGGATAAAATTAGAATTCGGAACTTGTAAACGGTGTGTCATGATCTTACAGAGGTCAAAGTACACGTTTATATACGGGGTGGTTGGTAACTGGTGGTACAAGCGGAAAGGGGGTGATTCTACGCGAAAAAAGAAGTCGAAAATATGGAATAAAAATTTTTTTTATCTTTTTTTTTTAATTTGTCCATCGAGACAACGATCTACAGTGAGATCCGTTATAACGAGACGTGATAAAGTGCACGCGTACCGAGCAAAAATTCAAAGTCGATTTTCTCGAAAACAAAGCCTCAAACGAAAAATTTTTATTCTATATTTTCGACTTCTTTTTTCGCGTAGAATCACCCCCTTCCCGCTTGTACCACCAGTTACCAACCACCCTGTAGTTTCAGATCTGGAAGTGTTCGATTTATTAGGTCGGCCGAAAAGTTTCGTTTTAGAAGGAAATAATGGACGCACGACATTTTTCGTTTTATGTTATTTTATCGAATTACGTATGATCCATTTTGTTCCATCAAGATAAAAATCACGACGTTTGACAGATTAGGTTTCGTGTTTGTATAAAGATGCATCGTTGTAAAAGACGTGTCTGTAAAGGAAAGACACTTTTCGGACAACCTAATACATTCGTATCTTATATTAAACGTCGTTAAATTTATACGTAGGTTCGTTTCACACTGTTGGTAGGATCGTTGTTTAAGGCCGGAGACGAGTTGAAAGAAGATCGGTTCGATGTCAAGCGAGGGACTGGCGAGAAAATCGCATCGATCGTAAAATCTCTGCCTACGTGTAAGGACATGACGCGTTGCATGATCGGTGTGGCAATCCCGATGATTTCTAAGCAACGCGCATCAAACTGTTTTTTTCAATATCGCTGGATAATTTGACTTTCCACACAGTTGTAAATTTCTACAAAAATTCTAGTTCCGATATCTCGATTCTCCTGCCATAAGTGTCATAATCCTTTCTCTTCTAATTCTCTTTACAGCGGGTATTTTAAAACCGTACTTTGATGCAAATACAGTTTGTTTCCGTTGCGATTGAGCCTTAAACCATGTCCCGAGCGTAATACATCGTTACGAAACAACAGGTCAATCTATCCGCACAAGGAAAAATCTAAATGACATCGTATTGGATAGGTCAATTTCATCGGCGACGTTCGGTTCGAAGCGTGGCGCGTTCTCTCCGTGGTAAATGAGAGTTTTAGAAATCGTTAAGCGATATAAACGATAGGATCGGGCGACGAACACACGCTATTTATCCGCGAATGAAACGAAAGCGGTCGTTAAACGGGGAAATAGAACGGGGTATTAAAGCGAGGCATAAAGTAACGCCCAAAGTGAGAACCAAAGTAATTTACGCCTGATGGTTAAGTAACCTTCGGGCTCGTAAGATCTGATTGTCTGAACGAGAATCAACGATCGTCGGACATCTCGATTCCGTCGTAAAATCTCTGCCCACGGTTCTAGAGGTCAGCCTCGTTATGCCTGCTCGTGTGAAAATCTAAACGAGACTTCTGTTACACAACCGATTGCGGTTACGATACGATCCCTTGCTTCTTCCGTCCATTTAAATTTATTAGCGCCTCTTCTGTCTCAATTATTCAGGTTACTTTCTTCATCGACCGTTCATCGAGTTCGGACGAGTGGGATCGAGTGGGATCGACCGCGATTCCACGGCAATTTAGACAGCAGATTTCGTGTCAGCTTTTCAAATGTCGTCGCGGTTCCAGCGAACCAAGTTGTACCGCGGCTATTTCTCGCAACCGTCTAATTATATTCCGCTTAAATTCTTCAACATCGACACCTCCAATTACGTTGGAAATCTTACAAGTCGTGGTGGCCACCGACCGAGACCAGGAAGAAGCCAAACACGGTGTTGCTCGAGCCTGAGGGCAAGGATCCACGATCCTGGATACCATAACAGAGAGGCCGCGCCGCGTAGACAAGCCTGTAACGTATTACACACGATGTGGAAATCGGGTAGGTACGCGTTGGAGCGGCGTGGCCGAGCGAGAGGTGAGGCGAGGCGAAGGTGTGAAGGCCATGCGAGGAAAGCAACCCGCATTGTGACCGCCCTTTCCCTCCTCCGGACCCCTTTGCTCGTTTCTCGTGCAGGTCTGCCAATGAACGGCATTCCAACGGCATCTCGACTCGTTCATTGTCGATCTCCCCCTTCTCAGACACTTTCGATCAATCCGGTCTTCTCCTAAACGCGGCACAACTCCAGCTCGCTACCTGTCGTCACCTTGCACCTGGACAATCGGAATCAACTTCCCTCCAACCTTGCGATTTCCATTCTTTTTTTTCTTATTTCCCTTATATTTACTTCATTCGCTTCGTCTTATTCTTTTATTCTTTTCACTCTACCCACTGTGTTTTCTTTCATCCGTTTCTCCCCTGTCGTATTCCATGCAACTCGCAATTTCCTAGTTTTCTTCGACCATCATCCACCCTAAATTTATTTTTCTATTGTACTACGCGTCGCGCGCATTGTTTCGTTGCGATCGTTTACAACTATACAGCCAACGAAGATCTTTCCACGGATCGATCTTCCTTTCCGTATTTCTCGATCACGGACCCGCACTTACTCGAGCTGTTCTCCATCTCTCAGGCAATTTCACGGCACTTTGCCTCTTCTACCCGCGGCAATGACTCACAATGCTCGTTTTTAACAATGAAAGGATCAACTGCATCAGCAATATACAATGCTTATTGAAACCGAGCGTTCATAATGCTATCGTTACCGCTTCATCTTTCGCGACTCTATTCTTTAAATTTCATCAATTTGCCAACCTATCGTTCGCGGATCTGCACATTGCACGTAACGTAAAAGTCGTTCGAGAGTTTTCATCGAATCTTGCGCAGCATATCATCGGTCCAATCGACGCAGATCTCTTACAATCTTCTCGTTTGTATCTTTTTTCTGTTTTTCTTTTTATTAAAGCTGCGCGACAAAGCGCGAGCAATTAATTTCTTTCATCGAATACTTTTTGCTTTGAGCGTTTTTATCGCAACAAACCTGATATTCCTAGCACGATACCGGCAATCGGAGGTTGTCATTAAACGAGTTAAGAGGCGAGTACCGCTTTTTGGCGCTCCAAGTCATCGCGGAGCTGATTGTTCACGGTTCACGATCGAGTGAAATTGTTCGTTCGAGCATGGATGACTTCACAAAGTAAGAACGAAGTAGACGACAGTGAGTCACCTCGAATGTACTCATTTATTGACACGGAGGACGATTGAACGTAGGTACGCTGTCTGCTATTACTAAAAAAAGACCCATCGAAGAGAATATTATTCCTGTCGATACTCGCGCCTTTTCAATGATATCATCTTCCCAAAATCGTCGACAACCGTATGATAAAGAGCTCCTTTCGATTCTCGTCGCATAACAATCGCCTGCCCGATACTAACACCGACTGAACTCCTAGTTGACTCATAGATCGATTTCAAAAAGCTTTTGTGCATTTCATTTTGTGCGTTCTTCCATTTAGACCTTTGACTTAATACCAGAAACACGCGGGCATTGTGACAATTCCGTGTAAACAACTTTGAACACGACGATACATTTGCCCTGTTTCCTGGAAAACCCGTTAAATGGACTTCGCGATACCCTCGACTCACGCGATTAACGAGAACATTAACCTTGTACAATAGCATGTAATTTAGTAGCGATATTTTTAGTTTCTATATAGAGGCAAGAAAACGCGATCGATCATAATTCCGTTGCTTGTAAAATAATTGTAATAAAATAATGTCGTGGTCGAATGAAAGCACCGTTAAGTAACACGAACGTGCTTGCAACTTAGTCAAATTTTTATTTTCTAATAAGCATTTCATTTCACTTTCTAAATAAAAAAAAAAAAAAAAGGAAAAGAAAAATTCTGAAGATCGCGAGAGACAAAGGTGCTGCAGAGTCTCGAGTCTGGAGGATACCGAGCGGATGGTCGCGAAATAAAACGCGGTTCGTCGACCCTGTGCACCAGCTGACGACGTTCGAGCGTCGGCAACGGTCCGTTGTTCGTGCCGGCTCCTTTCATCCGCTTGATCTCAGCACCGATGATTCATTCCCCATTCCCAAAGCGGCCGAATAGGAGACGAAGGACGACCGCGACGAGGACGCGTGTGCAACTTGTTCGCCATGCTTCTTTTTGCCTTCGTGTCTCCTCTGTCCCTTCTTCAGCCCCTGTTGGCCACGTTTCTCACGTCCTTTCATTCTTTCGATCGGAGACAACGCGTGAAAGAACGAAAGTGGAAGCCAGCATCCCGGGGGCTCGTTTAATCCACGGAAACGATACACGCGAAGGGAAGGTCGAAGAAGAGACGAGACAGTCTTTGGGGAACGGTGTCTGACCGGCTTTTATTTGGCAGCATCGAGACGATGACCTCACTGCTCATTAATGCTCGCCAAGCTGGCTAAATCGGGCGTCGCTGACGAATCTGGCACGGTGTCCGCAACGTTCCGACACCTTGTGAAAAATGTGCCTCGTTTCTCGCGGGACGCTTTCGCAGTTTCGCCTCTGCCGGTCACCGGCTCCCGACCGAATTAGTATCACGTTTGTTTCCCTGAACGGGAAATCGTTGCCACCCATCGATCGCAGTTTTCCTATTATATATATACACGTATAAATATGCTTGGCTTTTACGTCGAATAAATATCTCATCCATTCATCTACTGACTCGATTAACTCCATTCCACGTACTCGTCTATCTTGTATTTCTACCTATGTAGATCGTCGCTTCCTTCAACGAATACGATCTATCCTTAAACCTGATTCACGCTGGCGTTCATCGATCCATGTAGCCGAGCAGCCAGTGCCAAATCGTTATCAATTAGGGAGACGACGAGACGAGAGGAGAACACGCGTGGCGAGTACAATAAGCTGGCAGAATTCAACGACGAGTACTCACGAGTGCCAGCTTCTCTAGGAAAGTGCACGGTTTGACACGTGACGCTGACAGCCGCGCTGTCCTCTAGTGACAGCGCGTTGGAAAGCGTCCTGCGTGTGCAGCTAGGTTCTCCTCTTTCTCTTTCTTAGCCGAGCGATTTTCGTGAAACAGCAGGTCGATCGAAGGCGACCGCCACTTCGCTTCTCGACGTTTTCGTTCTGCTCTAGTTCCCTTACTTTCACCTAGGCATCAATTAAAAAGCTGCACGTCGATTGCTGTCGTCGTCGCTGCGCCGGTGTCTGGCGCGAAATCGATGCGACGATTTATCGGTGATAACGATCCAACCATAGAAACCGAATACTCGAAGAGTCGAAAGAGACCAGACGTTTCGAGCAATCGCTTCGATTGGAGAAACGTTAGCGGAGAAAGAGCGAAAGTGAAAATTTCCGATCTGTCGCTTAAAGAGAGTTCGAAGATTCCAATTTCTGTGTCTTAGGAATCGAAGGTTTGGAGAGCGATGATCGAAACGTCGTACAAGTAATCGGAGTTTTCTGAAGATTACCGTACGATGAATTTAACGATTCCCGAGGGAATCTGTTCTCGTTGGACACGGATGGTCCCGGACCAGGAATCGAAGTGGTCGATCGTTCGAGGGAGAAGCAAGTGGATCGAGCCGCGACGACGAGGTTGGGTGAGTCAGAGAGAAAGTAAGAGTCGAGGCAACTTCGTGATTCGATGGTTTGACTTGACGGGCTTGGGAGAACAGGCCACGGATTAGAAACGCGATTCCACGCGGGGCCATCGCCCGCTGACTGCGACTGCCAATCATTGTTTCGCGCAAGTCTCGCGCCATAAATTCGAGGAAACTCCGTGACACGCGATCGAGTTTTCGTAATCGCGTTCAACGCATTCCTCTCGGTTTGCAAATTCCAACGAATAATTCTAGCTTTGTTGGATATTGCTTCAGATTTGTACCTGGCAGTCTCAACATTTTCAAATTTCTACTATACGCGATCGTAGCTTTATCGAACGTCAGATCGGCGATCGTTGTAATGCGATTGGAACTTTCTCGATCCACTTTGCAAGGACTAACATTCCTCGCGAGGTTTTATCATATCGGAAAAATCCAGTTCGATCAATGCGGAAACGAAACTTTTAGCGATACCTCCAGAGTGAAAGGATGCGAAAAACTGCGCAGAAAAGGTGGGATTCGTCACACAGTAAGGGAAAGGAAATGAATGAGAGATGCATAGTAATTTCGTAGTGAGAAAGCGTGGCTGTCTCTCCTTTTTCACCACGAACAATGTAATTTCGACATCGTCGCTTTGAGACATTCTGAAAGAAAAAAAAGAAAAAAAGAAAAGAGAAGAAACTATCTTTTCTCAGAACAATATGGAACGTTCGATGTGGTCAAGAGTTAAACAGCGTACAGTTGGCTGAAGCGTAATTGCGTATCGCATCGTATCACGCACGAATATCGAACGGTGCGTCACGCTCTGCTATATTTTTTTCTAGATATATCGCGAGGGAACGGGGATCGGGCCGGAAAAATAATCGGACGCACCCGTTTCACGAAGATGTTTGCTAATCTGAGCGATTCTGTCAACGCGAAAATAAACGCGATCAACGCTAACCCACTAATAATCGTATCCTTATCGCCGTGACTGATGAGAAAAATGCAATAATAACGGAGGAGACTGGTTATTAATGAAATTCGTAAGACGTGGAATGCTTAACCAGAAAGGTTTTAACGAGAAACGTAAAGAGAAGCTTCTTCGACTTAACTGTCGATAGTCGATAATATTAGCAGAATTTTGAAATGGCAGCGGTGGCTTGCACGAACGATTCTAAAATATAGCAACGCAATTTTCACGCGACGTTGTCGAGGACGAAAGCGATCGAACAGAATAAGATTCGAGACAAAGTCTTTTCACCGAAGGGTTTCGAGAATTTTTCGACCCACGACGCAGGCACGTAACGAAACACGCGCATCATCCGTGTCCTCCTCGACACCGGAGCCAGGGGACGATCCGATGGCGCCACGCGTTCGCATCTCCACACGCCACGAATTACCGAACGATGCGTCACACGAGCTTCTGCTTTTCTCGACGATGCGATGCCTCGAAACGAGACGTGACGAGAGACGACAACGAAAGATCGAGAATTGTACGTTTTAATCGACGTCTGGATAGAATTGATTAATCGAAACGAGAAGAAGAAGAAATAGAATCGAAGGAAGCATCAAACAACGTACGAAGACAATGAATGAAATGAGACAATGAAAATTCTTTGCTTTTTGAGAAATGCTTCTTGTTGAATCTGTTATCGGAATTATTGTCGAAATGGTTGAGAACCATTGTTGCCACCAGGTGGAAGAGGATGCAGCTGAAATCCGCGACGATGAATAAACACGCCGCTTTCGAAAGCTGGCTCTATACCGAGGATGTTGAAGATTTCGTAGCTCGATAAAGCCTCGAACGAACAACGACCGTGAAGGAAAGAAAAGCGATGCGACCATGGCGTAATTCATAATTGAAAGGGAGATTGGTCCAAGATTCAACAGAACGCAACATTGCAAGCGATAGTTACGAAATATTGGAAGAAGAACGATTTAAGAGAAAGAAGAGTACGTTTTATCCCTGTCACTGATTTCTCGTCGATCTTATCTTATTTTAATTTCAAACATCCATTTTAGTTTCAAAACAAATTTTATCGATGACAATCGCGTCATCGTAAGTAACCTGGAATTTCTTAATCGAACACTGTTCACACCGTGACAAACGTTCGAATCCACTTAAAACCTAGCGCCATCGACGGCGATTTTTTGGTCAGACATTGCGTCATACGTTCAGTGATGAACAATATTTTGTTTAAACGCCGCGGCGTCAGATTAGCGTCTGTTTATCTGCGGATCGTGATAACGAATTCCGTGAATAGCGAAGCAACGATGGAGTGCGTCATTCTAGTTCGCACGTTGGTTCGCGGAACCAAGAAAAAGCGACGAAATCCAGTCATCGATAAGTGGAATCTAAGTATTGCACCATCGATGGATGATTTTAGCGAACAATTATTCCAAATGCCGTCATCGTGTGTACTTTTCTCGAAAAGATTCGAGGTTCGTGAGTCAACGATAAGACAAAGTCCCAAAACCTGATCCTACCGAGATTCACCAGATTCTTGAACAAAATTATCTTTCGAAATACTACCTTTTTTTAACTTCTATAATAAATTAGATTTCTCTCAAAATATATTTCGTCGTCGACGCGGAAATTTGTATCGTACAAGTGATACCGCACCCCCGCGATGTTCTACGAAAAACCGTCCTCTAATCCTATTTCTCGTCGTCCTTCATAAATTAAAGACCTCCACCTACGCAGATATGCCTGCAGGCTCGCCCCTGAGGATTAAGGCTCCGATATAAAAACCCGCGTGTCCCGTTGACGAAGATTCCTCGAGATCGTCCAACCGGATACCGTCGAGAAAGAACGCTGTTTAGCAGGGACTATGCATCATCCAGGAACCATATGCGCCTGACGATGGCTCGGTTTCACGCGTGAATAGCGCATCAGAGTCGTCGAGCAGTTTACGTTTGCCGGAGCACCCTCGACAACGAGGAAACTGCGGTCACGATCGTAATGTCTTTCGTGGATGGTAAACAGAAGCACAGGGTGAAGGAAAGAGGGACACAGATACGCTGGACAGAGCTCGGGAAGGCTGTTACGAGCTGAGTGGACGTAGAAACGGTGTAAGAAAATATCGAAGGCAATGGATATGGTTGAAGCTGCGTGGCCAGCGTGTGGCTGCCGTTGACGGGAAATTGACGAAGGAATTGCGAGAAATAGCGTGGATCGAAGCGAACTCTGCAACTCGAATGTAATTACGCTCGATTTGTAATATAATGGTTGTCCACATATTTGCTTAAAAATGTTACGATATCGTATAGGAAGATTATCAGTCAAGTCTCGACGTTCGCGTACCAGCTGATTAGAAATTTTAATTAAAAAATTTGTTATCGCTACGGAAACTGGATCTGCCGGAACAGGCAACGACCCACTTACACAACCGGAAAAAGTGACTCAACCAGATCCGAAATTCCATCCCAAACGGTCGCCATCCGCGATTGCTGGCAGGAGGGGCTGGATAGCAAAGGGGTGGATGAGGAGAAACAATGCGTACACGTCATACGCATTCGATGAATAAGCCCGTGAATTAGGTACAAGAGGCGAGGAGGGGAGGGTTTGACAAGGCCGGGAGAAGGTGGTAGAAGTATCAAAGGGAACAGGCCGGTTGCGTACAAGGGGTGGACGCGGCGAAAAAATGGGGCGGGGGGCAAGGCGCGTGTGCACTGGACACGTTAGTCATTGATACACTTTAAACCGAGCTTCTAGCGGGTGACTCACATATAATAATCGTCATCGACAGCTGATCCAGATGCGTCGAGTCCTGTGTTTCTCCCTCGATTGGACGCCGCTTAGCATCGAGGGGTGGTTCACCCCCCCCCCCCCCCCCCCCCGAGCCTCTCAGGATGCTGAGCGAGGGATCGAGCAAAGCGCACAAAAGCAAAATATAGCCATTCTGACGCTCCCCCTCCCCGCTCCCTTCCGCTCCCCACTGCCGGATGGCCCGTTCAAAAAGCGATGACTAATTCATTAAAGGCCTGCGTTGCCCAAAAGCGACGCAGCCTTCACGCTTCCACGCTTTTCCGATTTTCAATTTGGCCCTGCAGCTCCTCGTGGTCGAGTCAGGGCGGGGGGTGAATCCCACGGGCACTGATCGAGCTAATAAGAGCTCTCCCCTTGCCTACCATCTCTGCTCGTCCTTTTTTTCTTCTCTCTCCTTTCCCTCTCCCCCAACCCCATTCTCGTTCGTTACGTACTCGATGATGATTCAACCGGTTGCCGACCGTTTGATGCGACGCTTCTTTGTGACGAACTATCGAGAGTGTATATTTGGACCGCTTTGTTGCACGGCTTGACGAATGATTCGACGAATGGTGAAATTCTGGGGGCGCGTCGAAGTGGGATTTTTTACCGGACTGAAAACCAAAGTCGACGAAGGGTGTTTCGACGATTTACTCGATTCAATGACCGTTTACGTACTTCGATCTACGATCCATTACGTTCGAAACTCCGTATGGGAATTATAATTCTTTTAAAAAGAAACCGATATAAGAAAGCGTCGATATTTGCGTAATATGAGAAAGAGGAATGGCAGCTGAAAGATGAGGCTGTTTTCCACAGGACGAACGATTCATCACGAGTGTCAAACCGCTGAATGGTAGCACGGTGAATGAAAGGTTTCGATGAACCGTCGCGTCGGTCAGGCCAGCTCTCGTTGGACGTAATGCAATTTGCATGAATTACAGCGGCGGCGGTTCTCTTCGGTATGTTACATGGCCGCGGAACACATACGTGCAAACTCGCCAGTCACACTCTGTTATTCCCTTTGTTCTCGCGCAGAACGAGATCGTGAGAATTAGCAGGATCGTGTACACCACTGTAATGGCCGACTCTCCGCGTATTCATTACCTCCATTCCTCGTTTCTGCTCGTGGAACGTACACCTCCCATTTTTTTGATCGTTTCTATACGCCGATCAACGTACGTAATAAATCGCCGGTGGGCAAAATTGTCGTGACACGCGGTGGAACGCTTAGGTAGAAAGAGCTACTGGAACGCGTTTAGCGATGGAGAATTGGGAATGCTGAGTGCTCAAGGCTTTGTGTATTTTTCTTTTACGATCTGCCCCTAATTTTATGAGTACCGCGCGAGATAGTGCTCGTAAAATGGTTTAAAAGCTCGTTGGAACTTTTGAAATTGCAAGTTTAAGAGAGAGTGAATTTTAGAGCTGCCATTTCTTACGAGAATCCTATTATCATCAACTGGTCTGAATTAGATTTGAATTGCGTTTGGATCGCGTTTTTACGTATCACGGAAGGAAGACACGTTCTTATCGTAGTTTAAAAATTTCGATAGACATTAACGTTCAATTGCACTTTAATAAACATAATCGATACTATGCCATACGTAGAATCTTTTCGTATCGAAAGTAGCGTCTTTGATAATTTTCTAAAAAGCTGGAATTTAAAGAGGAAACTTCGAACGTACGACAATGATTGTCAAAGGAAACGTCAGTATCCGCGCGTGCGTGGTCTCACGGTATTTCGCTGAATCTGCAAGCAGATTTCGCCAATACAATTTCCATAAATTATTATCGACATCGGCCGATGCATATTTATGCGTGACGTACACATCGTCCTTCCTCTTATCGCGACAGAAGGACGAGCGTATCGCAAATAAAACACTCGATGTTAGAGAGCCCATCGTTCGATCGATTCACGATGATTCACGCGCGACCGCTATCGATAAAATTATTTGCCTCGCGATCGTTTGTTATTCGCGGGTCCCGTGATAACGCAATCGGGAATGTACCTCTTTGCACCGCTTCAGTTTTGAAAAATATTTTTCCATTGACGTTCTTTTCATCCACATTATTTAGAGAGAATAATTTTGTCTCTACGAGAATGAGGTAACGAAAAACCGACGACGTTTCGACTGGGATTATATAATATTTAAACCACGATTACGATAATCGAGCGATTAATCAGCCGAAATGTCTCGGTAAACGAAATTATCTTGTTCGTGTTGTTTCATTAAACCTGTGACGGATATGAATATTTATAACGGCGGTTTGAACACGGTATCCTTGAATTTGAAATTCCCCGTTTTCATTTCTAAACAACTTCTCGTTAATATCGTAAACGGAAGATTACAGATTATGATACTTATAGGATGCAAGAAATTTCGAAACCAACGAACGATATTTCTAAAATTGGGATCATCGTTTGCCGATACGTTGGATAAAACGACGATAAGATCGAGCCGATGATCGTGAAAGGAGGGTGGCGACGATCGAGAATCGTCAGGGATCGCAGAGATCGAATCTCGGCGACTCGCTTCCGTGGGTGGCTCTACACGAGGACGTAATTCAACGTTAACGTAGCGGAAGTGGCGATAAAACGGCCGAGCGGTAGATAGCACGCGCTCTCGCAAGAATGAACACGATTACGAAGTCTCAATGAACGGCCACCTCGGTTACGATTGTGTTCCCGCCGGAAACGCAGCAGATAGCGCGAAAACGTCCATTGCTTCGCTGGAAATTGATTTATTTTCGCGGCGAGTGCCACGATCCGAGCAGAGCTACTACCATTGTGAAACGTAAAAATCTGGTTTCGCGATCAGTTGACAGAAGATTAACGAGCTTTTGCGCGCGAAATAATTGATTAGAACTTATTTCGCGAATAAAGGTCAGTCTGCAGATTTAACTGAATATTTAAGCGTGTGATCTGAAAGTTTATCGCAAGAATTTGTCAAAGCGATTATCTATATTTTTCCAATGCGACGATACGTTCCATCGAAGGTAAAATTTATTTCTGACTCTCCTACTATTCGTTGAAGTAATCGGCGCTCGAGTACACAACGGGAAACAGGCTCGCGAATCCGCTCGTTCGATTGATAAAGCCGATCAAAAATCAGCCATTACGAAACTCTGGCTGGCAAACATCGTCATCGGAGCGTGTTATCTCTTCGCTAGCGACTTTCCTCTTTTCTCTACACCCATCTCCCTCGCATATTCGTGCGATTAGCATATTCGGCGAAACGAGGGAACTTGGCGGGTTGGAGGAGCAGCAAAAAAGGGCCGGTTATCGTTGTTTTGGCAAGAGACTCGATACCGTACAACGTCCTCGTCGCGTCGGTCCAATCGCGCTTTCCACTGACGAAAGCATGACTCATCGTGTATATTAACCCCGCGGCATGTTTACGCTGGCTGAAGTGCGCTCGTATGGCCGTATGTCAAAATCACGGTTGCATAACGAGCGCCGCCTCCCCTTCGACCAGCCACCACCTCCATCCCTCCATCTCGAGTTCCCTTACGGATATTTAGAGGTGATTCAGGCGTGGATTACGAGACTTGGCTGCCACTTTGACCTTAATGTTTAGACCAGAGCTACTCGCCATGGGACACGCTCCAGCTAATCGAAATAGATCGAAAAGCGAGAGCTTCGTCGAGGATACGTCGCGCGCGCTTTTCTTAGCGGATGTCGTCGTGGCATTGTGCACGAGTAACAATTAGAAATAAGTCGTAATTGGAGATTCGAGCGGGCAAGTTTCGCAATGGTTGGAGACGGAGGTAGACGGTTGGACGAACGTTCGGGAAGAAAATTTGTTCGCGGCGGAAATGCCAGATCTACGACGATGATAGATAAGCAGATCGTATTAATGTATTTTGTTGTGGAAGATAAATACATTGGTGATTCGACTGGCTGGGTACAACTATTTCACGATCGCGAGAAAGTTCAAGAGTCACGGTTAAACGATGGTAAACTCTAATACAATTTTAAAATGCAATGAGTTTTAAAATGGAATATGTAAAAATGTTGAACCGAGTAACGTTCGGCGAGCATCCAAGCTTGAAAACCTTCGAGATCAGATACTTCTTATCTTATCATCGAACAACTGACACGAGGGAAAAGGAATATCCATAATGTATCGTTTTTAACCTTTAGCCGATTGAAGTAACACTGAACGTCCCTAGAAATTCATAAATTCGAGAAAAAGAATTCGAATTTTATACGACTTGTTCGTTGTAGAAACAAAGATAATCGTCGTGATAGAAAAGGAGGATAGATGGTAATAGGCAAGCTAATCGCATTCACGACGCCGCGTGTAATACACAAGCTGCTTGCATAATTTACGACGAAGACGCACATGCAGCCGCGCGTGCACCGCGTGAACGAGATTCGAATCGCTACGTCCTTATCTGTGGAAGCGATATCGCGCGCGCCTCTCCGCATCGTTCGAGCCTGGTGGCGCTTAGTTCATCGGTGAATTTAGCCGATATTGGTCTCCCCGTCGCGTCTCATCGCCGCGACGTGTCGCTTTTGCGCGACCACGGAGCGCGTTTTTTTAAGACGAGACTAGAGCCCAGCTGTCCAAACGGCTCTACGACTACCATTTTGCGCCACGCTGACGGTATTTAGGTTTTAGATGCCATTTCCTCTTGAGTAATCGTTTTTTGGGACATCGAAATTGAATATCTATATCGCATTCGTTAATTTTTTATGCAGTACAGATCGAAAGAAGCAGAGGATCGCTCGTTATTGATACAAACGACATAAAATTCTACCAATTTCTCAAACTTCCTATGCGAAGAGGTTTCAAAACGTTTAAAACTCGAACACGATTGGTTCACAAGCAGCTCTATTCACAACCTGATGTCTGCGTGGGATCGGTACGTCAATCAGAGAAACATGGAACCTCTGAATTCGAAATTACGAATCTTTTCTTCGATCGTCGGCTTTTCCATACGAGAAAATGCCGTTCTTTAAGCTGATTTCGCAAAACGCATCTTCCACTCTTGTGATCGAATTATTTCAATGGAAAAAAATCAAGAAGATCGAAAGAACGTGAAAAACGTAATTTCGTTTCGCGAAACTCTTCGTAGATCGTTCGAGGCACAGAGTACACGAACGAAGAAGATCCCAATTTTCTCTTCGGCTAGGAATTTCTCGGTAAAATAGACAAACGGTTCGTAGAACGCGGAAGGAGTCCGAGCGTGCGCGTCTTTCTGTTTGTTGTGCTTTCCGCTGCGCGGACGCTTACTTCATCGCTAATTTAACCGGTCACCCTGCTTTCGTCATCCGACGAAAAAGTCGTAATATCCTTCGCGCTTGAAATTACAGTCGATAACCTTTCCTCGTGGCTCGGTCGCCACGAGCAGATTCGTCGTTCGAATATTTATAATCGCGTCGTATCTCGAGCTTCGTCCGGGACGAAAAATCGGAAAAATCGGAAGAGGGAAGGTTGGAGGAACGAAACGTTGGTGAAACAACAATCGTGGCGCGTACAAGGGAACTTCGGTCCGCGGTACGACCGGACGCGCAAACGCTTTTACTGGCAATAAACCGAAAGTGTGACGCAAATCGGAGATAAATTTAAACGACTCCCTGTGACGCGAGCTGCGAATTATTCCCCGGACCGAGAGACGAGACACCGGCGAGCACGTGGATTAGGGGCATTTTAGAAAGGTGCCTTCTATTTTTTGCCCCAGCCATTAGGCGTCTTCGCGAGTTTCGTCGGATTTCAGGGAACTCGGCGAGTCTCTTTTTTTTTTTTTTTTTTTTTTTTGGAACATCCGACATTGCTTTCGATGCGACGAGATTTTGATTTTAAAGTCGATAGAATTTTTTATTTTACTCTCGTTGATATATTACAGACAAGTCGATTGCTTAGGTTTCCCAGATTCGTAGATTTATTGAACGTGAAATTCCGGAGAAATCGAGAATTGCGTACGAAATTGTCAAATTAAGAGTCACGAGTGTTGGGTTATCAGCCATTGATAGCGAATAATACTATTATTAATTCGCGATCAAGGTCACTGCCAATCGAAACAGTAGATAGCCGTATTCGTAAGCATGCTATCAAACGAGAGTCGCGCTACGTATTGTATTTTCCAAGCAGATGCTCCATGTATTCGGTGATCGGCCAGGTAAAAAGACAAAAAGAATATAACAGCTAGATATCTAATAAATTCTATAGTAAATTCTAGTACACCGATGATCGAGAACGTCGTAGAATAAAAAGAAAGGAAAGGTGGAAAAAGGATGAATCTTTTTAAACGATCGAAGCACGATAACGCTAAAAAATTGCACATTTTAAGGTACGATGAAGCTTTCAAACTGTAAAAATGCTGAAATCGGGAAGGTAGTTGGTCAAAGTACGAATGTTCCGAGCCGATCGATCTTTTTAAATTCTATCGAGTCTATTATCATTTCGGTGGGAAAAATTTGCGACGATTGAATAAAAAAGATAGGCAGTTCGCGTTTGTCCCGTAAATATGACCTAATGCGATCATCGATAGATAACAATTAATTAATAACCGTACGATATCTAATAAGATTCGGCAATGTTCACCTTGTGATCGATTCATCAATCGATCAAAATAAGAATAATCTAGCGCAATCGAGTTCAAATCTTGCTTTTAATTAATCGCGAGACAGCGCGAATCGTGAAATTTCGTATAAAACCGCGATCTTACCACTTGTTTGGCTACGATACGTATCAACTAACGTTCATCGACCATCCTTTCTCTTTTACGATCTAATCTTATCGGTGGATGAATCTCGCGGGTCCAAGTAGTCAACGAGAATTCTTATCAAAACACGTAGCACATATTCAAAAAAGCGGAATTTTTGTATTTTCTCTCGAGCGAACATCGTAACGAGTTTCCAAAGAAATTTCTCTGACACGGCACATTTCCCAAGATCGTCCGTTTCTGGAGTAGCGAGGCTCGTTGATATTCCCTCGAGCAGAGAACGAGTCTCGTGATCGACTTCTACGCAAAGAAGTCGAAAGCAGAAGGCCGCGCAAGCGCGTGAGTCACGCGGTTTTTCATAATTCTAAGGCTACGCGTTTTTTCTCATCCGACATTCCGCGTATGCATTCCCGTCTAATGCGCAAATATTCGTTTCATAGGAGCCGGCCACGCTTACCAACGCGCGATCGCCGCGGCCTTTCGGCTTTTCCAAGACGATTGATAAACCATTGACGGACTGATGTTCTCTAATCACTGGAATCATCCTTCCGTCACGGGAAATCGTAAATAACCAACGATCGTCCCATTCGTCCGATTTCCTCTTTTCCCTCTGTCTCTCTCTCTTTTTTTGATGGATTTTTGAAAATTCCACTCGTGGGTGGAAAAAAACGTCCTCGAGGATGACGAGTAAAAGACAACACTCCGAAAATATCGGCGGTGACTAAGTGAGGCTTTCGAAAAGATCGCTCGGTGTCGAAGGAGCGTATTAAATTCGGTTTTACCAGGATAGAAGATAGCTGGCCAGAAAAAGAAGACGCTTGACGAAGAATGATTGACAGCTGCGATTCAGGGTCACGCAATATTTTGTACGCTCGTAATTTTTTACACTCCGCGTGTAATCTTAATTTTCATTTTCTCCAAAAAAAAAAAAAAAAAGAAAAGAAAAGAAAAGAAAAAAAACAGAGAAAAAAGGCGAAGACTCGAAAAGAATCTGTTCGAGCCTTGAAAACTCTGCGAATACGCTTGGACATAAAATCCTGAAAAAAAAAAGTGACAAAAAGACGCAAGCGACAGCGTCGAAGGTGAGAAACTTGTTAAGCCTACTGGTGAGCGAGCAGCAGAGAGGAAAAGAGAGAGAAAGAGAAGGCGACGAACAGACAGAATACGCACGACATACGGCGATACACACGAGCCGCGGCAAAAGGTGGGGATCTATTCATAGGAATGACTCATGTCGGAGATGACGCCGCGAATAGTTGGCCAGAATTTGCGCACTACACTATGCCACCGGGCTCCCGTCCCTGATTCCGTTTGCCAAACGCCGAACATCGCGCCATACCAGAGGCGCAGCTCGTGCACGCGTCGTCACACTTTCCTCAACTTTGTTACCGCCACAAGGAGGAATAGCGCGTTCCCTACCACTCGCCATCAACTTCATCGCAATCCCCACTTGTACAAGTTACATCGATGAAGTTGCAAAATTTTGCCGCAACAGTTGGTCCGCTAGCTTTCACACGGCTTCGCGATGTCGTTCCCCTTTTTTCGCAAAATATTTCCAACTCTCGAATTTTCCACCTACTGTATACAGTTTGGTGAATTTATTTCGTTGTTTTGGGAAAGTAAAAGTATTCGATATTAAAATATCCAAGCGTTTGTCTATAGAAGGTATAGTAAAATAGATGGAATAACAAAGCTATGGATCGTCCGATAGCGTTGAATTTCTTTTTCGCCAATCTAGCGAATATTTATCGCTGATTTAAAATTTGCAGATATTCTTAGTTGTTGGTTCTAACGATTTAAACACTTCGTCCATTCGTTCGTACAATCGTTTCGATCGCCAGGTTTTATGTATCTCGGTTTTAAAGAAGAAAACTCATTGAAGAAATTTCATTCATTCTTCCTTGAAACTGAATGAATTTGCCAGTAGCCTTCGTACCACTTTCGTGTATTAAATCCCCCTCTATTTTCGCATTTTCCACGCAATCTTCCTCAACCCATCGGACGACCTTCCTGCAGAACTTCGAACCGCGTGCACTGTAATCCAATGCAGCCACGTGCATCGTAATGCACGCGAATAGGAATTAAGTTAACAACGGAATATTCGCCGGCATCTCGAAGCTTCATTTATGACGCGTGTCACTGACGCACGATCCATCCCAATGCAATTGCTAGAATCATGTTTATCGCGTTTCACCACAACCATCTCGTGCGATTCTGCGTCGTTTCTGCAGCCGTTATCGGGATGACTAGATACACGATGCGAGCGCAAGAGATGGAAAAATACGCGCGTTATCAATATCAGATGATCGACTAATTCTTGGCGACAGTTTGCCTCGTTCGTAGATCCAGCGATACGATTGTTCCGTACGAAACGCTCGAATTTATTGCGGATGATTCGATCGAACGCCAACGATTCCATTCAATTTAGTTAATAGACAGATCTAAGAATAAGGAGAGTTTCATGGCATAATAAAACTGCAAAATGCAGCTTGACGATTGGAGAATGGTTGGCTCTGAAGATACAACCTTTCTGTCAAGTGGACGCGTGACGCAAAGAAGAAAAATAGTTCTGAAAATAGAGATAAGTGTTCACTGGGTTTTCAAGTATCCAACTGCAATTTTCAAAGTTTTCGGCAGAATTTTGCATTGAAAAAGATTTGTAAAAAGAAATACAAAATAAAGATATGACTTTTGAAAGTACGATGTCGGTGAATTTAAAAGAGAAAGATGAGCAGAAGAAATGGTGCGTACTAGACGAAGAAGAGAGGTTCAACGGCAGAGTCGACGTATACATCGGTAGCTGCACTCCGTAAAACGAGCACGTATCGGCGTATCTGGCCGGAACGAGGCGAGAAAACGCGTTTAGTGGAGTACAGAGTACTGTTACTCGAGCCTCGACACAGAGGAGCACGAGCCATCGTTGATACGCCATCTTCCCACCCACGTTTCCATCATATTTTCCATTCAGTTTCCCGGTTGATTCACATGTTGCTCTTAATGAAACCAACGAGGCAATTTCAGTTCCCGCCTCTAATTTTTCATTTACGACAACATTTGAATCGTTCTGCCTGGGAAAAGAAGTTTGAAATTTTCCTAGGTTAAATTGGAGATTTATATCTCATCTCGTTTAGAAGAAACTTGCAAACGTCTAAAATTTTCCATAGTGAAAATAAGAAGTTACGCAGCCCTCGATAGAGGTGACGTTTGAGAAATAGCGTGCCGATAAACGTACAAGTTACGCAAGGAATTCTTACGTGTTACGTAACGATGGTAATTGATAAAACGCGAACGATTCGTAAGAAAATACATATCTGGCGGGGTAACGAAACTCGTAAATTTTTGGCTCGTGGTTAGCGCAAATAAAGCATCGCGATGATTCGGCGTTTCGAGTGAAATATACAAAGGCAAAGACGCGCAGAACTTTCGCGACGGTCGCATCATCGTTATTTCCGAAAGTCAGACGTTTCCACGTTATCTTATATAAACAACAAACAACATATATAACGAGAATCGTCACGTATCATTTTTTAACTTAACTAAAACGACATATTAAAACGAGAAGTTTAAACTCGCTGCGCTTAGTCGATCGCGTACAGAATAAACTCCTTTCTTCGACGAATTAAGAAAGATTCTCCTATACAGACCGAGTAGGCGAAGTTAAGATAATAAAAAATAAGAATCACTTACCCAAAAGAAGAGCGGGCTCCCTGTTATCGTCCAGCAACGCAACGAGTACGAGGAACAGCGGATGCTGAACGGGTAGTCGATCCACATCGTCGGTACAATCGTCGTACACGATCACCTCCCTGTAGTGCCTTCTACGCAACAGTTCTTTGCCTTCTCTGGTGTTCGCCAAATCGGCCAGACTCGCTTTACCCAATTGCAACCTTCTCCGGTTGAATCGATCCGAGCAATTCACATTGATGGCGCCCCTTACGTGGTTCACGTTGTACAAAATAAACGGTCGGCAATCGAGCAACACGGAACCACTGGGATCCCGTCCGAGGAGACGATTCGCCAGTTCATCGGCGGTGATGGTCTTAGTCCTCTGGAGTACCAGCTGTCTCTGCAGCGTGTTGTTTTCGGAGCACGGACTCGCTGGGAGGCTGACGGTCTCCACTTTGCAGCGTTTCGACGCGGACAGCTGGTGCTGATGAAAGTGGTGATGATGATGAAGATGATGGTAGTGACGATGAACGTCGGATAACGGGAGGTCGCAGTCGGTACCGCTGCTTGAGCTGCTACAGGCGCTGATGCTACTTCCGCTGGCGTTCAAACTACACTCGGTGCCGTCGCTGGCTATGCAACTGTCGACACCGCTGCTGGTCGACGAGCTGGGCGATACCGTGGACGTCGGCGAGGACAGGAACGTAGACGCGCTCGCTGGTGGTCCTGGCTCGCTCAGACTGCGATTCAGAACCAGCTTCAGGTTGTCCCGGGAGCGTCCGGCCGAGACCGGCTCGCAGCACACCAGAGTCGACATCGGTGACAGCGACGATGCCTGCCGATGCTGCTGTTGTTGTTGGAACGTGTACGTACTCCTGACGTCAGTCGTGGTTATATCGAGACACGAGCTGGACGCCGCTGCGGATCAGAAGGGTGCTCTCGTCAGATGTTATGCGCTTTCTGACGCGCATTCGATGCTCAGGGAGGTTTATGAAGTTTCGGGAACAAGGTGGGAGTGGAAAATAGGAAATAGCGATAATTCGGCTTTGTAGATTGGTGGCTTTCTAGAAAATCGCAGACTACAGAGATGTTCTTTGTCCAAGTTAATCTTACGAATGGTGTTTCAGAACACCGATTGTTCGAAATTTTAGTTGGCCTTCCGTTTATGGCACGGACAGGCCCATTCCTCTCGTTAGGACATTCCGAATTACGTGTCCTTCCAGGGTTGTAATTCGGAATTTGAGTGGCCATCCGTTTATGACACGAACAGTTAGGACATTCCTCTCGTTAGGACATTCCGAAATACGTGTCCTTCCAGGGCAGTAAACGTAACGACTCGAGGTCAGGAAAAACCCAGGAAAGGACCAACCGGAAGGGCACGGTGGGGAGAAGAAATCCAACTGCGGGAGGAGAGAATCGGGAACTGGGAAACGGAGTTCAGCTTCAACCATCGGACAGTACAGACATAGGACGACAGAGTCCTCAGTTAGTTCATCTACAAGCAACGAAGAGTACAGACACAGGGCGACAGAGTCCTCACTTAGTTCGGTTAAGTGCTACAACTAATACAAATAAAGTGCCGTCTAAATCTAACACTCGAGTTACTTCATCTCCTCCACCTTGAACGTTAAGTCATTCGAGGTACGCGATATCGACCGATCGGTTTGACCTGACCGGTTGCTCTTTAGTCGATAATACGCAACACCGATAGAGCTCGCTAGGCTTCGTTAAACAAACAGAAATGTTTCTGTTGCGTCTAAGACAGAGGAAGCAGTTGTCTCTAATCGTATGTTCCACAATAATCTAACCAATTCGCTCGAATTTGAATCGTTTCCAAAACTCTTGCTCGCGTATGAGACGCGATGAATCAAAGATGCCACGACACAAGCACAATGATATAAATTCGTAGTCTAGTTTCAAGTAACTACTTGGAAGTCTCGTGTTCGCTAGAATTATCGCCTGCAGCCAGGACAGATCTAACGCGTGGGTCAACGATACTCCACGGGACGCGACGCGACTCGACTCGACTCGGAGAGAACGAAGACGGCGAGAAAGCCAGCGACCTTTAATCTTTCATGGAAAAGCGACAGCCCTCGATCGCGGTCCATGCCACGAATCTCTCGATAGTCGCGTTAGCCATCGTCCAATCAGTGAGTCACTTGTTTCGTTCTATGGCTTATGAAATCTCGTGCTTCCTTATTGCTACGTTTCCATGAAACGAGATAAAGCGTACACACGCCGTGCGCTCGGCATTATATCTGCTCGTTAACTCTGTCAATTTACGAGTGAAACGTTACGAGGGAAGTTTCACGAGATAGGACGGATTAACGAACCGAGCACCGAGCTCCTTCTGTATAGTTTTCCGTTCTGGTCTTGCGTACGATGCATTTCACGCGTGGACGTAAAGGTTAAAGCGACTTCGATTGAGAAACTAGTTTGTTAAAGGAAAACAAGCCGAGGTAGCGTGAAGTGACACTTTAAGAGAGTCCTGGATAGACTCTATGGTCTAAGATAAATTTGGTCTTTAGCAATTTTGTTAAATATCAACGTCAAGAGTAGCAATACACAGCGTTGTACAGACGCGACGATTCTTTTTGAAAGAAGGTAGAAGTAACTGTGACAGAAGACATTTCGGCACGATATTTAATGATACCGATCGTGAAAGCGAGTCTTGACAGCGTGAAACGGTTGAAATTGTTCGTAGAATTATCGGGAGGCTAAGGTAAATACTGGGTTCGATACATCGGTCCGCGACGTTCGACGGTTTTAAATAGCGTTACGGAGCCGATGAGTCAAGCCACCGAAATACCCGTATTTGCGGTCGCTTTACGCAGATCACGTCGACCAAAATATTCCACGGCTTGCACAGGTGCTAAGACACTTATTATGTGATGTAAATGGGAGAACGCGACGCGTCTAGGTGATATATGGTTACGCCGAGCACTCGTATTATGCACCGATCCTCCTCTCTCTTCCTTATTCTTGTCTAATCTCTCACGTTTTCGCGATAGTTTCCATCAAATATTTAAATAAGTGTCAAGAAATTCTACTTTAGAATACGACTGCTTCCGTTCTCATCGAATTTGCTCGTAATTTCTTTTACGATTCTTAAGCCTCGCTCGAATTAGCCAAGTTACCAGCATCGAAGTCTCTTTGAGAGTTTGAGTAACGTGACTTAAAGTGGATACAGGTAACGCAACGTTTAAATATTTTCTTGATACACTCCTTTGTCATCACGTCTTTCAGCAACGTGCCTATAAACGAACGGTAGCTGAAACAACGTCTGTCGTGACACGTGCTTCGCATCAGCGCAACAACCGTAACCGTGTTCTCGAGTCCGCTTAAGCGACACTTAATCCTTTATCAAGCGCGAGTAACTGGCATCGAGGCGAACGATTGACTCGATTAACCTTGGAGGATGTCGTTCATAAGCGAACCTGAAATAATGGCCGCGACTCCGGTTGCATAATAATCGACGCCGCGGCGTGGTTCGTTCGAGAGTGAAAGCACGTTCTCGCCGATGCGAGTCGGCCCGCATTAGAATCGTTGCCGGTTGCTGGTGAGCGCGACACCGTTACAAACCGCTCCGTAATCTACGTACGGTGCAGATAACGCGACGAAACGCAACCACCGGTCTACATTGGTTTTCCTCGCTGCCACGTTGCTCGCTCGTTTCTCCTGTACAACGATAAATCGGGTGAATAAACTCTGCTGGAATGTCAAACGACATTTTTATGTCCGCTGGACGAATTTTTCAAATTTGTAGGTAATTAACTTTTATGCCAGAATCGAGACAGATATTTTTTACTTAGTTTACCTTACTGTAGTTTCAATTCCTCGGGTTATTAAAAATTGGGTAAAAGTTAGGTAAACGTGTAATATATTTATCGTAATGTACGTAATAAGGTGTTATATAACAAGATATCTTTCTATGCGTTATTAAATTGTACGCGAGACACCATTGACAAATTTACCGAACTTATCGTGCCATTGTCGCGAGAGTGACAGATCGAGCTGTTCTAATTTGGAAGTTGGACGTCGACCAATGGTCCCGAAACGTTACGAAAGACACGCTGCAAGCACCACGCTGGCCCAACTTAGACGTTACGTGATGCCTCCACGATCCTGCAACGCCCTTTTTCGTTTTATCTGCCGCGAAATCGCGAAATCTGTCGGAGTCGCGATTCCGACAACCCGAGGACGTTCTCGACGATCGACGAGCGATGCATCGATATATTTAGAGTCCCGTTGACGTGGATCGGGCGAAAAGCAGCAACGTTTTCGACGTCTGTTTATCGAGCTGTCTTGGCGCGAACGAGAAACGCGTGAAAATCGTTGACGAGCCTTGTTGACTTTGGTCGTTCTTAGCGCGATACCGAGAGAACTAGGTGAAATATGGATCTTTATTTTCTGATTTTACGAGAGCAATCGTCGTCTCTGTTATCGCTATTTTGCAACTTCTCGCCGAGTCTGGTTTGAAATGCGATCAAACTGAATTGCCAGCTTATGTCGGAGATCGAGCACTGCGGTTCACAGCTGCTATTAAATCTCCCTGCCAACAATCGAAACTCCAATTCACGAATTACCAACATGCGTCTCAACCACGAACATTCTTTCCAAATTCATTTCTCCCTCTCTCTCTCTCTCTCTCTCTCTCTCTCTCTCTATTTACCCATTTATCTAAAGATTCTCTGTGAATTCTTGAACCAAAACCGCCGCTATTAAACGCCTCTAACCAATGCCGGATGACGGAATCGTCAATTTTCGTTGAACGAACGTCGTCAAACACACCCAAACTCGGTGAAACTGGGCTGGAAAATTCGTGGACTTCCGCACGAACTCGGCCAGGCATAAGGTTTCGTGTCAATGCCGTGGCAACGGACTCGAACGACACCGTCCGTCGAGGCGACGCACGCCGCGCCGTGCAGGAACGAATCGCAGTGAGTCATCCGACTAATATTAGAAGGTGAGGAAGCTGCTTTGGCCCAGTCCCTCTCGCTCTTTCATTCTTTCTTCTTCCGTTCCGGCGGCTAGCAGCGCCGCCACCGAGTTTCACTCGTCCCGGCCCCGGTGAGTCTTCGGGTTCGTTGTTTGGAATGAGTAAACGCCGTGGAATTCGACGCTTCGAGCGGCGAGCGGCGCGCACAACCTGGGCCCGGGTTCTCTCAGCCTGCGGACAGGTGTAGCGCCAGCACCTGCTGCCTCTGTTCCGCGACTCCTCTCGCTTTGGACCGCTTACACGCGATAGACCAACTGTCCGAGATTGTTTTCACCGGATGATAAAGGTGAAAGAGATTTCCAAACTCGATGGTTGAGCATGTTTTCGAGCAAGTGGGTTACTGATTTCAGATTCTCCCGTCGAGTCATCTTGTCTAAGAATGTTGGGACGCTTGTTTCATATTACTTTGGTTTTCTTGCTGCGTTTAGAGCATAGCATAACGACGGAAGTGGTTTCCAGCGACTGTACGTGGTCGTTGATTACGTAGATTTAAAGGAAACGGAGTAAACTTGAAATTCCCAGGCGATAGCTTAAAATTGGTGGAAACGTTTGTCGATATTCTCGATGAATAGATAATAATCGGCTACGATTTAGGAACCGATCGTTTGCAAATGAGTAGGTTTATGGGTTAGATGGTCATTACGAATATCGAGAGTAAGTATTTTGATAGTTTCTCGGTATCTAGAGAGAGAACGAGAGAGAGAGAGAGAGAGAGAGAGGCGTTTTTTCAGTCACAGGGTCGATTGAGCAGTCACGAAGTTAACGATCATTGGGAAGGTTTGCCTGCCTGATAATTCAAGTTCGTTATGTCTAATGATGTAATAGTAACGATCGTGTGATTTCGTTCAGGGTTCAACGTGGTTAGCATACTTGGCAATAAAAACTCTTTTCGTCTTGTTAATCATCAACTATATTGATCGATTTAACGTATAAAAGACAGACATATATATACACACACGTACATACATACATACACACGTATGTAATAGAAAACTTTGAGGCAGGATAAAAAAGAAGGTGTTAACAAGCATAGGAATTCACATGATTTCGATTGTTTAACAAAGTTATTATTACCCTAGTGAAATCAATTTTCACCGTGTGTAATCCCTGCGTGCATTCCACTTTCGTCATCTATTCCCTTGAAAAGCAGTTTTCAAATTTCTCTAGTCACTCTTTGCTATACGTTTCTTTCACCGCCAGGAAAACGAACGAAAAGAAAATAAACAGAAGAACCGAAGCGTTTCGTAATACCGAACGCGTGAGCGTGTCCTCCTAAGACGTTCCACGGAAGAACAACGGGTCCAAAAGCATTCGAGGTAACGTAACGCTCCAGAATGATCTCAGCCCAGTCGAGAATGATCTCACTTATCCACGTTCCTGATTACGCTTGCAATTACACCGATCTCCCATCCAGATAAGTATCAGCAACCCCATCCAGTTCAATTAAAGGAAAGACCAGTCGCCGTTCAAGATTCACCAGTCTTTCAGCGAATCGTAACGTCGGCCGCAATCGTTTCAACGACTACCAAACACGCTTGTCGATCGGACGACCAAGAACCGATAGCGGTCAATGATAATAAACAGATGTGCCGGGAACACGATAAAACGGCACATAGTTGGTTAAAGAAGGGAGGAAAAAATAGGTCCGAACGAAACGTTCCTGCTGGGTTCGTCAGACGCACCTACCTTTCCCGATCGATCGAACCGGTTCGCCTTTACGACGAAACCAACAGCCGCCTCACGAACCGTGCCGGTGACGCACCGTTGTCGTCGTTCGAGGCCTGTTCACCAACCCGTCGTGCACTCCGTATCCCGATAACAGTCGACGATAATCCACGTGCGACCGCATGGAACCACCACTGTCCTCACCGGCGGATTTCGAGGCACAACGTCCTCGAGGACGCGACCGGTAACGAGAGGAAAGACTAGGCTGGTACACGGAGAAACAGGACCGAAAAAGGACGAAAAAAAAGATCAAGGGGAATTAGAAGAGAGAAAATTAATAAAAGGGAAGAATGAAGCGACGAAGAGGGAAGGTAAAGTAAGGTGGTAATAGAGGGAGAAAAGAATGGAAACGAGAAAAGAAAAGAAAAAGAAGGAAAGGGAGGAGAAGAGAAGAAATAGGTTATTCTCGGTTACGAGAACGAGGTGTTCAGGAGAGCGTTGGCACGCGGGTGCGACGTCCCCCGTGCCTGGCTCGTTTCGTCAACATTTCCGGTTGCGCTGTGCTACCACGATAGGGGGCCGGAAGTAAACACGATGCTGACCGTGTGATCGACCGAGCGTGCTCGATAGATCCGTTCACGGCGGCCGACGAGCTGAGACTGAACGGCTCGTCCCCACGGAACGCCCGATCGCGATCTACGAGTACTACCAACGCGAGGCCACGGCCCGGCTTGGCCATCGTGTGAGTGCCTTTCTATACGAACTTACTCGTGTGAGTGAGTGAGCGTACGGACCATCGCATCGGGAGGACTTGCCGAGGTACTCGGAGGCGCGCGCGCGCCATCAACATCGAGCAGGTACGTACACTAATGTTCAGCGCAATCGTTCGACCGGATTTTCCAAACTATTCGAAATTTTTCTTCAATTTCTTGATATTCGCCCCGTTTTTTAATTTGTTCGGTTAAGAAAGACGACCGATCGTTTGTATTTCCGAGCTGGTTTAGTCGTAGTGTTTTGTGCTGCGCAACGAGCTCTTATCTCAGAATTCATTTTCGGACAACTCTTTGAAATATACTTGTCACGTTCCTTCATACATGACACGTTCAATAAATTTTCGAAGACGAATGTCGACAGATTCCATTTGGCCAGGAAGAAACAATAACTTGGTATTTCGGTAACACGCGCTTGTTAAGTTTCCTGCAACGAAAATGCTCGACGGGGTCAAAGAACCGTCGTTAATCATTTTCCTAAGGTTCAAAGCTGAAAGATCGGGAGCTCGACTAATTCGGTCGACGAATCACAGAAAATTGATCATTACTATGACAGTCTGATCATCAATCCTCGTTTTCGTTGTACGAAAAAAAAAAAAAAAAAAAAAAAGGAAAGAAAATTACCGACAACTTTTGTCCATCCTCCCACGTCGTCCCGATTATATCAGTCTCGTCATAATGCGTGCTGATGTATTTGTTTTGCACACGTGTAACAGAAATTAGTAACTACTTAGCGAGTCTGCTCCACGAACGTATTAATAGATTCATGTATACTTGGTTTCAGATAAAATAAACACTCGTACAGAACGGACACCTTGTCTGTTGGTTAATTCTGTCCAGTCGACTATCGCACGCTTCAACTTTTTTAAACACGACATTCCCGTAAATTTCTTTTATCTACATCACGTTTCACCTTAAATTTATCACTTCGAAACCACCTTAAAATTATACCTAAAGTCCATGTTTGTAAAACTTTCAATTGTGTACAATATTTTATTTAAAATAAAAGAATACATCCCCGATATTTTGAATATAATAATTTCTTTCCGATGTGCAACGATCGAACCAGCAAAAGTTCTATCGATGGCGACCGACTCGAAAGCAGAAGTGATTCACCTCGACTAGCGCACTATAAGTGAAATCTTCGATTCGCGTTATGTCAGATCAGTAAACGATAAGCATTATCGACGTTACCAAGAATTTCGCGATTTTTCCAAACGAACCACGATGCTCGTACGGCACTGTAAGGCGAGGCATCCGTGTGTGCATCGAGCGTACGTACAAATGCAGTCACGTACACGTGGAGACACGTACACGTGACTGAGAGCCAGCCAATGAGTCACCTCTCGTTGGTAACACGCGCGCGCGAGTTCGCTGTCGCGAAGCTTCCTTTTTCTTTTTTTTTTTTTTTTTTTTTTTTTTTTGAAAGATCAATGACGAATTTTCCATTGATAAGAACGATATCGCGACAATAAACAATAGGTTGATTGATCGTAAGTCTCGATTCCACGAGATATTAACCCCGTCACGTGAAACGTCGGATGTCGATCTGGAATTGCTAAGAATACCATTCTAAGTGTTCCATATCGCACCGATTGTCTATAATTTTGCAAAATTTCCGAAATTATGTTTGCGAGATAAACACGATTAAAATAATTTGCGTTAAACTTTCGAACGAGTACACGTTCCGACGTGAAAATCGCCAAAGTTGGCATCGAACGACCTCCGCGTAAGTCGACTCGTTGTTTGCGAAAAATCTTCGTGTAAAATCGCGAGTGAATACTCGGATTCGCGGAATACGAGACGATCGAGTTTAGAAAAATTCGCTGAGCACGCGTCGACGCTACCCGACAAAAATTATTGCGAGGTCGATGTTGTCACCTGCGTTCCTGTCTCGTGCGACGCGGTGAAAGTTCACGCGACGTCCATCCATTCGGACGACTGGAAATCGTCGCGTCCCGAACCAAGCGTCTCTCTCCGTTTACTCAACGCGGCGCCGACCAATATGCTATTATTATCGTTCGTGCTGTTTTCTTTTCTGCCTCGTTTCTGCCAATGGCGATTTTCCCGATCGTGGCCATGAATTATTCATCCGACGATCTACCAACGATACTTTTTGTCTGTTTGATGATTCTTAAACCGTGACGCTTACAATTAGAGTTTATTAGTTCGAGTTAGATATTGGTGTAATTGACCAATGACGGTATTTAAAAGACGCAGCAATATATATAGCGATTCTATCTTTAGTCTCTTTTTCGATTGTTTGTATTCCGCTTTTGGAATCATAAGCGAGACTTGTAAAGCGACTGTTTTAGAAAGAAATCTCTTCTCCTTCCATCGTAGAAGGTTGTCTTTGTTTTACGATCGTTTTACGGTTCGCGTGAAAAGCGATTTTTCACGGATCGTACGAGATTGTTCCGATGAATCGAGTCACGGTAATTGTTTTTGTTCAGATGAAATTGAGAATCGTTCTCTTGACTCATCGATAACTGGGTTGCCTCAATTTTACAAGAATGTTCTGTACTTCGATTAAAAATGACTTCCTTATCTTGCTTTATATATTAATCGTTCTATAATTAGATTAACTAGAAGACTGGTGTAAGTTGAAAAGAAGCAGATAATTTCCAAACGAAATCTCGATATACATTAAGATTCTTTCTTACGGCGTTCTAAATCAGGTTTTGTCGATCTGTTATCGATCGGTGTAAACTTCTTTTCTCGAACCGGTATCGGACAAGAAGAGAACGAAAAATCAGAAAACGGAAATTTCATCAGACATTGGTCGCATGGTTCTAATCGATTCGAACAGTGGCGGATCGCTACTGTATTTTTTGTTTAAATTTATCCGCCGACCACATCGAATTATCGTTATCGAATTATCGAGTTGTCAAGTTTAATCGATGCGCTTATAAATTCTTGATCAAACCATTCGTTTAGATAAGATTGCCCGTATCGGTGTACTTGTACATAAAATGCTCGTCAATCGAAAGAAAGAATCGTTGTACGTGAAAGATAAAAATTTTCGAAATCACATCACGAATTTAGGAAGAGAAAGAAACAATCTTAGATTGCGTAGTCGGTTGCGCGAAATGTGCACGTTTGCACGATTGCGTCGAATATCTGTGAAACGAAAAACACGCTGCAGATGAGGAAAAGCAGAAGTAAATGCGAATGACGCGATGCGTCTCTGTCATTTTCACGGTATGACGTTCCTTGGTAACAAATATTCTCCAGAATATAACGATACATGGTGTAATCATTTTCCTATGTACTTGCGCCATTAAAACAATAAAAATAACTCATACACACGTAGAGACAGACGTGTCTTCATAGATCAAACAACTATTCGAACGAAAGTATCCATTTCGACGGTAATCGCAAAGCTATATTTTTATCTTGAAATTTTATTTCACGAATTCTTGCGTCTATCTTTACGCGTTTCCTGTCTCGAAATCACTGCAAACGTTTTGCCCGTTTATCAAATTCATTGACAAATCTTCACCTGATCTTAAATCGTCTAATCAAATTGGCGTTAGGCGAATTTCATCGAGATATCCGCGTGTATGCGCAGATGTGCAACCCGGTTTCAGCGTGGTCATCTACTCCGCGCCAAAGATAGAGTCTGACATCATACACAGAAGCATCACTCGGGTCGAACGAGCGATAAACATACTTGCACACACGATACCTCTGCACGCGGAAGGTTTACGTTGTCTGTTAGAACTGTCTCAATTGACATCTTCCAATGCACTCTGATGTTTCGTGAGAAATCGTCGAAATAACGAAAATTGGCACTTCACCGGCAAAGATGCTTGAGAATCGTAGAGAAAAAGGGTTGGAAAGCAACAAATTTCCATTTTTAAGTAGGATATCATGTCGAAAACTGGGCTGTAAGATGGTGAAAATTCCAAATACATTTCGAAACGAAAGGTATTCGATGAAGGAGGTTTGACATTTTAATGGATTTTAATGGATTTTGACGGATTGAAACAGAACGATCGACGGATGAATTTCGAATCAAAAGCGCGATCATGTTCCTTGGATCATGTTCATCTTGGTTTCACGAATTTCACTTTCGATCGTTGAAATCTTATCGAATCGAAACGGAATCGAACTCGGTAAATTTAGAAAGACCGTATCTTTGCCACGATTTCGTTTTATTATTTGTCGCCTGCTTAAGCCGTATAGTAGCTCGTAACACTTGCCGTTACTCCGATAACGCACAGAGTATACAGCCTCGATCGCGTGTAAACATGCGTCTTTGTGCTATCAACCTGACGTCACCTAGCGTACAGTGTACAGATAATAAAAGAATGGATTTGATGGATGCCTTCACGGCATTACGTTGAATTCTTTTTTTCGTAGATCATCAAACAAAGTGGCTCATGAATTATTTATGCGCTCCACTAAATCAAACAACGTTGACAAATACTGTAACAACGAGGATCCTAAATGCAGTCAACGAATTACAAGATACGTCCCACGCAACTTCCTCATTCACACTTCGCTTTCCAACCAATTTATCGAATCAGCCAAGCTTGATTATATCAAACTTCATCATCTGTTTCTAAAAAAAAAAAAAAAAAATAAACGCTAATCGTCCACTGTGATACTAAAGTTAAGAAATTTTTGAAGAATGCAGTTAGTCGGTTTAGCTTTTCACTTGGCTTAACGTTAATATCGCAATGGTTCGTCGAGTCGCTTAAAATTCGCTCGAGGAATTCACTCGAATGGCTGAATCGACGGAAAAAGGAAGAAGTAAAGACGTAAAGAATACGAGTTCCAGAAACGCTGATAAAGATCGATGGTCAAGCAACGCGATCGATATGATTAAACGACGAATCGCATCCTTCTCTTTCTTTCCTTCTTTTTCTTTCTTTTTTTTTTTCGACTAAAGAACGTTTACAGCCGAGTCATCGATAGTCGAACGACAAGCGGAATGCCGCGAGCGCGAACGTGGTCGATAGAAAGTGGTTCTCGAAGCGGCGCGGCGGAGTGGCGTCACACACAACTTGACTCACCGATTCTGCGTGTCGTAGCTCAACTCGCTTGCCCAACGGCCGACCGCGGTATTTATATTTATGCCGTTGACCAGCCGGCCCGTATACTATTTCCGCGGTAATTACGTATTCGAACCGCGTCCGAGTTTCATTACGCGACAGTCCGATCGACAATTCGCGAATATAGGCTGCGGATATCGATCGATACGGATCGATATGGGTGCAGTGTGCTTACTTAGGACGCGATCGAGCTTCGATCACTTTGTTCTTCTTCGTGCTTGATCTGGTGCATTTCAAAAAGCTCGGTCACTTTACGCTTACATGAATGGAGTTGATATTCAGATAAGATTCAAACGGCAAGACTCATTCGGTTCTTTGAATACTATCGATAAGCTGATAATCCTTGGGCAATTGCAACATACAATGTAACCACTAAGTGTCACGCGAGAAGGAAAAATGCACCATCCGACGATTATGAATCACAAGCTGAATTTCGCACGACGATGTCACGCTTCTAATTAACCCGAGACTGACGTTATCTATTAAAAATCACGCAGGGGTATCCCCGACCCGTAACGATCTTCCTTCTAACTGAATACGAATTCATCATCTTTCTACGTAATCCTTAAGGCCATGTATATTATAATATCAAGGCTATATGTTTAACTCTAAGGCTATATAGTTAATCTAGTAAAGGAAATTTAAAATAGAAAGGAAATTGAAAATAATTTACGTTCTTATAAATTATACATTTGAAAAAAGAAAAAAATTCGAGGGTACCATTTTATCATATATCCACGAAAGAATCCTATTAATATGAAAATCAGATGCTACGATTTAGCCTCGGATCGAATAAATCTTAAATCCTGAGCAACTGATTTAAAGTATTTTATCGTAAAATAAATAATATTAAGAGATACGCGATGGAAATCCAACTTGATAAAATATCGAAGGAAGAGAAGAAATGTGAAAGTAGCCCGACTCACCGAATTTGAATCTCTTGATCCTCGGCAGCGTCGCAGTAGTGCAACCGCGCGTCAAGGCTGGCATGGTGCTCTCTCTCTTCAACAGCGTATTTGGACGTGATAAGCTGGACGATCCTTCCACTTTCGGAACAGCGGCTCGTTTGACAACTCTTTCCTCGGTGCCAGTCACCTCTACGGCTAATGAACGCATCCTTCGTTCACTCGTGTAATCTCGTCACGCATACGGTGTGTGTCGTTAAGCCGGACGAATAATGCGTCATTAGCGAATTTCAAAATTTTCCCGTTCCACAGTAACAGGTGGCCACGCGAACCAATTCGGGAACTAATCGTTTCGAAGTGCTTTTGCTACGGTTATTTTTCCGCATTTTACGACCTACTGGAGCACGATGGAATTTTAATCGAATAGATACTAAATACATAATCGTATAAAAATGTTTGTTTGCCTGTTTCGTTGTGTCGAAATTTTTATTTAAAAAGAGAAAGGATAGATATTTGGTTGTGCAGAGAATAACGTTATTGTGAACGTTTGCTCGTTCGAAGAATCTTACAGAGAACTAGGTATCTTTTAACTTCTAAATCTTTTACTTCAAATGACTCGATTGGATTAATCCTTAAAACAGGCGCGTTAAAATCTTTCAATTTAAACGCTGCTCGTCTGCTTTCGCTAAAATCACCGAAGAATCGATTACTTATGGCAACATTACACGCGTCTGCCACCAGAGGGGCTATTGTTCGCGCAAGTTCTTGCTCTACCATCGATTCTTTCGTATGTAACTTTCCTTAGTCACAGCCAGACTAGTTCGAGTCGATACTTTGACGTATTTCTAGACTACTTAGCCAAGTTTAACCTCACTAACGTTGGAATTTTCTAGAATCGGAGACCCCGCCGCCTCAGTTATGTTATTAATAAATTTATCAACAGGTCTACGAGGATGTGAATCTCCTACATTCAACGTTTTCTTTCTGCTCACGAATTGCTGATGCTCGCATTGCGAAATGTATCGCGACGAAAGAATTTGTTGATCTAAGAATTTCCACGTGAAAGCAAGTTCGGCTGGACGTTTGCTTATTCGACGATGACACGCTCGATCGTCGGACGCGAACGAAAACGAAAGCACTGTAGCGTATTTTCGGCAAGGGAACGACCTCGAAATGAAATTTACTCGACTTCGAGGTTGGATCGTCATTGAGAAGGCACGTGAGACGCAGATGTTGCAGCTGAACTTGTTATAGAAATGCATACGCATGGAAGTCGCTTCGATGAATTTTGATTTATCGTCATCCAAACATTTCCATCCATTTGAAATTTCTACTCAGGTATCGTGACACGTATACTTTACTTACGCGTACAAAATGTCAATCGATTATTCATCGAGTTATGACTGAACGTTAGTTGCGATCTAAAGAATGACTGTGCGATGCTCAGTACGACGCTTGCTTCAGATAATACGTTCTATTTTCTAAATATGACCAACCGTTTTGTTTTCGAAACATTGAAACTCCTACGTCAATCTGCAAACGTCATCCGCTGTAAACGAGAACTGGATTCTTCGTTTGTTTTAAAGAATTCTCATCTATTTGACGCATTTTTAGACAATGACTGGGGGAATCACGCGTGAGGCAATCAATGTAAAAACAAGAGTGAAAAATATACGTACTTACGTAATATCGCGTTATCTATGATGACGGAAGCGGTAAACACTATCGAGTCCACAGATACAAATATTTTAATAAACTTTAACGAAACATTCCAACAAAGACTCACGCTCTTTTATTTTTTATATAAAAATATATAAAAATTCAAGACACTCTGAGTTAATTAAAGCTGACGATATTTTGCGTATTTCCGGAAAGCTCTTTATCGATAAATAAAGATCCGTAATTCCCAACAAACTAGAAACTATTCTTCGCAAAAATTTTCCATCGTATCCTCGACTAATTATTCTTTATAAACATGAAATACACGTTTTCTACTATCTAAAATGTTATCTTAAAATGTAAAGTTACGATTCCAAACAGATGGAAAACTACTCGCCACGGATTTTGATCGTATTCCGAACCAATAAAATTCCTACAGATATCATGCTCAAATAGTCAAAACGATAGTCGCGATAATTTGTCAAACTCGTTCGAGTTCGCGGCTTAACGACGCACACGGCACATCACGGTCCACGTGGACCGCTATAGTACTCGCAGGACTTACTCATCGACGACGGCCTCTTGACAGACTTTCCGGCGAGCAACAGCCCCGACGATGCTTTGCCACGATGGTTGACCGGCGACTGCGCCGCTCCACGATTCGCGAGGGATATCTTTGCACTCATCCTCGCGGAGGCTACCGTTTCCTGCGATCCTGACTCACGTACCGGGAAGTGGAGCTCGGAGGTCGCGCTGGCATGCCACCTCGTTAAATCAAGCTAGACCTTCTGGTCGCTGTCGTTGTTCGATCCGGCCACTGATATGTTTTTCTCGGTCCTCCGTTGTTCTCCTCGGAGCTACTTGAGGATCTACAAATGAGCAGCGTAAGACTCTGCCTTGAAATGATACGATTTTGGCGAGGTTAGAGGTTCGAACGTTGTAGCATGACAAATGAATCGTGTGTACCATTGTTCGAGTCCACTTATTCGAACGTGAACTTTTATTATTTGAACGACAAATCACTGAGATTCTACTATATAAATTTTAGTAATTCGAACTTTGTTGTTTGAGATCAACGATCTCGAGCAAATGAAGTTCTATCGTAACGATAGTAACAACTATCGTAGAATTCAAAGAGCAAAAGTTTGTTACATCGTTTTGCCAATCTTCTAGAATAGTAATCGCAAACGTCGTGAACTCCTCAGCAAATCTGACAGCCCCGATTCTAAACAAGTGCACGTAACCACGAAGCTCATGAAAATCAGGCTGACGCGTTTCTTGAGAAGTCTAGGGTACAGCTTCAAACGCGGTTTATTTAACCAGAAATCATTCGATGTTAACACCTACCAGGAAGGCGAGATCAAACGTTTGCCAGACATGTTCCGACGTTGTCCAAACGAAAGTTGTTCGAAAAGGCACGCAGGTCTTGGTCGATCTGAAACTAACACGCATTCCGGTTATTAGAATCACCGTCTATCGCTGGAAAACTGAGATGCAAGATTTTGACGGATGGTAATAGGCTTTTTCATCGATATTTACCGATTTGTAAATTACAAAGCTGCGACGACGGAATCACGTACAGGGAAGTCGGAAATTGGAGGTCAGACGGCTTGAAATCACGACGGGCCTTCCGTTAACGATCTTTTAGCTGGTCCCTGTTCAGGAATTACCATATTTGACGTATTAACCCTGGACCAGACTTCCTGTCTACCAGCGTTCTCTTACTTCGTTCGCTTATCTGAAAGAATTGGGCACGTGGTCTTCTTTCACACAGTTCCGAGAACTTATCTATGATCTACGATCGATTTACACGTTACTGATGCTGTTGGCGTTTTGCTGGCACCGACCTAATTCGTTAACGAGTTGAAGATGTTTTTTAATGATTATTATATAGAGAAGCCTCCGGCTTCTTTGAAACTCGTTTTTTCGAAATATTCTTCGTGTTTTCACCGAGAGAGAGACTAGATAAATTGTCGAGTGAAAGCTATCTATTAAAAACATAATGACAAAACTATAGCTATCTATACGTGATGCAAATTTGCGTGTGATCAGTGGAACATTTTCGGACACAAATTTCTAGTCGTAATGATTCATCGATTACAAACAATATGTGGACAAGACACGACTTACTCTGACTCATATTCTTGGAATAGATTAATCAAACTAAATACCCATTGCTCGTTATTGAGTAATTCCTTTTTCTCTTTGGACTCTCGACAAATAAATAGAAAGCTCATTCACACTCAATCGTCATCGTTTATTAACCAATAATATCAATGAATCGACAAATAATATATTATAGGTTTTACGGTTGTATGTAAATATTATTCACAGTTCTATCTCGAAAAATGATGAATCGTAAGATTTTTCCTCCGATAAGATTATGTAAGAGGGGCCAGCTACCAAATATAAAATGAAACAGAGTCTCTGTATTTTTACGAGCAGGTGTGAAGCAAAACAGGAAGAATGTTTCATTCTTTTCATCCGGTTTACGACCAAATAAGGAAAGATCAGTTGATTCTCTGGATGGTCGAGTTCCATCCGGCCATGAGAAAGCGTCAGGTCACCGGGAACAATGTCCGCGGGTGATCCGTGCAAGAATAACATCGACAACGGAAAAACACGACGAGGGACAGCAGCCGGGAGCGCGTTGACTCGCTTGACTCAGACGTCGGCCACCGGCGGACCTTGAAGAGGGAACAGGAACTTGACAGGCTCCGCGCCAAGGCGAGCCAGAATCCCGCGCGTCTCTTTGTCCCAACTTTCTGTAGCATTAACGCAGCATCCGCGAGTTTATCTCCATTATTTTTGTTAAGTACCGCAGACACGAACTGATCGAAAGAACCTGATTAACAGCGTGTTCGGAAAAAGATACAACTCGTATCGGAGATCTTTCTTTTGCTGGCCAATGGAGGGGAGCAGGAAGTGGACGTTTCAAAGGTAGCCTTATGCGCCAAGATTTATGCTTTTTCCTGTATTTTACGGTATATTTGTGGTGGTTCGGCAAGATGGTTTTGTAAGGAGAATTTCGTACGTCTTTGGAGATGTAAGTTTGGGCAAGTTCGGAGAAAGGCCAGATTTATCAATTACGAGAACGCGTCGATGTGGAGCCAAGTTAGATCTACATCAGGCAACAAGTTATCTTTTCAATTACATGTTTAACTAATTTGATCTAATCAATAAACGAAGGCAATTATATTCAATCAATTAATTTTCATTTACTCTTCCTTGCTCGATATTCGTACAAATTGTTTAAATCCCAATATAAATTATAATCCCAAGCGACAAACTACCTTTTCAAGCGAATCAACGATGAAACCACTCGACGACAAAGAATTGGGAAGATCGATCGTTTAATAAACCACATCGTCGATTATTCTAGCGTAGAAAGATGAAAACATGAGCGGAAATCGCGGACAACGCGGAGAAGTCGAGTGAAAGAGGCGGTCAGGGAACAAAAGGACAGCGTGGAGCGCAGAAAGAGCGAGTAGAAATGCCGCCAGTTCTACAGGCCCCCACTCAAGGGTCGCGCGCTCTGTGCCGCGTATTTAAATAGAATTCAAGCCTCAAGGAGAAAACGCAAGGCTGTGGCAAGGACTCCGACTGTTTTATGCTTCGCGCCGGATCACTGCCACCGGTGAAACGGGCTTAAACGCGGCCATCTAAACGCGCGAAAGTAACTCATACATAATTAATCCCGCTGGCCGATAACCGGCCGAGAGATCGAGATCACGCGGCGACGTTCGGCCGCCTCCCGTATTCCTGTCTCCCGGTTCGATTTATGCTCCTCGTTGAATAATTATCGATACCAACGCGTATGTGATATTTTACAAGATAAACAGCCGTATTAACGATAAGTGGGAAACAAAATGAGAAAGTAGTTTCGAGTCTTGGGAAATGTCGGGATGATTTTGAGGTAGAGTTTCGCAAGATTTTTTCGAAAGAAACGATCGAATTTCGTATAATCGGGATGGATAAAGTGTTTTCGATCTTTAAGCTACCATAACCGTATGGAAATCGAGCATGATACAATAATTCCTTGGCTAAATTGCGGCACGACGAATTCATTAGCGTCTCGTTCCCACAATTAACGCGTTTGCAGTAGCATTTTAGCGCGACGTGATTAACATGTCCATTGTGACGGCGATTAACATCGAGATGCATATTCTCGCGATTGCACAACGATATCGAACGGTGTGCAGCATAACTTCGGACGAATCAATACCGAAGACAAAACTGCCAGCCGCGACGATATCGAGCGGCAACGGTTTCGCGTAACTGGACACTGAGTGCACACCTTAAGGCCACTTTATAACGCAACAGAACCCTGCCACTACCGCATTACTAGGTATGCACAGTGCCGCAGCCAGTTCACCAGGCTATTACTTACCGATACTGTTATTACCGCGCAACCAAAGCGAGACCTCCGTCATCCGCTTAATGATTTACCACCTTAACGAACGATAACCGGAATGCCGAGAGGCCATCGCGAATTCCCATTTAGAATTCGATCGGATCTTCTTGTTCCGGTAATTTTTATGATTTGCTATATTTTTGGAAATATATAGAAATCGACCAACTTCGTATAGAAATTCATTTGCAGTTGATACGTAACTCTGTTACTCTACCGTAAATGTCATCGGATAGGGTAGAATGAAGTTACTCGAAGGAGACTATTTTAAGTTGAATGTCGCATGGTATACTTGGTGGGTAAAACAGGTAAAGGCGAGGTCACAGACCTTTGACACGAAGCAGTGTTTAAGGTCACGTGCGGAACGTCGCAGCGGCCTTGGTGGTGCACCTAATGTCGACGGCGGTCGGGATGTTTGCTTAGACTTTCAAGCCTCAGCTTTTCGATAAGATACCCTTTGAAGATCTTTCGTTAACGATCGTTCATCTGCTTTATCAAGACAATCGATTGTTCGATGATGGCAATAAATAAAACAAAGAACAAAAATTGCACGATAAAGTCATTGTTTCGTCGAAGATGATAATACAGACGTTAAGAAATAGAAGTCACTAATATGAAAGATATCGCGATTGAAATGTTGCGCAACGTTTGTCTTTCATGAGTTAATTGGGGCTCGATTATGTTAATCTCCTCGTAAAGTTCGCCTCTCGTGGGAGGATCAGCAACGACACCAATTATTCTGCCTAATAAATACAGCCGTAATAAATCCGGCAGTTTACAAGCGGTGCAGCTCCACCGTCGAGGGTGGAATTCCACGATTAATGGGTTAACGTGGCGCGCGTATCTCTGGCCCGCATCTGCGTCCACGACACGCATTGCGAACACGCATTGCACAGAAGACGCGTTTCGCGTAGCGAACCATCTATCTCGAAAAATCTCGAGAGCGTATCGGAGACGCAAATCTTTTTTCCGGCGAACGCATGCTAATTTCAGTTCGCAACCCCCTTCGATCGTAGATCACAGCCGGTTGATCGTGGTCCGACCAAACGTTTTCCTCGTGTGCAAACTCGATTAGGGCAACCGATTTTCGCGATAGAGATCGTGAGGCGAATTGGGGACAATTTTGAAGTGTTTGTGAGTCGTTGGATGGGTTTCCGTCAACTTCTTTCTTCTCTAAACGAGTGCACGGTTCCACGTTTCATGAATTTTTGATAACAGATTTAGCGAGCCATTTTTTTTAACAGCCTAAACTTCGCGAGTACGTTACATCTTTTTTAGTAAAATTACATCTTAACGGTGCATAAAGAATGCATGAAGATGGCCCGTGTGAAAAGCTGAGAGCCACTGAGAATCTATATTTGCATTTCACATCCCTATGCGGCGTGGCAGCACTATAATTCGTTGAACTAAATAATTGAGCTCGAAACCGAGGCGACAAATTTAATTCGCCAACATCGTTAGCTAGCATGCACGTCGCTTATCGATCGCAGATCGAAACAGATACGAGTCGAACGATCGTTTAACGAAACGATCGCTGTTTAAATGATTCAGTTTCGAAGTGGAACAGCGAAGAAATTTTCTGGAGCATCGAGAAGGCTAAATATATTAACGAGCAGCCAAAGACCTTCGCTACGTTATCGCCCGATCTCTGATATTTCTAACGATCATCCTGACGTCATGAAACGAGATTGCATGAGAATCTTCTAATTGTAACGCTGGTTAGACGCCGTCATGACGCCAATAATAATCCTGACATCATCGTTCGCTTTTTATCTCTACCAAGGTGGCGCAACAATTAATTTAGTTTCAACTAGCATACGCGATAATATCGATCATTGCTTGGACTGCGGACAATTGTGCAATCTCTGCAGGTGAAATGCAGTTGGAATACGTTTTTGTAAAGAAACAATGATTTATCGAGGCGGGGGTAAGGTGGAGGATAGCGGAAACGACAGCCTTAAGGAGGTTCGTCTGGATCGATACATCGAAGCTTTCGACGACCACTTTCGACCTTCCCAAGTTAGGGACGGTTGACGATGCTTCTTGTACGAGTTAAGTTGTTGGACTTTGCGAGTTGCGCTCGTAAAATATTATATATCGCGGAATATTTCTAAGAATAGTCGTATAGTTCATCATCGACACGATCCTGTTTACGTAAATTAAAGTTCGCGAAAACTTCACTCGAAGAAGTTAACCAAGCTAGCCTCGAAATTTTCTTTTACAGAAAAATAAAATAAAATAATAAAAGACGGAGAATTATTGACTAATTTATAAAAGTCAGAAATATCTTCATTGTTACGTAGTCGAGCAATTAATAAGTTACTATTTCGAGCTTCCTAATTCGAAACGATTTTCCGAAAAAGTCCCTTTTCCTAGCTGCGTCGCTCTTCCAGCTACTTGGCGACATTGCCTTGTACGATTTTACGATAGAATAAAATTGGCCGTTTCCAAGAGGAAAAATAAACAAGTTACCCTCGAACGAGCTACCGTAAATTCTTCCAGCGAATCGGATTCCTGCGCGATCGTTGCGCAAGTATCGCGTCGTGGGGGGCTGGCCGCAGCAATTAGGGTGGCATACGGAGCGTATTACCAACATAATCAAATCACATGGACCCTTGCAGCTCCGTTATGCCCGTTGACAGGCTACAAAAGGGGGATGGCCACCCTCTCGAGCCCCCGAACCGGGTCCTGGTCGCCTCCGCCTATTGGCCTTGAATGCCGGTTGATTCATCTGTTTGCTTTTTATTATCTCGCCGACCACCGGAAAGCACCAGCTATCTAGCCGAGGGTGGCATTAATCAATTGATGGGATCAGCCACGGTGATGACGAACGCGAGTGCGTATAAACGATGATCGCGTCCCGGAACGATTTTCGATCGACCGGAAAGAATTATCGAGCAGAAATCGACGATTCGTTCGTTTGAACAGATTTCCTACGCATCGATCGTTTCTCTCTCTCTCGTTTTTCTTTTCAGAATTGAATTTTTGAAGATGTAATTAAATTTCTTACAGAAAGAATTATGGGATAATCGAAATCCCTTCAGGATCAAAATTTGCAATTAGAGTTCGTGATGAGGAAACGAAACGCAAAGCTGAACTTTACAAATGAAAACTATCTTAATTACGTTCGTCTTTGAGATCGAATTTTTCCTATTTTCCTTCCACTATCTATCTTCGTAACTTGTCTATCGATACAAAACCAACGCGACAGCGCAGGATCAAAACGTTCTACTTGTGCCTCGATCATATCAAAAATAACTTTTACCAGTTAAAAATAATTCCATTTCATCGATGCGGTGGAAGATAACAACCAAAACAAATTTCGTTACCTTTCTAAATTTCGAACGACACTACGTTTCAATTTTCTACTTTTAAGTCGTCGTTTGTTCCAAGATTTCTAATGTCTACACACGCGCGCTGAGAGATTTCTCGTACCTTTCTCGTGTGAGTATCGAAGCGTGACGGAGCGCGGTTCACCGCACGACTTTCGACGTGGCCTGCTCCGCGAGCACTGTTTTCTAAGACATCACGATAGACCGAGGGTTGCGCGGCATTCCACCCCCATCGCGTCCCGTGACGTCGTAACGCGAACGTGGTGTCCATGTGGTGTCCTAGGCAACCCGGCATTCGTGTGTATATCCATTCTACCATCTTTTTCCCACTTCTTCTGCTCTCTTTGTCTTGCTTCAACCCTCTTTCACCCCATCGCGATGTCTGTATCTTCTGTTTTCGTTTGCTGCCGTACGTCTCATCTAAACAATTCAATTTTGTCTTTTATTCTCCCTTTCCTTTTTCTGTCGCTTTATTGTATCTTTTTAATTTTTCACGTCTCATTCTTTTCACATTCACGTAGCGACGCTTATTTTCGTACTCTTTCAGTTTCTCTTCTTTTCTTGCCACGTGTTCTTCGTTGTTTAATACTTTTTTGGATTCCTAAGATGGAATTTTGTAGTATTTCGTTTTTTAGGTGTTTTTTTTTCTTTTTATATCTTTTTAAATAGCTTTGTCGAGGCGAAGCACGCGATCTCGCGTGGATTCGCGTCTGCGTCACTGCTGCAACCATTCGAACACAGGCGCGCGCCAGATAGAGAAATCGATCCAGTCACCTGCCTTCGCACCCCCGCGATTACGTCCCCTTTATCGCCAAGTTGCAGTCCTACACTGGTCCCTTCTTCTCCTCCAAACATACCAGAAACTTTTATCAGGTAAAATACGTTTCTACTATCGTTTTATCGACCGCAACACGCGTTCGTTTAATTTCAATCGCATCGCTACCCTAAAGCAATTTTGTAATTTAATTGGGTACACGGATTTGTTCGATTCGATCGTTTCGTATTTCGTCCCTGCGAATATTCGAAAATCACCGATCGAGATATCGTTTGCTCTGTAATTCACCTGCCTTTCAACAGTTTCTTTCTTCGATCTCGCAACAATTCTTCTGGCTATCGATACATTAAATTTTTATTTCCATTCTTCTACATCATCAGAAAGTAAGAATTCTCGAAAGAATACGTGTTAGTCACGTTTCCACGTAAACGACGTGGCGACGTCACAATGAACAGATTGCTTTGATTCGATTGTTATGACACGTTGACGGGTCGAAGGCAGGTGTCGACGAGATCGATCGGCCTAGCGCGTATTACAGGATACGGAAGGTATATTTAAAGGTAGGTTCCGGTGTCGTCGTAGATATATTTCGATTAACAAGCGGCTCGGTGTGGCGATCGAACATCCGCGCGCAAAGTGCACGTATTCCGGAGAATGACTTCACCGCTCGCAAGTGTGCATCGTATTTAGATGATATCGATTGCTGGTCGTACGTCATAGGTCGGCCTAGAATCGACCCCTCGTGACACACTTACAGTCTGGTTCACGGTGCTTTAGCACGAATGTCGCTACGAAATCCGTGGGATTGTTTAGCTCGACAACTGTTGCGGATGATCAAGGAACGACTTTTTACAGCTACGAGTCGAACAAAGTAATTTCCTTCTTCCCTCCCTCTCAAATTTCCTTCCCCTGTTCTATCTTCCTCCCCTCAGTTCCGGAAAAATGGGTTCCATTAGCCTGGCTCTTTAAATAGATACAGTGACGTAATACACGAAGATGATAGGAGAAAAATAGGGCAGGTACACTTTCCTTTGTTTTCTGACTTCGCTTTGTTCGCTCGTTTTTATTATTCAATCGTTTTATGATCAGAAAATCTTAATATGGCATAATCGTGGAATAAAAACAACCGGTTAGATCGAAAGATGTAAAGTAAGGAAATTATAGAATCTCGAATCACCGATTCAGAGTCGGATATCTAAAGTTTAGAATAGACCACTTGATCACCAATGTAGACACGTGACTATCTTATCAACGTTTCGAAACGTTTTCCGAAACGAAGTAACGATAACAGGTAACGATCTGAAAGGCTCGTTTACTAATGCAGCTCTGTCGTAAATTCCACGGTACCTGGTAATCTCTTAAAGACCGTAATTGCAGCTCATTGGATCAAGGATAATGATATTACGGAATAATTGTCAAACCTCATGCGATCGAAGTTACGTGATCGCACGGAAGCTTCTTACATAACGCGTCTTCAGACGGCTTTCCGTCATTAGACGATGATATATATCACGTTTAACGAGCATCGGTCGACGGATTCTATTTCTCGTTGGTCGCAATGAATTCCCAAACGCGCCAACATCGCTCGATCGAAACAATGATGTCAGCGATTTCAAAAATGATAAAGAATAAAACTATTATATAATTTTCATCGTAAAAAGATTACTCAACGAACATTGGTAGCATCGTGTTCGATTTCGTTAACAGTAGATCCGTCGCTACCTCTGATTAATTATTACAAATCGAATCTACGTTAGAACATCGATATCAGCTATGGCGATTTTTCAGAAGTTTTCAAATTTGTTCGTGTCTTTTGGATTTTCCCGGGGACTGAGCTCTGCGTCGGAAGGGGATGAAAAGATGAGAGGGCGCCGCTCTCCCAAACAGGTCGATACGACCTGCGCGCTCATTCTCCATCGACGACTGTGCTGGAATGGACCCGTGCTGATTCTGCAGTTGCAAAACATATCACGAACAGAGGTCTCGCGTTTTATGTCGTTCGTCCTAGTCGCGGCGATCGAACGAGGAAAAATCCACAAATAAAACGAGGAAATGCAGGTGGTTGACAATGGAGTAACGTGAAATTCATTGGTGTTTTCATTATCATCTGTGTACCGTGGCCTTGTCATTTTAGTAACTAAAATCGAGTAAAGTGCAAAAGGAGTAAAAAATACAGAAAATGGGGACCAGATTCGCAGCATGTGAGTACTAGAAAAATGACGCGATGTTTTGTATATTTATTTACGTATAACTGCTCTTTTTCAGATTCATTGAAGTTAACTAATCTGCACGACTACTATCAGAGACTTCTTCACGGTAGTCAACCTGTACCTTCCGGTCTCGACATGGCAAACACAGTGAAATTCTTTTCTCAAATGCTGCTGTGTAATAATCGCAATATCGTTTTATCCGTGTCTGTTGAAAATCGTTTGATAATTTATGCTTTGTTTCACAGCTCTGTTAAAAGAAGTTCGCGAAGCACCTTTCGAAATGATCAAGTCTCAGAAGTACGACGCAGAACGTATGGCTCTTTACCCGAATTTGGATTACAAACAGCTGTACAACGCGCTCACTCAGCTGATCGATGTTGTTTCCTCTATTCACACCGGTTTGCAAGGTCTGTCCTATATTTTGTTTTTATTCGATCGTTTGCAATTCAAAATCCATGTTTCAGTGTTTGGACAGGCATTGCTTCAGTGTCTCGCGTGTCTCTTGCCTTTTTTGGACCACGATATGATCGACAATGTACCTTATCTCACGGCCAGCTCGATCTCGGTACTTCCAGTGGAACTTCATCAAGATATCGTCAACTATCTCTGTTTCTACATTCTACCATTCACCATCAGTAGGTGTCTTCGTTTCGTGCAATAGATGCAGAGACTAAAACATGTTTGATTATTTCAAATATGTTCCTTTAATTGTAGCAAGGAAAACCGAGGATGGAACGGAGAACGCAGCTAGTCAGTCGATAGCGGCTGTTATCATGATGATCTTTCAATACTCCACTAACCCAGGTTCTAATTTTCATCGTTATATTTTTATAAAAATGCAGAGATGTATTCGTAATTAAAGATTGCGAAAAAATTGTCTAAACGTCTATGATTGTTTAGCTCACCATTGTCAACTATTGGAATGTCTAATGGCACTGAAACCAGGCGTGGTAAAAGACATTCTTTGCGTGGTGGCTTACGGCACGGCACCGGCAAGAGCTTCAGCAGCTAAATTACTGTTCTACTACTGGCCATCGTTCAATCCAAATCTCTTCGATCGCAGGGCGGTTCTAATGAAATTCGCAAGTGCGTTTCCCCACGGGGTTTTGATAATATCGCTGAAACCTTCGTTCGATAAAATACAAAATATGAATTTAACATATGCAGATGATTTGGCACCGTTCGTCTGTCAAAGAGATTCTTGTCCAAATGCGGGCAACGCCGAAGCTGGCAAAGTTTGTTACGATCATCGAATATCTATCACATTCGCTACAGAAACACCGCCACCTATGTATCTGTGTATCGAATGCGCGAATGAAATACACAGGGCGCATCCTAATCAAATGTTCTACGATATTTTGCATCCCATGCAACAGGTGTCGATGATATGCGAAAATAAGGTGAGTCGAATGGTTTTTAGTTGAAAATTAATCTAAAATAAATTCAGACGCTAGAATGGGTCTTTCTATCGAGAATTTAATCCCGTCTGACACGTCTTAACGTTTCTAAATTACGTCAGAACTGTAAAGCCACGGACAAGTCGGCGATCAGCGTCTGTTTCTCCACCGAATGCGCCAGCTACAACGGAAACCATCCGATTCGCTATTGCCAGAAATGTCACACTAATCGACACGATAAAGGCCGGGGTGAGGACCACGTGTATCATACGGCGTTGCCTCACATATCGAAATTGGATCCTCAGACGCAGACCTATATGGTACAAGCGATCGTCAGGTGAGACACCTAACTTCCAACTCATTTTCTATTTGCTAAAAGATCCTGTATCGCTTAACGTTCGAAAGATATCGGAACAAGGATGGGGACTATGGTTGGGACAAGGGACACTAACAGTCGTTGTAATTTGCACGAGTTTAATGAGACGTTGTCGCGACTAGAGACGAGAGATTCGCTCACACGGATCTCTGATACGTTTAAACATTGAGAATTTCAGTCGATTAAATATCCTAAATTTTGAGCGTATACTTATCTAAATATATAATAGTAAGAAAGATACAGAGTCTCTTGTCTCTAGCGTATCGTCGATGTCAAAGTCCTTTCTGCGACAGAAGCGTTTTTTGATGACGTGAACGTATGCGACGCACGTTGATGCAGTTCGATTGGTTTCATTCGTGTTTACCAACCCACAGATCGCGACCATGATCGTACGTTATGTATTAATTATGTGTTAATTTCTGATATACACGGTAACTGTGCGATATTAAAAGATTTCCATTGAAAAGAAGAAAAATTTATCGTTAAAAATTGTAGTTAACGGGACAGTTAATTATTTATTTAGAGGTAACAGGTCGCATCCAAACGATGGTTGTTAATCACTATCCACGATGTCCAATCTTCGATGTGTTCGAAAGTAACACGATGACGCGTACTAACGAATGATCGCAGGATCATTGTTGCTTTGCGTGTTTGTTCGTGCTGGTCCATCCTGCTTGGTAAGACATTATGCTGTAACCACGTTCAATGGAAACTTAGAATACATCGAAGCAACTCTTCTGCTATATTTTCGTGTAGCATAAATTGTCGATTACAGTAATTTCCATTAAACGTGGTTAATCGATGCTCCATATTATTGTGTTTGAATATTCACAGAAACGATCGAGATGTCGCATGTCACCCTATACCGATCAAGAATGTATCTTCCACGTTCCTTTCTATCATACTTGATAATAAATTGTTTCGCGTACATCTCGATCCGTCATTGACGCTAAAGCCTCCAGACTTCGAAAATCTCTATGGATTCATCGGGGATATAATCTCAAAATAAGAAATTTGTCTTTGCAAAAATTTCAAAATTCTAGAGATTTTAGAGCCGGCGTTAACGTGATTCACCGACTCGCGAATTAAAGGAGTCGAGATGCGATAACCAACGTGAACAAACTTTCGCTAAATCGCTTCTATCGACTATCGAAAACGTTGAATGAAAAGCGCAGCACCGAAGTCGCCTCGAAAATCGTGGAGAGCGTTCGAAACCGGATGGCGGCTAGCGTGGACAAGTTTTTCTTCGAGTTATCCACAAGCGAAAGACACGTGACTCCGAAGCATTCAGCCTCACAGTAGAGAGCATAGGAAAAGTGCACCTTAAAGTTGCAATGCGAGGACACCACGCCGTATCACGTCCTGGATACGACGCACCAGCAGCTTGGTACCGTTTCTACAAATAAAAACGGACCCACTGGTGCAGGCTTGAATAGATACCCATTACCCGAGACACACTGGTATGCTGCACGAACAGAGACACTCTTTTAACGGGATATCCGGGGATCTGTTTTTTCTCTGTTTTTTTTTTTTCTTCAATTGTTATTTTCATAATAGAATCGCGGACTCTATGAAACACTGATATTTTTGATATCTTCTATTCACTGATATTTCTTTCTTTCTTTCTTTCTTTCTTTTTTTTTTTTTTTTTTTTTTTTTAATAGTCTAGAATGTTATTTCTCGAATGTGGACACATCAATACTGCATGTAGTTTTGATATCTTGAAACTAGCATGAGTCCCCGTAGTTAGAATTATAGAACACGGAACAGTGAATTACATTTGCTGTCATTTGAGATAGGAATTCTTTCAAGATTTCTCTCGACGATCTAACTGTCTATATACTATTATAAATGGATATAATTTCTTATGGTGAGCACGATCTAAAGTCGCGTCTGATCGAACAGGCGTTGTGGTCGACGTAGATTAATCGGATTTCTATTTTGGAACATTTGTAACACAGAATGTCCGAATAGTAGATCGACATTGTCGTTGTTTAATATAGAATTTTATGAACTGTTTCACGATCGATACCGTCACACGATTCTTTATTATCTTTTGTGATACAAAAGGGTGTGATATTCTGCCGAGTATAAGTAAGGAAAGGATCGTGAAGGAATTCAAATCACCATTGAACGTGGAAGCTTCGATTCTTCGACGTTCGGTGCTCTTTCATTTTCTCGCTCGCCTGAAATCGTTAGTGGAAGCTTCGAATCGCGGCACGATCAAAATTGGAAACAACGTCGAAAGTAATAGTTGCACTGAAATTTGTTCCTTTATTTGCATTTAAATTTCACTTTCGATCAAATTCACTCTTTCTCTAATTATTACCATAACTCGAGATACGAACGAAACTATCTATCGGGTAATATTTCAATATGAAACAACGAGAACCTTCGTCTATCGATTCCAAGTGATAGATTTAACCGAGAGAGTGTCGATCTCAGTTAAAAATCATATTTAACGATCTGTTGAAAAAATTATCGCGTGAAAAATTGCCAGTGTTTAGCCGACCACAACCAGACGTGGCCGTAGATCGCGTTTGACATCCCACTGACCAGGTTTCCTCTCTACTTGCAGCCTGCTTAAGGAAGCTGAACCGCTAAGTATGGATAGTAACCGAGACATCTTGGAAATAAATACTAATAAGGGAAGCGCAGGATTCCCAGGGAGCGGCGGTGGGAGCAGCGGGGGTGGTTCTGGTAGCGGGAGCGGTGGGCAATTCGATTCGGCTACCTTGGAGGAGAGACAGCTACTTGGAAGATACGGTGTCTGGCTGCTGGTCGGGCTTTGCACGCCGAATCAAGAAACCTCGATCGAAATACTCGGCCGTTTATTGTCAATGCTATTTCATTGGTTTCATGTTACTGCCTACTCTTTCGATGGTACTAAAAAAAGCCTTATGCACCTTATCTTTTCTGTTGGTAATTTAACACTTCGCATATTTATACACTTAATGAACGTAGAACGTAGATGAGCAGTGAATGGGCGGCGGAAGGTCTTGGATAATGTCGAGTAACGACCATGATGTCACGATGTCGCTTCGAATCTTTTAAAGGGATTGCCGACAAATTTCAAATAATTGCAAAACGATAAGAATTCCTTTCTTTGACGTTTTGAAGGCTTTTTAGTTTTTTTAAACTTCTCTTTTCTTTATTAGACCTTATCCTGCTGACAAACACATCCAATGTACATTCTTACGAGCGTGTGCATTTCGGTGTTCAGACGTTGTTCATCCACGAGAACAACAGCTCGTCCACTGTAACTGCAGCCTGAGTCGAAGCAACACGTGACACGAGCGTCGTACTCGACGAGATTCGAAGCATCTCGAGCCCATCACTAGACCGTAGGTAGTGTTTGGCCGCGATCGTAGGCACATTCGAGCGGATCGCCGATTTTTCCATTGGTTTTCGTTCTTTTTCTTTCGCTTTGTCTTCAGATGCTTTCGACACAATTACTACTCCATGTTTTACACTCTATACGATATTTAACGTTAGACAAAGTGGTGGCTAGAAAAGAACGAAACAGAGAAAATGAATAATCCTCATGGTTAGGTAAAAAGACATTCACATGTTACACATTTGTTAGTGTTTTGACAAGAGCTTGATCGTGAACACTATCGCCGTTCGTCATATTCCAATTGAATAGCTTTCAATGTTGTCTTCCTGTTTCTCTCTCTAAATTCTCCCTATATTATTTTTTTTTTTGTGTGTGTGTCTATAAATTGTATCAGTAAATCAATGTATTCGATGTTACCTGTGTTGAACTCGTTGTCGTAGAGGCGTCAGCTTTGCAGCTGTTCCAGCTTGTTTCTCCGATCTTTCTATATTTCATTTCTTATCGTTTCACAGTTTATTCCCTTACTTCGTCATTGTGTAGTTTGAAGTACGTCTGTAGAATTTTCTTCTCTCATAGATAGAATTGATATTTGATGTTACGTGAATACACAGCCCTCGGCTATCGAGTTTCGACCATCCGAAACTTTTAACAACAAGTTGAACAGCATAAAGAAAAGAGTACAATTTGCTGTTTGTAACATAGTACTGTTGCCTGGAAAAATGACATCTTTTACATTCGATGGTCAGGGACTGTAGAAAATTCATGATATTCGACGACGATCTGCTAGGTTGACGCCTATGCGTTAAGTTGCCTTTACGTGTGCATGTCACACACACACACACACACGAAGAGCTTCCACTGAAATCTCAGAAATAAGGAACAAGAGTGCGTCTGCGTCGCGGCTGATCGAGTCTCTTAAAGATCGATGCATAGAATGACGACGCTGAAAGAATAAAGTGCGAAGTTTCTATGCATCGAAGTAGTGATTCTTTCTCGAGAATAGCCATGTTAAAACTCGCGAAGAATTTTCCAAATAAGAATACAATTCGATCGATCGGTTTCTCAAAATTCCATCGGTGATCGATTCAGAGATTCAATGATACTTTCTGCATGCTGTCGAAGTAACACTGCCAATACAGATTCAATAGCTTTGTACCTTTCCCGTGTTTGCTGTGTGATCCAAAATTCCGCTTTTGTATCGTTTCCATTCGAAAACACACGAACTGATAAAGTACCCGATTACTACGGTAAATTCGACCAGTGATATTCTCAAACGTACTTTAAGAGGTGTTTTCTTAAGAACAACGTCTGATCTATCGCGATGTTTTACCATAGGGCAAGCAGAGAGTGCATTGGAGAAATTGAAAACCGAATACGTCTGTGGATGGCTGTCGGAAGTGATGAAAACTCATTACGAAGTTTTTATTTCCTGTCTTCTTCCACATCCGGCGGACTACGTTCGAGTCGGAGGACACTGGTGCGAATGTTGAAAATTCTTGTTAGGAATTCGAGGAGTAATAAAATTAATTTAGCCATAGAAATTAATTAAAAAAAAAATAGATACCCGAATAAAGCTGATTTTGACAAACGAATGATTGCAATTAAGGGAAACATTGGCCTCGAGGACGTCGCACTTAAAAGATGGCCTAAATCGCTTGTTCTGCTTAGTCCCCTACGAAGTAATTACCCCAGACGTTTGGGACTACGTGATGCCACACTGGATGGAGGCCATGGTGAACGACGTACCGGAGTACGAGCTGCACGAATTAAAGATGATTTTATGGTACGAAATACTTCGCTCAAGAACGATTCTTGCCTGGAAAATTCTTGGTGAAAATTTTGAAAACTATTCGATTATTGTCTCCAGTAAAATTTTGGATCGGGACATGAGTCCTCTAGGCTTCGACGCTAAGAAGATGTACAATTTCGTGGCGAAACGATTTGTCAACACTTGCGCAAAGGTTCAAGAACAAGCTCTGAATTGGCTGCAAACGCTAACTATGTTGGAGATCAGCATTCCTCTGTGCCAACTGTTTTCCATGTTCAGCGATGGCGTGGCTGTTATGGGTACCATGAACATTGCCGAGTCTGAGCAGAAGCCTAGCAAAGGAAAGAAGAAGAAGGACGAGGAAGGAAATACTATTTGTACGTCGAAATGACAATTACCGATTCGTAAAGGAAGTGAATTTTCACGTTTTCGCGATAGTGGAAGGTTTACTAATGTGTAAAATGTACAGGTTCTGTGGTCGAAAACGAATCAGGAAAATCGACGCCATTGTCCGACGATGTTGTGCCAACACCGAGACACATGGAATTCACTACCAATTCGGAGTTGAATTTATCCTGTTGCATTCTTATGCTCGATATATTATTGAAACAGGTGCATCCATTTTTGCGGATACAAATCTAAGAGTAGAATATGATTACGAAGGAATGAACGAGAAATCTAATGAAATGTATCAAATATTACAGATGGAATTGCAGAACATAGATAAGCACACAGGGATTAACACGTGGGTTTGCAGGGACGCGTGTCGATTGATGAAATCGATCGTTGCCTCGAATTGGAACAACTGCCACGTGTGTAACGCGGTCGCTGAGTGTACTTACTGTGAATCTAGCGTGATCTGGCATCAATTATGCCTGCAATTGGTCACTTACATGGCACCGGAAAATCCAGCTTATCCGCCTGACGTGAGTCCCTTACGCTAACATTCGGTGATGATCAGATAACCAGATCGCTTAAAGTCTCTTTGTAATTTTCTGTTTAAATCCAACTGTCTTCTAACGTTCAGAAAATCGTCGACGAAAGTGCGGAGGATCATGGACGTAAAAGTCCAGAGACAGCGCGAAAAGGAGACTCAAAATCCGACGTGGTAATTAGTATGCCAGTGCCGGAAATGCACTCGGTCGGTGGCGTTCTTGCACACATGCCTCAGGTATACTGCCATAATAAACTTCACTCGTTGACAAATTTGAGATGTTCTATTATCTTGTTACACGATCTTGTTACACTGCCTAAGAGACACAGCGTCTTTCTTTCTATCTCTCTGTGCGAAACACTTTCTGCAACAACAAAATACGCAGCATGCTGTTCGTCTAACAAAAACAAAAAAAAAAATACAAACTGTGTGTGCCTCTCTCTGTCTCTCTTCTTCTACTGCAAAATGGCGTTGTGTGAACCATTAACACGGTAGGCTAATCTATGTGACCGGAGGTAGCTACTTTGATCGTTTATATCAGTTCTTCGAACAGATCATGACAGCCACAGTAGAGACAGTTTCGGAGCAGCTGGATCTCGCAGCTATCATGCCAACGGAAAAGGTCATGTCAGCTGTTGCTCGAGCAGTTACCCTTTCTGAGACTGACGTAGGTAAGAAAAAAATTCGCCTGGTTCTACCTTTCGTATTTTTGAAATCGATCGAACGTGGTTAATCGAAAAATAATGATCAAATTTCGAACACCGAGTTCGATGTCGAATTTTAAAATTACTGAAAATCATGTAAAATTGCAGTGAACGTAGAATTAACTTAAATTACTTGAATTTTCTGAATTACGTCGATACCTTCGATCAACGCAACTTCGAATTTATCGACCGAGGGAAATCGTGCGTTTGATGCCTGACCAAGCATGGATCTATTCTACTTCGGTTCGCGAAATATTCGAATCCCATAAATCCACAGATTTAATATTTGCCTAGCTATCGTACCAATCTCTCCATAGACATCAAGCACCTTTAGTAAGGATCAGGAATCTCTGTTGCAGCCACAGCCACCGTGAGCGTAGCCAAACCTCGACTGATAGGAGAAAACGATCAACCATTGAATCTAAGTCCAGAAAATGAGGCGGACGACTTCTGGCACACCTCCGTTGGAAAGTTTCGATTTAATATCGAGGATCTTCCTGAACAACTACAGTACATACACAAACTTTTGAAGGTACAGTATTTGTAAAAACTGATGATACTTTAGGAGATGAAATTGTTCTCTATTTGCCCGATTCATAGGAGATAATGACGATTGACAAGCCTGACATACTCTACTATATGCTTCAATGTTTAAACGTGATGTGCCTTTACGGAGATGCTTTCAACATGGCGGTGAAGGATCATCAAGGATTCTTCATATGGTGCCAAGAAAATTTATTGATAAAAAAGTAAGTAAGGTTATTCCTTATGAACTTTAATATGTGAATCTAACATCTTCCATGAAAGATGATATTTATCTATTCCTTGTCAACGACATCTTTATACTTCCAGATGAATAGAAACATCAGGTATTCGTTGCACCTCAGTAACAATATTTCTCCGTTTTAGTGATTTTAAATGATTTTCTCGAATTAAATTGTGCTTCTTTCCTTCTACAGTCTATGGGAACTCCTAAACGCCGAACACTCTCACATAGCCCAGGTCACCGTGCCGTTGTTACTCCACTGCGTGACTCTACCCTGTGGAACGGACACTTTCTGGCGTCTGATTCAGGAAGAATTCCATAATTCGGATTGGCGCGTTCGATTCGTGGCAGGTATAACGATTAAACACTGTAGGACGAAGGAGGTCGGCTAACTGAAAGAAATCAATTCCTCAATTTATTAACGCTCAACAGTCGAAAGAGTCACACTAATAGCTAGATTTATGGACTCCACTCCTCTAAGAAATGTTATGAGTCTGCAAGCTGCTCTAGCAAACGCGTTCTGTTATCTGGTCGCGAGTATGGACGACAGCAACGTATATGTTGCTCAGAGAGCCACCTTGTACCTTGGTACCATCCATGATACAGCTATGAGAGTAAGATTTGCATACATAACTAGTCGTATCTATTAATTTATTCTGACACAATATATTTAATTGTTTAATTTAAATATCTCTAGTCTCTGATTCTCTGCTTGGAAACTCAATTCGATACAGTGATAGTCGATCGTCCAATGGTACTCCAATCGCTGTATCAGTTACACAATAGCCTCAGCGACAGACATGTTTTAACTTGGGAATTTTTCTTGAATCGTTTCGACGCTTTGTTTCTCGAGGCTCAAATTAATTTGGAACGATCCGGAGATGTACCCTATCTACGTGGTCAGTTTGTAAACTCAGCTGTAAAATTGAATTTGCCGAAGTGGTCATAGTACACTATGTATACTAATCGATGAATCGATTCGCAGATCTCAGAAACACGGACCTGAACAGCGAAATCTTCATGAAGAAGGTGCACAGAGCGCAGGAAGCTCTGTCCCAGTCGGATGGAAGCGGAACAAACTCTATAAAGACGCTGAGCGCGAGTTTTGGCACGAAATGGCCCTACAAACGCACCATGTCAGCGCCGGCGTCGATGATTCCGCGACAGGACACTAAACAAGGTACACGAATCTCACGGTTCATCAACGACATATCGTGATTCACTTCAAATTGATTACTGTCGGCGATGAATCATGAGAGTCTAAAGGATACAGTAAAGAGTCGGACTCGAAGATATAGGAGTCCGAGTCAGAGAATGTCCCTCTGATCTTGACTTGCAAAGTTGAGGGTCACGTCAGATTACAGACTTATCATATTCTTTCAGAATACCGTTAAAGTCGAATGAATCCTTAAAGAGAGCTGAGGATTCCGACATTAGTAGAATTATAGTCCTTACACAGGGTATGATCCATGTGATCGATTTATACTTTCGAGACATCCTGTATATTCCAAAATTCTATTACCAAAGGAGAATCCCTAACTCTCGAAGGACTTTACGATCGACAATTCGCGATCTCTATCGACTCTCTTGCTGGCTACATAGCTTTAGAGTTACAGAAAGCTAGTCGATCGTCCATGTAAAAACCACGTCTAAAACCACTTCACGTCCTCACCTGTCACACGCGTTTTTCAATTGTGTTGCACTGTGTCGAACCGCGCAGAAAAGGAGAAGGTGTACAGCCGGCAATACTCGGCGCCTATCCTGAAGCGCAAGAGCTCCAGATTCGGACTGGGTCAGTTGCTGGGGTCCACCCCACCTAATAACAGTATACCAGGTAGAGTAGCGTTGCTGATGTTAGCCTTAGACGTGGCCGTTCTCCTCTGTGTTATCTGTGTTCTCACGTATACACGTACACATATACACACCCTTTGCCCCCTCTGTGTACGCGAAACGCGATAATGTTTGGGGATGTTCGATGTGGAACCTTTGTGGTAAGTTTGATGGTTCGTCAGCCTCCTTTTAAGGAGCTCGCTTTAGACATTTTCTTTTTATATATGAACTAACTAAACTAAAAAGGTTAAAGGTGTTTCCTTTGTCGTGATGATCGATTTGATTATACGGGAATTTGGTTCTTGTATTGCGTAGGTTTTGTGCTATGAAGCTAATTGTAAGCGATGAGTTTCGTTCGAGGGAAATGACAATTTCAGAATTGAGAGTACTCTTTTGTTCCCCCGTTGTTTTGAGCATAGTTTGTCCGTATGAACGACGATTTTGATTGAGATTTTTAGAAGTTGAAAGAGAATGTTTTCTGTGTAGTTGTAGCGAGTAGAAATTAGCGTGTAGTTTCTTTGGACAATTTATCTGTTGATCGATGCATTTCTTCTTCTTGGTAGTGGGTAGATCGCTTACCCTAATAACTGTGAATGTTCGTAGATAGTTTCCCGGTGTTGACCAACGTAAGGTAGATTTGTAACCTTAGAAATTCGTTGATGACATCGAGAGAGGCTTTGCTTGTGCATGATCGCAGATAACGAAAGTCTTAGAAAATTTTTAAATGCAAGCGATGGTGGTAAGATTTCTATGAACTTCGATCGTTTTATTTCGCTCGATTAACTTTGATTAAGGACCATATTTACTAGCGTTCGATATTACAGATGGTCACGTTCATTCTTTAAACATGGTGGACGAGGCTAGCGCATTACCAGGGTACACCCACAGAATCGTGGATTTGGAAGAAGCTGACAAAGAAACCATGCATTTGCTGGTCTTCTTGTTGATGCAATTCCTTTCTAGACAGGACCAGGTAAATGAACAATTGTTTTTTTTTTCTTTAATTGATTCATCCAAAATCCTCCGTTATTAATAGAAAATATTGATAAACACAGGCTTATCCAACGGATGAGAAACCCCTGTCAAAAACGCAAGGAATCGTGCTACGCCATTTGTATCTTCTACTAGGTTACAACCAAACTGAACGCACTTTTCATACTTCTCCACAACGATTAAGGTATTCTATAATAATAATAATAATAAAAAGGAAAATAGAAAGAAGAAACAACACCAATTACCAAAGTAACAATTCCGTGGTTCTCTTCAGAGTTTCCCCTGTATTCAACGTTTTCATCGCGAATCTTCCTCAACTACTAGATCAGAATCACGTGATGGGATGGGTGATGACACCTCCGGTTCTAGCTATCCTTCAACATTGTCCTTGTCCACCGCAAGGTGTGCCTCCATCTGATCATCAAACACCAACTTACAGTCTCTGGTATCTCGAACCCCATAACAGACGATCTTGGTTAATGTCTCTTCTCGTCATACTGTACAAGGTGTGATGGACAATCTTTTAAATATCTTTCTATCCTTCATAGAATTGTATTCATTTCTCATTGTGTCTAGTGTCAGTATGGCCAGCAACCGTGGTGTAGCCAGTTGCAAGTGTTGATCAAGATCGTATTAAACACCCTGGACACGCAGCATCATCAATGCAAAAGAATTCCAGCTACCGTAGTGATGGGTGGTCCGCCATCTAGATCACGTGGTATACACAGATAATAATTCTGAAATAAAAAGTACATTCCTACAAGAAAACTGGACTTCACAAAACGTTCTGTTGAATTTCAGATGTGTCACAACCGTCTCTGGGCGTAGACCATGAGTTAATGGGTATGGGAGATATGAACACCGAGAGTCCTCCAATGAGGACTCCCATGGTATCGGTTCATCAACGGAGTCCAGGACCGACGCATGGTCAGATGGAGACTCATTGGGAAGAAAGCACAACGACCTGCCGTTATACGAACAAACACTCCAGGTTATTTGATCTACACACTTCCTAGTTCTTAGCAATACTGCATCCTAGTCAATATCATAGATTCCCCATGGAAAGGTAGAGCATTAGGCTACTTCAGCTTGGAATGTTTCACGTTGACGTCTTTGCGAATTCTGCACTTCTTGAATTCTGTTTCAGATTTTTATCATCGTCATCTCATTTAGAATGATCATGTTCTTTTAAGAATAGCTGAAGCAAGTTGTCATAAGATTATTCAAAATTTATTTTTTACTTTATTTTATAGTGATCTTAGAATCATTTTCACGATACGACTCAAGACCAGGGGAACAAAGATATCGATACTTCCACCATTCTCTCGTATTTTACTATAGGCATGAAACGAAGTAGCAATAGCAAAAGCTAAGAGATACGACCTATGAGGTGGCCTTTCTTACATCAAGTAGAATTTCCTTCCCTTCTTTTAATCGAATAGTCAATCTAGCAGATTCTAGGCTCTAGAGTTACCTAGAGTATCTTGAGAATATACAGTCCAGGACCCAGAGAGAATTACATCATGACACATCCGTGCCTGTGCTTACACCAGTAGCTGCTTGTTACAATTTCCGCTATTGTGAATGCTCTGCAAAGCTACTCGATCAATGCGGATGATACGGAGTCCGAGCTGGCTGCAATACCCGAGAGCCCAAAATCTGACAGCACCTTGCATGGCAGCAGTGGTGGATCGCTCGGCGAACTGGAGGAAACCCCGACTGCTGTTACCAGAAGTGTTTCGCTCCATGGATCTAGAACCACCACCGACGTCTTGACGAAAATGGATTGGAACAATCAAAACATCATCAGGAAATCTGAAGGAATCAGCCGACCCACTTGGTTTCTTGGTAGCGAGGAGGATTCTCATCAGGTATTTAGAAGGTTCAACTTAAAACAATTCAGAATGTCATTTCTTTTGCCACCAATAAACCTTCTTTGACGCTAATTAGCTTTCTATTATTTTTCTATAGAGTACAAAAATTGGTCCCCAAAAGAAGTGGAGCGTTCACGAGGGCGTAAAAATGATGGTGACGAGTACTTTGCTAAGTGGTCAACCAGATCTACAAAGGTACTCTCCTGTGTCAAGAATCGAGAAAATGTCAGAAAGGGCAGAAAAAGGGATTCTAGAGAAAGCGATTCCAGAGAAGCCAGCGCCAGAAAAAGCAGCCCAAGAAAGAAACATCACTGTACAGATAGCTTTCAACGGAGACACTGCTTCCTCGAAGCCTTTCGAGTTATGCAGCGCTCTCGCAACCACTCTGCCAGCTCAAGTTCAAAAGTAAAATTATCCATTTCGTTACTATAACACGTCACTGTAACATTTTCGTATTGACGAAGACGAACGTGATTACGCTACAGATTCGAGCTGCAAAAAGAAAAGATACCCCCAACAAGCTCCGGTAATTCAGATTCGCCAAATACTAAACAACTGGGTCGTCAGAAGCGTATAGAGCAAAGTGTGACCATAGCTTCGCCTGTGTCTCCAAGTCAAGTGGTTACAGTCACGAGCAGTGACCATTCGAGCTCTCCAGCAGTCAGTTCGGTATCTTCGCAAGTCACGAGCACCGACAATGGCCAGCAGCCGAGCTGGCACGGGTCTCCCTATCCCTTAACCACGCCAACGGTTGAAAGACTTCTACCAATTGGAACTACCATTCGTCCAGTTGGTAAGTATCTTTGTTAACAAAAGACAAATGGAATTTTCATCGACTCGATAATTTTATAGTTCCACGACCAAGCGTAGGTCAACGAATTCTTCGTTGCGAGGATACTTACGGTTCGCCTGAATCACCTTTGTCCAAGATGGATGTGTTAACAGTCAGTGAGTATTTGTAGATTTTCAAACGCTATACTATTTCACAATTCTAGCTACTATTTCGAAGATATAGAAAAAAACACAATGTCGAATGAGAAAGAAATGAAATAACTTTTTCAGGCTCCTCGTTCGATCAGGATAGTGAAACGTGTATGTCCAGCGACGTAACGAGTCCTAGAAGCATATCGCAGTTGGAATTTCCTATGCCTGAACGATTGTTACCTATCGGGCCTCACAGAGACTTCAGTGGTTTGGTCGAGCACGTTCGTCAGGCGCTCGGTGTCCAAGAAATCGGTAGTAAAATTGTATTATTCAATAGAAAAAGTCAGTATAATTTTTAAATTAATAATAATACCCTGTCAAATTTGTCAGATTCCAATAGATTTAGCAATAACAATGAAAATGGTAAAGGCGAAGCACAGCCGCCGGTGAAGCAAGATAGCACAACGTCTGAGAATATGGTAAAAAGTACTTTTCATTTCGCAAGTTCTACTATCTACACAAAAAATAAGAAATGCCGATTTTTCAGTCGGCATCTCTAGTTCCAACGTCGAACGAGATACACTCAAGTAGATCAGCGAGTCCGAGAAGACTGACCAAGCAAGTAGCTCTAGAATCACCGCCTCCAGCGATGGAATCCTCAGATTACCCTTCTCGAGTGTTCGATCCTGATCGAAGAGGTAGAGTAAAGGATCACGTTCGTATTCAACGAGACAGGCCTCGAAAGGATAGTATCAGTGGACACGATGGCCCATTATCCAGACGTACAGACTCTTGGTAAACTTTAGAAGACACTCCTAACACTTTTATTCGAGATTTAAGATCGTACATTACGATCTTCTTTTATCGTTCATAGGTCTGGTGCTCAACTGCAACCTAACTTCGATGTCGCATCCCAACAAGCCTACCACGCTGATTTTAGCTTGAAGCAAAGTTTATTCCGCATCGGAGACGACTGCATTTACGAGAGGTAGCTTTTAGTTTGGTGTTAATAATAAATGTTTATTTTTGCATGATGCACAATTTGGTTTCTACATTTGTCGTAGGTGTTCGGAATGTGGGACGATAAAGGAGGAATATTCCGACGAGGAACTCGGTTTATGCATCATCAACCTAGGCACGTTCATCCATCGTGAACCATCCTTGGCAGCTCCGCTCTTGCCAGAAATCCTACGTGTCGTGACAAAGTCTGACTCGAATTTTATTTTACCGTTCTATTTCCAAATAACATAACACTGCAAAAACGTGTCTCGATGATATATTTTCGTTTGCAGGGTGGCCCTCAATGCGATGTACCCTTGGCAAAGCGAGACCAACATGCATTTGCCCGGTGGCGCAATCAGCGTTGCGCATCAATTCCTCCGTTGTGTTCTACATCAACTGGCGCCTAATGGAGTTTTCTTGCAGATGTTCCAAACGCATTTAAATGGTGCGAAGATTTTACAACCTCTTCTATGGAACCTATGACAACCCATTTCATTTTCCAGAATCTACAAGAATGCAGTTCTTCAAGAGTGTTACTCAGGCCTTGGTCGACTTCAACGAATTAAACCCGATAGCACCTCTGCAATTATTGCTCGAGGTACTTCTATGCGTATTTCAAGTCTGCAAGTTTGCTATAAACGTCATGACTAACACAATTTATGCAAGAAATCGCACCTTGGTCATAAAATTCACAAAAGGAGATTGAGAGTAAAATATCGATAAGACAATCTTTTACGAAACATATATCCAGATATGAGTGCTTGTTACGATCAATAAGAATTGCCACTGATCGCTATCAACCTATAATGATCACGAATGATCGTATCCTCATATTTCAGGCTCTAAACGCAAAGAAATCTCTGCCAATGGAGCGCCTGCCGATAATACTATACAACATAGCGTGCTACCTGGACTGTCTGCCGCTAGAAGCAGGTCTGGGTCCAGGTGCAGCAACCTGGAGCGGTCTTCTGACGCAGTTCGATGGCCTGTTCCGTAGGCTGGTGCTGATGCTCTCATCCATCGAAGACACCACTTCGTTATTAAGGATCATGATTTCTTTATTGAAGGTCCCGAGCATTCAACAGTCGAAGGTCAGCTGTTCGCCGCTCGTAAATAACCTGTCCGTGGATGTTCGCGATTATTATCGTTGCGGCACGATCGTCGTCGCTATAGGGAAGACGTAAATGTGCCGGAGGATTTATTCCTTCTGGCTGACCGATGCAATGATCGGGAATTTTCGATGACTAAGAGATCGTTTGATGCTCGTTCGAGACAGATTTATGATACGGTTTTACAGCGAGTTTCTGTTTTATGATCTTGGGTCTGGTTTAGCTAAATTATTTGGAAACTCGTGTTTTCATTCAAAAAAATATCAATTTTTTCACCTGACAAGGTCATGGTTAGACAATGGCCCAGGAAGGAATTTTTTTTAATGCTTTATAGATCTTTGTTGGAAAAATATCTAGTTGGGATACTTTTACAGGGCATGCTGGATCCCTTTGCCAAGGTATTGAGCTACGCCATTCAGAATTCTACTATAAAGTATAGTTACCTGACGGATCTGTGCTACCTCTGTCACAGAGCCTTCACTAGAGACAGAGACAAACACTTCTTTGGAAGAACCATCGTGTTCGAATTAATTCAAGCCATCAAATTCAAAACCACGATACCGGATTCGAATTTTCTGTTGCTTCTGCACTTCGTGCTTCAGGTAAGGGGAAAGGTTGTTAAAAAATAATGATCAGATAATTTATGGTTCAATATGGTTAGGACATTGGAGGCTCGTTACCTAACACGATCGCTTTGGAGAACGTCCAAACGGACGTATCGCCAATTTACAATACGAACGCCTCCGAGTCACTGAAGAATCAGCTGTCAGATGTGCTCGATTTCTTGGCAGACTTTCACACTTTGAGTAAAGTGAAGGTAGTCGAAATAACATTAAATAATAGTCCTACGCACGACAAATAACGAGACTAATAATTTTTAAATGAATTTTCCGATGATGTAGAGCTACAGCAAGGGAATGCAGGCTGGACTAAACGAGGATACATTGGGTGGTATATTGAAATGTGGTCTCGCGCAATATGTAGCGATAGAAATTACTAGAGGCAATAATATAGAGAACAGAGCTGTCGCTCGATATCTTCCATGGCTCTATAGCGCACCTTCGATGATACAGCAAGGGTAATTAAAGATTAATTACTAAGATAACTTCAACAACGCTGAAGTTAATGTCATTTTCAGAGCTCGAGAGTACGTAGACTGTATAGGACACATCAGATTACTATCCTGGCTCTTATTAGGCTCTCTCACGCACACTGCAATGTATGCTGGCAATAATAATACGCACACCCACGGGCCATCGATTCCATCTGCCCAACCGATACCGCAGGAAGTATCTTGCCATGTTGCAGATCACGTGCAAGTCATATTTTCTGGATTCCCAGAACAATCTAAAGCATCGGTCTTACACATGTCTTCGTTGTTTCATGCTTTCATATTGTGTCAAGTACGTACCTGTGTTTATTAACTAACATCTATGGATACAATTTGACAGTATCGTTGTTGTTTGTATTTAGTTGTGGACAATGTATTTGGAAGAGTTGTCGAAAAACAATCCATCGAATAGCGAGGGCCATAATATTACGATGAATATTTTATTGGAGTTCTGGGGCAAGATAACGCCCTGTATATTGGAATTGATTCAATTCTCAAAAGTAGTAAGTTCATAAAAGTCCTCAGAAGTAGAGCTCCTCTTTTCTCAAATAAAAAATTGCCTTTGTAGTTGGCTGAGATGGTGAATTTGCATTTCCTGAGTCTACTCGAGGCTCTTCTTGAGTGTGGGTCCATCCTGTTAAGTAAATTGTTACCCCTTTGGAGTCCCATACTACATTCGCATCATGTTCAGGTGAGACGAATTATAAAAACGACTCGTTTTCAGTTCCAATAATTCCATTTTTGAAAGATGATCTTTACATGAAAAATTTATATATAATTAGCTACCAGGACATTTACAAGTGCGTTTGCAAAATTGTCGAGACTTTCCACCCAACAAAATGTCCGAACACTTTGCCTCCTCTCGTCGAGAATCAAATGCCACGCTCTTACGATGGTTGCATCGATTACAGTTCAAGATGGGGCAAATAGAAATGCAATCTTCTACGGCCACGCAATTTTATTCCATTTAAAAGAGATAAGTCGAAGAAAATAAACTGTCTAGTTGATCGGAAAGTGTTTTATAAAGTACGTTTTCGAAAACGTTGATTCCTATATTATTTTAGATGAATGTTGCATTCTGTATAACAATAATAATTTGTTAATTGTTACAAAATATATTTATTATATTAAAATTTCGTAGTCATTTGTTTATTCCATGTAGTGGAAATTTTGATTATTGCAAATAAGACACGCGGGTAAGACGCAAAAACTTTACCAAGTGGAATTTTGCACGCGTCACGTTCCGCTTATCACGAGACTCGTAATTTTATTCGATCCAACGCGATAACAGGATTTGCAATAAAAGGCAAGCGATTAATTTTGATAAGACCATTAGTCATCGTGTACATATTACGTCCAAGGAATTTGAGTTACTTGCATAATGAGATGTTTAGGGAATTTTTTCGGTAACTAGACCTAGTGATATTTATTTCTAGTGAAGATCAGTAGAATTTTACTCTAGTGTATAAGTTTTCGATTTAATATATCGATTTATCCATAATGTAAACAACTTCCAACAATTTCAGCCTAAATTTGACTGACTTTCTAATAAAAAATATAACATTGATCGTGTTTTTCACCTAGATATCAAAAATATGACCAATCTAGTTGAAAAATATTTGGAGAACATATCACTTTCGATAAAACTACTTTTATTCATAATCTATATGTTAATTTTATGCGTTTTACGCATTTGATGTATTTCTTATGAAATTTCTGATGCTATCTTCAATTTGTTTTAACTGAGAAATCCATCGTTTTAATTTCTCGTGCCATAGTAGCTCGGTTTAGGAACTGTATATATACCACAGTTTTGTAACTAGCATTAATGACGTGAAAAACGAGGTTAGAAATGCTTTCGATTTATTAAACGTGAAAAATTATACATTTCTCATGCTCGACAGAGTGGAATGTATACAGTACGTGTATGCATATATATTTCAATTAAAAGTAAAAGTACCGTGGAATGTGAAGCATTTCGGTGTTTGGTCGTAGTTATACGGTACTTATTTTTCTCTCGCGGTCTTAATAAAAGCGCATCGTTGCTGCAATCTTTTGTATTTTATTCGTTTCTCTTTCATTGTTAAACTGTTATCTCCAGCATAAGTCTTTCATTGAAAAATACTTTTCAATATCCAATGCAGTGAATCGAACATAAAAAAATTCAATTTCTATAATTTTGTTTAATATTATACCAATGCTGTCTTTTTCCAGTTAAACGCGTTATTACAATGCCGTTTAAGTTTCATTTGAAGAAAAGTCGACAATATAATGTGGTCTCCAAAAATCAGTATGTGATCTGCATAGAACTGTTGGATACCACCTCCATAGAATGCACACTGAGTATTGATAGCCTTGGTCAGGAGTGTTTGGACAATGTGACTCAACGTTTAGGATTAGGACAGCCTGAATTCTTTGGTCTACGTTATATTTCGAGGCATGATTCTCCATCTCCAAGATGGGTTGACATGGACAAACCATTGAAAAAACAATTGGAAAAAGAAGCCAAAAATTTCAGTCTATATTTGAGGGTCATGTACTATGTTACTGATGTGCAACTCATTCAAGATGAAATGACAAGGTATGTAATATCTTAAATATTTCGATATCATTCAACTATTACCATTTATTTCTTTAATATCATGTTTTTAGGTATCATTATTATCTTCAATTGAAAAGCGATGTTTTGGAAAGTAGATTTCAGTGTAATTCTAGGCAAGCAACTCTTTTAGCAAGTTACTTGATGCAAGCAGAATTTGGTAACTATGATGCAGAACGACATACAATGGAGTGCTTGCAACAATGTACATTATTTCCCAAGGTAATTAAAGACAGCTACCAATAAAAGAATTACTAGATACGTCTTATTTGATTCTTACTTCATTTTATTATTCAGGATGTTATTCAAGCAGATCCTGGAGGGCCAGATTCTCTTTTGCATACTGCTGTATGTCAATACAAGAATCTGGTTGGTGTTACTCAGCCTGCAGCAGAGGAACTATACATTTCTATTGTTATGCAGCTAGAGGGATATGGAAATGAAACGTTTTCTACTAAGGTATTCACATTGATCCTATAGTTTGCATAGTCTTTAACACAACAACAAGTTTGAGAACTTTGACTTACAGGACAATGGAAATAATGAAGTGATACTAGGAATATCTGTCAATGGGATTATGGTCATCTATCCTAACACACAGACAACACAATTCTATAGGTATTTATTTCGTAAAAATATATCACATGCTGAATTAGCAATTATAGTGGAGATTTATATATGCTTCAGATGGAAAGATATAAGCAATGTGATCAATCACAAAAAGACGTTTAGAATAGAATGTCAAGCCGAAGGCGAGGAGCCAAAGCAATTCATATTTACCGAATCGCGCAATGCAAAATATGTGTGGCGTTTATGTATAGCACAGCACACATTTTACATGCAACATCAAGAATCTCGGCCAATGGAGAGATCAACTAATGGTTATTTCGTAAGTAGTATTTCATTCAAGCGCAACATTGCGCCAAGAACACGTCCAAGTAAAATCTCTGTATCATATTTTAGGACAGCGACACGAACGATTCGGGAGATCATGCGGTATCGGTAAATTTGGATAACAGAAATGCAGAGGGTCACACAAGATGGACTAGTTACAATGATCTCTCAACGTCACCGTATCCCGTTGTATCTGTGTCGTCTACAGACATCAACAACTTACGTGCCTTACTTCCGTCCTATAGACCAGCACCTGATTATGAAACTGCTGTCCAAATGAAATATAATAACGGAGGAAATCCACCCCAGCCTTATTACGCTAATCAATCCACGATTGTGGGAGCAGATATTTCGTGCCTTCTTGGTAACGTAGTCAATCGAAGTAGATATTGAAGTTACGAATTACGAGTTCTACCATCCAAGATCATACGAGATGAGAAACATAATCGTCCCGAGTATTATAAATGTTTTTAAAGAAGCAGTATTTTCTAATAATTATTCACATACAGATACACCTTCATAAGAAATAACAGAAAATCCTACATTCTGGATTAACATTTTACTGACCGCTTGCGATTCAACAGCATACGTACGTCCGACCGGCAGCTGAGGCACAGATTCTCCCTGACGCCGACTCTGTTTCGGTTTAGACTCTCCAATACCATTTTTTTCGTTCATCACGAACGGTAAGTTTTTCAAATTGGTATAAAACTGTGAGAGCTTACAAAGCAACGCAACTGACACTCAATTGCTGAAGGTATCTTAGTACTAAATAACAAATTACTGCTCAAATAATGAGAAAGATGGTCGGCAACAAAAAGCCGATTAATAGGCTATCGGTCGGTAAGCGTCGGAGACAAAAAACCGATTAATTGGTTATCGGTCGGTAAAGTGTTAATGGTTAAGACTGACACGCACAATTTTACGAACTATTTGTTCTTTCACTCTATATATTAAAACGTACTATTTTTAAATATTAATATTTTGCGTAGCGCAGTTTCATTATGTTCACAAATAATTCCCTTTATTATAGATGGGAAAGTGATCTTTCTGATTATATCAGTTTTTTGACATAAACATTGTTATAATTTATAGCATATAGTAATGTATAGAGTGTCATATAAGAGCTAGATAACATCATACTGTAAATAAATGGTAATCTTATTTTTTTTTAATCAATATGTTAAATAAAATAAGATATTTATTATTATAACCAAAATAAAGTTTACTGATATCTGTCAATCTATGAACTGATTGAATTTACTAAATAAATATCCCAACAAATATTCTATAGAAATAGATTATATATAGATTATTAAAATATACATATTTTAATCTATTGAGGTCATATTATCGTATTTGTAATATGTAATTCTGGACCATGGATAAAATGACTATTATCACTTTTTATCTTCTTAGTGGTATAATGTCAACAAATTAAATACAATTTTGATAGATTAACAATAATTATATACTTACATAACACAATAATAAACAATTTCTTCATTCAGTCTTTTCATCAAGTCCACTTTTCTCAGCATCACTAATGGCCTTCAATAGAGATATTGGATCAGGTTTGTTCGCAGTAGCAAATACTTTCAGACCAGTATGGACTAGTGCTTGCTCAGTCACAGGTCCAATAGCAACTGCTTTTATATTGTTCATATCGTACAATTTCTTTTTCAATAGAGCTACTATATGTTCTACTATCGATGGACTAAAGAAAACAAATATTTTGGGCATATTGTCCATGAATTTTAATAAATCACGCTCCAAAGTTTCACTGGGCAGAGTTCTATAAGTAACTATTCTATGGACATTTATGTCACTTTCATTAAGGGTCTTTTCAATTGTTTCTCGCCCTATCTCGCTACAAGGATATAGTAAGGGCTTTGATTTCTTTGCAACAGAAGCCACTAACAATTCAGCTAATTCTTTGGCATTGCCAGCTTCTTTACCAAAACAGTTGTCTGAACTTAAGTGAGTTTTAACAAAAGATTCAGTTGCTGGTCCTACACAATACACTGGCAAAATTCTCCAGGGGTGTAGAATGTCATCATCTTCCTTTGCAGAAAGTTTAATTGCCTCTGCAGCACGTCGGCTTGTTAATATCAACCCTATGAATGCATAGAAGAAGATAATGAGATGAATGAAGATAAGGCACTAAAATCATATACAATATTACTACCATAGTATGAAGACGATGACAGAAGGCATTCCCTGAGCTCCGATATATTCACGAATTCGAAACGTAAAGTAGGTAAACAGTCGCACGAATAACCTGCCGTTTTCAACGTTTCTACGTAAGCCTCTTGTGAATCATTCTTTTCAGACAAGCCACGACATAAAATTATTTTTTCGTAACGCGGTGCCATATTTGCGAATTTTCCCTTCGTCACATGCACTAGAAAACGTAATTATCGCACACTAATAATTCATACGGAAATAAACGTTCATAATTATTCCGATATATCAACGGAAACGGACGCAAGTAACTACATGACGCGTTGACGGATATTCAAGGATACTCATTTTCGAAAATATGAGACAATTCATTGGGATTATTTTGAAAAAGTGACTAATATATTACGCGCCAAAACAGCAATTCGTATCCCGGCACGAGAGCCATTTTGGTTAGTGTAGTACGATCGTCCGCCACCAGAGGCTAAATTTGCTTTTGATTATCGAAACTGTTGTTACTTTCGATAATCGAATTTTCAAATAAACGAGCAAGTTGAGTTGACAATAAGCAAACGCGTTAAAAGTGATATCTTTGGCGAAGGAAAGACAGGATCGGAATTGATTTCATTGTCACTTTTATTGAAACACTCTTTAGGGTACACAAGCTATCCTAGATAAGCATTAAGGAAAGTATAAAAAAAACATTGAACAACTGCTTACGAAATCACAAAGTGGATGTCTGTTCTTACGATCGATAAACGTATCATTCGAACGCGTGCATTCGAAGGCACAACGATCCTCGACCCTTACGCATCGAGTATTTCGCCATGAAAACACGAATCGTATGATGAAAACCGACGTGCCGCCTTGTGATGCTGAAACATCGTTTTACGTCAATCAGGCGCAACATAAAAACGCGGACAATGATACACCCAATGCCCTGTAAAGAACTAGACTTAACAAAGAAAGGACACGAGGAAAGAAGGACAAAGTCATGTATAGGATAAAATATGGATATTATATCATATAAGATGGTCGAGTGGAAAAAGGAAAAAAGTAGGGAGTTTTACGCGCTAAACACTGGCAGCATTGCAATCTGTTCTCCTGGCAAAATCTCGGCGAACGTCGATATACGAAATATTCGTTTTCGGTTTACGAACGATTATAGCGCACAGAGTTCCATCGTAAAGGGGACCGAGTGCCTTCTTACTCGGATTCATTACGCAAAATAGAATGTTTATCATGAGAATCCAGAATCTTCTTAACATTACAACTAGTGAAACTTATGTTACAGAGAACTGTGACAACTATTACGACAGATTAAAACGTATTCTTATTATGAAACTATTTTTCAAATCAGCATTTGAATCGAATTCTCTTCCGGTTCTATCTTGCCTTTCCTCCGAAATCGAGAGGAAAATGGTCACTCTTAGCGGGATATTCGAATCGTATAAATGCACAACTCTTATCTCGCTTACGATTCTTTGAATATTCACGAGCTCTATCATCATTATTATTTGTTCAAATATTTATAACTACGCTCGTCTCGTCGACATGGTTCGTTGGTTACTTCCGCTCGTAAAATTTCATCGATGATAAAAGAATAAGAGTAAAAGGAAAATTTTTTAAAGAAACATTGTAAAAAGCCTAGCCTAACCTAGAGTACGCTTAAAATCTACTTAAATAATAATCACAAATGTGAGACCAAGGTCCAGAGCGCGCAGTCTGGCCAGGACCATTAACCGACAGGCGGTCTCGATACCTGATTTCCGATAAAGAATTTGTTAAACAGTTCCTTTACGCAATCTCGGGTGTCACAGGCCTTCGTCGATTTTGTTCGAAACGCTGGACGCAGAAATGAATGTAGATTGAAGAAAAAAATTGTAAAACCAATCGATTACCCGTCCGAATTTTTACTCGATAATTATCCGAGACTAAAAAAATGAGAGTCGGAAGGGTACTTCGTTAATATTTCACTGTTCTGTGAGTAACAGGTAGAATATTCGTCGAACCTCGAACCGGAGCTGTGACAAATGGCTGGTGATTTGTCAAACTCTCGTTCGTTCGAAAGGTGAACAACGTCTGTCAGAAAGAAGTTTCCTTTTAACGAGAAAGAAAGGAGGAAAAAAAAAAATTAGAATTCATTAAGCCCCTGTCCAGTGGGTCGACGACTATCGTCACGGAATCTTCCGGTACCGGGAACCATCGAAATAAAAAAAAAAAAAAAAAAAAAAAAAACAAAAGAAGATGTAGAAATAAATGCCTAGCAATTAACTTGAAGACACTCCGATAGTGAAATATTATGCAACTTACATACTTAATTGGCCTTAAACGTAAACAGTAAAGTGTAAAGTTATGACTTAAGTACAACCACAAGAAGTTAGTCATTATTATGGCATTCATAATCCTTAACTACGCTCCCTATTAGATTAACTAACGGCGCGTGTTAACGTAAATCTCTCTGCTAATCGTGTGCCTGATGATTTTTCGCAATCTTCGCATCGCGAGAAGCGCTTCCGTAATCGACCACCTTATCCTCTACCGCCTACTACATTCGCTATTTTTTGTTCCCTTCCTTTAGAGGCGATCTCGTAATTTCATAAAACCATCCTCGGATACTATTTTCATTGATCGTTCTGGATCCAATCGATTATTCTTCTCGTTTCGAAGACGACGCAGCTCTACTTTTCCACGAATTATCTCTCAGTAATTTCTCGAGATCTCTGTAATTACAAAAGTCGCTCAAACTTTGGTAGAGCGAGTTTCCTAAATCGTACTCCGAGTCTCTTGACGTTTACATAAAAACAGGACTCCAAAGATCAATCAGATTTTCATCTATCTTATTCCTCTAGATTACAATTTGTCCTTTTTTTTCTTTTTTTTTATAAAATCGTTCCCTGAGCCTCCTCGATCTTTAACCTCGTTTCTTATTGTTACTTAATTAAGTATGTCAGATATTCAGATTTATTCTACTCTAAAGCTACAGAGATCTTGCTGCTAGATCGCGAGTCGTGAGCGCCGTCTTTCGAGTACCATTTCCGGTTCCTTCAGGTCATCCAGTTAGCGTCGTCACAGCCTCGTCTTCGAGATGAAAGTTGAATGCAAATCTTCGATTGATAATCGCAGAAAGCACGCGGTATATCGTTGCGATTCTTGCTCTTTTCTCGTTCTAACCGTTTCTCGCGGTTCGATGCGAGAATGATTCGAAAGGTTAGGTTTTCGAATGGCTGTCGCGGCTGCGAGGGATTAAAAAAGAAAAAAAAGAAAAAGGGACAAATGGTGGGATCATCGACGGACTCTGGATCCGTCCCTCCATCGTTGCTTGAGCTCTGGCTACGAGTTTTGATTAATCGAAGACATCGGAGATCCTTGACGCCCCATCCGGACCGCTCTTTGCCTTCTTCAGCCCTTCGTCGGTTCGAATCTGAAATCAAAAGCTGATACGTTAATCGAGTCGCGTTGATTTATCGATTATTCGTATAGAAAGCAAGTTTAGGAGGATAAAATTGGAAAGATGTTCTTTCTAGGGAATGATGTAGAAACAGTAACCTACTTTAGTATGAAAATATTATTATTTATTACCCCCCTCGAGAAAATGAACTTTCCTACATCTAATCTCGCTCTCGTTTGCCCCTTTCTCTTTCCGTCTTAACAGGAATGGTGTCAGGATAGACGGACGGTAGATCGGCAAAGAGCCGTGTCCAAGAGCATGAAGATCTCAGCTACCACCACGTGCTGGTTTCCCGTGGTAATCGGGGAAAAGGAGAACGATCCTTGGCGGTCGAACGAGCAGCCCCGATAATCGACCCTTCGAGCGTACCAATAATTTGACGTAATTTAATAAACGCGACCCTGGCGTTCGTCGTACGTGCGCCGGGTCGCGCGACTATCATTACCGACAGTTTGATCGTATCTGGTCAGTGCGTAATGACGATGCACCTAGTCCACCGTCAGTGCACCAGTGCTCGATCATCGGTCATGCAAATTGCCGATGCAGAATGCAGGCCTGCCCTCCGCGATACTGACCATCTTCTCTCTTTTACGTGGGAAACAATGTATCGTGGTGTATACAGTTCGTTGATGATTCGTGTCTTGGAAACGGAGCTAAGATCACACATAGATATTCCTTCAGAGGAGTGTCTAATCTGTCGAAAATTTCCGAAAGCTGGAACGCGTTGTAAAAAGGGGCAGTTTCAGAGAAACACCAAGATATTTTGTACGAAGTTATATTTTCTTTAAATTCAGATGTTCGCTATATTTTCGTTTAGTCAGAGGAGACACGAAGGCACTAGAGCTGATCCGAGTTTTCGAGGCTGGCGTTCATTTCCTACCGCCACTCGTATATTCCCGCGCACCACTCGGCTACCGCCACGGCCACAGGCTGCGCGTTCGTAATTTCCTTCGGTGCCATAATAAACGGCCAGACGAACACACCAGCCATCCTGTGCTCGCGTTCTCTTATACATATACACGCATCTTGAAGATGGTTAGCGGCGCTTTACGCTCCGTTTGAAATTCAATTGAAACATCAAGAATTTCAGTGGCGGTTTGCAGTGTTAAAACGACCGCTTTATTATTCGCGAAGGACGTGCGGCGACCCGTGCGGGATAGGTCATGATCGAATAAGTAATGAAATACGTCGATTCCATCGCACAAGTGGATCGTTATCAAGATGATTCATGAGAAAGATGACAGGGGGAAGGTAAAGAGGGCAGAAAATGCCTTCGTTTACAGCTGTTCCAGACGTTTACCTAACGACTAATAATATCTAAGAATATCCGAGCGTTTTATACAATTGGTAATTAAAATTTCACGACGATTTGTTATCGCCGCAAAATAATACCGGTGGCGCAATAACGTGCTTCTAATAATGGTAAATGGCGCCCACAGACTTCCACTCGCTCGACTACCTGAATATTTCTAATCTCTGTCTATATTTATCTTTTTTTTTTATCAATCTCTTATTATCGAAGTAAGAGAAAAGAGAAAAGTAAGCGCATAAAATATATTTTGAAACGCAGCTTTCTTCTTGGCTTTACTTCGCTGGGGCGAATGCTTCAGCACGCCCTCACGATGGCGTTCCATCTAGCCTGTTGCGTTCAACGTCCCCCCAGACGGAGGATTCACGGCGAAGAGTTACGAGCCTTCAGACTGATTATTATTAAGCCCCGAAGATTTAAAGCACCGCTTTGTATACCTGGCTAGCGCGGCGAACGAAATTCATTTAGCGATCGAACAACTGCGACGCGCTCGACGTTTTAATCAATCAAACGGGTCAATAGCTTCTCTCCTCCTTCGTCTCTCCTCACGTGGCCCTCGCCTCGCTTCTCCGTTATCTTTCGAACCTACTCCTTTCATTCAACGAAGTTTCGAACGATTCGAAAAGCAACTTGTTAGAAAAGATTTGTTCCTTTGGCGGAATAGAAATCACAGTGTCTTTCGACTCGGATTTTTCATGTTTCCATCAACGGACATGTTTCATCCATCTGAGGTTTGAGTACGAAGCTTAAACAACGATTATCTTCGACAAACTGAAGCGATAAATCTTATCAGCGAAAGCGCATCGGTGATTGTCTACCATCGATAGAAGAAGATGGAGCAAGTAATAGAGCGGTGTATGGACGTACGCGCGGAAAAAAGGAGCAAGACAAAGGATGCAAGGGATTCAAGGTCGCGTTTGTGAAACGGCAATCGAACGAATCGATAAATCTCCAGGCGACTATCGATACCGAGAGCCCGCCCCTATGTACAATGTTGTCATTGCACGGTGCGGCATATTTGCAAATTATTTATCACTCGACGGTACGTAGCAATTACTACGAGAGCCTCAGCTGAGGTATTTCATTCGACGATAATCGTGCGAAATTCGCGTTCGACGACGGTCGAGGCTTTCGCGTCGCTATTAATAATCGTAAACGATCATTAATTTTGCGTCTGATGTTAAATCGAAAACGTGATTTTTCCTTTTTCTTTCTCTTTTTTCCCCCTCTTTTTATTTGCATTGAAAGCAGGCAACAGGCAAATTGAAACGCGAGAGGAATCTCTGCGTAAGATCGATTCTAAATATAGACCGCACATTTTATTTTCTATTCGAGTTAAACGCACACCGTATTGCGTCGTTACCGTACCGTAACCGTACGCTAAAGAATAGGGTGAACAACGATAAACTGGAAGATGTAACGTTTGCGAAGTGTGACGAATGATACGTGAAACAGTTTGAAGAATTTCAAAGGGTTGAGGAAAGTTTCAGCTACTCTTCCAAGAATCCTTTTCAACAGGATATTTTCGTCGAGAGCGAAAAGAAGTTGGCTTTTGCAGTCGCTTTCGTGGCGTCGTATCACGTCGAGTGAATGACACGACACGAGTCGCCGCGCATGGTACGCCATACGTTGGAACAAAAACCCTTCTGCCGTTGTTCCATAGTGCGTGGCCGCACAATGACCGTGCATGTATTTATTTTTCGGCGACTATGTGTGACCACCGCATCCAACCGAAAGAAAATTATACCTCGAAATTTCAAGAAAAGGAAATATTACAAACTGGTACGAGTTTCAGAATGATCTAATCTCTCGCTTCGATCGTTCTATCGTCCCCAAAGCCATAAATATTAGCACGTCGATAAAATAGTAATATTTTCATAGTTTACTAACGCATCGTATTACGAATCGTTGAAGAACGATTTTCAAGCTTCGACGAAAATTCTTCGTGTTAGAAGCGACGTTTGCTCGGTGCACGTGTACTTTTCGCAAAGGCCGGTGCCGCGGTCCGGCCGTCGGTGTGCAGAGGTCACCGACCCGGACCCCTTCGCCGGCCCAGGATTCGCTAAGGGGACCCAAGCTGGGCCAAACTTTCGGTAATGAACCCATTGTTGTACCTGCCACCGTTTATCATGTTGAAGTCGCGTGAAACTTCTTTCGCTGAAAGAACTTTGTCGAACCAAGCTACTATATTCGATTCAAACACGCTATGCAGTTATTTCGTGGAAAAAAACGTGGAAAATGAAAAATTTGTAAGCTGTTGCAACCGAGACGGTAAGGATTCTTAAGCCTTCGTCTTTGGGATGCGACGTCCTCGAAACATTTTACGATAATTTTTTAAGTTACGGTAGAATGGTCGTTTGAGAGGGGAAATGTTTGAAAGGTTGGAAAACAAAGAATGGTTACAGTGGCCCGTTTCCGTGCGGACAGCTGCGACCAGGTACTTACAGCAGGCTTCATAAAGGAGGACCTTTATTGGCAGTCGACGTCGCTTCGTCGCGTAGCTACAAAAAAGCCACGCTGCAATCCAGCCGCGAAAAAATTCGCTCTCGCTATTGTCCCAGTGCTGAAATGCCCTTACACTCGCGTATGAATATGACTATGATGATACCCGTAGCAGCGTGGGTCGCTTTGTTCCTCCTCCTCGCTCCTTCTTACCCCGCAGTGGCGTAGGATTCGCCAGGATCCGTACGCCACACGAAAATCGAACGCAGCTGACGCTTTTCCCTTTTATCGAATTTTAATTACTTCCTTTCTGCTATTATATGCCGACTGTCGTGCCACAAAGCAATGGGAAGGTTTAACGTTTAACGATAATAATCCTAGTGACGGCTGTAAAATTTTATGGTAATCGTGAATGCTATTGTTCACAATTTTCTTACGAAGAAATATCCTTCTTTAATACCATATTCAAGTATGGTTGAACAATACGAGAACTTGGAATTTCAAATGACTACTCGACGATGAGAAATTTCATAAATTCGAGGAATATCGTATTTTACAAACAGCGATATCAAACTTGTCCAAATATAAAGTTCCAAAAAAAAAAAAAAAAAAAAAACTCCAAGAGCTTGGCACTCAAAATTTCTTTGATAGAGACAAATTTCAGAACGTGCTACAGGCTCGAAATAGCCCGAAGCGGAGGATGCTCAAATTCCAGACAGGCAAATGTCGGCCAGTGAAATTTGCACGTCCCATCGTTGGGGAGTAACGCTTCAAGAACGATTCGCGGTTCAACGACCGATCGTTTGCGAAGCCCTTCAAAGCCTGGCAGCCAGTCGGACGTCATATCTCAGCCGCGATCGTCTCGAAGGAAACACTTCGCTTTGGGATTCGCTTTGCTGCTAACACACAGCTTTCGTCTCTCTTTTCCAGCAACTCTGCGTTCCTCTTACTTTCTTTCTTTTCCTCTTTTTCTCCGTTCGCCAATAACGTCGAAACCCGAGGATATTTTCCACGAGACGTTGTCGGCCCTCGTAAAGATGGGTCTTAACATAATATCGCTTGTGTAAACTGGCGTAAACTAGCGTAAACGAGCGTGACGCGATTGCCAAGCAAAGTGGGTTCCCCCCTACTCGATGGCACGCCGCTTCCTCTTCGACGATTTTGGTGAACTGTCGCGCGTGCCACTTCTGGCGAACAGTTTTCCTCTGGTGTTCGTAATTAAATAAATAAATAAAAATCAGCCAATTGACAAATTCGTCAAACGGTATTTCACAGTTCTAAACTGTGTAAACACAGTTCTACGTCTCAGCTTTCTGGAAAAGCTCCAGCGGTAGAATTATTCCAAGTTCGCCGAGAAAACGATGATCGAGCCGGTTAAGTAAATTCTCTTATCGGCAATCGGAATTTTTCATAAAGTTTTTGCATCGTGACCAAGTAGAACGAAGGATGGAGCAACACGGTGAGAATATTCCGCACTTGCGGCGTCTAGCTGGTGGAACGAGTCAGCTCGTGGCCACGGCCTTGTTTCCCGATCAGAGGTCATACAGGAAGTCCTTTTGCAGAGTTCATACCCATAAGTTACTTGAGCGGCCTTTGTCGCCGTCTCATGTACCGTTCTCAACCATGTTATGCTACTCAGCCGTACTAATACGAGAATCTTAGTTAAATCTTGGCCGCTTATCGAGAATGAAATTCGTGGGAAGAGCGTAGCCTGGCGAGACTCGGGGCACGTGGAAGGGAAAAATCGAGCTGTAAAACCTTTCTTTCCCGTTCGATCGTTTGATACCTTTGGGGTTAACGTACGTATACCTGGCGAAAGAATTCTAAAGGTGGCGACGTTTTGAAATTTTATTATTTTTACTCTTCCACGATTGCATCTATTTGCTACTTGGAAATTTTTATTCGCGAAAATTCCAATATTTGTCATGTACGGAAAGTAGACGTATCGCCATAGCTCACTGCGATAAGACCAATAAATTCAAATGATAAGGGTAGCGAATACGACACGAAGCCGCGTAACGGTAACATAAGGCGCGAGTCCAGAGGTGTTTCAAAGGGACATTCAAACTAGATTCAGTTTGTCAAAGGGAGAAAATGTAACAACAAATAGCAGGGAACGAATGAGCCAACTGCATGACACGTGCACGTAGGCGAGCAGCCAGCTATTTTCCGATGCACACGTAGATCGTACCTTCCTTCCTTCGCTGCACGCGCTGCACAAAGCGCATTGTTAGCAATCGGCCGACCCAGATCGCTTCGCTCCATTCGGCTTGACCGTGGTCGACCGGAAAAGAACTCCGAATTCTGCGAACTCCGATCTAACCTCTAAATCTTGTATAGGTAGTTTTATCGCGATGGCAAAGTCGAGAGGAGATCCTGACACACTCGTTTAAAATACAAATTTGTCAATTTAGTTTCTATCCTGTTCGATAAAATGTTGGAGAATTTAGATAGAAAAGATGGACGAGGTTTAGATCAGCGATTGAACGTGCAGCTTTGAAACACCCTGTATGCAGATACATCACACTTATCACGCGCAAGCAGGCATCATTCCTCTTCGTCTCCTTTTTAGGATACCGCAATTTTATCCTGTCATCGTCTTATTGGATAGATTCTTCTTTTTTTTTCCTTTTTTGCACAATCAAGAAACCCTATGTCATAATCTTTTTCCTTTCGTGACAGATGCTGACAAAATACAAATCTCGAATCGGCCTCGAGTCGAAACAAATAACGACCGAGTGTAAAACAAATCTCTGTGATAATCCAAAATACGATCAAGTATAATCCGACAGTTTCCTAAATTACATCTGCCTACATGGTACAGTTTGTTTCTCGCGTAGCTTCCTTCATGAATATCCATTCTCTCGGAACGATGGTTTATCGAGAGAAGCATGACGAGCCAGAAGGTGAACGTTGCCAACGATGAAAATCGTTACGTACAGGTTGCACGGCTTGGCAATTGCACAGACGGGATTTTCGCGCGTACTTGATGCGGTGGGTAATTATTATCGGAACGGATCGCGCTCGGTATCGATCGGTATTAATTGGCCGCGCACTTTCACTCGGTGACCTTTATAATCGGCCGGCCGCAATAGACGCCCGGCACAATTTATCATTGTCGCCCGGAGAAAACTTAATTGGTGCCGATGCAACGTATACCCCTAATTGATTTCCAGCCATCATGCCTCGTTCTCTAGCCCTCTGGTTGCGCAACCAGCTCCGTGATCTTCCGTGATTTCCGCAGGTGTTGCGGTCAACGTCTGTTTCGCAGCAACAGGTAACGAGCAGCGTACGTCGAATGTTCGACGGAGATATCGTGGCTACAGAAAGTATTTGCCTATCGTCCGAAAGCATCCTGATCGCAATGTAAAAAGTCGCTATCGACAAGAGGATATTCACCAAGGTTTATTTTTTTTTTTTTTTTTTTGTTGAGAGATATCTTTTAATGCGGATGCAGAAGCTCACGTGGAAAAGATAAAGTTGCTCTTTTCTCTGAAAAGGTTAATTTCGGAAGATTATATTCGATTTTTGCTTTTTTTTTTAAGAAAAAATTAACGTGACAACTTTCAAGGAGGGAAAATTAGAGAAACAAGTCCGTCTGTTTTGGCAATCGATCCACGTAATCGATAGTTTCTCAAATCAGTTTGTTTCTTTATTTATCTTTATCTATCTTGTTCGAAGCTCAGGCAGTCAAAGGTCTTGACGCGATTTGCATTGCCACGCATGCAAGGGACTCGCCTATTTGCAAATATAATTGCACCCTTTGCTTCTAAGTGCAGGATACGCAAGCTTTTCCAACGTCGACCTCGATCGCGTACACGATTATTATGGTGATTCCTTAATCGAGGCAATTAATCGAGGCGTCCGTCGGAAATGCCTGGAAAAGGGTCTCGATGGACGACGTTTTCTTCCAGTGAATATTTTGACGCAACTCAAAGATCAGTTTCGAGTTACGGTTATGGGAAGAGATTGCCGGTATCGTTACGAGATATCGATTTTAAGTTTCTCACGATTATGTTACGCAAACGAAAGTAAATGGAAGAAGGTAAATGAAATAGGTGGAAAGAAAGTTCGATTATGAAGGAAATCGATTTTAAGACTGTGAGAAAATATTTTTTCACTTCTTCTACTATTTCATATTATTTCCTTTTCTTTTCATATTACAAATGGAAAAGATCAAAGAACGTCCATGGACGTAACAAAATTACAAAGAGGAGAGTGACTATCGACGCTGCTCGAAGCAGGCAAAGCGACCTTGACAATCTATTTCGCGCGGACTACAGGACCAACATTAGGACTGACGTATGCAACCAATGTTTTGCATCGATCACAGCGTTCAACTATCAACTATAAGCAAGTACACGTTCGCCATTATCGTGAACACGATTCGAACACGAGTTACACGATCGTACAAATTTCAAACAGCAGTCAGCATCGAGGTAGTCGGACCACCCTGTACATAAATAGAAGGAGGTTATGTTCGCGTACGAGTGTTCGTCCGAGTTTCTACGTTCGCCAGAGCGGCGAAGGTCATAGTTAATCGACCGAGAGATACATAGTCACTCTGGTTACAGCGGGAAAAGTAACGACTGCTATAATTGTGGCCCTTCGTTTCCGTTTCACCAACGTATACCAGCAACGCACAATTTCCAACGGTGAAACGATCGAGCCTCGAACGATCGTTCCTCCTAGTACGGAAAGAAGAAAAGAATAGACGAAAGAAGAAAAGAAGCAACTAAGGGCTCTGGCGCGTTCCAGTAGCGAACGCGATTTTCTCACGCGGAGAACACGATTTTCCATGTAGAACGAATCGAAAGTGGAAATCCGTGAGATCGAGCGTCTATTTCTAAGCTGAAGAAGAGGATGTTCCATGATGGAAGAAAACGCGTAGAGAAAAGCAGGCGGAGACTGAGATATGGGAAGGGGAGGAGGAGGAGGAGGAGGAGGAGGAGGAGGAGACAAGGGAAACGGCACCGTTATCGACACTCGTTTCTTTGTCTCGTCACGTAAAAATGCTCGTCCGCTCTGATAGCAGAGGACGAATGTGCGAACGGTCCGATAGAGCCACGGTGAAACTAGTTTTTGATTCTCGGTACGCGGGACCTTTTAAACAGGCAGCTGTATCTTTCTAAGAAGCTTCGCTTGGCACGATGCGACGTTGCAATGTTTTAACGTTTATCGCGTTTCGTCGCAAAAGTGCCAAGTGCTTGCTATTTCAACCCGTAAATGAACATTGCTGGAATCTTCTTCCATCTTTATCATAATGTTAATCTTCGCTTCGTATCGTTGGATCATACGTTCTTTATTAGAATTAGGTCTTTTAGCTGGAGATCGATTTCGAGTAGATTAATGGAAAATAGAAGAACCCGTAGGTCAACCATACCGACGTTTACACGAGTAGTATCGTTCCCGTGGTCGGAAAATCGATCACCGTTAGCAGCACCGTGAACGGGCGCGGGTTTCGCGCGGTCGTGAGGCTGAATCGGGCGGCGCACGGCGTCGATTCGTACGTGAGAGAGGATAACGATAACGGGAGTGCAACACACAGGCACACGCCTGGGAAAACGATCCGCGCGTTCCTTCGTCTTCCGTGAGATGCGGAGATCGGCGACGGTGTGTAATACAATGTTATTTATTTAGCAGCCGAGAGGGTTACCGATTAAAGCGATCTCATGGCCTGCAGGCGAGCAGCTCTCGATGACGAGTTTCTCTTTCTCCTCGGATCGCGTCGTAATCGGCCCCCACCCCCTGCTTTCTTGATCGCTGCTTGCTCGCTTTTTACTTCGCTCGATATCGGAACGGAAGCTCGATGAGCCTATTAATTCGCGTCTATACCATGTTGCCGCGGGAACGCTGAGATTTTACTCATTTTCTTTGGTTTTTTCGTTTAGAGATAGCTCGAGTATTTGTTTATCGAATTATCTTCGGATTTAACGATTTTTCATTCGATTTTTGGTCTCGTGCTCTAAATCGCCTGGCGAATCTCAAAATCCTCGATCGTTCATTTTTTAAAAAGTTCAAAGTTAATCATTTACAAGTGGGACAAGTGTCAGGAACAAAAATCAATCGGTAGAGTGGACGAATTTTCGCCGGATATCTTTGTAAAGTTTGCAGGCGCGTTACGAATGGCGAATGATCGGTTGCAAGTGGAAAACACGGAGGTTTTGAATTTCGCGGGCAATTAACCGCGCGTAATGCTCTGTATATCAGAGCGAGCAAGCGCGTTGCTAATGTTCCGTTCGATTTTTATGGTCACGCAAATAGTTTACGAGGCTCTCGTGCCCGTGCTCCGCTATCGAGGCACGTTCGAGCGAATCGCGTTGCCGCAATGCAACTCGCTCGGATTCGCTCTCACGCGGCGCGCTTACTCGCCTGGAAAATTATCCACTAACCCAGTGACACTGTGAGAAGCGGCGGAATCTTTCGTCAATCGCTGCACCTCGATACGTGATAGTCGGTAGCCTGTCTAAACCTTCTCAAGCTTTCGAACCTTTCAGCTGGAAGATAAGTTGGTTTTTTCCTTCAGCTTTCAGAACTTTTGCAACTTTCCACGCGTTCGAATAAAAACGTGCGTCGTTGTCAAAGAAGTCTGCTTTATTTTTGACTCGTATCACTTTTCGACGAAGATTTCTGCATTTTGCTCTTTCAACTTTTTACCTTTGCCTTTTGATTTTTCTTCCGTGTTTCCTGTTCGGACAGGCTTAGGACAAAGATCGCTCGAGTTTTAATTCGAGATTGCATTCGCGACTGAATTTAAAATAGAGGAAACACGTGCTCGATACGCTGGCGACTCAATTAACGACGATAAAGGTTCGATCGTGAATGGAACGTGAGCGAGTAGCCGCGGCTGCTGTCGCGATTGCTGGTCTGGAAAATTTTCCAGTAACCCAGTGACACCGTGCTCGAGACCTTCGTGGAGTTGTTCCCATCCGCGTAACGCTCGTTTGCGAACGATACGATCTCGAGGGTATTAACTTAATCTGCTGGCGTGACCGGCGACACGCGTAATGTGTCAATTTTTTTCTCGCGATTCCGCGAAACCTTCCTCTACGTGTATCTTAATTATTCAGGAAATGGCAGGTATCTAAACGTCCTACTCTAAAAAAGGTTGCAGCTTTCTTCATCTTTTTTCTTAATACTCGATGAAGTCTATTTGTACCTGCATCTGTGTATTCCTCTAACTGTACAGGAGATTGTATCTTGCATTCTGGAACGAAAATGCAGCTTTGTTAAATGCCAATCATTTGATAGCGAACGGCGATACCTACGTATTCAGCAAATGGTATCCTCCGTTCTGAAACCACCTTTGTTAGAAGCTGATCTTTTCGTAATGCTTTTACAAAACATATCCGTGCGTCCAACGAGTTCGTCTGAATTCTCAGAGACGAAATATCTAACCGTAATCCTCAAAATTCGGCCATTTCGTCTGAATTCCCAGCGAAAGTCATTTTTCCTTGATAAAACGTTTGAAAATTGCCTGTATTCGTCGATGCTTGTTGCCAGTGTTTCTCGAGACTGCAAACGCATCGGAATATCTCGAATCAGAGCGTGAAAGGCCAGAGCGTGAAGAGCATCGAGAGTTGTTGGAAGAGTCGCGTGTTCGCGAGTGCTCGAGCGTCAGAGGGATCACGTGAATCGCGGATCGCCGGTGCTAGAGGTGAAAGAGGACGAGGGGGCGGAAAGGAGCGAGGGAGGCGAGGGGCACGGACCCGTCGATATATTAGTTATGCTCGAGGCGAGGTGAGGCGAAGAAGCGGAGGCGAACTCTCCACTGCCAAGGCGGCGCAAGGCGTGGTCTGTCCCTTTACTTTGCCTTCGCCTGCTTTCTTCTTCTCCTTTGCTCTCTTCTGGCGCTGTGCTCGCCTTCCACTCGGCACAAGCACAGGGTGTTCCTCTCGGAACGATTTTCATCGAATTCTTTCGCTTTTCGGGCATTTCTTCTTCGTCCGGAAGAATTTCTTTGGCTCTCCGTGCGGAAATCGAAACCATCTTTCATTCTTCCATCCGGACATATCTGCGTTCTCAGAGTACAAAGTTCACTCAGAGCTCTGTTAAAACGATAGAACACTTTGCAGAAGGTAGATAATGTAGGTAACAGATAGCTTTCGAAGCGGAGGTCGCGTATCTATTGTGAAATTTGTTAGCATCTTAAGTACAGTCTTCGGTATTTCTCAATTCTTATTTGATATCGCCAGGTGTCCGTAGAAGATAAGGAAAGGAAATAAAAATAGTACAAGCGTCGTTTTCGTAATACACAGTAGGCAGTTTTTCGTAATAAACTTTTCGAACATACAGAGATCGTTCTATCAGAGTTTAGCATTAGCAATGGATTTCTGAAAAGAGTACGTAATACGATATAGCTACGTAGAGCCTGAACAAAGTAACGTTTCTACTAACTTTTCAAATGCACTTCTGACAAAAACCTTTGGGACAGTCGCGATAATCGGTTCGAAGGGAAACACCCAGTATAAGAGTAGGTTCGACTGGTTCACCTCCGCGGCTGGCAACAACTAACGAGCAGCTGTCGGTAAGGGTCCCGGCGACAATAACCCGTGCATTTTATATGTTCCCTGGTCGTGGCTGTATGCATCGATGCATCGATCTCGACCGAGGCTTTTCTCGCGAGCCGCAGATAAGCGGTCAACGTCGTCTAACTGTTCGTCATTAACGTTATCGATGTTCCCCGATTCGCACAATCGTCTATATTTCAACGCTCACACGTGCATCTTTTTTTTAATTTCGAAATAGCAACGCAAACTCTTCAACATGAAAAGTATTTTAAAAATCGAATTCCTCGAACGTGAGCTCTCTGACAAGAGAAGAGATACTTTACACCTTCGTAAAAATGAATCGTGTAAAGAAGATCTGTTACTCAAGAAAAAGCGTGGTTGTCACAACAATTGAAAGCTTCAGCAAGCAGGAATAATTGGCGCCGACAGCCCCGAGGCAGCCGTCACGGTCAAAGTCGGCGCCGAAACCTTGAGGCCTCGACATCCGGTCGAAGCGGAGGAGATCCTCGATTTGAGATAATGCGTTCTTTCCTCGCCGGCAGCCGCGCTGAATTTCGCCTCGATTGTTCTCGCGTGAGTCGCTGCCGAAGGGAAGAAGGTCGCCGCGAGGTCGTCACCGTCAGCCGCATCGTGAAACCCCCCTGAATTCGTCGCGTAATTCCGGATTATGCAACGTCGACAATTATGCTTCCGCTGACACATTAACTTTGCAAGATACTCGAGTCTCTCGACTCGAAGCTCGAAGCTGTAGGTTCGAGCCTTGGTTTTCTGAAGGTTTAACGACTTTGGTAGCAGAATAATTTCTCCTCTTTCTCTACTCGTCAAACATCGATTCATAGAAAACACGCATCGACACAGTCCGTGTACAGAAGAAGCGATCCTCTGGGTTCTCGAAGTTTCCCGATGCGTGAAATGATAAAAGGTGCTGGAAAAAGAAAGGAGACAGCCGGATAATTCCAAGTGGCCGGCATTCAAATGCAAAACGCATCGTACTTCCCTAGGAGAGCTGCTCGAAGAGAGAATCCGATGGATTCCGAGGCTGGGAGGAGCAGAGATTCGAAACGCAGCCACGGTGAACTTAACCGGCCGGCAAAAGCGCGGATTCGCAGGGACCGCGGCGAAACCCTGAATAATTCATGATCGTCTGGCAAGGGTGTGACGAAAGTGGCGAAAGGGCGCAAATGATCTGCAGTCGGTAAAGCGCGGATTCCGCGAACGAACGGCCGCGAAGCGTCGGTAAAATTCAAATAACGCGTTCGTGCGTTTCTCCCGTGTTGCAGCCGTGCCGCGCCAATCCTCCGGATGAATTCCTTCGAGGCCATCCGATATGAAGTGGCCTCGAGACTCTGTGTACATTATATCATCTATCAACTTTCTTTTTATATCTTTGCTACTAGTGATAAACATTTTCCTTTCTATCTTTTTAAATGATAAGTTGAGAAGTTGGAACTGCCGTACTGGTGACTGTCAGACGTACTAGGAATGAAACTAAAATCGAGTTCTCCGTACATATTATAATTGTAACGATCTATTACAGGATCTCTCTGCTTCGAAATGTAGTACTAATTCTAAAGCTGTGAAATATACAGTCGTTCCTGTTTCAAATACACGCGTTAATGCTCTTCTGACGTGTATACACCTACTGGCTGCCTTCCAGTTCCTTTATCGTAATGCGCATAAGTCGTTGAAGAGCTTCTGAAGCAACTTCTTTTAAAATTCTATTCTGAAAGAGCGCAAATAGTCCCAGAGAATGATCTTTGTCAGCTAATTTGTCTTGAAAGCGTCTAAAGAATTCTTCCATTTCAGAAGCAGCTCGAAAGATGACCGCTCGCCGTGAGAATCGAGCTTCGACCGAGAATCAATTCCCACACGAAACCATCGCTGTATTGAAATCAATATTCAGAGGAGGAAAAAAAAAAGTGGTGGAACTGAGTACGGTCGTTGTTGGATCGGACAGTTAGTTTCCTCGTGGCCTCGACGACGCGTTCAGGCCTCGTCGATGATTATCATCGGCCAGGAAGAAGCACAAGTGGCCCGTTATGAGCGGATATTACGTTCAAAGAGGCCCGCGGCATCGATTAACCGATTAGAATATCGATTAATATCGGCACCGCGACGTTATCATCGTTCGATCGACCGCACCTGGCCTCGTATGGGAGGCCATTCGAAGACCCTGCAGATGCAACCATCCCGAACAACACGGTAGGAGGAAGTGCAACGCTATGATTGTATGCTAAACGATATGCCATATACGAAGTTCTAGAAAGAAAAGTCAGACGAAAGAACACGTACGAGCTTTTCTACGTTTCGCTGGCTTCTTTCCAAGCGCGAGCCATCGTGAAGAATCGATGGTCGATCGAGATTCAAATGAGATTGAAAAGACCGAGAAGGAAATGGGCGTCGGACGATATCGAACACCAAGAAGATCGATCAGTGTTAGGTAAGTCATAAGGGATATGTCTGATCGTGAAGATACGAAAGCTCGAGCTTCGAAAAACACGCGGTTCGAACGTGCCGCCACTGAAATTAAAAGAATTTCTAAATCGCGTGCTCCTGTCTAGGAAACGTTGAACGTGAGCTTCGTGTGCGAGATTCAAGCACGTAATAATTGCTATGGAACGAAACATAAAGTCTGCAAGCTCGGGTTAAAAAGTAACTGGAATTTAAAAGCTCAGCTTTCGATAAATTCACGGTACAAGTCTACAATTATAGCGGCTGTATATGCTCCTTTGTTAATTTATACCCCTTTGTAATATCATTCTACTACTGTAATTACGTCAGCTCAGTATCTTGTTTCATTCCATAACGTTACACTTCCTTAGTACCACTATCATAACGCTATTAGCCTGTAACATCGCGATCTTCCATGCTACCGCTATTCTTTTTTCAAACGCTTAAATATTTTTTCCCTTGTGCGATCGACACCGTACAAGCATCTGAAAAACTGGCCGATTTCCCATAAGGAAGCGGCAAGAGCGTGGACGCGCGATGCTGTTAGGGTTGTACGTAAGAGGAAGCATTTAAATTAATTGGATGAGGTGGTGAAAACGCGGAAAAATCTATGTTTTTTTGCGGTCACGGGGGAGGATGGTTATCATGAAACGAAGGCAGAAGAGGAGCTACAGCAGCAGGAAATTAAGGGGAAGGCGTATAAACCGACGGAAAAAACTGGTTGCGCCTGGTGCACGAGGATATAGAAGCGAACCGATAAGAGTTAATTGAATAAAAGGACGTAGATGACGTGGCTACGTTTCCCAACAACTTTGGAAACGCAGCTCCGAACATCTGTGTAAACATCCACTTCAAACATCCAAATGTCTTTACGATCTTTTATATTTCATCCTTTACCAGCAAACAAATTTTCTCCCGTCAAAGCTCCTGGCAATTTCAACTCTTCTTTAAATTCAATTCGACGTATCGTTGTTATTGCCAGCCACTTAACGATTCTACGGACAGGATGATACTTCTTTCTTTAATTACCAAGCAGTCGAATCGTTCGTAACATGTGCGTAAATGCGTGTTATCAAAGTCTATCGAATTGACTGGCAATGAGAAAGGATTCAGGCTGGTTTCAAAGTAGCGATACCTTGAAAGGTTCGATCACAGGACTACGTCGAGAAGGAAAAAGCGAAAAGGGACAACGGATCCAGTATAGGAGAAAAAGGCGTTGCGCAAACGTCGTAAATCACGGACACAGTTAGAGCCGCATAGGTGAAAGTAGTCCAAACGGTTAATACATCATTCGAAAGCGGACAGAGCTCGCGTTGTCCGATCGAAATCCGTCGACGGTACTGGAAATCCAACGATGATAATTACGATATGAAAATTTCGCTATCGAAACCGAGCGAGATACGGATCATCGGAATTAACGATATTTCTTTTGCGCGATTGCCTGTGTCGCCCCTTTAATTTGAAAGGTTAAAACGCTGTCTAACGAGATCAATGAATCGTTCTTGTCGTTCCACTCGAAACGTTGCCAGTTCGTTCTCGTTTCGAAAGGGATCAGAATCCGTGATGCTCCACCTTTGATCTTAATTGAAAACGGATTATCTACATTATAGCATTACATTCTTAACTTCGTAGCCGCATTCTGCGCTGCTTTTAATTAATCCTATCAGGAAGTCGAACGCGTTACGATATCTAAGAATGAGATGCTTGAAACGCTCGCGTTTCATTAGGTAACCAAGTATTTCAAGTCGGCGAAGGCTGGATTTAATTATTTAATTATTTGTTTGTTTATTTAAGACGAATATAAAAACCATCATGCGTCGAAGAAGGAAATAAAATTTATACGTACACCGACATGAGATTAAAAATAGAATGTTTCGAGCAGAAGTGTATCTCATTTTGGATCGATTGGAAGGATGAGATAGGAATAGTAAGAACCATGATACAAGACAGGATCTTCTTGCGTACCAAATCAAATTCTCATCTTCCAAAAATAGTATTGCGTAGGGTATCGGCGGCTTTCCGTGATGAAAAAACGTGTACGATACGATCGCAAGATTAATCTCGATGGGTCGTGTCACTCACATCAGCGATAACTGATAGAATATGCATGACACAAGGTAAACAGTGTCTATATAACACCGGACGAGGTTCGAAAGAACAAGTAACGACGAAACAAACGAGCTACCATCCTTTATTCTTGGTGCTGGAAGTTGCTGAAAGTGGTTGAGCACAGAAGCTGCTTCGTTGTACGCGTTTGCTCTAGGGCACGGAACGATCTCGGCCTAGAGTCTAGAGAACGGCTCCTAGAGCGCACGCGCTTTCACTTACGGCGGGAATCTACTTTGAGGCCAGGTGGACACGTGGCCTGATGAACGAGGTGATCGCGATTTCTGACCACGCCTCGGAAGCTTTTCTCCGCGTTGCTAGGATTGCGCAACCAAAGGACTGTAGCCTGCGATGCGTTCGTTTCCACGTATACCAGCCACCGTGTTGCATGAAATCGAATCTGCGAAAGCTTTGAGCTTCGTCCATTAGAATCTTATTTAATCTGCTCCAGGTTAATTGGAATCCCAACTTCATCTTCCACGCATAGCATCCGATTCATATTACTTCAAACTTACGAACTTCTTACGGAATCTTCAAGTTCGTCCATCGCAGTCTTGTTGGATAGGGAAAACTTCTGCAACATCCGATTCCAAGAAAGAACGAACAGTGGTTGTATAACCAATATATCGAATCTAGAGACGAGAAAGAAAGCTCGAGGTCGGTGAGTTTGATCGTTGGTCGATAGAGAAGCTGAGGCTGCTGCTGGACGAAGCTGACGAACCTAGGTCTTCGACCCTGCGGGCGCCACGAAGGAGTATGGCTCTCTCGCTATGGCGTACAGCCACTTTGCCACGACACAGCCATAAACATCTCTGAATGGAGACCACCCACCGGCCTGCACACTTCTCGGAACCGCACTCGCGCATTTCACAAGAACACCGAACGCCGCTCGCAACGCCGAGCACCTCCACTCCGCTTCCACTTTTGCGTGGCTCTCTGCCGTTTCTGCTCGAAAAACCGCGCTGGCTATTCCACGTCGAATAGCGCACGCCAGACCTCACAGGGTCATCGATCTTTTTTCCCCCCTCGTATCGATACTATGCTCAGGGAAACGGAGTTTATTCGAAGATTCTACCCGACGGAGTCTTCTCACAGAAGTTTCTATGGATTCAGGAGTTTTGAGGGGGATTTTCAGGTCCTTTGCTCTCGAATTTACACTTCGTATCGGAGTGTTGAGCGGCGAATTTATCAATGCCAAGGGTGTAGGTTTCAGTAAACGTTTGAAGATGTTTGTGAAAGTTTGAGAATGTATTCACAAATATTCGTATCTTCTCTTTTTTTAACGAACTAAATTAGTGGATTTGTCTATGTCTCCTTCAGTTGATAATGCGACTCTTTCATGCGATTTTCCGACGGAATACGATTTCGTTCCACGGAATGTTCTTTCTTTCTTCTCTTCTATTTTCTCCTTTTTCAAAGAAAAGCTCCATTGTGCGGCGAACGACGAGGAGCAATCGCGAAGCAGGGGCTCGCGGAAGCAAAGCAAAGAAAAAAAAGGAGAAAGAAGAAACCAGCAGGAAGGAAACAATATGCGGAGAGGCGGTCGCAGGCGGCGTGCAAACACCGGCCAGTCCGATTTCACGGTTAGTCGTAAAACACTGGGCTCTCGGCCGATTCCGCGGAGCTGCTCGGCTATGCAGGTGCTTTCGGTCCCGCAGAGGTGCACGCCTGCGTGCATTTTATACGCGGTTGCGCGCGTACGATGAAAAAGGGGATCACCTCTTCTGTTCTATCGAAACTACGAGCAACCGACAGCAGGAAAGAGAGATCGGATCGTAAAGCAGCCTCGCCCCCTCGTCCCTCTGTAACAACGCCACGATCGTCCTGATCGATGCTTACGGGGAACACGGCTACCAGATCACGAACATCGAGGGATCGTTAACGAAGCTATCGATGGAAAAGCGAATTTCTCTGTCGTCTTTCGAATTTTCTTGTTCGTCTCCCATTGTGAGAAGAAATGGGAAACATTCTACGTTAGAAATTCGTTTCTTCGATCACGAGAGCTTCCTGAACTGACGGAACTTGCGCCAGTAAACCCCATAAAGGACGTTACGAATTATAAATTGAGACTTAACTGTGAATCTGCATAGTTTGCTGCGCGTCGTTTCGTCGAAGGTACAGCTATCCCACGATGCCATGTAGAAGCTTGTACGTTTGAAAACGGCCCGAACGGCTCATCGATATATACCTTGGCGTGAAGCCGGTTGAATTTTTGTACGAGGCAGCGAGCAATGATCGCGGCGCGATTAGAAACGAAGAAACTGCGTGGTGCGGCCCGTGAAACGGTGTAATCTAGCCAACAAGTATTACGTAACAGAAGATATACGAGCATCATGTGTATTATGCGATGACCAAGGCGGTCTTCAGCCGCGAATGTTGCAAGTCCGGTTAGGTGGCCGCCGCTGGTTAACACGAGGTAGATTCGTAACGGAACTCGCGCGCGCGCACAATTTCAGCGTTGTAGGATTATAAATTCGCCCGGCCGAGAGCCGCAATCTACAATGTGCACACTGTGTCCACCGTGTCTCGGCCGTAAATTTATTATTTGCTGCCCGTCCACCTGTGATAAGTGCCCACGAACCTCGAAACTCTACCATTTCTCTTCTTCCACCGGTCCATCGTTCTCTCTCTGCCTCCCTCCCTCCCTCTCTCTCTCTCTCTCTCTCTCTCTCTCTCTTCGACTCGTTATCCATGCTTACGTCTATTTTTGTCGGTCAATTGTTGCATACTTCACAGCCCGTGACTTTAATTGAATTTATATCCGACCTGTGTCATATTTACCGTTTTATACCGGGATTAGAGTTTATTCAGTCTCGAGGGACGTTAAGTAGTATCGCTGAAGGGTGGCGAGAAAGTTGATGAAGTTCAAGATGTGTTTTAATGGCGTTGTTCGATGGCTATTCAGCGGTGATTCGAGAACGAGATTTAGAATGTCGATCGAAGGTGATACGAATCACTTTCGCTTGTGCTACGTTACGGAACAGAGGCTCAGGGGGTGTGGACGTGGTCTTATACTTGGATCGAAGAGTTACTGGAGCTACAGTCGAAGCGTGAGCTATCGACTGTGCAAGGCTACCGTCCCCACTACGAGTCACGCGCTACGAGCGATCCCCGCTCTTGTGTCTCAGCCACGTGGTTTCCGGTCTATCGTACAGTCGATAGAGATGCAATTCTACGAATCGTCTTTTACTTCCTGTACCCTAGGCTGTGCGTTATTTTATCGTTCAACAACGGGGGTGTTGCTTACTTCGGGCCGAGGATCTTACACTTTGATCTTCGTCCTTTACATTGTTCAGAGATCAGATACACGGTGTAGGAATGCTGATGAAACTCTGTTCGCGCGTAGCAGAAGAAACGGTGGAAGAAAACGTCCTTCAACCCGAGGCACCTCCGATGCAACAATTTCCTCTCACGATCTTCGCTACCGCGAACTAGACTGCTTCTCTGAAACGCGCTCGATCCTCGAACGAAGCGCAACGATGTTGTAGAAACCTCCCTTGCCAGTCGTCCTTCCGCCAGCCAGTTGAAGAAGAATCGCACAGGGAAGACGGCCGACATATCCGCATTGCTGGTCGAGCGCGTTTCTCCGCGTTCCCCGCGTTGATCTCCAAGACGAATGCGTAGCGTGGCGTACGCTTGATCGGGGCAAGTGTAATAAACCTTGGACCGGACACACGCGAGCGTTGTACGCTCGCAACAGCGTAGAGAACACGGGGCCAGGAGTAATGCGCGCCAGTGCATAGTAGTAATAATAAAGTGGTAGTGGTTGGCACGTCACGGTCCAACAGGCCGATCAACCGGCCGTGCGGCCAGCCGGCTACTGGTCTCCGCCCACGCACAAATATGCACGTAAGTACACGGAGCTACGAATCGTCGTTGCACGGAGGAGGGCCGAGCAGGAGAAACGCCGTGCATGCACGGCCAACATTGTGATAACGCGTATTGTAACGCGAAACTTGTCGACTAGAGAACCGCGATCAACGAAGAGGATCATCGTGCAACTGGTGTAACTGAAATGTTTCGAATACCGAGGCTCGAAACCGTAGACTCGAAATTGTTATATTAAACGTGAGGAATATTCAAACTGATAATACTCTGTTTGAAAACTTCGTCGTAAACTGGAGATGTGAAATTGTACTTTTAGATTTGCGATCCTTTGAACGCAGACAATCTCACGGACTACATAGATCACCCTACGCGAGGTATTGGCCATTTTCCCTTTGACTGATCTTTCTATCAAACTGGATTGCTGAGCTCCATCTCATAATTCGTTGGCCACAATCGAGTCGCATTTCCCCGTAGAACCTGGTACTTCTACGAAAGAAGGAGAGATGACTCGTAGCGTAGAACAAAGAAAAAAGAGATAGGCTCCGATTAACCACGATTCCTGTGGAGGCCAATTACGTTCGCGGCGCGCAAGGATACCGGACAATTTCGCCACGAACCGAGAGTCGTCGTCTTATCCCCGTTGCGGTTACACGTTACACATACTACGTGTGCATTGGCGCCACACGCGTGGCCACACTCGCGTCGAATAATCCATAGGCGTGTCACGCTGCGATAGCCGATAGTCGCTACTTGAAAGACGTCCAACTTTTGCCAAGCTAACACGTGCGATGAGAACATTGCGAGTGCGAACTTTGTAGTCGGAAGAAAACAAAATTTCAACAACTATCCGTCCGAAGGAAATTCGATCTCTTTCTGCGGATTCGTCCATGCGGACGACGGAATGGAATTGTGAAACGTGACTGGAAACGATGATACTCGTTTTACGACGAGTAGACTCATCTGAAATAACGCTATATGTACCTTATACCCGCTCCATTAGGCCTCTATTTATCGCATTCCTTTATTTTTAACAAATTTGGTTTTAACAAACCAATCAGCAGCATCTGTTTTTGCATGATATTCTAATTCTAATTCATATTTAATAAAAATTTAATCAATAAACATTTACGTTAGAAATAGTTTGCAAATAATAAAAGTATTCCATCTATAAATTCATCTACGTAACAGATGCGAAATAAGTATAATAACATGTATCTTATTAACGAGACACTTTGACAGACGTCTCGTCGAAGCGACAATAAGATAGAAAGTTAGTAGTCACGCCCCCGTATTGAGTATCCCCACTCTGAGCTACGTCGATTACGCCACTGTCGTCGATGGCATAACGGCCTGACCATGCACTGGGATTTCTACTGGTCTTTCTTCTCTTATTTTCCGCGTGTCGGTGCCGCGTGACTGCCGTCGCGATATAAGAGGCAACAATAAGCAACCTCGACGCGTACAAGCTACACGCGTTGTTTTTGCAACCGTGTTTCTAGAACAGATTTATGCGAACGAGTTTGCACTTGATGCAATTTCTACTCGCAACTTGTCGCGTTATCGGTTGAAAAACTAGCGAATAAGCGTGTTAGGGCGTTATAAGTAGCATCAATCGGAATTTCCCCGTTGATAACTTGTAATCGCCGTGAAAACGGCGGAACGAACCGAAATTATCGAGCAATTAGCTCGAAACGATCGAATAAAATATTCGTTTATGCGTTAACAAGCCACGAGGTACGCGAATAAAGGCAGCCTTTTAACTCGATTTAAACAGGTCGATGGCTGAGTTCGTTTATCAAATAATTATTTAATTATTAACAGTAGCAATCTTAGAAAGACAGCCTATAATCGATACACAGCGTGAAGTTTGCTTAGAAGCTCAAGTTCGCGTTTTTGTGACGTTTCGCGAGCGCAGAGATTGTCCGACTATGCACGGATGGTTCTACTTGGCGATTTTTCGTACATTCGTTATCGGTTAAGACCATCGTTCTCCATCGATCGAATTCGTATACGAATTCGTAGAGGAGGAGGTATGCATTTTTGAAGTATCTCGTACACGCGATCGTTCGAGGCAATCTGACAATACGTGTGTGGGCGTGAAGTACGATACGCGTTACTATTACATATCTACATATATCAGACTCGACTTGTAGTCGATTGGTCTTGGAAAGCTGGAATGTCGATACTATTCCTCTTACGTAATTTCATTTCTATTTCTTCTTTGTATCGATATACAGTGAAAAAGAACGAGGAAATTTTCTAATTTTCATCTAATAAAACTTAGATAAACGTCTCTCCTCCCATCTAATAATTAGTAGATGTTTCTTCTAATAATTACATAAGAAAGATATTATCTACGGTAGGAACCACTGAAGCGTTACACGACTCCCAGAAGACACTCGATTACCTCGATCTCTACTATCGATACTCGCAACGGTACCCACTTCCCAAACTCCTCTCTGTCGTGCACCCACGTTCGTACACGGAGAAAACTTCGTCTAAATTCGTAGGTGGAATCTTCTCCATCTGCCTGTCGTCGTCTTCCTGTTATTCTATTCTTCTTCCTGCATCGAGACGGTCGAACGACCAGTGGCTTGGGTAAATGGGTGAAAAAGTCACATGACTCAAGGGGGAACCGGTGAACTATGCCACGATGGCATCCACTTCGGGGGAATGTGGGCAGACAATGGGACGGAGTGTGTGCCCACCGGGTAACGAGCTAGAGGACTCGTCCGTAATTTGCATGCAATGCAGCCGGTAATGCGATAAATATGCATGAATTCGGGCACAAGAGCGAAAACACAGCTGCGCAGATACTGGGACCAGGATTGCAACATGCTGTCGATCATTCTAACCCGCGTGCATTTACGTTTAGAGAGGTATCTGTATCGGTAGGTGGTCCGCGCGGCGATTTCTCAGTATGGAAATCGATTCGGCTTGACGAGCATAGCGGTCGAACGAGGCGATAGAGGGATGGACTATGGTTGGCGAATTTCAGTTTCAGGACGTTTCAGGCGAAAGAACAACGTCTATGTTATTACGCGACGAGAAGAGTATTTGATGTTCTGTGCGAAATTTTTAGAATTACAGTTCACCTGTACCAGTTATATGAGCGAAAATAAGTTGTACGGTTCTAAAATTTTTTTAAGAAAAATAGCCGATATCGTAGAACCTGTATCGGATAGGATACGTTTGTAAGGAATTCAAAGTTAGCGCTACCAGAACACGGCTTCGTCGTCCCACTAACGGCAAACCTGAGTTGAGAGGCGTTGCTCGTAAAATCGTTTCATAGACACACGCGTTCTACGGATAGAACATTGGTCATTTACGAGGTAATTACTTAATCGAACGTTCCGATACTACCGAATGGTGTACGCTTACGGCTGTTAAGCAAAGGCGAGCAAGAAAACATTGTTCTTTTAGCAATATCACGGTATCGCTGTGTTTATTTCGATTACAGGAACTCAGCATCTGCCAAGGAACTACAAAAAACTTTATCTCGGTTGATCGATGATTTAGTAATTAATGGGATAACGCTACGCTGTTCTCTTGCTTTTGTAATTATTTTTCAAGAATCCGGTTCTTTAACTTTCTTGGGACAAATCACGTTCCGGTCGACGATAATCGAGCAATTTGTAAGATCGAAACGGCGCCACGCGTTTCCTCAATAAACGATCAGCGCCGTTGATCTTCGTGGTCAATACAGTTGCTTTCGATGATTGGATCGGCATCGTTTACCTCGATAAACCGACTACGAGCTCGCTATTAAGGATGTTGAGCGGAGATCCATGAAATCCGCAGCTCCGGTAAAGCTAGGAGAGACGCGGATGCAACGGAAGCAGGATCGCTCGAAAATATAGATCGCGGTCAATAATATCGAGCGTGGAGTCTGTCGGGACTCAGGATCAAGCAATTTCCATCGTAATGCCAGCGTTCAGAATTCCGGAAAGATCCTCGGGCACGGGTAATCGCAGGAACGTGTCGTAGAATTTGTTGATATTAATCAACGTCGGTGCACGGTTCCGCCCGCGGTCAATTCAGTCAACGATTTCCGAGATCGTGCTTCTGGCTTCGGTGGTTGGTCCTTCGATATTGAACGAGATCGTTGTTTTTTTTTTTTTTTTTTTTTTAATAGAAACATGCCGTTCTTTCTTCAACTTTCGAGGAATTTTATGGATTTTATGGATCAAGTTGCAAATCGTATTGGAAGATTTTAAATTTCCGCGTTCTGCCAGATAATTCAAACTGGATCAAGGATGCAACGGATTACATTTTTTAGCGAACCTTAATGTATCATTATAAAACAAAACGAATGTAACTCGTTCTTAAGACTTCGAAAGGCTATAATCACCGCTATTCACGGGTCGGAAAACTTCGCCTTAACCTTCACCTTCTAATGGAAGGACTATCCTGACTCCCGATCTCGGACAACAGCCCTTCAGCATCGAATAATCGTAGCTGATGAATGTTCATAAAAGGAGAACACAAGACGGGTCTCGTATTAGAAAGATGAACGGTTCCGTGTGTGTATCGCATTACGCAAGACCGTCTGTAATAATAAATCAGCTTCGTAAATGTCGGTAGTTAATCCGACATCAATCAAGAGACAGTGTGATTTCCGACCATGTCCATCGCCATTCGTTTCATCATTGTCCATCTTTTTTTTCTCGTTTCTTTTTTGGTTATTAATTTTCTGATGCGAGACTGAACCAGCTCCGAGCACGAGCTGGTTATTATCGGTCGGCACGCGAATTCGATATCATAATCCCGCGGAAACGTCCTTCTCGCGAGCGAGAAACGCTCGCAGTTCATCCACCGTTTAACTTCGAGCGAGCGTGGCTTACGTGACCACGTCTCCATTATGCTAATGACGAAATCGACTGTGAAAAACTCTGCCAGGCGAATCGATCATGCCTCTGGTTTATTATCATTAACGACGAGATCTGAAAATATTTCTTCCTTTTTATCTCGAAAATAAGACGAAAAAGGAAGCTTTTATTTATAGAGGGTGAAAGGATTGGAAAGTTTTTAGACTTTGAAATATTATTGCGTTTTCGATCTAGTAAATACCATCGACGAAAGGCAATCGAGAATACTTTCTTCAGAGCCTAGAAATCTGCGAAACAGAAAGGAGAGGAGTGTTTTACACTTTGAGACATGGAAATAGCTTTCGTTATAATAATAGTTATAATCGAAACTGATGATTCCAAGAGTTTGCAGTTTCGCAATGAAGATATACGCGAGAGCGCAAGCCCAAACCTGACACGAACAAGGGAACGTGGTTACTTTCCTCCGACAGCAACCTACCACAGATCCATCTTGTTCACTCATCAATCATGAGACAGCACCACCCAGACTTCGCGTCGCGATACAGCAACTTTGGTTTACGCAAACGCTCCGCTACGTCTCACTTAGAGCATCCTATGCAAATTTGTTAATCTCGTAACGACTACCTGCGCATCCCGCGCCAATTTGAAAATTTCTTACGCGTCACAAATATCATAGGCGTTAATAGCGATATTACAAGAGTAGATAAAGAATGTATTTTCTATTAATTTCCCACTTCATTTTATTTCTCGATGAACGGAAATACCAAAGTTGGAGGTCCTAAGGTGCTTGATTGCAGTGGTTTTAAGGAGCATTCAAGCGCTATCCCAGTGTTTTATGCGAAATTGCCGGACGTATGCTTGTCACTTGCGGCTAGCCGCAGGCGCTTCACGGCCTGAATGCGTGCACGCGCATAATCAAACCGCGACAGTTGAAAATTACCAAGTGTCCCTTGGTCGAAACGCAGGGGAGGCCAGGCGATGCTCGCCTGGTTAATTAATTAAGCAGGAAACGCTGACCTCGAGCATCCATCGCGAGCCTCGACTGCATTCGAGCGAGCAAAGGGATCGTTGAGACGAGGAAAAGTCGCGTGGTGCCTCTCTTTCTAAAACGAACGACTATCATTTACGCGTTCGTCTACAAATTGCGATACGCGCCGATGTTGAAGTGGTCACCACTTCTAAGAAAACTCTACATCTGGTCTTTTTAGTTTTCTCAAGCACTGAAATCATCGACAGCGTATAAACAAAAGACTACGACGAAGACAGACCATAAACAGTAGACAGGCGACGTTGGCTTCGGAGTTTCCAGTTATTGGGTAACACAGCTAGCGTGCGGATCTGGTCCAGCTCAAATTGTATTCTTACTTATAGTTACACTTCTATTTAAATATATTTTCTACCTTACAATATATCCACGAGTTTCTCTGTTTACACATCAAATAACCTCAACAGCCGATAACGGGCGAAGATCTTTTACACGCAGAATTTTAAGAAAATTCCAACTTATCCTTCCGGCTGAGCCAAAATCCAGTTCGCGAACGAACAAGTCACCATTGCCAAGTTTGAGTTTATTGCGAGAGGGGTAAACGCGGACGATCGACGAGGAACACCGACCGGAAGCCACGGTTTGTTCAGCCGTTGAACCTGCTCTCGTTTAATTCCGCTCACGGAGCGGCTTCGAGGCAAACCAGGGCTATTATATCGCCGCGGCGGGCGAGGATGACGTTACGTATCCCCGGGCTGTCCGCTTGCTCGATCCACCGACTATCTTCACCGTCCGTCTTTCTCTCGTTTCCCGATTCCCTCATTATCTCCTCACCGTCTCCGTTCCACTTGTGACGTCCTCCTCGTCTTCGTCCGCAGCTCCCTTTCCCGCCCCCTTTAGCCTGGCGTTTTCTTTCGCTCGTTCGAACGGAACTAGCCGAGAGGAGGGTTAGGACACGCCAGATTAACCCGCCTAGACCTCGCTAATTTCCACAACTCAGGATACGCCGGAAGCGTTCTTACACTCGCCCCCCAACGCCCCGAGAAAGGGATCATACACGCGTCCAGGACTTCCTCGTCTTTTAGCAGTTCTTATTCCCATGGAATAAAAAGAACTGCAGTATCGATATCTTGTAGTTCTTACGAGATATATCGAGATATCACTGGTTAGGTTTACGGCTGGTTTTCAACGATTACACGACTCTTGATATTTACATGTTGGTGGAAAAATTTGAAGGTGCATAGTGGCACGCAAGTGCAGAAATTCGTTTGAATATAATAAACCCCTATGTAGATTAAGTTAAATGGAGATGAGATCTGCATTCCAGTTGAATAACATGGTTGTCGCGTAGGGTGCATAATAATACTCAAGTATGATTAAACGTTGCACGCGCACAGTTAAATTCAGGTAAGACTTTATCCAAATAGACTTTGAAGTTTCGATAAAAATAATTAGATACGCAGTTACGCTCAACACACTTTGTTTCCGATTAGAAATGAAAAAGAAATATTCGAGAAACGTGCATTGCGTGCACCTTGCATTAGCCAGAGAATCAGAACGAAAGGAGGCTCGAGGCTGCGGCGTGAATTCGTTACGTCCCCGTTAATTGGTAAAACGGGCAAAGCAGCAAAAGTTACCATTTCACCACGGTGCAGCCGCGTCAGGATAACAACAATAATTTACAATGGGATCTGGTTGCTGCTTCCTGGATGGCACAGGTGCGCTTCCGAGACGCGAAATTATGACGTGAGCGCAAGGGACGATTAAACGTATAAGGAGTCGCGGCCAATAGGGAAACATTTGCCCACCTCTTATAACGGCCAGTAAAGCGCTTCGTTAATGCCTCGACCCGGCCTACGATCTTGTAAATTTAACGATTGCCAGACAAATTACGTTCTAACTGCGCTGTAACCAGTGCACGTCTGTTCCTGCCAGACTTTTTCTATCCCAGTCGTCATCGACGTTACGTGAATGGATATAGTAGAAATGGAAGACGCAGATGGAAGTATTTATACGTTTGAACAGATACTTTTGTTAGAATGTTCTTTCAGCAAGTTCGATCAGGAGGTGACAATTTGGCTTTCAACGCTAGAGGCGACTCATTGAATTAAACTGGCGATCGTTCGGTCCAGAAGTGTGGAGATTTAAGCCGACAACCCTGTTCCGAAGCGCTAAAGCCTGTTAATTATTTATTGGATGGGTCTATGGCGAGGACATGAAGTTGGTAAGAAGAAACGGTACTCACGAGTTAGAGGTAGAGCGTGCCAACACGCCGGGGTGCCACAACGGTGACAGCCAAACGTGGTCCACATTTAGTCGGTGGCAACGGTGCTGCTGTGGCTGGTGGCGGGGTTTCTGGTCTCGCGCAGCCAAGGCCACTTCCGCCGCGGAGCTCCCACACTAAATTCGTGAGCGAGCGTGGTCTACTCAAACGCCGCGATCTGAGCGAACGATAAGACAATTTCTGATTACTCCGCTGCGAATCCTCGATGCAATTCTCGATTCATACTTTTACCCTACCTTCGCTTACCTCGTTAACAAGCTATTGGAAAAATTGCTCGTACCTCTTTTCCGGTAGCTTAGCACCAGCACCAGAGTCCCCCGATGTTCTTCCCCCGGAATGGCTCGAATCCAACGTTCCATCCAGCTCCATGGCTTGCTGCAGGTTCGTCAAACTCTTGTATCTGATGTTAAAAAGCGGAGATCCACCCTTGTATCCGGGTGGCGTTTCTTTCAACGGCGACGCGCTCTTCTGCCTCATCAAAGGACGTCCCCTCTGAGTTCCGCTGTTCTTCACGTAGAGCTTCGCCAGCGGCGGCTTCTCGACTCTCGGCTGTGGAGCCTCCTTGACGGCGCGTCTGGTCCTCTTCTCTGCCTGGATCTTCTTGGTCGGTATGGTCTCTATGGGAGGTGGTTCTGGTCTGTCGTCGAGCAGAGGGGCGATAGTTACCGTGACCGGCGTCAGAGGTGGACTGGACCCCTGTGCCCCCGGCAACGGGCTCTCGTAAGGGGACCTGACGCTCTTCGGTAGCGGCGCGAACCCGCGGACATAGTCGTAAATCTGATCGATCTCGTCGTACTCCTCCGTGCATGCGGACGGTGGCACACGATTCTCGTCCCGGTAGCCTGCGTGTCCAGAGGACGCCTGGTGTCCATTGCTGTGATAGTGATGATGATGATGGTGATGGCTGGCGTTGTTCCGGTGGTGGCTCGGCGGCCCGTTATCCGAATTGGTCGACGATCGCCTGAGGAAACCGGATCCGCTTCTAGTCTGCCTGGAAGGCTTGCTCTCCCCCAGTCGGCCGTCCAGCACGTGCGCGCGATCGGCCACGTCGGCAACGAGACGCGACGCGCGCTCTACCAGCCTCGTGAACTCCTGCATCGATCTGAGAGCTTCCTCGTTTCGCGCTTTGACCAGCTTCAACGGAGCGGCCAGAGGTAACGCCACGGCAGCCCCTTCTCTCTGTAACGGCAAGGCGAACACGTGTTCTTCCTCGAAGGTCGATAACAGCCTCAGCTCCGGAACGAATTGCGACGATGACTTCAATCCCCTCGGTGGTTGACCGTGCACCAGTCTGACCGTCAACGGCAAACGCTTGCTCAGCAACGCTCGAGCCGTGTGCACGCCGCTGATATTGTCCTCGCGCGCCAGGGCGCTGAAACGTCCGCGCAGCTCCATACCCAGGAGGACGCTCTCTCCTCGACAGTCGACACAGCGCAGAAATCTACCGCGACCGGGCAGGCTAACCTCGCCAGCTGTTACAATCGTCTCTCCGGCAGCCAGGGTCCTCGTTCCTTCGGGAACAACTATACCGGAGTCGTCGTCCACTCTGCAAGCTATTCCACGTACGGTCTCCCGGACCAGAGCTCCTTCCTCTGGACATCTTCGACACAACTCGTTCACGGACTCTATCCCGCGAACGGCTCTACCTTCCTCGCTCAGTATTTCGAAGTAGCCGGCATAAGAGTCTGGGATGGCCAGCCTGGGCCCTACGCCCACTACTCTGCGTCCCTCCTTGATCTTCACCGCTTGCGCGACGATCTTTCGTCGACGTCCAGCGGATACCAGGAGGGCCGTACTCTGCAGGCTAGGCGCTGGAAGCGTCGGGACACCCAGGCCACCGTACTGACCTTTCGTGATCTTGATCACCGCCGGAAGACGATATTTGGAAACGAATTCGCGCAAGTACGTCGCTTCCTCGGCCCAGCGTGCCGCCGCAACGACGATCTGACCGTCAGTCGCGGCCATCGCGGCGCTGCAACGCCGCCCAGCTTTCTCGCGAGCACGGGCCCCGATGCCGACGTCCCCGGACTGAGGGCCCGCTCAGGGCCCCGACGATCGAGTATCGCTACTGATGCTCCTGCTGATCGGACGCCGCGCCTCTATGCTCCATCTGTAACAGAAACCGACGTCGATACGTCAGAATTGGTTCCGTTATGGGTTTCCGAATAGATATCGCTGTTACGAAGTATCCAAATTCTCGTGTCGAAGTTTCTATCGTAAACTTTTAACTCTACTATATCGATACAAAACGTAAAAGCCGTATTCGGGATTTTGAGTGGTCGTTTATGGCTCGGCCAGCACTTATCTCTTCTTTGGGAAATTCCAAAGTACCTGTCCTCCCCGAGTTGATGACCCGGGAAGGCACGATGGACGGACGAGACCCAACGACTGTTGGGGAGAATCAGTGATATGATAAGTCAGTCGTCATCGGAACGTCGTACCGTGCGGGTGAAGTACTTCACACTCAACAAGATCCTACAACCGCCGTGTTCATAACATCCAACATTACTTTTGTACAACAAGTGCAAATAAAGTGCTAAATTACACTAACACTCGTTTTATTAAACCTCCTCCACCTTGAGCGTTAAGTCATTCAATGTACGCGATATCGACCGATCGGTTTGACCTGACCGGTTGCTCTTTAGTTGATAATTCTCAAGAAGCCGCAAACTCGAAGAAATCGGAACGTCTTCGAGAAACGTTTCCAGCTGGATGATTAAAAGCGACGCCTCCAGGCATAATACACGCGTCCGTGACCAATCGAAAGACGGCTTGGCCCGGAGAGTCGAACTGGAACAACGAAACAGGCCGCGATCGTGGGCCCGTTTCCCGTTACTTCCTCGTAGGACCGTATCATCGGTGTAACCGACGATTAACGCGGTCGAACGATAGGCACCGTATCTCAAAGCCGGGTTACCTAACGAGTGTACGTACATAGCTGGGCGGAGTCGTCGATTGTTTCGGATTTCACGAAAGTACGTAGAGATGGCGAGGAAGGGGTACACCGATCGTGACCGAGCGATCGAGCATCGCGTTAAAAGCGATTCCCTCGGACGAATTGCTTCACGGTTATGCCGCGCGATCGCCACGGAAATTCCGCGGTGTCGTAACGCTTGGGAACGGGCGTACTCCGACAGAAGTACCCTCGCGCCGATGCTTCCGTGTTACCTCTCGTTGCCACGTGTATATCGGATAACCCGAAGGATTATATAAATCACCGTTTGGTCCGGTTCGATTCGGGTCGACGGAACGCTTGGCGATGCCAATTATCCTTTTCGTTTAGGTAGATCGGTGTGGCGAAATTAGCCTTAGGAATGGAACAGTTGGGTTACGTTCTGTTTCACCTTTAGGGGTTGCTTTTACCATATTATTTTGTCCGAATTGGACGTTCTCTGTCACTGTTTTCCATATATATTATACGCACCAAGCTTCTTTCTCCGTGGAACGACCCGTTGCCAAATCTTAATCCACACCTATAAAAGATCCTTCATTGCCTAGTCGAGAAGAATTTCACAATTTCGCTAATTTCGCTGTTTACCCTTGGAGACAAGGGCTATATGGTGGACGCACGGAAGCGACGCACTGGTTCCAGATGCCGGATCGTTGTAACACCGCGATTCTTGGTCGCAATTTATCGCCTGGCCGTGTGAAAGGCCCATTCAGAGTGGCGAGAAGCGTACGTGGCATGGATCGAGGGATAATGAAATCGCGCGGTGAAAATCGAGCCGTCTGAAAGGGGGCCTCCGAGATGGCCCGCAGCCAGCCGCAGATAAGCACCGGGTGACCAATGACCCGGGGCGTCGTGACAGGCGCGCCTCTAGGAAGTTATTCGACACACTCCTCCTGTCCTGCATTCTCTTACACGACCGCACCGCGCTTTCTCCGTCTCGCTCTTTCGCCCGTTTGTATTTCATTACTGTCTCTATTTCCCTGTTGGTCGAACGAGAATCTCCTTCCAGTGTACTACACACATAAGCTTTCACGGTGGATTTCTAGCGGGCGCGAGAGCGGCTCGATGCAAATTTGTATTGGAATTTTTTCCTCTTGGAACGGTGCTTGTGCTTTGATCGAACGCAGGAAACCGTTATGTTCGTTCGCCGGCGTGCGTGTTCCCGTGATAAGGCGATTACGCGATACGGGAACAGACGGATCGCATTGTATCTGATACACACCGAAGCCAGCCGCAATCCTCCTCTCTTTCGAGCCGATGGGAGTGTACGTGTACGGTTCTGAAGGAATCTGCCCGTTTAGAACCGTGCAAGAGACATCTTTCTCAGGGATGCTATGTACGCGAGAACAGCGTTGTTTTACGCAGCTGTCTATACGTATCCGGCTACTGGTTGTACCGCAGTTCGAGTAAATCGTGGCACGATTTTTTGATATTTTCCAATTTCTAATCGAACCATACCCTTCGCTATCTCCACTTGCACCTCGAATCCTCTTTATCCGAAGCAGCGGAGGACAATCCTATTCACAATGATACACTAATTTTAATCGGTAATTTTTTATCACGAGGTATTTGTTATTTGCCATGTGGAATTTACATCGAAGAATGGGAAGAACATTATCGACGGAGTATCTCGTAAAAATAGCGAAGAATATCAAGTATTTTCTATTTTCTAATCGAAGCAATGTTTCACCATACGATACTTAGGAATTATCTTGGAAAATTCGAACAATAGAGCGATCGAAAGGAGTTGTGGCGGATCAATGGAAGGGCAAGATTCATCGAGCAGATACCAATCGTTTCTTGAAATACGATTAAAGATTCCAAGGTGGACTTTGTGTTGGAAGGGATCGGGAGGTTCACGATAGTCTGCTACGATACTTATCAGGCTCGATGACGATATACAGCACGGGTGACGCCTACGAGCGGGCAAACGGTCGCAAACTCGGAAACACGGCGTCTAATCGTAATGTTTTATTGTTACACGGCCTTCGGTGCGTGGCGAGGAATTAGTACGCGAGTTTGTAGTCGGCGAACGGCATTCCGTGTATTATGGAGGTCGACGGACCGCGTTAAAACGATAACCACGCATTCAGATACCTCGAATTTTCTCCAGAATTCGCTTGAATAAATTTGAAAATTTTTATCCACAATTGTTATCTGAAAATTGGTATTCTCATATAAAAAATCTATATGCTTTGAAATTTTAATTTCAAAGCTCGATACTTCCATATCGAAAAATTTAAACCGCCGCGCCTTCTACTCTACAAAAAGAAAAAGAAAGTGGCGAAAGATTGTAAAAGTGAAAAAACGCTTTCGAAACCATCGCACAGCCCCAAAGGCAGCGCCCTCGAATATCGTGGCGAGCCGCGATCGACGCGGTACTCGATCACTCGTGATACATGCAGGACGCCCACGAATAGACGAGCGTGTGTCGTAACGCATGGCGCGCCGCGGCGTCTCTCCGCGTTCTTCGTCGATCTCGCTCCCCTACGATCGATCCTCTCGTTCTAGCGTACGCGAACACGAGCTGATTTATCGACATGCCCTCGAATTATACGCCACGGCCCGAGCCAGCTTTCACCGTGCTCGAGTCTGTCTTAGCTACCACCGCGTCCCTCTACGATCCTTTTGTTTCCTCCGTGAGATTTCAACACCAGCCATCGCAACGCGACGATTGTCCCCGCGACAACCGATAACGCACCAGACTCTTTGACCCTCCAGCCCTAGACCACGTCGACTTCATCGGGAACAGGGCGTCAGGGTGGTTTAATGGTGCGTACGTTGGTTCGCGGGGATCGTGATATCGTTGTACGTTAGGCAGAGATGAGATCTTTGAGGAAAATGAATGTTTCAAAGAGGATTAAGCGGCTGTGGGTGCAGCGAATTCACGTTTCGATGAATTACCCGAATACCGCGATGCACACACTCGTAAAAATGTATTTAGGTGTGGACTTGATCGCTGCGACATATCGTAATTTTCGAAATTGACACCGCCGAATTTTCTCCTTCGATTCACGACGCAATTGGTCCGATTCGAAGTTCTGATCGAAATTAACGGTCAAAGGAGTATTCGCGTACTGAAGAAACGACGTCGAGACTCGTCAAGATTCGCTTGATAACACGCTGAAAATTCCCAAGGCCGATACGCATTAGTCTTCGTTCCAGTAATCACATTTCGAGCCACGCCTGTAGGGTATTACCATAATCGTATCTTCCCTCGGTCTCTCTTTCTATTCCCAGCCACTTTTTCGACTCTCACGCGAGTAACGCGCGCACGTATCCATTTTCGAAATGATTTACACGCTGGCTCGTCCCGTGAGCGGACGGTCAGAGAGATTCGCAGAAGGGTTTGGGTCAATGCGAGGGTACAAGAAGAGGAGAACGTCGAGAGAAGCGAAGTTAACATGGAAAAAAAAAAGAAAAAAAAGGAAGACAAATTTTATTCTTAATGACGAAATTAATGAGAAATTATGCGAGAAAGAAGGGGGTAGCGAGAAATTAAAAAAGACGAAATATGTCGATGGATGCATATCGATCTTCAAATATATTATTGTACTATAAGAGAAATACTAATTTTCTAGGGAAACGAATTAACAGTACAAAAAGATAGTATAGAATCGCGAATTCGTTAATTCGAAGGAGCGGACTGTGACGACGATCGACCGTGTTGGATCGTCTTCGACAACAAAGAACCAAAATGGCGATCGGAAGAAGGAGAGAGCCGGGTTAGAGGAGGAAACGAGGGAGCGACAAGAGGGTATAGAAAGAGAAAGAAAGAGAGAGAAAGGGTAAGAGGAAGGAAGATAGGCTGCTCGTACGTGACAAGTCGTTCGCACCCGGCCTGTCGGGCCTTAATTAACCCTCGTGGCGTTCTCACGAAAAAGTTGTCGTATCCGCGGCGCTGGCTGCCGCCGCCTCGCTTTCTTAATCCAATTTCGCGGCGTATTAATCTAATTACGGCCGGGCACGTATGCCGCGAGTCTGACGTGAAATTATGCCAGCTGGTGGCTTTCGCAATCGCGAGAAACACCGATCGAGACGAAACTCTCGTCTCCGAGAGCTTCTGGGTTCGTACGTTGCAGGATGGATGCGACGCTTGATAATTCCGATTATGTAAAGCGTCGTCAACGAGAAAATCATTGGTTTCGATGCGAGGGGAAACGACAGAAAAAACATTTAACGACGTTGGACAATTAGAATTAGAGTCGGCGAAGATGGATAGAAATAAAATTGGGAGTTTCAACAGGATGATCGCAGTGTCGAACTAGGATCACCCTTTATAACGCGGAAACTGCACGCAAGTGTCGACTTGAAGCATATCACATATCCGTTGATAGAATAAAGTTGAATTAAAGTTGACAATCTCTTTTTCTAGAATATCATCGACTGGTAATTACGAACCGAAATTACGAACTATTTACGATAACGTGAAATTTGATAGCTCACGATGTCTATAATAATCGCGGTTCCACCTCGCGAATAAAATCCTATCACCGGTGTCGGACGAGAAAAAGACACGGCGGTAGTAGCATCGTGGGTAAAACGACGCAAGAGGTGCTTCGAACCGCGAGTCACGGATATTCAAATCACGCGGCACGCCATCAAGAATCAGGATTTATATCGATGAGGTGTCAGCAGTCAGCGGACATTCTCAAGGTCTTGATCGTCGCCTATGAACGACCTATTTATAAATCATCACGAACGACGCGAAATTCCAGTTTCGCGCGGTCGAGCAACGGGAACGGCGCTCGTTAATTCAACCAGTTATCGCGACAAAATGCTGACCAGGCTACATTGTAAACGACGCTCGCTGGAAATCATACAGTTTTCGTCTATCCCGCTTCCGCCAGGGTGCAATTATAAGCTGCTTCGCACGACTTCGCCTCGTTCGATAACCTATGATTAAATTCTAGTCTTTTTGCGATCGATCGGTTGTTTTCATTTCATCGAGAAGCGAGTGATTTTGATCTAGTCGTTTTTTCCAACGCGAGTCCTGAGAAAATGAACGCTAGTTGTAGTAAGAAGTTCGAGCATAACGAACGTCGATTAAGAATTGCCCAAAGCTGCGGAATACCAACAAATCTCCGTCACTTTCGCTTTGATCTCTCCAATCGCCTGTTCTCCTTTAGATAAAATTAAATCACGGAAGATCAATTCCATCCGGCGGTAGGATAAGAAACTCCATTCAATGAGACGTAAGAAAAAGGGGTTCGTCGATCGGACGCGAGATTGCCGGGGCTCGTTAACCAATTACTCGAAGCGCAGTAAGAGGGAGCAGAGGCGGTTTTCGAGGGAGTTTCAGGGGCCCTGAATGCTCGACATTCTGCGCTTTTTTCACGGGACATGACTAGCCTCGGCTCGCGCGAACCAGTAATAACTTCCTCACGAACCGAGCAAGAACAGACAGTCATCCATCATACTTGGACCAGAGTTCTGAAAGTTCGCTGATGGCTCTTGTTCCTGGTTCCGCGATGATTGTGATGCATTAACCGAGAACACGGCAGAAGACGGGCTGTGCCGTTCGAAGAAGACGCGCCGTGACACGTGGAACCGTCTCACGCGTCTGCCCGCTTCGTAATCTTCTCTCCTACCTGCTCTTACATATACGTACCAGGGGAACGTTCACGGTCAGCATTCGTGATCTATGTTGCTCACGTGATTCTTGAAACCTTTCAATGAACGATTCGATCCTCGCTCTTAAGGTGAATTTAATGTTTAGTGGCTCGGACGAGCTTGGACGAAAGGAACGTAAATCGAGGTAAATTGTTCTTTAAATCGATATTTTCTCCATCAGTTTCTTCGCATCCCAGGCTGAAGAACCTTTGCACATCGAGTTTAACTATTTCCATGTTGAACTTTTCGGAATATTCTCTTTATCGCTACGATGGCCAATTTCGTTCGAACGCTTGGTTCGGACGCAATTAATGGCAGTCAGAGCGTCGACGAAGTTTTTCACGCGACAAGTTTCGAGATAGCGACGATCCGCCCGCGGACGTGTCCTTCTTAAGATTCCGTGGCGATCGCCGAAACGTCTCAATAATTGCTAATTGGAAGGTGGCACGAGTTTAAAAAGTGGTCGCACGTCGTCCATCTCGAATCAGTCTTTTCGCGGCAATTGCCTCCTTTTCTCTCTTCGCTCTTCGCCACCACCTATCTCTGCTTTTATATCTCGTCCTCGCCTGTTTCTTTCCTTCCAATAATATCTACGTTTATCTTCCTATGTCCCTCGAAGATCAGAAATACTTGAACAGACACGAATGCAAATACTTTCGGACAATTTGTAAACTTTACAAGTACGAATTGTCGAGAAGGAAAGTTTCCAGGAAATTGTTCCAGCTCCTAACTGTCGCGCTCTCGTCGCGGCCTAATCCAAAAGCTAAAGAAGCCCGTACATCAACCTCTCGACGAAGCCAGAAAACCAGACTCCGACTAGAGATCCTTCTTTCTCCCCGAGGATCTCCTTTCTCCCAATTCATTCCATCACGTAGGCGGTGGCTAGGGCGAAAGAGACAGAGAAAAACGATGCATCTCGACGGTGCAGTGGTTGTGGCTGGGTGTATCGTTCGCGAGATGCGCCGCCGGTAAAAGGTTTCTCTCTTCTTCTTCTCGTTCCACTCCGTTTCTCTTCTTCTCTCCTGTTCCGCGGATCTCCTTTTCACCAAGACGCGAGGCTCGCGCGTTCTCCATCTACCTGACCACCTCCCCCTTTCCCTTTCGTGCCTCGCCGTCACTGTCAATAAGTTATGTAGCGGCGCACGTGCGCGCTCGCTAATAGAAGCACAAAGCCCGGCTGGAAAGCCTAGTAGGAAAGCAGCTACCGTGGCAGCGGCGAGGCCTCGACGAGTGACCGCAGAATCATCGTTCCCCGGTACACGGACGCTGACAGCCTTTCCAATTGTGCAAGCCAGCCAGATGCAACCGAGGGATCGATCGACCGACCGGCGGAATTTAATGCCGCGGATTGTTAACGTCTGGTTAACACTGCTGCTCCCCGGACCGTCTCGACGGCCGACTGTTTGCTTTCAATTTATTGCCACACAGCTTCTTTTTTTTTTTTCCTTTTTCACTTTTCCTTTTCATTCCGTTTTAGAGGCTTCGAGTGAGATATTTTTTTGCGTGCCAGAGAGATCGAACGTTTAGGGGTAAAAATGTAGAAACGTTAATGCGAAACTTAACATACAAATGTATAGGTTTTTCGAGTTGATGTACTTTGTATCGAGTAAATGCAAGTGTCTACCGTAAATGTATTTGCTTATCAAACGATTGAAATATTCGCTGCAACACACTGGCAGAAGCACAGTGTTGCGAGTGTAACGTAGTCGCTAGTAAATTAAATGTTTACGCGTACTTTTACTAAACCTTGTCGATGTTTGATGATTCAATAAGGTGGATAATTCGAAAGAGCGATCAATGCTGCTGGGATAGCCGTTCCAAAGTACAAATTTGAAGGCTTAATTTCCTGCTCGAATTACCAACCACCATCTGTGTAATCTCGTCTGATTGCAAACATGCCATTAGAAAAGAACAAACGGTGTCATTAACTTCCATATAAATCTCAAGCCGATCGTTTGAAACGTCACGTAAGAAAACTGGCTATTAACAAGCTATTGCTCGGCCAAACGAATAAACAACGAAATTACTCCGCAAACCGGTGCGCAGAAATTCTCGGATGCCTGGTTTATCGACCGAGCCTCAACCAGACACCTCATCACCATGAATAATTAAGCAGCCCTCGGGGGATTAATCTACCGTCCCAAACGAGAGCACCGGTTCACCTTGATCCCGAAATTTATTAATGACCAGGCACAATGGTCTCCGGCACGTCCGGCCGATATCTCGGCTCTGTAGCGGTTCCGCAGATAGCGTGGCTACGGTTTTATCGGTGTCGTGGGTGCATTAAGGACGCGTTACGAGATACACCGCCTAACCTCATGGCTGCTGTCACGCGTCAGGACCTTGTTAAGAGAGCATAGATTTATCCAACCGCTTATTTCGAACGACGCTGCATTAATATCCGATGTTATTCCAGCCGGTAATTGCGTCGGCCAATTTCCACTCAATAAATGGCTAATCTTTGTCGCTTGGACAGCGTGTATTTTAGTCTTCGGGGCGGTAACCACTCGATATCTAACGACGAAGGATCCGAATCGATCGAGCTTTCCTCCTTTCCGTCGTTTGCTGTCGCGTTTACTAAAAGAAACTCGAATTTTATTTGCGGATAGATGCGGTTTTAGAATATTCACTGGATTATCCGATTTCAAATTCAGAAATTTCAAATACGTAACACGCTGAGTTGACAAATTTCAAACGTGTAATACAAAGATCGTCCGCGGAGACGGTCGCTTGGAAAAACACGAAGGGAGGAAATCGAGTTCTCGTTCCATTACGTTGGTCTGCGGTTCGGCAAGCGTGCACACGTATCGAGGAGATCGATCGATCGTCGCATTATCGAGCCCACTGTTCCGTGCAACATTGTCTCCAGAGCAGAGCAACGTCGACACCAAGAAGAAACGGGGCCAGAACTCGGCCGAAGGAGTGCACGGGCATTTCGCTTTCAAGCCTATTTCATAACAAAGCCGCAGTTTCGCCGGGGTCTGCGGTCTCGACGAAAGCAGAAGAAAAAGACGAAACGAAAGGGAAGAAATAAAAAAGAAGTGGAAGAGAACGCGGTTCCGTGCACGAGGTTACCTGCAGTCCGCGACCTCGCGCCTTTTGCCGACTTTTCAACGCTGTCTGTCGCTTACGTAAGGATTTTCTCCCTTTTACGATTCGTCTCTCCTTTTACGAATCGTCTCTCCTTTTACGATCGTGTCAGGAAGTTCGCAGCGTGGTTTTTACGTCCGTGCGAGCCACAGCTGTAACTTCTCCGATTGTAAATCGTAAACGTGGGATGGAAAAATTTATTGCCGAATTCTGGCTTGGTAATCTAAAGTTTGGCAAACATCGACTGGCTGGATTATGGTTGGGTTATACGTTGGATCACCCACAGTATCCTATAATATTTTGATATTACACCACAGTTCGAGCTACGTTACCTCGTTTTAAGACGTTAGAAAAGCCGAAAGTGTCATCGTTACGTGTAAAACGACGTGTCTCGATGTTATAGATCGAAGATAATAATAATATCGAAGAAAATAATAATTTTATAAACGTACGAACGTTTTTTTTCAAAAGTAGAAATCATGCGTTCGTCTCGAATATAAAGTGGTTTGTATTGTTATCGTAAAGCTACGAACGGCAGGTTTATAATGCAACGAAGTCTGGACGTGTTCTAAGAATCCAATAACGAGACGAGCAGCGTTCCGTGGAGGGTATAGAAAGCCGGGATTCGATCGCGGATCGACAAGAAGGCGTTACCGTTCCTGTCCAGTTGAGATCTAAACGGTGCAACGACGGCGACCAGCGTCCAACTGTCTCGGTCGAATGATCGAAAGTAAACACGATTACCTTCCGCGAATACGAAGCGTTTACCGATTGTCGCTTAACGAGTACGCCTGCTGCCAAGAAATCCGATCGTGGGAAATCGTTTATCAGAAAAAGAAGAAAACGCGCTCCTCGTCCTTACGCGAATCGTTGAAAGAACAGGATTTCGGTGAAAGGAATCGATCTTCGTCCTCTAGAAGCTTCGAACATGTAGCTTCCGAGATTAGAGCTTTCTGACGGTAGGCACGCGAGCTTAGAAATTTCGTGCCATCGAATTTTCAAGTTTAGAGAACCTTGCAAACCTTTTTTTCCGATCGAGCTTGTTCGCATTTTGCTATCGAGCTTTCGAGATCGAAGCTTCTCGCTCTATTTATTTTCGAGATTTATTGTCCCATCGTATGTTCTTCCGCGTCAAATCTTCGTTGCGTCGAGTTTCAGGCGTTGCTCGTCTTCGAGTTTCTAGAATTCTGAATGCTTCCATAATTAGCAGCGAGAAAGCGGTTGAAACAAGATGGAGTTAAAACCGAGCAGAACAAAAGAAACAGCGATTATACCTTGGCTAAGAGTTAGCGTCGCTCGCGAGCAACGTTTTACGATTTTCCACGTTCTAAGCTCCATCCTCGACCAACTCCTCGGACAAACGAATCGTCTAACACACTCAGCGTCTCGCTTATCTACACCATGTGCTCGTAACAATGTTTTCACCCTTAAGCCTTCTCGAAAAACCTTCGTCCACGTGCGTAGGAATTGGATTCGAAGCGACAAGGTTTCACCGATCCGCGCGTTATTTTCACTCTCGATAGCCGCAACACCCGCGGCACGAGCAGAACTAGCTAATCTGATGCGGACGATTTGAATGAAATTGTATCGTACGTGACGGGGCTACGCATTACGGTGCAACGTTCTTGGAAAACGCACGATCAGCGTCTGTCATTTGCCGGTGCTTTCTCATTCCGCCGGCATTAACATTAATAAGTCGTTAGATCGGTCGCCCGTCACGTCACGGCTATCGCGATTCTACCCTGTGATCGTGGTATACGTCCTTTTTCTTCGAGGGTCATTAGAGAATAACAGAAAACGTGACTTTCAAGCGAACACTGTTCGATGATGATTCGCAATTTAAATGCAGTTTAATCGCTTTCTTTTTGCTCCAACAGACGGAGTTACGCGACACACGCGATTTCGATTAGCCGCCAATCTTGTAGGATTTTCATCCGTCTTCCATTTACAGAGTTTGCAGATTGAAAGGGAGATTATTGTCGCGCGATAATTCAACGACGTTCAAATATCCACGCGAGTTTTTCGAATCGTCGCAGTAATTATATATTCTAATCGTAACTTTGAGCAGATAGAAGCGAGATGGTGGAAACGCGAAGAATTCGACGACCGCGAGTCGATCAATCTCTCCGACACGAGTTCGAGGCGCGTCTCGATACGTAGAGCACGAAAAAGGAATCGCGGTTTCCCGCTACCGGACGACTCGTTTCTGCTTCCTTTTACCGGCGATCGCGTCTATATTAAGAACCCTGTATGAAGGGGATCTGCAACTAAGTGGATTGCATCTACATTGCAGATGTTTTCTTGTACCGTCCCGCCTCTTAATTGCGGACACTCATCGACTTCTTTCCTGCGCGGAATAAGCACCGTGAACACCGGCCCAAGTGCACTGTCGTGTTGCGTTGCGTTGCGTTGCGTTGCGTTGCGGTTCTTCCATTTCATTCTGCGATTCTGTTAGCCTTATGGCGTAACCAGCGTTAATTGAAACCAAGCAACTCCGACAGCAACCCTTCTGGAACCATTTTCGAGAAAAGTCGGAAATTCTACGTAATTTCCAAGCGTCCGAGGTGAATAATATGGCAGTTTCAACTTTGATTTCAAGGCTGTTAACTTCGTCTCCGGTTTTATAGCTTTTTCCGCGCTTTTTTCTTCCCACGTAACGCTCGAATCCCCAACTTTGGCGCGGCACAAGCGGCAAGTTTTTTCCGCTTCGTAAATTGCTACTATACGGGTGCAGATTGCCGCGATACAGGTGTGCCACATCGGTGAACAGTTTTCAGCTATTTGCTCGAACGAAATATTCAGGAAATTTCAGGTAGAATTTACAGCAAATTCATAATCCGTATCAATTTTTTATTTCTTAGTAGATTTTCGGAGATTCGAGTGCTTTTTTTGCAAACCGTTTGGATAAAATATTTTATATCTTTCCAGGTATCCATCGCTTCGATTTCCTCGACGCTTGTACGCTCTGACGGTCGGTAGGTCTAACGTTAAACGAATTTGCTACGTGTTTCGAGGTTTCTTCGAGCCACGTCGTCTAAGAAATGAGTAGAGCAACGGGAATAGGACGGTAGATCGCGGTCGTTCGGACGACCGAACGTCTCGCCCGAAGCCGATATCATCGCCGGTTCGACTACATCCGATTCGCGGAGGTGGATTCTTCGACGGGTTTCCCACGAGCAGAAAAGAAGGAAGAGTACGACGGTCGACTTGGTTTCGCTCGACATTGTTACCGGGACGCTGCATGCAAAGTACGATCGTCATTGTGCCGTCCCATTAGTAAGAAATTAACAGTACTTCCTGGCTGATGGAGATCCAAGCGATTGCAGCGATGCTATCGTGACATTTAGAATTCGTTCCGCTGGTCGCGATCAGGGAAACTGTCCTGGTGAACATGTTCCGGTGCTTGCTTGCCATTTTGATACTTGAGAAATACACACGGACGAGTGGATTGCAAAGAATCATCAGCGCTTTTAACGTCGATTCATTTTCTTACATCTATGTTCGAATATTTCGAAGATCTGGTTAAGCAGCCAGAGTACTCGAGACTTGTAAAAATATTCATCACCGTATTATAAAACATTGTTCGAAGGTACAGGTGATGGAATATCGAGAATGAGGATGTAACGGTATTAATTGGAACGGTAGTAATTGGCCGACAGTGGATATCGATAGTATCGGAGATTCTTAAGGCAACAGAAATGGTCGAAAATTCGTCGAAAATTCGTCGAAGATGCCGACGAAATTGCGAGAAGAGAGCGCGTCGCGTATGTTTCAGCTACTTATCTCCGATCGGTCGATTCCCGTCTCCATTAAGAAGGTCCAATTGAATAAGATCGGCCGATCGCGGAGAATTCACGAGGGAGCCCGACAAAAAACGACCAACTTCCTTGATGCCTTGATCAGCCAATTAAGAGCCGAACTGCTCGGCCCCCGAGAGGTGCGTGACTGTTTCGTTCTTGTCCACCGACGAATAAAACGCTTTAGCGAGACCGCTTTGCGTTTCGGTCTTCCGTATCCGATCGTGTCTCTAGCTTTGTCTCTTCTTTGCGTGGAAAAACAGCATCTGCATTCTCCCTATACGTACAGTACATGATATTATTCCGTAGACAAATCTTTTGAACTCGTTATCGCTCTCGACGTCGCAACTCCCAGTCTCGATCGATAGAATTTTAACGAAATACCGTCGAACGGATCGAAAGAGAATCCCCGCACAGAGAAAAACACTGTATCGACGAAGCGACAGAATGTCGACCGAGTACTTTGAAAAGCTGTGTGAAATAAAGGACGAGAGCAGCCGCGTCCTCGCGTTTACGACGTCGGAGGATCGTATCGGGACGAGATGTTCGGTGCTCTAAACGGGCCTCGATCTCCCGCAGGATCTCTCCCGCTGTGGAATCGCGCGAGGTGAGCCGGGGAGGGTGGGAACGGGTGTGATGCCCGACTAAATGTAAAACAAGAAGCACGAAGCCGGTCAGCGCGAATCTAAATATAACTACGACGCGGAGGCGCCCACTGCTCCCTCCCGTGTCCAAGAGAGAGAAAGAGAGAGAGAGGGATGCAGCGCCTGCCGGCGATCTTCCGCTGGCGCATAGCCGCGATTCCGTGCACTCGAGCCACCTCTGCCCTCTGCTGAACGAGCAACAACGAGAAAAGACGAGGTACAGGCCGATCAGAATCCGACCATAGGCAAAGGGACGCTGGAGATGGCCGGATCGATGAACCAAAGAGATTAGCAGATTCGAAAAATATCGTGGGTATTCGCGGCTGATGGTGAGCAACTTATCTCTGGACAGCGAGCATTTGTTTCCTAACGCGTTTGTTAAAAACGAATTACACGCGTAACTCGAGCGAGTCTACCGAGCCAAACGACCAACATCCATCAAACGTAAGGACGTACAATTTCGACATCGCGTCTTCCAGCGCAACCTAACAAACCTAACTTTCAACTTCCTGCTTTCTCCATTCACGCTTCATCAGTCACCTTCACGCTTCAGAAACTCGACGTTAAGAAACGGATGTTCCCGCGTGCCGTTTGGCCGAAAATCGCGCTGATCGTAGCCAGGAAACTCGTACGCGGCTAACCGTCCGGCCACCGGTAGCCATCTTTTCCAACGAGATAAATAATCGGACGCAGCTAGGCGAATTTTTCACGATTGACCGCGTGCACGCGGCACGAACGCGATCGACCGGCCGCGTTATTACCTTCGATTAGAGGCTATTAATTTTGCCGGTGCGATAATCGTTTTCAACCGCTGGACAGGCGTTCGCGCGCGATACACCGCCGGATCGAATTAACGTTTCACGCGTGCTTCTGCCTGTCGAAACTAAATCGCGAAACGCACGGAAACCAAAAGACTAAAAGAGGATTGCCTCTTGCGCAACGTCCCTCCAACTAGATTGATGATGGCCCTCGGGTCCGTTGGGTTCCGAACGAGTGATCGATCGTGTTTAGAAGAGAGAAACCAGAGGATCTACAATTAGACGTCAGCTCGGATTACCGTGCGTAAAATTAAGTAAAAGCAACGCTTTCCATGCTGTGGCAACGAGCATCCCGGTGGGTAACCGACTCGTGAACTGATTCTAATCTCGTTTCCTCGCTGTAATCTTTATCAGATACCACTGATTAGCTACTGTTCCTGGTCCTTACGCCGGGGCTGGTCTCAGGAGGTGGACTACCGGTTATCTCGCGGCACCAGTCTTTCCACTTTAATTCTCCGTTATCTATGGGCTCCTAGTAACGCGTCGGCATGTATCATATCAGCGAACTGCGAGGTCTTCTTTCGTGCTGGATCTACTTGCACGATGCTCGAGCAGAAACGGAATGGCAGTAGCCCGCGTCGATACGAAAAGCAAATGGAAAATTGCTCTCTCGATCGTCGAGTCACAGCCGTCACAGTGCGAGCTCTCGCGCGACTTCGTACTCTGCAACGTCACATCGAACATTAGCGACCGAAGCGACGGAAGAGGGACGAAGACCCCGACAATCCGCGCCAAATTCATCAGCGACGCGGTAAAAACGCCTCGCTATCAGCGCGTAGAACGTAGAGGAAGAGGCGAGGAGATCGAGAGTGATAGAAGACGAAGACGAGAGTCAGCCAGGCGGACGAGGCAGCCAGGCAGCCTAAGGAGCGTATTTTACGATCGAATCGATTATCCACGGCTCTGCACGTGGGTAAGTTCGCCGACGAACGTGTGTCGGACACGAGCAGTGTCAAGGTCTCCTCTCCACGGGCTCTCTGAAACTGCTCGCGGATTTAGTTACGGCCCGTTTCTGTATCCTCGCTTCCTCTGCTGCTGCGTGTTGGCCGTTCGAAGAACGGGAGGAGGATGCAGAAGCAACCTTAATCCCTCTTCGAGCGTGCACCGTGAATTCTCCAACATTTGTCGGACGTGGAATCGCCGCTCGGAACTGGATGCTGACAAGTGGCTGATATTTCTTTCGCGTCGTTACACCCCGCCCGTCGCGAACCTCGATTTCGAGCTGCCTTTCATGGGCTGGGCTGCTGATGGGACAAACACCACGCAACGGGAATGATGTTCGGCTGCCAGCAACAGCGTTTTGTTCTAATAAATCTTCCACGGTGTTGAATTCGCGCGAGCTTCCCTTATGGCGTTGAATATTTTAGATAAATTACGAAAAATTCGTTCTTGCGTGTTAGGAAAAGCGTGGAAAATATATTCCGACTCTTGAATTCGACGCGTGTATCTCGCCAGATTATCGTCTGTCGCTCTTCGTATTTCTTCCACGGTACTCGAAAAGTTTGCTTTCCTCCTCGAGACGAATTCAATTTGGTTCCATCTCCGTGACCCTTCGGAGCAAAGTTTCCAACTCTGTAACGCTTTTTCGTAGAACTAATTCCGTAGAACATCGGATTTTATCGATTATTCACGATCGTGGATACGCTTAGGGGAAAAGTTCGAGTGTCCGGAGCGTGTGTCAGGAGAACTCACGCGTACACTTCAAGGTCGAAGCATCGTCGCGACGGTGGATTTAGTTACAACCCGTCGTCGTCGTCGTTGCTGTCGTCGTCGTTGTTGCCTGCAATGCCGCTACAGTCTCGTTGTGCAACATTGAACGCGGCTATTGAGCAGCGAGCGAACCCTTCGGGGGCTGAAACAAAGAGCCATGGACCCGATCCAGGAGAGTTCACTGACACGAATAAACAACAAGCTCCGGCCTCGTCCAGGATAACCGGAAACCGGCGTTCATTTGCAAGCGACGCGCTATACCAACGTTCTTCGTCGTGGAAAATTGATCGTTAGTCGAAAAGTTTATTCCGAACGTTTGACGCTAAACGTTTGGGAATTGCCGATATTTAGAGACGAAGCGTCTTGTATTCTAGGAACGTGACGCTTTAAACGCTTAGAAAAAGAAATGATATCGTTACGATTATTTTATTCTTTCAATTTAAAGAAAACCAACAAATAAGTTCAACTGCGATCGTTTGCCAAAATTCTTCGCAACTTTTCTCTTGCATCAACCTTTCCAACGAAGATATCCAAATGTCAAATTCTCCAGCTGCCCAAGAAGAGATACGACGCGAGCCAGGATATGGAGCAATGGCGAAGAATCGTCGATTATCGATCGTCTTCGAAACGGTGGTCGTTGTTGGAGATCGACTGCGCTACCTAGAGAACTTATTACACCAGGTAATTTACAATCGACTGGCAGCGAGTATAGCCGGTAATCCTTCTTTAACAGTTAGATCGTAATTTACATAAACACACGCGTAACAGACGAGCGTTCTCGCCAGAGACAGACTCGCCGTTCATCCCGAGAGTTATCCTGTATTAGAAATTCGCGTCGGGAAACAAATTACCACGAGCAGAGTGCGCGCGCCTTTCTCTCCAAGGGAGAGACGTCCACTTTGCCAACTCTTTGACAATTTACAGTGCAATATAACCGGTAACCACTGGCTGTCCGAACGAAGCTTTCTTCCCTTCGAGAATCGATCGCATTGCGAAATTCGAAGACCTCGAGGTATAACTCGCCAGCTTAACGCTACAGCTACCGAAACCAGCAAACCTATCGAAATTTCTGTGTCTCTTCTACGATTACCGCGAACGAATCTTTCTCGTCGAGATGATCGAGGATGATCTGATTTTTCTAAATATCGTTGCTTTAAAAATGGAAAAAAATATGCTTGTATTTTTTGAAGATGCTCCGTATTTGATTCGTTGATAATTACGCTTGATGTTCGTGTACCACGAGCGAAGGAAAACGACACAAAGGGTAATCAGCAGATCAGAAAAGAGCGTGTAATTATCCAGAGCAGCGGGTCTACGCCATAAACCATTAAGAAGTCACTCAACGCGCGTTGTCGCATAAATTTTTTCGCTGCGATCCCTCGTCGATTCATCCCCGAGCTAATTTCACGCATCCTGTGCCGCACAGCCGGGAAAATATTTCCTGGCGTAGCAGGTGCGCGATTTCTTTTATGGCGACGCTCGCGAAATACGTTCCGACGAATGTAAATGGCGAACGAACGAGAACGCCGTAAAAGTCGAAAAAAGATGGGAATGGAACGGAACGACGGAGAGGAAAAGTGTGCGGTTTATTGTTCAAGGGCGTCGACGAACCGTCTGAACGTTACACATGAACCGTATACTTAGCAGTCATATAAGAATGCAGAGAACACGGTGGTACCGTAACGAATGCATCACCGTTAAAGGAAAGAAGACTACGAACACGAGTAAAAATATCGTCTAACTGTACCGATCGCAGCATCTTCGCCGCTATTTTCCATCGAACATGGAAAAAGTATATCGAAGAAGGAACTGGAAATGAACCAGGTAGATTAGCATGGCGAATTAGGTGTAAACGTAGCAGTAGAAAGCGTACAGACTTAAGTAGATTGCGGTAAATGTTTATGCATTTAACGAGTGTAAATGATACGCTCTAGTTTTCGATACAGCGATGATCGCCAATGTAGCGATGGCTCTGTTCGAATTGATAATTCAGTTTTCCAGATCTAAATTGTACGCACGCTGTGTTATCGTTAATGTATGAGACACGATAATTTTATTCGAGGTTTCAGCAGCGATAAATCTCGCTGCTTCTTCTTTTAATCGTCTCCGAGGTAAAATATATTTTTAGACATTAAGCAGAAAGCGTAATCGCGAAGATTATCAAAGATACCAGACGTTCGGAGCTGATCGAATAAAACCAGATCGGTTTAATCGCGAGGAACTACCAGAATCTTCGAGGTCCGCGAACGATCTTCAGGGGGCGATATACGATTTCAATAATTCACCGAGGCCACGAGTCGCAGCGAAGCGTCCGATTCCAAGGTATCGACGATTAACCCGGCGATTTTTCAGCTTTGTAATTGAGCGGCGCGAGCGATGCAATTATCTCGCGGTTTTTCCACCGCGTTCGTTAAACTGCGACGATTTATAACGGGTTATATTTATGAAGACAAGTTCCTCCGTGGCGCAGTTTACGCTGATCCCGTGATTTTAACTGGTTCCGTCGCCGATTCCTGTCTATTTCACACGATATTTAACTCGTCTTCGCTCGACCAGGCTTCGCCAAGACTGTGCAATTTGCCAGCGAAATATGCCAGCGAATCGAAAGGGTAGAAAGACGAATAAAGGGAAAAGGGGGAAGCGAGCGACGCGTTTTTCCCTTTGATAAGTCGCTCGTAGGAAAGTGGAAAGTGAACGACTACGCCCCCACTCCTTGTAATTAATTCACGCGATCGTTCGAGGAAACCAAAGGCGAGTCTTTTTTTCCTTCTATTCCATTCGCTTCTGAATGAAAATAATACGCGCGTACATTTATCGAGACGCGTTTGTAGAAGTTGGCAAAGCGGATAATAAACGATAATAAATAACGTTCGTTTGGATCATGTAATTACCGAGCAGAATCGTCTGCGCTTGGTATCGAAAGAGATCTGAAAGGGAACGAGAAGAGAAGAGGAAACGAAAGACCCAGAGAAAAAACGGCGCATCCGATTTTCACATGTACGCGAAAGCTTCTCTTAATGAAGCACTGAAACCAACCAACCACCTTTTGAACGATTCGCTCGGCGCTTTCAAAAGAACTCGGAAAGAGAGAGAGAGGGAGAGAGAGAGGGAGCAGAGCTCGCGGAAGCAACGACGCTCGCAAATTAAACCAAAGACACAACAAGAGAGGCAAGAAGATGCTTTCCACGGTTTTTGCGATTTTTCAGCGGGCGCGCAGGAAAGAGCGCATGGTCCCCCGGACGCGAAGGGTGCATCGACCCGGTCCCGGCCGCTTGACGATTTTAATTGCAGGCTTGCCGTCGTGGTTTTTCTAGCGCGCCGCTGAGGAAGCGAATTACAATCGCAAAAAGGCCTGCCGTGGGCCCGCCAGGACCGGCAATGAATTCATCGAGCGCGGGAAATATCAGGAAATCCCTGCGACGTGTGCCTGCCGCGCTTCCCCTCTCTCGCTAACTTCTACCTTAATTAACAGATGAAAGGAGAGTCATTTCTTTGCTTCTTATCGCGACCGAACGCCACGGTTCGATCCAATCAACGCGATTTCTCTCGGTTTCTCGGCTCGTTGGCGTTGCTGATCTTTGTGCCTGACCTCCAGGGAACCGAGCAACGGGAAGTGGAAAAGGCACGTCGTCCGAGCGGATCCGTCTATCGGCCAATGTCCACCGCGTTCACTTCCGACATTTTTATCAAGTTGCAAGCGGAAGAACAAGGAACATTTATTTATGAACAATTTTACACTCGTCTACGGATAGAAACTAGATTGATTTAACGTTCGGAATGGCTGCTTCGGATCTGTTGATCTAGCAATTGTTACAGACACGTCCATAATAGTACTTTTTATGTCTTGTATTCTATAAAATGGTTTTGAAACGAGAATGAGAGAAATCGAAGGCTACCAACGTTGAAAGGCACGTGACAATCGCGAGGCGCTCTGGTTAACTGTATCTGATCGGACCGCGTACGGTTCGAGGTCACGTTCACACGAAACCCACTTGCGAGTACTTATTAATTCGCTAATTCTAATCAATATTAATGGCAGACAGGTGTCGGAGGAGGCTCGCTGGCATCGTATCAAAACGAATATTCGTACGTTGGCGAGAGTCGAATATTAAATTTCGAGTAGAGGAGAGAACACTTTCCAAGGAGATTGTTGATCGACCGTTTCCGTTCGTCGATCTTCTTCGTTTTCATCCATAAATTTCTCCGCATTTCAAACGTTCTACTTTTTGCAATTTAAAAGATTTTTGCTTTTGCATTTCCGCTCAGATACCAAGTTTTATCATCGTTGGAACCGCGAACCAATTACCGAAGCAACGTTATCTGGCGTGGCCAGAGGACGAAATTAAAACGGTCACCGAAAGAACGATCTTCTTGCTGGTTCGGCACGATTCATCTTCCGATTACCATAATTGCCTTTTTTACGGTTGTCGGCGGGAAAAAAAGCCAGGTAACCAGCGGTGGGCATCCACTCCCGCGATCACAAGGCCAGCTTTATCGATACCGAACGTCGAAAACTCACGAGGGTTCAACATGGTATCGACGTTTACGCCATGAAAAAAAAGGTCGACCGGTGGCAGTTACTTTTCGGCTACCTTTACGACGTTCGTTTATTTCGCTCTTTATATCCACGGAATGTTAACGGTGTTCCAGACGATCTGTTGATTTTGCCAGTTTCCCCGAGTAACGTACGAAAATATACGATATTTATCGAAAAACTGGCTGCAACGCATCTTCGTACAAATTCAATCTTTTCGCTTTTGTCCGCAAAAATGCGAATCTCCATAAAAATCCACCATCTACTTACTGGCAGGCAGTGGTTAAGGTTTTATCTCTATCTGAAACTGTAATCGAATCCGTGATAAACCGTATCTTTGACCAAATTTACTTTGAATTTCTTACTTTACATGTGGCTAAGGTCTCGTAAAAGCTGAAAGTCCCGTTCGAATGTCCATGGCAAGGTCCTAACGACGCGCCTCGTTACCGGAACAAACGTTTCCATCCAGAACGATCAGAATGGAATATGAATCGGCGTTAGAGCTCGAACGAACTGTGTTATCGATCTTGCAGCGCCGGACGGAGACATGGGACGAACCTATTTGGCCAGCTGGCCCGTTATCTCGAACGACGTGACAGCAAGGCTCATCGGCAGGTCTGTCATCGTGCGACGAGTCGCGTGTTCCGGCTTGCGATTCACTTTGCATTAATCACGCGATTTATCGATGCTTATCGGCCGATTGATCGAGAGCGAGAGAGCACGCGAACCGGAAGAACGCGTCGCGTGAAAATCATCGATCGCGCAACGGACCCTCTCTATGTCCGCGATCAATGGGCACCGATTTAACGGAACTCAAGCGCAACCACTGAATATCAAGTGTTGAGGACCTTTTACGGCGTCGAGTTGCAACGCGGACACACGGCGCTCGTATGGGAGCGTCGTTTGGTAACTTGAACGCCGTTTCGCCGACTCGCTGACTATTCCGAGGGGTCGATTTACGGGGTTCGATTTACGGGGGTCGCTGTGTGAGAGTTTCTCATTTGCTTTGGAATATGTTTCGCGCGTGGGAAAAATGGGTATCGCGAGAAGGAGAAAGAAAAATAGGAGTTTGATCGTAGCGTTGTAAAAAATGTAAAATAAATATTGTTATCTTCGTAGGAAAGCGTAAAAAGAAAAGTAAGGTTGTCGATATTTTTTTCGCTCTTCCGAGACAAGAAAAGAATGGAAAGAACGCTGGATACGAATTTTCTGAATCGCATATCATCCCATCGATGAAAAGTATCAATCGGCACCGCATGCCACGACTTGGCTCCTATCGATTCTCCTCTTCTTAAATAACCTTGAAATCCGATGTCCGCCTCTTCGTGGCTCGTTGCCACGGCCAGGCGAAACCTGTTACATCAGATGACCACGAGCACACCGCTACTAGAGAGGGAGATTGCTAAAATCGGTCGACCGTTCTGCCGTAATCCTTGGCCAAGGAAGGTCGTATCGCGAACGCCGGTTACGTTCAACGGAACGGGCCCAGAAATTGCAGGTTCCGCGGAACTTGCCTCTATAAATCCAGGAATTACCAAAAGCTCCGATTCAACTACCCGAATCCAACCACCACGCTTCTGAGTTTAACTGTAAATCTCTTCGACGACTTTTCCACGGACAGAGAATTGATCGCGCTTCGCCTAACCGAATCAAACGGACGTAAAGTCTGTGAGAGTTTTCACTGGTAGAATGGGCGTCGCTTAGATCGTCTCAACGCGCGCGACGAGCGAGTAGGATTAGATACGAAGGGGCAATCGTTGAAGATGAAATTCGAACATTACGAGCGAGGATCGAGGTGGAATTTCAGCGGAAGAACGGAAGATTGTCTAGGGACGAAACCACCCAATTAGCCAGAAAATTGTCAACTCGAATCTTGCAGCATCAGCGAGTCGCGTTCGCGAGTCTGTCCAAGTCATCGACCTTGTGTCGCGACGGAGAGAAACGTGTACCGATCGATCACGTCCCCGAGATTTCGTACGGCAGGGATCCATTTAATTCGTCCGTCAAGAGTCGCTGTTGGAAAGCTCGGTTCTCGGTAACGCTGGAATATCCCGGCGAGGACCGGCTGGAAAGACAACAAAACCTCGCCGTAAGATCGAAAAACGAACATCCGAACGGACGACCGGGCATCGAACGAAGAGGACGAGCTGAAAGGTAAGAAGAAGAGACAGAAGAAGCAGCGGCAGAGCAACGACCAAGAAGAGCCAGAAGGATGAGAAGAAGAGGGCGGAACCTAAAAAAAAGGGTGGCCAGCGAAGGGAAAAAATGAGAAGAAACGAAAACCGCGGGTGAAGGCGGGTGTCGTCCTAGTGTACACACAGAACGTGTATTAATGTGCGTTAAGACGCTGCGAAACGACGTGGCAGGCACACGGGTATAGGATGACACTTGGCTCGGGCCCTCGATCGGTCCGCCGCTCCCCATCACCGGGCCCCTGGCGTCCCCCACTCCACCAACGTTCAGCCAGTCGAAGAGGGACTCGAGCACGGTCGGCCGTACTCGGTTCGGGCCCGTCGGTCGTCTTCGCGAGAGCTCGGTTTCCCTCGGTTCGACCTTGAACGGGCCCTGTATGGTCTATGCCACTGACACGGACCAAGGACGGGGGGCCCCCACGTTGCTTGGGTACCGGCGTGCTGTTGTCCCGAAACGCGGTCGTGGAACTCCGCGCGCGGAGCGCTGGAAAGTGTTCGCCCGATGGCAAACTCTTTTTCGTGCTCCGTGCGCCTCTTCCCTTCGCGTCTGCCATTGGCGTAAGGCCCTTCGATTCGTGAGAAGCCCGCGCAATTTGACGGAACAGGGCTGGAACCGACACGACCGGACTTTGATTCGTAGGTATAGACACCTACCATCTGGTGAGAGGCCCTCGTTGGAGGATCGTGTTGCCGGCACTCGTGGAAATGGACGTTTCGCTCGATGAGCAACATGCAAAGGTAAAGGCGTTTCTCGCGGACATTGCACGGCCTGGTAACGATACTCCCATCGGCGGATAGGACGACCCGTAGCCTCTATAATTTCGTAACGAATGATTTTAAGATTTAGAAAAGTATTTTCCATGATTGAATTACGATTCACGGGGATGCGCGTCCCCTTCCCGCTAAGGAATTCAATCGAGTTCGAGGAAAATTTCTATCCTGTTCACGATTATTAGACGGGATACACGAGATGCAGCGTGCAGCAGGCAGAAATGCCGCAATGGCTCTTGCGTGAGCCGCATCGACCTGGCCGACCAGGGTCAGGAATCGCGTCGATAGGGTCTAGAGAAGCGAGTAACCCTCGGTATACACTTTCGATGGAATTTTGTATGCAGATCGACTCGTACAACGTGGGAACTCTGCAAAGTACGCTCCGTACACTAGCTATGCTGATTGCTGCCGTTCGGATCCTTCTGTTTCCTGTTTGTTTGCTCGGAAACGGTGGCACGGTGTATTCTTGGACACCTGACGATTTCCTGAGAACGGAAATACCTGTAACAGGCCTGTTCCAAAGACGGTTGCGTGATAATTTCTTCGGACCATCCCCAACTAGACAGCGTCGCAATCGCGTAATTCCATTTTTCACGATTACGAGGCAGATTTCGATCGAAACGAATCGACATCGTTGCTTCAAGTGGTCGCCTTGAATTTCTTGGTCACGCCTATGGCATCGTCCGGGCCTAAACCTGCGAACCTACTCAGCTGCCCTCTCGCCGGATTCCGTCCCGTGTCCACGTGTGTAAAAAAAGAGCAACAGGACCAGGATCAGGCTCTGGGCGTTGGCCCTAAATCTAACGAAATACTCGGCCGTTCCCCGCATCCACACAGGCCATAATATATCTCGCGAGAGAGGCCGTTCTTCACCATCTCGTTCCAGCTATTTCTCGTATTCTATTCCCCGACGGTGATAACTTCCACCGACACTTTTGCCAAAATCAATATTTACAGAGTGGTAACACCAACGGCGGACATATTCTACTTATCGTTTTTTCTCATTTTATACCGGCTGTTTCGAATGGTTGACCCTTGAAATCCCTTTGGAGCACAACGTTGTAAATCACAGTTTTCGGACTTCTATAGGAGGAAAATAATCATTTTTCGTAGGATTTTCAAATAAAAGAGATAGTAGAATGCCTTGAGCCGCCGTGTTAGCCATCCTAAGACCACGGCGGTTATTCTAACCGGCTTCTTTCGGCGAGTGCATCGACCTGGAAGCCACCCTTTCTGTTCGTTTTGGTGGCAAGGCTGTAGGGGCGGTCTACGGTGAAATTTCACTGGCATAAACACAACTGACAGAGTCTCTTTCCTCTGGAATGGCATCGTGTACCTTTCATCCTTCGGCAACGCGGGACAAGCCGGCTTTCTTCGACGTGACGCCTGCAGAATAGTTGCCCCGATTACCGAGCATTAACTGGTAACATCGTAACGAGAGCAAATAGTTCGTTACGATGTAACTTTAACGGTGTACGTGATCGTCGATTAATTTTCGTATCACGCGTCGATTTATCTCTTTTTCATTCGAAATGAATCCGACGTGACGGCTATTAACTGGCCAACGGTGACAAGGGTTTGAGGATGGAACACCGTCTGAATTTTATCCAAGGACAATCCGAGGCTCCGGTTAGCCACTGGTTTAACCGAGCCTTCATTTTCACTGACAGCATCGTGGCTCGATGGGGCCCCTGGTACTGACGAGCTACGACCTTGGGAAGGCTTTATTAAAACTACCTTCGAGAAGTATGAATATCTCACGAGCGGATGGTTACGATGCCGAGGCGTATTGCTCGAGGAAAGCCATAGGATGAGGACGGTGAAGAAGGCGTGGAAATAAGACGATTGTCCGCGCCAGCAACGATATATTGTATAATTTGAATGATATACTTGAAATAATACACAGGTAAAAGTAACCTAAGTATCTTCTTTCCGTTCCTTCTCAGGGATGCAAGAAATCCTCATGATAAATAATTATCTTCTCGGTTATTCGTTTTGTATTCTCATCGACGTAAACGTTGCATCCTCCAACTGTACTTTCGCTAGTATCGAGAAATTGCAAAATGCTGGGAATTTAGCATGCGAGAAATAGCACGAGTAAAAAGACGCCAAGTGAAAACGTCTGGTAGGAGAACTTGGCGAGAGAGACTTACAAAAACAGACTGCTCCCGAAAAAACCGTACAACCAGCCATGAACAACGTCCGGTACGCGATATGTAACTGCCATACGAGTACAAGAACATCAGGAGCGGGCCTCGAAGACGGTACAAATATGACACGAAGTCGGTAGTCCGACGCGACGCGATTCTAGCGTAACGCAAGAGCAACATAACGACGCGACACGAGTATAACCAGACGTGCCATTCGACGCAGCCTCGTTACAGCTGTCCATAGAGCAGAATCGCATTTTCATTCGACAAAACACGCTGATATCGTAATGACAGCTGTCTTGAATGAAACACGATGGTTCACCCACTCGCATTCCGTAACATCGCAATTCCGCTAATGGAATCAGCCTGAATTCACGCCCACGCTCCCACGAGATTCCACCAAACTTGCAATTAACGTTATTTCCATCTAGGACCGGTATCTCGCGTGAGTCGAATAATTCTATCCGATACAGTCAGCCGGGTGTTACTCCGAATATCTTGCCGAAAAATACTCACAGTCACGCGAGATTCGTGGCGTGTCGCGATGCTCGAAGATGGCCTGTTAACGTACAAAAATTATCAGAATAGCCGAAATGATCAATTTGTAATTTTTCACAGAAATTTCAATGATCCTTAGTGGGTCATTTTTTTGGCGCAAAGACTTGTTCTTCTTGTTGGAATACAACGATATTACACACATAGACGCAAATAATCTTATACAGACACCTACACAGGCATTTGAACAGGACACTTACACAGGTCATACTCACTACTGTATAGAGAGTGGGGTTCAACATTTTTCAAGGGACCATGGGTCACTACGTACAGTCAGTCTGAGAGTAACTGGCCAACTGTCAACAATCCATAAATTCTTTACCTGCACACTTTGGTAATTCTACCATATCGCTCGCTTGTATTTTAAATACATTTGGTTCTGTAATTCTATTTAATAAATATCACCTAATATTATTTCAATATAAACATCGTGTCTTCCACAGATTATTTATCTTAACTTTAAGATTAAATTCTAACGCTTCTCCTTGCAATTCTAGCGCTGCCACGATTCTACTGCTGGGGTTAATAATTCCGTGAATTTTCTGTTTTCTTTTTTTTCTTTTTCCAGATTAAAACGTACGATATTCCCATCGGCCTTTTTTATTCCTCTCTATACGTGTAACCTTCTTTCCAATTTCACGGAGGAATTCCTGTGGTTTGACGATGAACCGCGGAGAAAAAACCTGGACAAGTTATACCGAGCTTGTACGACGATTCTTAACACTTTTCTTCGCCAAGAAGACAAGAAACGTGCTTCTGGAAAAAATCGCGCCGCAAAGGCACGAGCGATGGATCGTATTTCAGATCACGCGACTTTTTGCCACCGAAATTTCATAACTCCTATACGCAATCTGTAGCGAAGAGAGGCCGAATGCGAGAAGGATCCGATCGCGCGAAATGGCGCAACATGTGTGTTCAAACACATCTTATGACAGCAAAGATGTTACTCGCGATGTTAGGATCGAACACCTCAAATTTAAATTCTTGCAAGGAATTTAAAGCTCAATGTACAAATGTACAGTTTACGACTAATTCTAAAGTCTCCGAGATAAATAAAGGAAACAAGAAAGATTCACCTAGCGCAGAACGGTTATCTTTCCACCGAAAGCTAATGCAATTTTCCACCGAGTTTAGCACGGGCCGTAGCCACTCGAGACGAAACAAACGAAGCTCTGTTCATCGAGAATATCAACGACCTCCGTACGGTCGCGTGACACCGTCTCGAACAGGGTGAGATCACTTCTCTGAAATCCAGCGTTTCAAAACTGAACGTGAATCATGCGACAAGCATGCGTTTTCATTCCAGTTACACAGAGAAGTTGAGGAGCGTGATTATCTGACGACTGGAACCGAGCGAAAGCGAAAGAACTCACCCCGTTGCCGATCGAATCCTCTCGAGAAGCGAATGTATAAAAAAAAGGAAAGAAAGGTAAGACGATCGACAGTGGAAATACGTATATTAAACGTATAAGAATTAGCAAGGAACGATCTGGTGAAAATAACGATGGAGCGTGCGAGTGTACGCGTGAAACGCGGGAAATCTTTGTTCTCCGGTTAATTGGAACTTTTTCGAGCCACGCAGCATTTGAATTGCGTACGCGCAGTAATAAAACTAATTAAACGTAATTACAAAGTACAACAGAGGGAATAAATAATCGTTCGCGGTTACCATAGCAACGTAGGTGGCCCGACTGGGAAAACTAGGAAATACTAATTGGCACGCGGCAAACCACCACTTCTGCTGCCTTTTACAAACAAATTCAGCCATTTCTTGCCGCGCGACGACGCGCTAAACCGTCGTATTTTACCCGCTGACTTGCAGAAATTTGCATCAAGACTGTACTTCAAAGCGTTCCTCTTCCAGTCTCTTTCAGTTCAGCGATTTTTATTTCGTCGCTGGTACCGAGAATTACTTAACGTTGCCCTATGTTGATATGATTTTACAATCCATTCAAGATCCACGTTGTCCCGCTCCAACAGCGGTTCTATGGTTCACAGTCCATGAGAGATTCTTAATCTCTCGCGTCGAACTCACCCCGAAAACTACCGACCAAACCTACGAAGACTGAGGCGTCGTCCGAGGAAGGTACCCGGGACGAAGTCGGGCGCGACGTTAATGCAACGAGCCATTACAGGAGCAGCACTCATTACCACGCGACGAACGCATAAAAACGGGACAGTCGATCGATCTTGCGCGGGAAACGAGCGGTTTCGGCTCTCTGATTGCTCGCTACGTTCGCGGAACACCTTCCTGGATCGCGTTAATGGATGCGCGACCGTTTCTCTTCATGGAAACGTATTAATTATTTTCGTTGAAACTCGCTTAAACCAGAACATGCCACCGACTTTTCTTCTGTTACTGAAAACCCTTCGGCTCTCTCCTTCTTTCTCTGTCCTCGCATGCGAACTCGCCAAGAAATTCTATCCCATTCGTTAGAAACAATCTTTCCACGAGTGGTTCTGATTTATCACCGACGTTTCGCCACTTCTTCGCGGTCGGTGAATTATCTTCTTCCTTTAAAATTAATAAAGAGACTCGCACGATTCCAGTTTACCGGCAAACTTCGCCCTTTACCGATTATTCCCACATTCTTCGGATTAGTCACTCGAGGCTACTGTCTCGTCACCGAAGAATGACGTCAAAAAGTACATCTTTTCTCGTAAAGTCGAAAGATCGACGAGAGATTCGTTTAATATATAAATATAAGAATGGTATAAAATTTCCAAGAAAATCCACGCTTGGTCATCAATGCGATATCTCGTATGCGATTATACCTCGTTCTAAGCATTCAGTTGGATAGAAATCCTGACGCGAGTCATTCTTTCGTGAAGCGGTGTCGGCGAAAACAATAAAAACCGACATTACTGTCAACGGAACGTGGTATTAAGCCGAACGTAATTCGTGCAAAAGGGTGCGCAGCAGAACGAGAAGCGAAATGCATCTTTTCTGATTGCAAGCTGTGCACACGGTCGCATTTTTCCTGGGAAAGAAGGCCGATTTGTACGGCAAAACCGTGCGGCGGTGCACGATCAACTGGCTGCCGAGAGCCAGATCGCCTGCTTTTCTTCGTATAAGTACAAAGTTGTCCCATGAACATACGTTTTTTCCGTCGCTAGCAAGCAACGGCTCGAGAATAGCTTAATTTCCGAACGTATTATCGAATAGCATCGAAAATCAGCTATGTACGAAGAATCGTTACAGCCGAAAATTCCTATTTCCTCCGGTTTTCTCTGTAACGCTTACTGAGTTTCATCTTGACCCACCACCGGTATCAGCATCGAAAACTATATCTAAGTGTCGTTATCGTTATCGCTACGATTGGACAAATGATTAACGTAGAACGATGGATTGTTCGGAACTCGCGAGCGACTCGAACCCATCGCTACGAATTTGAGTTTCGAGGGCGATAGCGTAAACAGCGCACGTGGGGAGATGATTATACCGTAATTACTGTGTTTAGTTCAGTCAGTGGGCCGTCGATGACTCACGTTTCCACATTTTTTTTTCTCGCGACCCAGGCTAAACTTCCTAATTAAATCCTCTCGATTTAACGTGTTTCAATGTTATTATCGTGATTTTTGCTTTTCTGGTTACAATGTTCGATGTAATTAATACTCGGCAGGTGATCGGTGAGCCACGGAGCCACAAGAAGCAATCGATCGATCTACGATCCGTAGCTAATCTCTTTCTCATAGCATCCCCACCTCTTCCCCATAAGAATAACATTCTGCACCGTTGCAGGATATCACGGAGCTGCGAATAATTGCGATGCGCAGTTTGGTCGCTTCGTCGTGGATCGTCGATGATGTACGGCGCGATGCCTTTCGCCACGATCGGTTTCATTGTTCGAAACAACGTTATGTTTGTTACTGTTATCTTAACGTGGGTCATCGATCGGTGGCGGCAAAAGCCAAGCAACAATCTATTAATGAAACGTTGCGAAAGCTATTGTTCGAGCCTGGTAATTCTCGACGACGAGTATTTAAATTCTACGATACAACGCGATCGTTGTACGATATTTCTGTAACGCGAACGTCCCTTAAAATCTACATAGACCTCTCTAGATTGAAACGTAATATTTTACATAAGCACTTTCTAGTACTCACTTGTTGTTTTTCGTCCTGTGTGTCCCGAATCTGCAACAAAAATGACAAAATACATATAGACTTGTCCGGTGTTTTTCTCTTTTAATCTAACGACTTCGATTTATGCGATTTGTACAAATGTTTGTCGCGAAGCGATCACGACCGCTTTGCATCGAGACCTTACCGCGGAATAACCAGCAACTTTCTTTCATATTCCGTGCTACACGTTTAATGTTTGACTTGCTTTTCGCATTAAGAAACCTCTCATTTCTCGCAAAGTGTACGAAAATCAGTAGGTACAGTATTGGTATGTAATCTGTCGCGCCTTCGGGCGATACTTCGAGTAAGACAGCAGACGTTGCCTGCGTCTGAGCGGCGCGGCTTGCTTCGAAATGCGAGAGGTTAAGAAACTCGTGGATCGTCGATAATCCGCGACGTCCAGCGACAGCACGAATTCTGACAAACGTATTCTCTCGTTCGATACTCGAATAAAAAGCAAATACACTTCGCTTCTCGTTAAACGTCGCGCAAATATACAAAGCGAAAGATCGATCGCAACGTACCTCGATATTCCAATTTCGATTTCGAGACTAAAATATCGCGTTCCTTTTCCTCGTTACTAAGATATATGACCGCTATATCGTACGGAAAAGTTACGAGCACTTGTTGAACGCGCGAGAAACGCAAGAGGCCAAGGTTAGCTTCTGCAACGTACCGTCCGTCGTACGCACTGCAACAGCGAGCCGAAAATCACCGCGGGCAAGCGTGAACGAACATCGAAAAGCGAACGATCGCTCGCCTCCCTTCCGCTTTCTATCGCGCGCGCAGCTCACGCGTTTAGTCGCCAGCCCGCCACATTTCCTGTTTCCTTCCTCGCCGCCTGACCTGCCAACTCAAACCGGAAGATCCACGAAACCCGTGACCGCCTATCGTATATGATTTATTATTAACGTCCGCTACAACGAATCGCTCTGTTCCGGAACGTAAGAACGCGATTAAAGATAAACGAAGGTTCGAATCGATGTTAATTAGGTCGATTTTAATCCTTGAAAATACGAATATCGTTTCCGAGCAAGCGAAATACGTAATGAGACGTCCGAAATTTTTGAAACGCGAAATTTCCAAATAGCAACGTTCGCAACGTCTCCATTGTCTTCTGGTATTTTCACATTTTTTTCCTATGGAAATTTAGCTTTTCGATTGCGCGTTTGACGACCATTTCCAGCGGCCTTTTCGCGTTACGTTGCGAAGCCGTGCGTTTTTAACTGTTCGCTACGAACTGGCCAAGGGTAATTCATCGAATGACGCATCGACGCAGCGTTGAATCAGCCGTCGCGTAGAAACACGACGAAACGTTGCGCGACAGAGTCGTAGGCGACGCGTCAACACCGGCGGAAAAGGAGTGACACTTTCCGAGTGTCTGGCAAGACAATAGACCACCAGAAGGATCGTGCTCCCCCTGCAAACTAGGAAATTATTCAAAACGTGTTCCAAAGGCACTGGCGTCCAAGGAGGAATACTATTTGGTCGGTCGTTCGACGATATCTTCCTTTTTTATTTGTTGTTAACACCGTTGTGAAACCATCGTGTATGTAAACGAGTAAATCATCGTGAGTGTGAAAGCTAATCGTGACCCCTGCTTGTAAAGATCGTTTCAGACAGAATATACACGGTGTTTAAGAAGAATAGTCTTGGTGAATTTATGATAATGACCGACAGGAATAAAAGTGTTTAACATTTGATACTCTGTGAATTTTCTTTAAAGTTCCCTTTCCTTTAAGTCTCCCTTAAGATCCTTATTTCCTTTTTCTCTTTCTTTTCTTCTTAATGCTCCTACTAATATTACGTATCAATTTCCATTATGGTAACATTTTTCTATGCAGCAACTTCGAAAACTCGAACTTTAAGTTCCAGAGCAAAAGGAACTATCCCGGATATAAGAAACATCGCATGCGATCTTTCCATTTCACACTCTCCGCAAACGATTCTTCTCATTAAAAACCCGTAACAACCAGTGCCTTGACTTTACCAGAATACCACCTATCCTTCGATCCCCGCGGAGACGCAACAGGAGCAATAAGTTTCAGCAAGAAAAATCGCTAACGTCCCATGACTGCGTGGAGGGAAAAAAAGGATGGTCGGGGCTGGAAGACGCGCTGTAACAGCGAGACGCGACGATGAAATATCGCGGGGCGTTGAAATTACGGGGCGTTCAGGAACGAATTCATCGTAACGCGGTTCGAGGCAGAGCCAAGTCTACGAGGCGACACGAGCCTCTTATGTTTACCCTGCAAACTAGAAAATTATTCCAAGCATAAGAACGACAGGGAAGTCTTTTGCCTCTGTTGGAAACCTGTTGTCGCGACTTGTGCGTAGCCACGATCAATTAGACGACCAATCGTATTTCGTTGAACGATCACGGCCTGGCGTGAAATATTTCCGCGATGGATATAAACTGTCGGAAAAAATAAGAAAAGCAGGGAGAAAGAAAAGACGTGGAAGATGCTGGAAAAGTGCATGACCATAGTGGCGCGGAATCGCGAGTGATCATTATCTAGATGCCATAAAGGATCGCGGTGTAATGGCTCGCTCCGAAACGATTTATTGCGTGTAATTGCGAGGAGGTGGCACATTAAGCCGACTTTACAACGTCGAATACTAGTGACGCTTGCCTCGCTTCCCCTTCGAACGTCAAACGACCGGGCGACAATAAAGCTAATAAACACTCTATCATAGAAGAGACAAGTAGCAAACTTGGGTGCCAATGAGGCAACGATCGTTCCTCGAATCAGCCTTAAAGGTGTCATCTTTTTAAATCCGTCTTAAGACCGACCAACAAAAAGACACGATTGCGAGGCGAACGCGACGGTAGGAGAAATAAATGGAAACGACACCGAATAAGAAGAAGACTATTCGCTAAACGATCGTTCCGAAGGAAACGATCCAAGTCCGATCTTAAACCTGTTTTACATAAGTTATTTTTCTTTAGCTTTAATAAATTAGCGGCGAATAAAACTTTAAGTATTAGCCGGTGTCGTCCTGTCCGTGTCTATCCTTGTTCCATCGTTCTCGCGAGAAACGTTCGAAAATTCCGACCATTTAGCAAAGTGCAATAGATGGGACAAAGAGTCGGATTATTTCGCAGCGAGCCGAGGAAAGTTTCGCCCGAAAGACTGACTGGACGTGCTCGCGAACGTTTTAAGAATGTTGGCAGAGGCGCGATACTTTCTAACCAAAGGATCAAACTATCAACGCGTCGTGCCCGCCCTGTAAACTAGCGAATTATTCAACCGAGTCTAAGAACGTGACCGTTCGAACGATTCTCGCGACGATCTTCGCTTTTTTCCACTCGAATTTTCACCGAGGCGCGGTTCAAAAAGCCGAGCACGCGCGAAAACTACGGCGAAACGCGCGATTTCCTGCTCGTAAACTCTTCACCGGTCGGCTGCTGCCTTTTCCTTTCTCTTTCCTCTTTCTTTTTCTTTCCTTCTGTTCGTCGAAACGGCAGAGAGCACGCGTTCGTACTGTGACGAGCATGCAGAATTGGCGATCGGTTTCGTGGAACCATCGTCGGCTTCTCTGAAACTGTCGCCGCGCATTCGAAAGGGAAACGTTTGCCTAAGCGTGTTCGGGATTAATTACACGAGCCTTCGTTCTAATTAGCCCTGGCTGTTTCGTGGAAATCTTTGCCTCGTATTTGCGTAGTCGCGATCCTTCTGTTCGATTCTTCAAGACTAAGTCAAATCGAGGTTTGTTTTGTAGAATAGCAGAGTGAAACGTGGAGCGCGATCATGCAGTGAAAGTCGACATCGGCCTAATAAATAAATTCAGAGGATATCGTTACGATTTCTGACTCTGAAACTTCCTTAATTGGAAGTCCAATAGTAACACAGTCGTTAGATTTACTATGCTTCCTGCTCTAACATCCATCACCCAGTGTGAAAACCATCGACCGGTAAAACGGTTTAATTACGATTACGAGTCCACGTTCTCGCGTTTATTTCGGTCGAAATAAAATAAATTAAAAAAAAAAAAAAAAAAACGAAAAAGAAGAGACAACTCAAGCTTGCCTTGTAAACGTAATAAACGATTGAAACCGCCGAGTGTAATGTAACGATAAAAGTGGATAATGGTTGATGGAAATGGTAGAGCTCGCGTTCCAATGGAGGACGAGCGATCGAGGACTTTTAAATGGCGGCGCACACGTAAAAAAAGCTCGACCTACCGTTAGATGGTTTCCATCCCATAGGAATAGGTCTGGACTGGAGCGGCGGCAGGCGGATACACCAGAAGGAAAAGCAAAAAGGAAGGGAACCGACCGGCGTCGTGCTCGGTAAGCTATGACGAAGGTTAGGTTATCTCGGGACGCGGATCTAAACGTTTTAGCGTGTACCAGCACGCTTCTAGCACCGAGTACATTGTCATTTTATGGACAGACGGGCCTTGCTGCACGACGGACGAGACGACGGCTACAATTTGCGCGTGTAATTGCACCGCTACCGATCTCCATTTCGCGAGACGGACGTCGACGCTTGTTCCGCCACTTTACTCGGGATTTCCTGTCGCCATTTCCTCACGGTCGTCGTAATTCGTCCGTCTCGATCGCGAGATTGTAATACAATTTTGTTCTACCTTTGTTAATTAAGTCCGATTATCAACGCTTCGCTGATACTCGCGAATATTCTTCGATGCTGCGATTTTTAGATATACGCACGTGCGTTTTTCTTGGCCACGCAAAGTCAATCGGATCGTTTGAAGGATCAGCTGCGAAAGAAGAAAAGCGGCAAGCTCGCGAATGATATTCGCGGAATTTAATTACATGGTTGCGGGAAAGAACGATCGGTAGAACTAGCAGTGTCACGGCTTTTAATCCGCCGACATTTCGCGCTATTACCTCTCGCGGCTTTTTAACGTTGTCACCGCGCCGCGTAAATAATACGCCACTCTCCGTTAAGTCGGATTTATTGCGCGGCATCCAGAAGCCGTTGCGTTTATTATTTAATCGTTCGTTAACGATTCGTCACGCGTTCGCTATAAATCGCTAGCCGATCGTAGATACAGCCTTAGCTTTCTCGTCACGAGTTTCGTTCCTCGCGTTGGCAGCTCTGTACCACGTTGCATCTCGATTCTAGAACCCGTAGATTCGCATTCCCCGCGAAACGAAGAGATTACTCGTGGAACGAAATCGGTAGCGACAGTCCTATCGGTTCGTGTGCGCGGACATTGCCATCCTGGCCACCCGAAAACTCTAGATTCACGAAAGAACGTGGGCTCGATACCGATCGAAGCAACTTTTTCTCCTGCGTCGAGTACGACCGAAAGGACGCACCGAGTTGTAAGTGGACACGAAGCGGGTACCCTCGTTTCGTTCTGCTTCACGCACTCTCGCATGGAGGCAGAAAGGAAAACGGAGTCGGAGGAAGCAGCGGACAACGACGAGCAAGGGCTGAAGTAACAACGCCAGTAGCTGCAACACAGACCACGTAGAACCACGAAGAACAACGACCACGACGACGACAACGACGACGACGACGACGATGACGACGACGACGACGACGAAGACGACGACGAGGAAGAAAAAGGGAAGAGGAAGAAGCAAAGAAGAGAAACAAGGGGAGTCGGAGGCGTGGAAGGACGAGGAAGGAGAAGGAGCAAAGTACTCGACCTCCACCTTGGTCGCCACGCATCGCGGAATTCGTTCGAGGAACGTAGAACCCGTCGTCTCGCCACGCTCTTGCTTCTTCTCCGCCGCTGTTTTGCATTTTACACCGGTGCCGAGATTTGGTCGTTAGATTCGCCGATCCGCCTCGACTCTCCCGCGGCGTGTGTTCCCTTAGCCCGGGGCAAGGATGCCGGAGCCCTAGAACCCCGTCGCGCTCTCATGTACTCGGTTGGCCCTTCCTTCCAAGCCTCGCTCGATAATAATGTTATCTAAACTCTGACTGCCGACTTTGTTTTCCGCGTCGCTTCGTGCTCGCCCCTCGGGGACGCGAATTTCCGCCACGTTCGACGACCGCGTTTCCGCCGTGCTTTCTTGTGTTTCACCAACGCGTTGGAACGAACGTTATCCTTGCAGGGAGCTTTCGCGCGATTCTCGAAGCGTGAACGTGTTCAACGGAATAAAATCATCGTCCAGATAAAAGAACATTTCCATAAAAAGTCCATGGAAATTGTAAAGCGTTCCATAGAAACGATGGAGTCTGAAAATCCGCTAATGTAAGCGTACATTGTAGATAACTGGAAGCGTTTGGAAATATTTATTGATAAATCCGCGTTGTTTGTCGGCAGCGCGAGATTCGATTTAACAAAGGCCACGAGACCAGCGATCCCGCGACTTTTCCTGCGGTCGATATTACTCAAGTTTCGTCCGCGTTTTCTTTTTGCGCCACTAACGCGCGTACATTGACTACGAGCTGATGGAGGACGACGACGACGACGAAGATGGTTTCAGATGACAACGCTCGTTTTCTCGTATCGCGAGATCGTATCCCGATGAGAATCGGACATACTCGCAACTTAAATTTAAAGCTTTCGCGATGTTTCATCCATACGAATCAAATATATCAGTTTTTTTTTTCGCGTAAACGCATCGTCGTTGGAAAATCGAACGATCGTCCGAGAAGGAAAGAAAAAAGGAGATGAAACGTTAGATAATTCCGATATTTCGCTTTTTACTCCCGTCTGACTCTTTCTCATTTTCACGTTGCCGCCTTTCACCTCCAACTTAAACACACCGGCTCGTCGAACATTGTTTGTTCGATCAAATTATGGGGTACCGTCGAGTCTTTATGTAACTTTCGCGCACCAGCCACGAACTCCAGATAGACACGCTCGTAAAATCCCGGCTAGTGAGCGTAATTATGTTATCGGTGAAAAACGATCGTTCCTAGGTGCTTCTACCGCGAGTAAAATTCGTCATTGTTCCGTTACTTTTTCCTATTTTTCTCTCTTCTTTTTCCATATTCTACGATCGATGTCTATTGCGTGGCCAATATCTCTCTAGAAAATTTCTACATTTACCTCTGTTCTTATATGGCAATGCTTTTGATACCAATTCTAAATCCTCGGTCGGTTCAACTACATTTTTATTAAATTGCCAACGTGAAGTATCGCGAATCTCGTTGCATAAAAGATAGCAACTCGTTGTATATAAATTGGTGTAACGGAAAAGACTTCTCGTGATCGCGAACCAAGAAATGGGAATAATCTCAATTCGAATAATTCTCCGTGGATTTTTCACCGCGATCTTGGTCTCTGGTATTTCCTGGTCGCGATCGATCAATTCGTAGCTGGATATCGATAAACCCCGTTCGCAGGAGAAACGATCCTTGTAAAGAGTAATCAGACGAGATCTCGGGATCGAGATCCCTCGCTTACATAAGCGTCCACCTCGTTCGCGACACGGACGAGAGAGATCTTTGTCGTTTGGTTAAACATCCCGCTCTAACGACCGATCGATAGATCCCGTCGAGCATCTACTAACCTGCCTGGCCACGTTCGATTCGACGAATCGACGATTCCACAAACGATAGCCGATCGGTTGGCAACGTTGTTCGCCACTTTCGGACATTTAATTCGATTGTTTTCCGCGATATGCATATCTTGAGACCGAGAGATGGGTTAATCCTTCCAAGTTACATTCGAGTTTCGTTATCTAAGCATTTGCTCATCGTCCATTCACCGATACCAACGAACTATATCGACTGAATTAGCAATTCCTTTTTCTCCATACTTTACACAATATCTTACATTTACGGAAGAATTATATCTAAATATGGGATTGCTGAAAAGCCATCCAAGAAATATATACGTCTGGTAAGAACGCTTTCTCTCAGCGCAAACGCTTCAAAGAGACCAAGACGGTACGTATTGTCCAATAGGTCGCAGGAAGAATAACACGAGACACCAATTACGGCCGATTTAAAAAGGTTAGAACGCAACACGTTCGCACGAACGACATACAGAAAGCAGCGGAAGCTCGGTGAACAGGACGATTCGCGTTTCCACGGCCTTCGATTAGCGCGCGAGACAATGGGAACAAAACTTTCCTCGCTTTCAACGACGACAGTCAAGCACCGCTTGCCCGTTTTGTTTCACCGTTGTGACGCGAGCATTATCTAACTGGCTGCCACGGCGTGCGCCGCTGAAAATCCTCCTCTTTCTCTTCGCCTCTGTTCGCGTGTGCCTAAGTAACCCACTAAGCTACAACAACCGCGAGGAACGAGGACAATGGATCCACGAGAGTTGCGAACATCACGGATACAGACTCCGCTCGTGGAATCGCGCGTGCATCCAACTGCATTACGGAGAAAGCTCGCCCTCTCTGGCCTCGCCTCTTCTTCCTCCTCGCCGCGAGCCCGCCACAGACCGATCGTTCTTTCGTCTCTAGCTTGTCCTCTGTCTCGTTCTTCCTTCTCCACGAACGTTGCTGTTCCACGGAGAATCGTCGCGTATCTAAATACTTCGTCGAGCGCGCTCAGAAGAGCAATTTTTAGTTTCCGATCGAAATATTTGCGTTTCGATTTGACGAGTTTTCAGCTCGTGTTTTGTTTTACATTCGAATCCAGTTAGCGAAAAAATACGCCGATTTCAACTGGAAATCGACGTTGTTTCGACGGTTGGCTAACGCGAAATTTCACCGATGTTAAATAACGCCGCGAGGAAACAGGTCCTTGATTGGCAAGAACGGAGAGTCCTTTCCGAGCGTCGATATTCACCTTTCCCCTTTCTCGAAGCGGAGAATCGAACAAGACAGAAATATGTCGTGTAAATGGCAAGCACGGCTTGTGTAAACAGTGCCACGAGGAAGGCGATATAGGAGATCGACCAGTCGCTGTTTAACCCTGTAGATCAGGAAGTCGTTTTCTATCTGGCTATCTACGAGGTCTGCGTGAAAGGGAATATCGAGAGTGAACGCAGATTGGGGTCGAAGGGAGAGTAACGGCCGTGCACGAGTAAAAACATTAATTGCGCGCGCGTCTACTTCGTCCGATCCTCGTCCTCCTCTCCTATCCGAACATCGTGTTTCAAGCCAAGGTATCGAGCGAGAATATCTTCTATCGCTATAGAGAAACGTAGAAAGAACGAAATGAAGGATTTTTCTATTATTCTATTCATAGTATTTTTATATATAAATGTGAACGAATTAAATATAAAATTTGTGTAATAAATTACGTAGCAGACTAAAAAATGCAAAAGTTGGCGTCCTTTGCGTCCGATAGAAATGGCCAAGCTCGCGTTGATAAGAATATATCGATGAAAAAGAGGCATTGTGCAGCGTGTAGCTGAGAAGGCGAGAAAACGAGCGTGACTAATGGCGTGAGAATTCGAGAAAAGAAAACAGACAGAATGTGTGACGAAGCGAGACGGCGACACCAACACCCCATTAGGCCGTAACAGAAATTCCAGGGAACCACGATGCGGCCCGTTTCGTTGCCTCTTCTCGTCGTGCTGCCAGCGGACGCGCAACCTTCGCGGATTACGTTTCATGTAAATGGCATTACGCGAAATCAGTCAGTCGCGGCGAACGCGATTCAATGCAAACGTCCGGGTTATTCGACTGCAGATGCTCGATCGAGAGATCGCACTGCATTCGTCCCGACGACGAGCTTGTCAACCTTACACCCTGTGCTTGGCTTCTCCGTGACGACCGCGGCAAACATATAGACACGCGAGACAATTCCTGTCGCAGGCGATCAGCGCACGATCTTTCCTTCCCTTCCTTTCCTCCTTTCTCTCGCAATTCGTAGCATCGCTTCGCTGGAAAGCCAAGCGAAATGAAGGAAACGACGAAACATTCGAACCTGACATGGCACTAAAGCGACTCTAAACGTCACGTTACACGGTTCCCTAAGAAACACGTCGTTCGAGCCTCTAATGAGAGAAAATTAGAGACCCAACGTCGCGGAGAATGATATTTATGCAGGCATAGTCGCAGCCCGCGTGGACCGACCGGCACTGCACAGGCTGTAATTTCTTTGTCGCTGGCGTAATAAAGTTTTCCTCGCTCCGTTGTCTCCCCCAGGTGTATTGTTTTTTTTTTTCCTCTTCCCTGCCCCTACGCTCGGCCTATCGCAATTATTACCGAGCACGGCGCAGACCACTATCTCGCTCGTTGCTTGGTTAAAGCCCTCGCGCAATTTGAATGTCTATGGCAGCGTGAAAATCACGTACGATAAAGAGCCTGCCGGGACAATAATTATCCGCGGGGGGCTTCTTTATTCTAGCTTGGACTATGTTTTTTTATTTTTTATTTTTCCTTTCTTTTATCTAATCTCTACTTGGTCTGCGAAGCCTCGACGATGTACGCGTGGAAACACGGGGGAATCGACCGCGAGCCTTTCGTGAGATAGACGGTTGCTTTACTTAATTCACTATGCGGAATGATTTCAAAAGATAGTTATTTTAGAATAGAAGTAGGTACTTTATTCTATTATTAGAGCCTCGTTAACTATTATCGTAGGTCCGCGTTAATTAAACGCGGACTGAATTGCTTCACCGTGGAATTATTTAATCGTCAAAGAAAGATACATAAAAGAATTCTAGAAATATGGAAGGAATAAATTTGACCGAGTCGTTCGAGCCGAACATCTTATCACGTGAAATTCTTTTTATTCCGAGTAAAAGAAATTATTACAACTCGACAAACTTTAATCGTTCGTGTAAAATATCGATAGACCAGGTACACGATTTTACACGCCTCCGATATTCGATAGAATTTAATACGGTCCCACGATCCTGTCCCAAACGGCACACGTCCCACAGTCTAAAATATTCTATTCTAAATAATCGTAAAACGTTTTACACGACGTGGACGATTCATGTCGATTATCCCCGAGTTTGCATAGCAAAGCGTGACGTTCGTCTTACGATCGCCATAGACGGAGCATGCGAATCGGACGCCCCATGGAAAGTAGGAATTCTCGCGACGGACGTGCGTAAATTTAACCGTGTCGTCAACTTGGCCGATTCCGGAGAATCGTAGAGAGGAGCGAGAGGATCGCTTCTAGGATATCTCGTTTCGCGGAAGTGCGTGCAACCAACGACACCTTCGTCACATCGGGCCCCCTGCTGTCGACGATCGTCGCGATCCACCGAGATGGTGGCTCGCAAATTTCCGCCAAGCCTTCGTCAGGCTATTAGCAACCGCTCAGAACGTGAATCAGGCAACGCGTGTCCCCCTCGGACAAGCTGGTAAACTTAAACGCGACGACGACAGTGTCGTGTACATCGGCCAGAAACACTTTCCAGCTGAGTTAACGTTCCTGCCGTGAAGAAATCACGCGACCAGTCTGTGCGAGTGTGCCAAGGTGTGATTATGCTACGGGTTCTATACACGTACTTTCGTCATCTTCTTTCTCTTCGAGCTTTCCATTGTTTCTGTACGTTGAATTCAAAGTGCGTTCGATCGAACTTACCGTATAAAAAGCCGCAATAAGAGCAATTTTCTAGAGAAAACTTTCCAACTTGACGGATGATCTTGGACGGTGCCAGTATCGATCGATTGAATGCCAAGTGGAAAAGTTTCGAGTAAAAACGATTAAACAGGCAAAAATTGAAACGTTCGATACTTGGTGTTTTTTTTAAAGGAAAAGGATCGAGACAGCGTAGAGCGAATTTTTTCACTGGCATCGACTGGCTTTGACCCAGTTCAGGCTTATCTGTGGAGACCAGTCAACCCGGCAGTCGATATTAGTCCGTGGATAGGAATGTGCACTATGCGCGTTACGCGCAGGAACGAGGCTGTTGTAACAGTATACGTTACGTCGTCTTGCCTTATGTGGAGCACTCTTACTACGCGACTTCAGTTTCTAGGGGACATGAAAGTCTGGCGGACGCAACGTATGACTGTGCACTCTCTCGCGATGTTATTGCACGTCTTCGTCTCGGTTCCTCCGTCATCTCCACTCGTTTCGCAATTCGCCACGCGTTTCTCTCGATCTATGGATCGTTTACGTTCGATTCGTTGTAACGACGACGTGGATGGAAACCGCAGCCTTGCGAAATTTCAAACGTTGTCAACTTTGCGATTACCGGAATCCTAGGTGCATCGTTCTGCCGAGAGGTACGACAGAGAATCTAGCGTTAGGATGGACAGTTTCGCGGCTTTATCTTCTACGAAGACGATGATCAAAAAATGGAAAGAACATAGAGAAGACGATGGAGCGTTCACGCGTTCGCTGTTGCACCCTAAAATTATTCAGCTGCGAGTCAAATTGGATCGCAGAAGGAAGTCTGTAATTCCTATTACGATCAGCGATAGGAAGAGCGAGGGAGGAGCGAAAAAATGGCGCGTGAGCCGCGTGAAATCGTTGTAGTGGCAAGAAACGGATGTTAATTCGACGATTTACCACTTAACGCGAGCCGGACTTGGCGTGCACCGTGGTCGGCCTTCGCCGCGGCTCGCTCGCCTCTCTGATTTCACGGCGCGTAATTTAATTAGTTAGAAAGATAGCGTTCGTTCCGGGAACGTAGTGCTCAGGTAGGGCGGCAATTAGTTCATTTTTTTCTTCTGTTTTTCCTATCGCGGGCCCGCCGTGGCGCCGTTGGCGTGAAGATCCTGCAGATAAAATGGCCGCCGATTCTTCGGGACCAAGGGCGAATCCTCCTCCATTCGTTTGCGACCGCATATTACTTTTTTTCTCCGTTCTTCGCTTACCACGAAAGAATTCCGAGTAGCGTGGTAATTAAATCAATTCGAATAATAAACGAAGGGTTGTTTGACAATCAAAGTGGAGCAGTTTCCGTGATCGCGATATATTCCATTGTTCGCCGTTTCTCTAATTAATTGGCGGAATGTAAGCAAGATTTAATCTGACTCGGCGTTAATCAGCGTAAAAAGTTAGTAGAAGGAGTAGTGCCAATATACGTAAGCGGCGTTCTAACCGAACGTAATAAAGAGCCATCAATTTCTTTCTTCTGCAGCGTGTTAGTCGTGAACTGTATGTAACGAGCTGAGTCTCGATCTTGCACTTTCGTGACGAACTAGTCGTTGTATCGCAATTCGATCGATTGCTATCTCTACGATAAAAGATATATATAAAGACCGAGGAAAGATAAACCGATAAAAGATATTCTATCCATAGAACGAAGCATAAACAAGGTCTCGTGATCGAAGAAAGCTGAAAAGAAGCGTATTACGGAGCAGATACGAGATAAAGTGTACAGAGGACGCGTCTTGTTTGCGTGTTCCGTTAGTCGCAGGTAATGAGACTGCGGACTAACAATAATTAACAGAGCCAATCAAACGGTCATTAGACAGAATAAATAGGGGATGTAATTACGAGCGATACTGCGTGACGCCGCGCCACGCAGACGTAATCGTGCGTGTGGCTAATAAGCCGAGTTTATATAGTGGCAACGGTCTATAGGCGTCTATGGTGCCATTAGGGATATAGGACAAGCGGGAAAATCTCCGTATTTCGCCTCGTATCGCGTTTAGAATGAAATTTTCTATAGTTGTCGAATTTATAGCGATACGTTTATATCGAATGAAATATTTCAGAAAATCAACTCGGGTCGATAAATTTCTTCCTAGAGTTGCTAGAATTTCTAAAGTAAAATCTATCAAACATCCTACGACTCCAAACAACCTAAATTAAGAGCCCACGAGGAGAAAACAACCACGAAGCCGATTCTGTTAAAAAGAAAACGTGGAAGAGGCAACGATCGGCTATACCCGTGCAGGCACAAGCTACGAACCTGCGCGCCTCGAGTCGCCGGAGAACCTTTTAAGGTGCCGAAGGGCAGCACCTTGGCCGTTTCGCTGCGTCGCGTCGGCCAGAGGCTCGCGATAAGAGCGAAGATTCTTCGTGGGTCGGTGGCGTAACAATGCCGGCAGGAACGTCGGCCGCCCTAATGGAAGGGACTCTGTTTCCTGCCGGGGCTACGGATCGCGCATACTAAAAACTTCATCCGCGACTACCGTTACCATCCGCGCGCTTCGTCCGTGATTTTCCTCGCGATGCGTCGCGATCTTGAGCACGCCAATTTTGTCATACTTGCGGCCGGAATTTCCTCGATCCGACGTCGTCTCCTCCCGATGCCATTCTTTTACCCGCAGGTTCAACAAGGTTACGGCAAAACTGTACGTTACGTGTGCTTGGACAGCTAGGTAGCGAGTGGACCGTGAAAAGGTTTAGAATTTTTGCGGCTACGTTGTTCCTTCCCTGCGAGCGTTGATTGAATTTTGATCGCGCGATTAATAATCCGCTTGACTTCCGCGTGCGGGTCTGCCGAGCTCGAGAACGTCGGGGAATGTTGGCTCTAGAGGACGGGACAGATGGGAGACGAGAGCAATGACAATTGTAAGTACATTGATCGCACGTTGGTGCAATCAATGATTGAGACTAATCCGTGCTCGAAGATGAGTTGGGTGCTTTCATTGACCCAAGAATTTTTGGTAACGGTTCTTCAGACTTCGAGATTCCATCTTTTTTATTTGCAATTCGATTATCCAATCGTTTCGTTTATGAGACTAGTGGTGAAAAGCAGCGGCACCGTGTTCGATTAACTCGAACGAATTCGAGATTCCAACGATGATTCTCAGGCTCGCCTAGGAATAATTATTCGTTAGCGAGATAAAATTTGACGCGCACAAGTCTCCGCATTCCCACGTAACACCAGCGACGATCCAAACGAATGACCATTTAATGGCCAATAATGGCCTACCAGCATCGAGGATCCTCGACTCGCGCGAACCCTCTGCATCGGCCTACGAATTCGTCCTTCGACCATCTTCTCGCCCGAATTCAACGCCGATTTCGATCGAAATCGAGTTACTTTCGCAGGTACTTGGCGACTTTATATCACCGGGGACACGTCGATGTTTCGACGTAAATTGCACAGAAAAGTTGGACGGCGCGCCGTGATGCACGAACAAAAGGAAGAAAAACGAAGATAAAAAGGAAGGGAGAGAAAGAAGAAGATAAAGTAGGATCGAAAAGGTGTGGAGGAGGTCGAGAGAATTTCACGCTACGTACCACGTGCGAGTAAAGTTCGCGGCGAGGAAGACGCACCTCGGTTCTTCGACGATTTCTTGTTTCCGATGCTCGCAACGCCGTTCTTCTTCGATGAAAGAAGATACCCTGTGCCTTACGATGAAATGAATTTTTTACAGCGAAGTCGCGAGACAAAGTCTCGAGATTTCGACGAACCTCTTACTCCGAACGAGATTCTTTCGCGCGTCAAATTACCTGCAATTGATCTACCCATCTACCCGTTCGTCACCTTTTCAAAGCTTCTGGTATTTTTCACGGATTGTTCGCCAGAGACCAGAAAACGACCGATGAAAGAAGATACAGACGTATCGCGCGAGATTCCTGTGCTTTCACGCGACTGCGTGGCCAAGCCGCGAAAAGTGCATCTGCGTGCAGCGTGTACGCGGCCGTTCGAGCTGCTCATTGACATTTAACTTTCGAAATTGAACAGAGAACGGCGAGATGCGGCCTGAGACTGCAGCGAAATACCAGCGGCTAGATAGAGCTAACATTTAAATGCCATTGCTGCCCGGCGCAAGACGCATGGCTGCGCCGAGATGCGCCTGAAAGGGCTTCGTTCCGCCTCTCTTCTGTCCCTGTACCTCTCCTCTTTCTATCCGATCCACTGAATCGAGAACACTGCGTTAAACAAGCCGTGGTCTTTCACGCTTTTCGCATTACGATCGAGAAAACTACCGCTCATATAAGAATTTACAGGAAAGTTACAAAATCGCATTTTCCGCGCGATTCTACTTTCTTGTTGATCGACGTACAAATATTGCGAAACCGGGTTTTACGAGCTTCTGGTAACTCGTGAGCGAATAAGAGCACGGGAGTGGGAAGATTTATAGTCTCCGTGGAAATCTCCGATGGAAACTTTAAAGCGAAAATATGAGAATGGTGTGAGAATGGTTCGTGCTATTTCGGATGATTTCTGGGGAAAATTCGAAAGACTGTCTGGCACGAAGATAAAAAGCGAAGAAGCCGATACTGCGTGGCTGAGTGGAGTGAAGTGTAGTCGATTTCCGATATCGGTTATTATGTAAATAAGGCAAGTTTTCGCGTGTAAGGCGAAGAACGCGCTTTCTAAGGTTCGCGTGATCGTGCAAACGATCGTCGAGCAGGAAGCGAGAACGGGTACGGCCAAAAAAGGCGAGAATCTTCGCCGATCGCTCGTTCGGATCTGTTTTGAAATCAAGGCAATTACTCTAGTTTCGTTTTTAAAACATATATCACTTTCTCGATACCGCTGACGCGTGTAATTCCAGAATAATTATTATCTAGCACTCTGATCGAGCACACCGATTATTAACTATGTGGCTGTCTACTTTTAGATAAGTAAATTGCTCCTTACAAAAACTGCAAGTAGCGCGATTTATATTTAAATCTCATTAGTCGTTGTAAAACGTCTCGAGTGAATTAAGCAAGATAGAAAGTGTCTGAAACTCTCATTTAGCTAAGTTAAATGCTTATACCTGCGTACGCGATTACTGCCGAGCAAAAATATCCATGCGAAAAACACGCGATACCATCGATAGGATGTAGAATTTGTTGCGGCACTTTGCAACAATGTATATCGCCGAAGCGAAGTGCCTAATGAGCCATCAATATCCCGACGGTCCTTCCGCCCAATGTTCGAGAAGAAGGCGTGCCTGGTAACGATCGTGGACGCCTAACAAACGCGTGGACATTGAGGGACGACAAAGAATCGAATCCGATCGACAGTCGAGTTTGAACCAGGAAGCGAAGAAGTCGAGTTGTAACCGCAGCGCGACTGACTAGCGAAACCGACAGCGAGAGCGATACGCGACGCGATCAAAGCAAGACACTTGTTAATAAATATATCGTTGACCCAAACACCGAGTGATTATTTAACGCACTACATCCAATATCACCTCAAATTTCTCAAACAGAGTTATATTTGAACTCGTACAATTTTGCCGCGCCAAACAAGAGGAAGGAAGATCGATGGAAAAGTCGAGGATGAACGGAGGACGATCGAAAAGCTCTCCGCTGGATCCCGACTCCTTAATCCGTCGACACGTAATGGGACATAATACGAAATTAGCCGGTCACTATGTACAGTTACGCATTACGCTAACAACACTTACTTCCGATTATAGAGGCGAACAGCCCCATTGTTCGAGGAAGCCTAGGCAGTGTACACTTTAGTGGTACCAGGCCGGCTCTCTCTCTTCGCGATTCTTTCTTCGGCCTATTCCCGTACACGCCGACCATTTATCTATCTATTCAGTCGGCCCCGTGTATAATGCGCGATAGATTCCGTGTAATCCGGCCGGCACAATGCCTCCGAAAGCCACTTCCCGTTGCGGAATCTGACACCACGATCTTTTCCGATTTGCATTCGTGTCAGGCGCCCCTTTTCTTTCGGTCGTTGTAACGCCGCTTCTACAGGGCCCGTGATGCAGCTGGATTTCTGTCTGAAACACCTTGGCTCGATGGAAGATTCGAATTCCCAGAGTTTGACGATTTCTATACGTCGATTTTGTATCGCGTCGCGCATTCGCTTTCTACCTGGCTATGTATCAATTTTGCATTGTTTCGCGCAACGATCTTACGTCGGGCTGCGCATCGATTTGCACGCTGAAGAAATTCTGCGTCGTGTCCAGCGCTAAATTTCAACGTGATCTTTCGGAATGGAGGGGGAAAAATGCGAAAGAAATATTTCAGAAAGCTTGGAGATACGTTTCGAAAGAAAATCGTCTGTTTGAAAAATTGTGAGAATGCGAAACTTTCAGAGTGTCGGGATCGTTGATCGATCGTATCGTAGAAATTTCTGGAATGCGAAAGGTTAACATTCGCAATTAACATTGTTTCACGCCTCGTACGCCACGTGGAACGTATTTACGTCGGTTCTTTCGCGCCGTCGACGAGGAAGCGATTCGCGCTGCCGAGACTGAATTAAATATTTGTATTTACAGGAGGTGCATTGCGTCGTGTTGACGTCAATCTTATCGTGCGGATCGAAAGTTACGGCAGAGCCACGAGAGCGGATCTAATATAATGTAATAGCGCGAGGAATCGTGACAGCGGCCGCGATTATAATATAATCGTGATTGAAGGTATACAGTTGTCAATCAATGTTCGCGATACCTATGCTAGCGAGTATTCTTGAAATTCAATGTAACAGTACGACTGCACGTATCGCGCACCCCAATAACGATCTATTATCGTGAAATCGCGCGTCTTTTGGCTAAAAAGGAATTTTAAATGCCAACCGGACAACTTCTTCCATGTCTGACACGTATTTATCTTCCTCTTTCGCCGATACCTTTTATTCGCGAGACAAACGGAAAAATCCTCGAAACGACAAGGGTCTGCTGAGAGAATTACGAACGATCTTTCGATGGACGAAACTTTTATTCGTCGTGTCTTATCTATTTCTTACAAGAACGATTGCTAAGATTCCTTGTAAACTCGAGCCAAGTTTCGAGTCACTCGATTCGAGTCTCTGCGCGAGAAGAAGCAGCTTCGACGACAGCTCCTGCTCAAAAATCGTTCTGTACCGACGATAAGGCAAGAGACAAAGTGCACTCTGCGTAGAGTCGACCTGTGGAAGGTCGATGCGGCTCGTAGCGTACGTCTGCATTTCCGCGTTCACGCTGCCAAGCGTCGCCGGGTCACAGGTCGAATATTCGATAGGCGAACGCCGGCTTAACGGTACACCACGTTCCTTGCCCAGGCTTTTGACAATTCGCCTCTCGCGACTAATCGCATACCGTGCGAACGGAAGTCCTGCGACTACGTACGGACCCTGACGAACCGATCCTTCGATCATGGGAATCGATTGAACCGAGCTTCTGTGCGTCTTGCGGCAAAGCGAAAATTGCCCTTGCGCGAATGAATTTTCCACTCCGAAAGCGTTTCTCTAAAATGTACACGGACCGGCGTATTCAATTCCTCGATAACGAAATACCGGATCGTTTGAATTTCGTAAGATCGAATTTCGATGAGTTTGCGATGAATCGTCTAGCCGCGATACTAATTACAAAGGTCTAGAAGCGGACTAGAAGAATGAAATTTATCATCGCTGATGAATATGGCGAAGTAGTTACTTCGACACAATTCAAGCCATTCGAGTGCCTTTTAAATCTACCGACATTAACGTCAACTCGAAGCAGGTTAAATGATGAGCTGTCTGGTCGATTCGTAATCGCTACGTTCGAGAAATCTCCTAGGATCGTAACTGCATCCCGGATGGCGGTTTAATTGTTACGCAAAGTCGTTATTCCCGCGAACCGTTGGTCAACTCGATCTCCACTTGTAATCGATTCCGTTATAAATGTCCGATCGTTCGATTATCTCCTGGCGAATAATTCCTGGCCTTCTAATCGCTTTTTCCTCTTCTCTTCGTCTGCTGCAGCGACTCGAAATAATTCGAATATTAGCGCGACCGTTAACGAAAAGAATCGTCGAAATGCAACGATAGTTAGTTACGATCGGAAAATTATTCGAACCGTAGTAAATTCTTCTTGAAACGACGTTTTAACCGTTAGTTGATTCGCGGAGCGCAACGTTTCGGAATCCATTCGAATTACGAATGTCCCGAACGGTTGTTTAATCGTTGCAACGCGCGTTTATTCGCGTGAATTGTTCGTCGATACGTTTAACAGCGTGACTTGGAAAATTGTTCGAGTATGGTGTACAGTTACATAGAATCCAAGACGTTCGCCCAGTACCTCCTATATCACGATGAAATATTTCGTTATTATCGCAACGAGGATTTACGCAATCGCGCGGTACATAGAACCAAGTGGCGACATTTCTCAATTGCAGGGTAATTTTTCATAATCTGCGCAACGCTGTTCGAAACAGGCACAGCGAAGGCCGATCCTTTAGAAAATATCTTGATGACTCGTTATCGTACTAATCACGCGCGCCGACCGATCGCTTATCCCTGAATTAAAACATTCCAATATCCTTTAACGGCGAATTTACCAAACTTCGATTCTGAAATTCCAATGGGACTTCCTTTTAAGAAAGATACGCGCAAGCTTCGCATGTCGGAGATACGTCGCAAAAACGTCTCTTTATGGCGTCGCCTCTTTCATCTCGCGTTCCTCGATAATCATCCTTCGTAAAATTTTCCCCCGAGTCCAGGAAGAAGGCTCCGGGCAAAGCTTGGAAGAAAGAGAAGCAACAGTCGGTCAACGTCGCCGTTTCACCGGCGCAATCGGGAATTCAAATAAATCGCTAATCGCGAGCATTTATCCTTTCGCGCCGGTGACGTACGGAGTGGCGAGTATGCGGTAAGCCGTTTTCTCTCTCGCTCCCTCTCACCACGTGCAACGAGTCTATCTCGCTCGCTTCTCTCTTCGGAGTGCGTCTTCATCGGTTTTATACGCGGGCACCTTTGACCACTGGCGCCGTACGCAGCGAGCACGCGGCAAAAAGTGTTAGAAGAACAGTATTCATCGTGGAAGAAGCTGTTACCGTTATTTTTCGGGTCGATGTCGTGGGTAAGGCGATTAGAGGGTACGCGACGTTTCAAAGCCATGTGTTTCTGCACCGGGCAAGCTGCAACCTCGACAACGCGACGATCAGTGGGCGTTTACCATTACGTAACTACGATCATCGATTTTGAATCAACCAGTTGGCAAACGCCAACTTGCCAGTTTTTAACGATCGATTAGCTCTGGTCGATCGACGATTGTTGGTTTCTACAGTTTCGCGAGCAGCGCTACAAGTATATTTATTTCCAAGGACGCAAAAGTACAAGAAACGGTACGTTAATAGCCTCAGTTGTTAACTGTAAATCGTCAATTTTTGGTTTCTAAATTTCAGCATCAGGTTGCTTTCGAGAAGACGCGTACGTAAGAATCTGATCGAAAGTAGACGCGCCCCTTTCGTGGTCAGACAGCTCGATACGACTTGTCGGACGTCAACCGCACTTGATAGCCTTGATTTTCATGAAACTACCAAGGAAGATAGGCTACCGCAGTATCAAGTAATCCCGATACATTCCGATCGTTCGCCATCAACCAGAATTCCTCTTCCAGCGTAACAGTACATAAACTTTCATTCCATTCATTCTGTTAAACGCTCGAGCTACCCGCAAACAATTCCCTTCCAGCGAAAACTCAGCGAACCGTCCTTCCTACACCACTAAACCTCTCGCTCTCTGCCTCGTCCGCTTCTCAACTCGAAGACTAAATCGAAAGAACTTGAAAAACGATTTTTTTTTGAACGTCGCAAAAAACCAAGAACTCCGGCCCGTTCTTCCATTGGTCAGCAAGATCGCAGAACTCTCGAGGCGTCAGGGTCAAAAGAATCCTCGCAAAAGGCTGCGCCTATGCATTCAACCACTCCTTTAAACGAGGCAGCGACGGAGGAGCAGTCAGGCCCCCGGCTATCGAGACGAGAGAGAGAGAGAGAGAGAGAGAGATAGTATGAGAAGGTGGAGAGAGGGTGGGAGGAGAAAAATGAAAAAGTCACCGATGCCATGCGAGCGACGTGACCTCTCGTCGGTGACCCCGGACGAACCGGCCGACGACGACGAAGAAAGGGGGAATGCCAGACCTCAGGCTACGTTCACAGTTCGCCGAAAAAGGCATGCTACACAACCGGCACGCCGATTGTGTTGACCGGTCAACGTGCCTCCTTTGACAGTCGGCTTCTCTCTTTTCCTGGTAGCATTAATTTATGGCCGATACCGATGGAAATATTCTCCCGTACGACTTCTTCCAAGCGGAGAGGTTTATTGGTCGCGGCGTACTCAACGAACGAGAATTTAGTCGATTTGTTTGCCGCGGACGATTGATTGTGCGATAATCAGCGAAACGTTTGTTACGAATGTGCGAAGATAACGAACGTAATAGTAAGAGAGACATGGTGGAATCGTGAAATTCAATTTCTATGGGAATGAAAATGCGATAGGAAAATTGCAAAAAACCAGAGTAGAAATATGTGAAAATAGAAAGGTGGGAGTGATCGAGGAACGTAAAAATTCGCGGGAACCCGAGAAGATGTTAAACATTTCGTTGATAGCGATCAATTTTTGTCAACCTGGAGCTCTGTTGCAGCGAGATATCTTGAGTCTTGTTATTCGAAATGAACGTCCATCGGACATTATATCGAGCAATAGCGAGACGCACAAACTCACGCGGTGACGAACTCGTCGCGACCGAAAGAAAAGAGTCTCCAGGGACGACTGCCTATTTATCCATTCCTAGTACGACTCGTTAGTCTCCTTCGACTTTCTTCGCTTCCTGATTGCCTTCCTAGTCGTATCGTGTACCTGCCTCAATAGACAAATTCCGGTCGTTAAAGCTCAAGTGTCTCGCCACTTCCGCGCGGCACGCGTGAACCAACCAGAACCCTGTCTGCTTGATAGTCCAAGCTCCCAAAGGGACGAGACTACCTTCGCGACTTTCGCTCCTTGCTAAGGAGGGAAAGCTTTCGTTTCTATCTAAAGAAACTCGTTCGATACTTGTCCGTTCTCCGAACTGACGTTCTCTTGGTTGCAGAGACAATTTTTTTCATTAAATCGTTAGAAGAGAGCGGTCCGCGTAAATCTTCGACCAAGACAATTATATGGAAACTGACGTATTTTCACACGAACCATCTTTTTCAGCTTCTACGCTTTAGTATTTCGATACCTAATAATCATTCTTAATACTAGAAAACCATTTACTTCTCTCTCTATCTATCTCTCTCTCTCTCTCTCTCTATCGATAACTATCTACGCCTCCCTGTCGTTCGAACAAATTCCAGCGAAGAACCTCGGTCGCGTGGTTAGATCGGTCGAAGGCTGCGTGGTCGCTTCGACCGAAGTATCGATGATACTCGATGAAGAGCGGATTGACCCTTACGGTACCTCGAGGAACCGTCGATGGTTTAATTACGGCCAAGTTATTTTTCGCTATGAGCTGGAGTTCCACCCTTTGACCAAGGTCAAAGATACGGGGCCGAGAGTGGTACACGAGAGGAGGGACCGCCGGCAATCTCTGATCGTTCGTTAACGATCCTGACATTAGGACCTGAATTAGATAAGGATATCTTTTCACATTGTCGTAAATGGACGAGGAAGCGAAGCGATGTTGAGGCGCGAGCCCCTCTAAACGTTATCTAGCCACGGATCGCTTGACAGTCCGTCATCGGTCCGTTTCTAGGAGGGACCATTAAAACGTGATCGACGTGGGAAGCGGCTGCAAATGGCTGACACGCGTCCACGATGAAACACGACGCCGCGCTTGAGAATTCAATTACGATTAGCTGACGAGAAATCGCGAGTGTTTCGGGTCGCTTCAGAGGGTTTGTTAAAAGCTTAGCGATCAGATTCTGCGATCAGATTCGGAAGATATTGAAGTGCGATGAAGCAATCTTTGTCTACCGTTTTCTTCTCTTTACGATTTAAGCTTCTCAAGGTACGTTGAGTGGAACTAATACGAGGTAATCGCGCGATAGAATATTTGTAGTATTCAGAGAAGCAGTCCGGAAGGATAGGACTTACGCGTCCTACTGGTCTTTCCAGGTAAGATCATATATTTCATGGCTAGTATAGGTAGCTAATATGGGATCTATGTCTCTCATTTATAATCTAAGGTTTAACGCCTCGCGCGAAACGTACGTTACACGACAAATCTGCGCGTCCTATTAAAAGACTTGTAATCCTGATTTGTTGCCGACTATTGTACTACTTCGTAACGCGTCTGTATATCGTGTGCAAGCAATTATGCAAATTGCGCATTGTGTCGTATTTGTTAGAAATCGCATTGTGGACTTACGTTTTCATAACACAGGCGTTAAAAGGTTGATAATCTCGCAACGCGTCCCAATGTTCGTCTGCCGGAGCAAACACGAGAAAAACGAGCGACTACCGAGCTGCGCGGCGTACCATTCCAGCAGCAGTTCCCCACGTTCCACATTCCCTCTCTAATCGACCTCCGCGAACCGACATCCGCCCATAAAACCTATCCTCTCTAATAAAAATGCTCGAATCTTGAAATTGTGCCACATAGCGGGGTAGAAGCAGGTTGGTGTTGGTAACCGCGTGACGTTACTGGTCGCGGTCTTCGCGTCTGATAGAAGAGCCGGTCGTCGTCGCCGATCCTCGCGGCGTGTCCACGGTTCGCCCGAGGGCAGCGCAACAGCCACGCTGAACCGACTGGCTGTCAGTGTACCTGCCGGCCAGACAAATTCCGGCCATTAAGCGTTCGAACGTCGTCGTGTGCTGGCTGTGAACCCGCTCTCTTCAGAGGCCCCCGTGCGGAATATAATGCTGCACCATGGATTGACCCTTGCGGTACTCCCACCAGGCCGAGCGCGCGCGCGAGAGCACCCATCACCTACACACACGGCATTCAGTCCTGGCCAACAGTCTACGTTCTACCGTGGCCTGGCCTCCGGAGACGCGCCACGACGCCTATACACTATACACGCTTCGAGAGACTCCGCGCGACCGAGTCGTACGTGCAGGGGTCATATTCTCATCGGCGATGCACGATGGCCTGGCCTGCTGCTGCTGCTGCTGCTGCTGTTGCTGCCGTGTACACCGCACACTCCACCGAAACAGTTCGTCGTCGTTAGATCGTTGGTGGTTAGTTACTTGATAGAAAACAAAAAAAAAAAAATAACAGGAGTAGAAGAGATGGAAAGAGAAAGAGAGAAAGAAAGAGGAAGGGGGAGACTGTTGCATCCTGATAGAAATCTGATCGCTCGTTACCTGTTCCCTCTCCCATGCACCGCGTCAGAGATATCGTGACCGTTTTTGCGCCGGGTCACGCTGGTTCAGATGCATCGGACCTCCTTCTTTTCCTTCTCCTTCTCTTTCTTCTTCTTCTTCTTCTTCTTCTTCTTCTGCTTCGTCGGTTGCTTCTTCCTCTTCTTTTCTCTTTGCCTCTTCGTCTTATTCTCCTGCTCGCGTCTTTTATAAGGTCGCTGATACGCGGAACAAGTGGAGCGGACGTGATCACGGATTGACGGGCAATCGGGTGATGTAGAGTCAAGAGGTGTAGGGGAAATATTACTCCATGTTTTGCTGTGCGAGTTTTGATGCGCGATGGCAGATTAATCGGTTATTTTCGTTTCGTGGAATTATCGGCGTTACTTGGTTTCGTGCAAGAATCGCTTTCGTTAGCGAAAGAAGGTAAAACTGTTGTCGTTGCATCTACGACGAGTCGTTTTCGGGACTACGTTGAAAAAGATCGAAGCGACTTTTGATATTCGTCGGGCTCGATGACATGAAAATTCGATGGGGCGCAATTAAGGGCCGAGACGGAAGCTCGACACCCGAGGATCGATGATTGGCGTGTAACCCAATCACGTCATTGCACCAAGCGATCTCTTTGGTACCAAGGGAAAGAAAGGCCAGAAGAGGAAGAAACGCCGATCGATTGAGTGCTTTTCACGATCCATTAACTCTGCGAGTAACAGAGCGTTCCTCTTAACGCGATAATACGTTCACGGTGTCGCGTTCTGAAACTACCGGATGTTAGCGAAACGCAAGCCGCAAACTTTGGAAAGACGATACAAGATCGACAAGGGGAATGTGTCGACCGGTATACTGGCATTAATTTTTCTTCCACTCGATAGCTTCGAATTACCCGCTCCTTCCTTCGAACGGACCTTCTGTCGTTCTCTTTGATTCAAGGTTAATTCGATCGCTTAAAATTCCAAATTTTATGCAAATACCCATTAAATGGAAGAATAAAGTATCATTACGAAACGGAGATAAAAAAAAATTCGAAGCTCGCATGAAATCGTTCGAAAAACAAACTTCCTGTCCGCAGATTCTTACATAATCGAAACCAAACAAGGAAGCCATCGATCCAGGAGACAGGAGGAAAAAAGAGCACGGATTAAAAACGCGTTAATTGAGAGCCGATGACTCGATGAAAAACGCGCTACAGATGTTTCGACTCACCGACAATGTTGGTCCTCTTTCTTTTCGTGCTCGATCCTTTCGATTTCCTATCGTTCCTGAAAAGCAAAAAAAGGGAACAGTATGAGTCGTTGATCGATAATCGCCATGAAATTAAAACGATAGAATTATAACAGAGGATACAGTCGTGCAAAAATTGGATACCATACTGGAAAAGGGCAAAAAAATCGATGCTGTCGAGCTTCTTTCAAGTTCAATGGTCTCTTGGATTCGAATAGACTCAAATTTCGGTTCAATCGGTGTCAATTAAAACTTAAGGTTTTTACGCGATTAACGGAATATCCTCAAATCATAAATCTTCGAAATGAAGATGACGCGACAGCCACTTTGCGGGTTTAATCTATAAATCTTAGTTTATAGTCAGTGGTATACGCAAGCTTATCCATCTCTTTCATAGCCTAGTTTCGTCCGAAGACTCTCGCTCGAAAGTATTAGATTTTATGTTACGACGTAACAAAACGAAAGAGAAACGGTCATGAGTTAACGAGCCATTTACCCGTTACGCTTTAATTTGTGCAACTGTGCTTGCACTCTCTCTAAACGACGATCAATCGTCGGAATTAACTTTCCGCTTCGTTTAAGTCTTCGGAAGATCGTTAAACTAGCGAGAGTTAATGCGTCGTTCGCCCACCGTCCGATCGATTGTAAAATTTGAATGTCTCGTCGCGTTAATCCCTTCCGAAACCGGCTTTTAGCTTAGTTTTTCCATTAGAAACGTAATCGACGGTATACGTTGCTCGTTAGCCTCGTAGTCGTTTAAAGTCGATCTCGATCGATTTCGCACTTTTCGGTGATTTTCTAGGAACTTCGATTATATTTGTACAGCGTTGTTGTTCTAGTTTCTAGTTTACCTCTTCTTTTATAATAGTCTATTCGGATCGTTTATGTCACACAGTAACTACTCTTACTTTTAGTTTTAATACTTTTAATCGCGAACATCATCTACGATTTACATGCACGTCGTTCGTGTCCATTTCCAACTCGAAATATCCCCACAATTATTCCCTAGAACGTTCGAAGCAGTTTCACAGCGTCTGCTAGGGAAAACTGGACTGATTCAGCCTGGAATCTGGAACGAGCCCATGCAATGCGTTATCTATTCGACGTGTTCACCTATCTGGCCCGGATTGCACGTGTGTCGTACACCCACACACGCCGTCAGGTCCGAGAACACGTCGATACGGTTCTCGGTTACCTAATCGCACCGGTGTTCCATCGTCCACGGCATTGTCTCTCTTTCTTTCCCGTCCCCTTCGCCCCATCGCCGTTCTCCACGGAGGCCCGGTCCTACGGTCGGGTTCAACGACGCGTGAACGCAAACTTTACTCGTTCCATTACATTTTCTACTTGGATAATCTGGTGCAGTTGGAGAGCCTGTTGCCGACACGCGGTGTCGCGTTCCAAAAACTGGCACTATCGGTCCTATTCGCGTAGACGAATTTCCACGTCGAATTTAGAATATTTGACGGATGCATCGTGGAAATTTTCCTCGATGCGTGAAATATTAGCTCGGTATATTTCTCGATCGCAGAATCGAACGAAAGCAGAAGGCGTTTCGATATTGTTCCAACAAAGGATCTAGTGTCGAACTTGGGGAATTCGAAGAAAGTAACTAGCATCGCAATACATAGAAACTTCCCGATCACAAGTAACTATATCCGCGCAAACTGTGAATTTTAATTCCAACCATCCGAGCCAAAAATCAGGCTGCATCCTATCGCTATCGCAACCACGCGAAGAGAAACCAGAGATGTTGCAGGAGGAATGCCGCGGAGAAGCGTTGGATAGGCGAGCACGCGGGTCATTAAATTTGCTCTCGCGGTTGGGATTATCGACCGGGCTCTCGTTGCCTCGTTGCCTCGTTTCCCGTTTTATCTGTCGGCCGGATCCCGTGTTCTCCGGCGGCGACACGGTGCGAGCCGGTCGTTCGCGTTTCGCGGATCCGCCTGCTCGAGAGATCTTCGCCGATAGATACGCGCGATGGAAACGCGCGAAACGCGCGCTTAAACACCCGGACAAATTGAGGCCGGGCAGCGTGTCCGCGTTCGAATCGCGCTCCACGCTCTGCCGCGTAAATATGCGACCGCGTGGGCCGTGTTCCTGCACGCGAGTGTCTACGTTTTCCAACTTGGTCTACCGAATCTAGCCGTCATCTTGAAGCTTCTTACCTGTTAAGAGCGTTTCTGTTTGAGAATTTAGAAGGTCGGAATATTTCAGTTTCTAGATCCTTACGAAGGATACGAGTTTACTGTTTACCGTATAAAGATGTTGGTCCAATTATCAAACGAAAATGCTCGATATTATTTCGATTATAGTTTCTCGAGATCGATTTGATCGAAGAACGAAAGTTTCAGAAACTGTGCATTTTCTCTTTTCGCTTTCTACGTCTTCTACGCACCGTTCTGTGTGATTCCGCGCGTGATCTATGCGATGTTTTGAAATTATTATCTTCAACGGATACTATAAAGTTAACTTAGCTAGGAATTGTGTTCCACGTTCAAGACGAAAGTATAGAGTTCACTTTTGACTGGCCGAAGGTGTCTGACCATGAAGCAAAGACGGCATAGTCGGAGCGAGAAAGGAACGAGCGGCAATAAACGTCGGTAGAAACGGTCGAAGATTAGCCGAGATAAAACTAATTGGCCGCGGCGCAATAACATAATAACTGGATAAATATCCATCAGGCGTCACCGAGTTACAGACCAATCAGTGATACGACGCTAAATGTCCGAATATATCGATAACGTTGTTAAAATTCGATCCTCTATGGATCAATTACAATTTCATTTATCTTCAAATTTCAATCCAATTAATTTAAATTATTGAATTCTACCATCGAAAGTTACTCTAGATTCCACTTCCAGATAAAAATGCTCACTTTCGGTTCAACGTATCAAATTCTACAATCACATAACTCCTTGGGAAGCTGCTTTTTCACTTTTAGAGATCAGAACCATACTTTCTCCTGACTAGAAAACGAAGGAAACGATGCCAATATCTTGGCGTTCTCAGCTTAGAAAAAACAAACAAGTCCAATAAATTTCCCAAGCGAAACTGCGAGCGTGAAAGAAGATCGTGGATGGCGCGAAACGAAAAACGAGGTGCAGCTTGATATACTGGAGGGAAAGGTTAAGTCTCTCAGCGAACGATACGTTATACGTTGCATTCGTACGAAAACTAGTAGGGCAACGTAGCTCGTAGCTGCCCGGAGGGTTCTTATTATATGAGCCACGTATTCGAGTTATCCAAATGGAAGGATTAAACAACGTATCTCGAATGAAATTGGTACTACTTGCAACATTGAGCCACACAGTCCCGTCCGCTTCTTCCTTTCCCTCTCGTATTCCCTCACGGCATCTGTTTCTTTTCTCTCTGACTTGGCTGGCTGGCAGCAATAAATATGCTGATTAAGCGGCAACGTACCGCCGGTTAATTTGCAGTATATCAGTATCCAACAGTGCATTTTAATTGGTCGTGAAGCATTATTGCAACGTATAACCAATGACGCCACACATCAACGACCGTCCCTGTTGGCGCTTCGGGCGCGAATCCTACAATTCTGGAAAAATCGATCGAACCGCGTGACCTGTTCAAATCGAACCGTCGTTCTCTGACTCTGACCGTGACTTGAAGGTTAACGCTTTAACATCGTGTAGATTCGAAGATCGTTCACCTCTCGTAGAATAGAAATTTTAAGGAAATTAAAAGATTTTAAGATTTCTAAGATTTCTAGATTAGGATTTGTACGAGTCTCTGGATCCGGAATGGCAAGCGTGTTTTCTAAATTTCTCACACTCAAAGGTAACTGATTCTAAATTTCTAACGACAAAATCGTACAACTTTCATCCCCGTTAATTCTCTGATTTCACCGCGAACGACATAAATAGCGGACTCTCGTGTAAAGCCGCGAGCATCGATTTCACGCCGATAATTGCCGTCTCGTCCGCTAGCCGAACATCAGACGCGCGAAATATTCTCCGGCGATGCGACGAGAAACGTAAACGCGCACAATGAGCGAGATTGCGCGACTGTCGTTGCAGGTTTCATTGCAAAATCGCGAAAAGGTCTGTTCGCGACATCGATCCTGCGGCAACCTTGACGCGTCGAAGACTAGATGCAGCAGCGAGCGTGAGACCACGGCCTATTTAGCTGCATCGTTGCACTTTACCGCCAGGGGAATCGAGATCGCGATACTTTTTATCGTTTGCACGATTCGATCCGTCGTTTGTTCCCCCCTGCCCCACCTCCTTACGGAATTCCACTTGATTTGTCTTCGCAAATATCGATGCCAATCACCGAGCATTTTTTCTCATTTCGAATTATCGTCGATTCGCGCCTCCACACTCCACTTGTTCTTCCCTCGACTTCTCGGACTTGGCACGCTTTTGTTTCGCTCCTGGGAATTCTTTCGACTCAATCGGATCGTAATCTACGTATGGCGAAGGAAGTAAACGGTGGGAATTAATTTTTCTATTAAGCGTGCAAATTAATTCGGCGCCTTCGTTTACTCGTTTCTAACTGAAGTTCATTAACGACAGTACATTTTTGCCTGTTTCGTTTCTTGTTCCAACGAATTTATTTTCAACCTCGCCAGATGTAGATCCTCAAAGTATTTGCAAGATCTTATCCGGGGATCGTCGACGCGCTAATTGATACCGCAGGCGAATTTCGCACAATTTCAGCGGCCAATCGCCAGGATATCGAGGTAAGCGAATGACTCCTAGCACGAGGATGCGCTATGTTAGAGTGGTTTGAACTTGGCGGAAGAGCTAGAAGATACACTTAAGGGCCACTAGGGTAATCGTTCTCGAATCAGTTTCATTAGCCCCGCGTATCGGCGATGATCGTCTATCGCTAAAGTTAATCTCGCGCGTTGGTGAAATTTCGCGGCAATAAGAAACCTCGGTGACCCTTTGCTCTCCGTGTCCGAAGACGATGCGGTTGTAGTTTCCACGAATCGTCCATTATACGGAGTGTCTTGGTTAAATATGCGTCTTAATCCGAGTCAACCGTTCGTCTCCTTTACTCCAAAAGAGTTTCGTACGATCGATTATTTTCCTTCCAGACAAATATCCCGCCATTGCCATCCGCGTGCTCCGCTACTTTCAGCGAATTCCAACGACAAAATTGACAATAATGCGCAAAGACACCCGGTAGACGCGATCCGACTCGTTGCTCAACCCGTCTCGCAAGAGCATAACCTTTGCAGAGACGGACCAGCGACGCTACGGTTAGAAGGAGAAAGGCGGAGGGGAAAAAGGCGAAGGGAAAACGGGCTACACGTACATAGCCAACGAACCGGCAATTATCGTCGCGCTGGATACGGGCCGGTGTTATTGCGGCCGGCTGCCGGGGCCGCGTACTCTTCCTTCGATAATTCACCGCGTTCTACGGAGTTACGAGCCACTCCGCGTTTCGACTAATCGCGTCGATAACGCGCTCGCACTACTCGTCCACTATCGTCGCCAGAAATCTCGAGACGCTTCCGTTCGAATCAACCGAGTCTCCCCTAAGTACCACCTCTCTTGCTTTCCTTCTCTCGCTCTTTTGCGTGACCGCGAATATCTATTCGCCTTCGTGCGTGTTATCTGTTATTACCAGTCTATTTACTTAGGGGTATTAACGAACCTCCACCTAGACGGGATATCTCACGAGCCTGCAATTGAATTATTAGACAATTCCTCGCTCGATACCGAGAGCCATCCCCCGATCACAGAGATTCGCGTTTCGATCGTTCAGAGAAGCTAATTTTTATATCCGGTCGGTTCGAAGAAAGTTAGAGACTCGGTCGAAGAGCTTGGTAAATTGTACGGCGATCGGTGTTGGGAATGCACGAGGTTAAAACCTTCGCCTATCGCTGCAACTAGTACGAAAGTCACGACTCCTCCGTGAGACTTCGGTTTTTAAAACCGACAGATAAGGCGGCCCGTTTAAAGCTTTATTCAATTAACGCGTTCTCCGCGCGAATGGCGTTCGTAATTTCACGAACGGTGGCTGCGATCGCGAGTTATGACGTCTCTCGCAGCCGCCCGTAAAGATTCTGCCGCCTTCTTCTTTATCTAGCCACGAAATCAGCCCCGCTATCCGCGTACGGCTATTCTACGCCCTGTTTACGAGTCGACCGGCCGACGTGCACGCTGATAGCTGCGTGGCAATTGCTCCTCGATCGCCGCCACCATCCCTACGGATAACAGGCAATTCGCCGACTCTATCTTAAGTGCGTCACGGCTGCTCTTAACGCTTAACGCCCACGATTCGTCCAGCTGACCTCTCTAACGAGGGTGTTTCCGTAACTCGCAAAATTCTGGGTTTATTGGTTTCAGGGCAAAGCAGAAGGTGATTTATGGTAGGACATGTCTGTGGTTTACAAGTTTAAATTGCTTCCTCGTTATGCCGAGGAACTTGGAATTAGATAGATAACCTTGGAGTTTCGGCTTGATACGATACGAATATCTTTATACGTATAATTCTTATCGTTTCTACGTATCTCCTTATAGTAGTATACCTTTTTATGACGATGTAATAGTTATCTTTGGATTTCTCTGCGTATAATTTGAAACAGACCTTGAGACAGCCGTACGTACGACCAACGAAACTCTAAAATATCTAGCGGCAGATTCCACCGTCTCTGCCTACAAAATATAGCTCCTAACCGTCTATCTCCAAACCTTGCCATTTATCAACTATACGATCAGATACGGGTCCGTCGTTGAATATTCGCATCGAGATCGAAAAGGTCGATTCTTTGTAGAGGGAAGAGGCACGAATTCCAAGTGGACTAATCGCGATCTCGTGGCTGAAGAGGGCGGTTGAAATCGGAGAGGACGTTGGTTTTTCTGCTTGCTCCCTTTACCTCCATATTTTCTCGGTAAGGATAATCGTTCAGTGGAACGCGCCCGAAATAAAATTTCGCCGAAGCACGTACGAAGAAACTGGTTTCCGGCGAGCAGGCGCCCCTCTCGACGATCTGACTCTTTCTCTCCCTTTCTTCCTCGTTACTTCCCCTAATAAACGAAATTAACTTTCCGCGGACGAGCGACCGAAAAAGCGGTCGCGATCGTCGGAATGCTCGTCCTCCGCGAGCGGATCTTCGCGAGTAGAATCCTTACAAGGATCGCACGCTTACGTGCGTGCCTCGACACTCGGCTGGCTCCAATGACGCCAGTTAAATAAGCCGGCGAAGGACAGCTTTCGCGATTGATCCTTCGTGATAAAGTTTTCTCGTATTTGTAGCTAAACACGAAGACAAGCTAATCCTTTTTACGTTACAGACGGAAAGGCAATTGACTTCCAGGACTATTCGCTTCGGCAATCCGAATGGCGAATTGACAAACTTTCAAACGAGAACACCCTCTATATCTTTGTGAACTTTTCCAAGAATCTCAACGACGCTGGAACCTCTAAATACGAAATAACGCAGTAATCGGGTAATGCGAATTCGTTATGCGTCGTACTACTCGTTGGACGACGAACAAAGCGAACGATCGGAGCGGACTGTCGACGAATTTTCTCGGATGTCTGTTGCCATTGATCGGCGATCAGAAACGCTGAATCGGCACGCCACACGCTCGATTACACGCGTTTATTGCAACGACGTTCGATTAGCACGTTTAATTTATCGAGCAGTTTACACGGCTGAATATGGTGCAGGCCTTTACCGTACCGGAGATATGCTAATGCAACGCGATAGTTAGCCAATATTCCGCTGCTATCCGGCGACTATCACCGTGATCGCGACCGACTATTGCTAGCAATGGGACCGCTCTTTGCCTCGATTCGGTCACTCTCACGCGTTATCGTTCCACCTCCTCTTCCCCTTTCTCGCGATTACCGTTTTCGAGTTAGGAACTGTGTTTTAGGAATTTTTGCTAAACTCCGCTAGATAATTTAATGGCATTATTTTAGTCGCGAAACTGGAATCGAATTTTACGAATAATAATTGTACATTTTTGAAGAGAGAAGTTCGAACGGTTATCGTGGCCGTTTGGTGGAAACACGAGTTCTATCCGATCGTATAAAAAGCGAGAAAAAGGCAAAACGACCTCGACGCTACCGTGCATCGCACTTTCTTGCAAAAGGGAATTGATAAAACGAGTCTCCTTCACCTGGATAATTCAGCTCGCTACGATCCTGTTCGGTTTCCAGCGCGCTTTCACGATTTCTTCTGGATTCCTCTGTAGACCTCGTCGTTTTCCAATCGCGTGTCATCAAGATTCAACGGAAATATTAACGAGACTTGAATTTTGTAGCAGTGAAAGTACCCTATTTTCGAAAGGAACCGTCGGTCCTTCTCCTTTCCGATAAAAATATCCCACGAAACGTCGAGAACACACGAAATCGCTCAACTCGGATACAGGCAAATTGCAACCGACTTCCGTTCACCTTAATCTTCTCGTTAAACGTACGCACACATTTCTCCAGGAAATTATCGCCAAGACGATCGATGCTTCTTACTCGCACGCGATTATCAGTCGTCCAGGCACGCGTATTCCATCGAAGCACATAAAAATCGGCGCGATCGAGAGATCCTTGTAACCGATCGACCGGTTGCATTGAGCAATAATAGAAGCCGTTGAAATCACGAGAGGGACGTGCGTCATCGCGCAATTTGCGCAAGCGACTCTAGTCGACGCCGAGCGTCTTTAATCGCTTAATTGTCGCGGCACGCGACCCTCGCGGACGCTAACCGAGTCTCCTTACCCACTTTTACCTCGACCGGTGACATCGACGTTCAGCGTTTCCCTCACCTTTCACCGCCTGTTACGCACCGTTTTAACGCGAGTTACGAGTAGCGTGGGCCACTGGCCTAGATCAGTGCGTTTCGTGTTCTAACTAAATGCTACGAGCTGAAATTTCGATTGAAATTTGTCGATTCACGTTGGAGAATCGAACGAGGTTCGAGGCCTTGCTCGCAATGATTTATCGCGATTTCGTTGCTGAAACGGATGTGATGTAACGTTACACTTGCATAAATATTATTCCAATATTATTCTAGTTATAGAGTTTTAATAGAAATTAAGAGAATGGAGAATTCCATTGACTGCCGCGTACCTTCGAGAAATTTACATTTAGAATTTTCCTTTTTACCCGCAATTTCTCTAACTTTATATCCGTCTGTGATGCGTACAAGGTTAACTGATCACCTAACGCAACTACGATCGAGCGAACGTTATTAAAAAGGATCTAATCCTATCAAGAAACAAACGCGTGGAATTTCAACGATTCGCGTACAAGACTCGATTGCAGTGGAATCGAACGATCGTCCGAGCATGTTGATCACCGGCATCTCGACAAGGATCACGAGAGTCGTATACGGAATATATCGAACGTTCGCCGTGATGTTATTCCTTTTTTCCCTTTGCTTTTAATGGAATATCCACAAAGGCTAGACGAGTGGACGAGATGGAATCTCGTGGTAAATTCCTGGCGAATCGAAGATGGCCTGGTTCCACGTAAAATTTCCTACCGCCACGGTCCGACTCACCGAACCGATGACCCAGTGACGTGCTCAACAAAGACCGCCTCATCCTGCGGCCGGTTTTTCGCGAAAGGCACGCGGTAAACCGAAATGACAACTTGCCCGTCACGATCAGACCAAGCAAACCAAAGCCGAACGTTAAGGACGTATCTCTTTTTCACATTGTCCACGTTATTGGAAGAAATCCTACTTTCTAGGCGATATTTTTACACGAAAGGATGAATAAGCCACGCTTTGGTACTCTGAATGGTACTATTAAGGATGCTTAAAAATAAAAAGATTAATCTTCTCGCTGTGAGTAAGAGTATTTCTGGTCTTTCTCGTCCGTTTCCTTTTTTAGAAGTTATAACGAGCACGATATCGAGTTTTTCTCTTCGTTTCGACTTTCTAAAGGACCATTCAACGCGAACTGCCCTCGGTGGATCTCAATTGACGCCGCGTTAAGCATCGTTTATCAGGCTAGATTAATTATCTGTCATGAGAAGCGTTAACGCACAACGCTTTCACTTACTCTTCGACGACGTGAGGCCGGCCTTAGTAGCCCAAGACTTTTACAATTGCACCGTGACATTCTTTTTAAAGGATGCCGTATGTTATCTCGTTTAATGCCTTCGACCCGGTTACCACCAGATTACCTTGTCGTTCAAAGCTGCCTCGCTCGTTTATTTTTACGACGGAGGCCATCGTCGGCGTTATTTACAACGCTGCTAACCCCTAACTGGAAAATATACTACGCGCCCTACTCTTTGAAATTCTTACGGGCAGCCGACGAGACTCGACAACTCGGCGCAATTAGCGCAAAGGGTTATATCCAACACGGTACGTTGAAACGTCGATCCCAAGTTCTGTCCATTACGAGAGACGCTTCAACGCTGTGATACGAATATCCAAGTTTCTGTAACTACGTGTAATTGTTCGTCGATCGATTCGAATCAAAAGTCACGAGAAAGAGTATCGCGTCGACTAGTGAAAGTCGTAAGAAGATTTAAAATTGTTAAATTCTTTTAGAAATATCGAGTTCGTGCATCTGTAGGGTTTCGTAATCCCAAATGTCGCCAAAGTAATCACTTTGACCCATAACTACGAGGTTTGCTCTTGTTCGTAGAAAAAACCATTCCAATCCCTCGCTAATTAAATCAACCGTCGGCGAACCACGCCTCCGATCGATACGAAACGCACGAAAATCCTGGAACGCGATTAAAATTGTCGCGTTTAATTACGCGAAGCAGCCAATCACCTCCGATGACGGTAGGGCGCGGCTGAAGGGTGTGCCAGACAGCGCCCTGACGCGTCCCGCAGTAACACCAGAAAAGAAGGAAAAGAAAAACAGAGAGAGAGAGAGAGAGAAAGGAAGAAGGGAAAAAAGGTACACAGGAAAGAGGTTCGAAATCAGAAAGAGAAAAGAAGAGAATGGAGGGTTGGGCAGCCGTATTGGGAAATCCATTGGCGGAGGACAGATGGCTACGAGACGGATAGAACAAAGGAGAAAATGTGTCTGGAATGACAACGACTGTTGCAACGATTGCTCGGGCCCATTGTGTTTGCTTAATGCCTGCCGCGACTTTAATTGTCGATTGTCGATCGCTGTTCGCTTAGGAATTTTACTTAACCTCCATTGACACGCTTCTGTTTGTTTCACGGAAGAAATGATCGCTGATGGATTCGAGCGATTATCGTTGCCGATGAGAAGGATGCGCGATTCGAGGTTTGTCGAAACGCGTTATCGTTCGTGAGTCACCAAGTATCGAATACTTTTAGGGACAAGAATGAACGAACAAAGTTAATACTCGTTAATCGTTTAAAATCAACGAGCATCTGACGATTTGACCGGATTACAGGTGTTAAAGACAAAGAGAAGCTAAGGGTTGAAAGCGTAGGTACATGAAAGTAAGATTTTAATAACATAATACAAAGGCAGCGAATCGAAACTCGATACTCGATGAAACTCATCAGCTAATCGCCTAGATATTATAATAGAATCTTGAAAGGGGGTTGGAAGCCTGCACTCTGACATTCAACCAAGCGAAACTATCGATCTTCTTGCAGCTTCTATCCAACCGTATCCGAACGATCGCTTTTAAGACGATAGAGTCTTAAATCTGTACGAAGTAATTCGCGACATATTAACAAATTCGAATAAAATCGGAAAGAAACTGGGGAAAGAGATCGTTGGAATGAAATTTTCCGAACGAACGAACTCACTGATCGCATCGAATCACCGCTCGTACGCTTTTCTCTGAAAGTATCCACTTTACCGTTTCATCCATTGTACGTCATTATCGTCCTACGCAATGAAACAACAATTTTCCATGACGCACGAAGAAGTACGACTCGCACGCGCGCAGTGAAGCGTATTTCTCGGTCAGCGTCGCGAAATTTCTCTAAATCGACGCTGCAGACTTTCTAACATGCATCACGGCTGAAAGAGGTTATCCGCCGCGAATTCAACTAATTGCACGTGTTTGCGATCTGGTTAACGGGCCGATAAAAAACGTGGTCGCGCGTCGCTGATCTCGCTGCCCCTCGCTCCTTCCTTAGCCGTCTCGCTCGCGCGAGCCATCGAAAGTAACGCGGAAACTGGCCTGTCTTTTCTTCTCTTCCTTCTTTTTTCTTCTAACTACATGTTGTCTGACAATTACGAAACGTGAAAACTTCAAGATCAAAGTTTAATCGATGAAAACGTAAATTTTGTATAATTCGATCTTAGACAGATATTTAATAGACGACGTGAAGGATCGTAAAACGAGATACGAGATTAAATTCGAGCGATAATGCGAGTAGAGTGGTGCGTCGCGGATTCGAGCATCGCGGATGGTAAATTTTAAGCGGTGTAATTTACAGATACTTAGCAACGCGTTTCGAGGCTCTGCGGAACATGATGCAACAGAGTTTCACACCGTCGAATAATCATCCTCCAATTTGTTTCACATCTCAACAATTTCATGCCACCATGGGCGTGTATCATCTGCCTTTTTCTTCTAGTGTACACAAAAGTTTTTACCGCTATCAGTACAAGCTCCATGTCCTCGAGAAATTGCATTAAATCCGTGATCTATCTTAACAGTTGCCCCCTAAACATTTTTCCATTCTACGATCAATTTTTCTCGCGCGCTCCATACAACGAAATTAATTTAGTCGTTGCGAAAGTACGTTGAATCCTGCAGAAAATATTATTCGATCGAACGCATGATATTGCAAAGGAACTACGAGCTATTACAATTTTGTTCGATATCAATCGCAACGATAACGACAATAATCGAACATATCCGTTCGACCGTTAGGAAAGAGATTGGAATGACGTTGCGAAGAAAGTTCGTAGAACGACGATGATCGACCACGTTGATTGCCGAAAGTTCTCGCTCGTGCACGCTCGCCAGAAACTCTAGACTCATTTTGCGAAGAGGAAAGGCAATTGAACCTAGTCCCTTAAATCGTCTAGAACGAAGTGGTCGGGACGTTTCGTCGCGGATACTTACGAGCGTGGGTCACGAACACGCAACGCAAAGTCGCCGACTCCGTAGGAATTTCTCTCCCGTCTGTCACGCGAAACCCAAGAAAAACTCACGTAAATTTCGTTTCACGCTCTTTATCCACCGATCCCTGGCGTTCCATTAGCGCACTGGGTAAATAATAGCGAGTAGCTTCGCGATCGCCCGATCTCGTTTTTGCCACACTATTCGCCAGAGAGTTCTTCGTGCACGAGGCTACAGGATGAAATCCAATGAACCTTTCCGAGCGTTCGCGTTGCTCTTGCATCGGAACAGATAGGAATAGAAGTTTTTCTACGGCACGCTGTACGTTGAGAGAAGTTTTAGAATTTCTACTCGTAAAAGAATAGTTGGAAGTAGAGCGTGTTTTCAGACAGTGTTTCCGCCATTAACTAGATAATGTATAACAAAGATAACGCAAAGACAATGTAGAGACAGTGTACCTATTCTGTAGGATAAATGCAAGACGATGAGCGAGCAAATCGATCAATTTCAGAATCTCAAAAGAAAGTTGCGGTAAAATGCCGCAGGACCAACGTAGGTCGTTCAACATCGATCCTAGGTTGTTTGTTATAGACTCTCTAACAACGCTGGTTTACAGTTACGTCGAGCATAGTTCGATAGCGAGACAAAGCTGAAAGCGAAGACACGTTCGAATCAGTTTGCATAGCAACGTCCCGGCTCATCCTGGCTGCCTGTTTCCCATTTGCAGTGCCACGAATGCCAATCCCACACACGACAAGCCGGGATACACCGGCCAAGGATTCACTTTCTCGTCACGTATCAATAACGTCTGTCGTTCGCTGCCACGGCTTCCTTGTACCCCGTGTTTAAAGGCGAACCAGAAAAAAATCCGGCTTTCCTTTTGTCGTTCGTGGACAATGCAACAGAGACTTGTTGCGAAACCGAACATCTCGAGCTTTTTAATTCGCCTGGTTAGATGGCGATCGTTTGTATAAGACTGACACTTGAATGTCGGGGACCATGTTCGCTGACACTGGCCTCCATGGTTACCTCGATCATTGATTTCTTCCACGGCATACGCGCTGGGATTCGCCGGTGTCAGTGATCTTTCGTCCAGGACTACAGGCTTAGACGCGTCGAGTCGCGAACTTTAGAAAACCTACGAGCGTTTGGATTCTCCGAACAAAACGCTCCCTTCGTAATTCAATTTTTAATGCTTTCATAGACATAGAAGAGATCTATTACCTTCGTTTACCATAGAAACTAGTATTGTTCTAAGATTATTCGACAAAAGCGGCATCGACATCGTTGAAAAATTCCAAATATCCGAAATATAGTTTAAGGTATTGTATGGTTTCAAAGGTATGAAATTACGAAACTGGTCGTGCCGAGTAACCGAGGAATTTCGACATCCGAAGGAATGCAGGGAAATCAGAAATTCGAGCACGTTCGGTATTTTTAAAGAGAAAAGGGTTGCGAGGGGTGAATGAAAAGCTGCGCGATCCGAAGATTCGCGGGGCAATAGCACGAAAATCCGAGCGCCGTGGAGTGGCGTCCGTGCAGCGAATGGCAATCCCACGCGCGTACAGCGTAACAAAGGCTCGACTTTCTCGTCACGTATCGATAATACTTTGTCAAATCGTGTGTCGGTGCCGAGGCACTTCCTGTTCCTTCCTCGACCCGCTTGCACTCGCTCCTCGTTATTTATGCGTCACAGTCTCTATAGAAATATTATGTCGTTCGTCGGTCGTTCACCTCCTGCCTCGCCTCTCTCCTTCCACTCGCAATTTTTTTTCTTCTTTTTCCTTCGAATCATACGTTCCTTTCTCACGGATTTAATTTTGCTCGATTTTGCGGACATTCTTCCTCGTACGATGTTCTTTTATGATAAAACACCAAGATCAACTAGTTTAAAACGAACAACGAATCGATAAGATCTACCACTACAGCATTACGATATTTGTACCATGGAAATCGAAATTGGAGACACGCAAAAAAGAAGATTTTACCCATACGTTTATAGGAGTTGTGTAAAGTAGAAGAAAAAGAAACCGTGAAAGTGAAATAAATATTCACGAAATGGAATCGAAGATACGTTCGACGTTTCGTTACTCATAAAAATTCCGTACGCATTCCCGTTGTTAACCGAATATCGAATGATTCCTGACAACTTTGGTTACAAACACTTGGTACGTAGTTGAAGTGGAATTCCAGTCGCATCGAAACCCAGCTATGCAAATTTCGCACAACGTACGAAAATTCCTATGTTCGGGTCAACGGAATGGATCGCGGTCACGTCGGTTCTATTTTTTTCAACGAGACTACTCGATGTAGCACGATAAAAAATACGAGTAACGTGTCATTGAAGATTATGTAACCTAACTAGAGTCTAATACCAACCGGTATTCTCACTTATGATTCAAGTATACCGGTCGAAGATCGAACAGCCTTAAACCGTGAAGAACATGGTCGAGAAGAGAAGCCTATTCCTTATTAATCGATGAATAAGCGATTCCGCGTTACGCAGGTCGGAACCGAAGGAAACGAAGAAAGCGTAAGGCAAACGGCCTCGAGCTGTCGATCGAGACCGCTAAGAAGGTCTCGGCTGGCCGATACGCAGTTGCATGAAGACACGAACGTCGTCGTACAAGCTTTTGCGCAAGAGGCATAATTATGGTGGAAGAGGAAGCGAGCCGAGTGCGTTAGCACACGTAGGACGAGCGTTGAACGATGAACTTGACACTGTGTGCCAGGGAAACGGGAGAGATCGTATGTGCCTACCACGGAGAAAGAAAGAACGTGTATTCACGCGTGTGCGCGTGTCACGGAGCTCTGCTGACCGCCTACCCATTTTCCCCGCGATTTCTTTCCGTTCGTCGGATAAACGACGTTGTCGCCTGAACCGAGAAATCCCTTTCTCGCTTATCTCCCGCCGCGAAAGTGACGAAATATTTAAGTGCATCGTATGGAACCGCTTTCTCGATGTTGCTAGATAAGTATTGGAAAGGAATCGTAAATCGTCAATTTAGAAATTCTACTGGAAGGGCTAACTTTGCCTCTCTTTACGGTGTCGCTCGTAAACCGGTGTCTATACGGTTTCGCGGATCCGTGAGAAGAACATAAGAGTCTTATCGAAACTTACGACTCAATAGGAAATCAATTTTCTAGTATAGAATTCTTTTTAACACACCTTTGAAAATCAATGCGAGAAAGATTCCTTTCACGATACAATTTTCTTTTGCTGCGATGTAAAACACTCGCTACCGTCTCGCCGCCGTAACTGCGTTTTTTAATTAATAATTTAGAGATTTTATTTGGTAGTCGTGATAGCCGGAGGAATTGATGCGACGACGGAGATCCGCGACGTTTATGAACGTTAAATGGAACGGTGAGAACGCGAAGATGGAGATACGGGGCAAACTTTGGCTTCGAGCGAACACATCGTCCGCGTAACGCTGACGCGTCGGACGATCACCACGGCATGACGTATTAAGATCGCGAATTAAGATAGACGATGAATCCAAGGCGAGCGGTAAAAGATATCACACGCTGCTCGTTCGTGTCAGTTTAGCATGGAACACGCGGGAGAATCGGCCTTCTGTTTCTCCTTACTCGCTCGACAATTGCCTGTTAATGCGGCTTTATTCCCGTGATAAATTGCACAGACAAAAATTTAATTGCATTTTAAAATCTACGTCAAACGCTTTCGTAAACCGACCGTTCCTCCGTGACAAATATCGCTACTATAAAAATACAGACTATTAAAAGCTTCGGCATATTTCAGTCGAAATATTCCTCTGCTAATGAAATCTCCATTAATTATCGACCATCGTACAGCCATCGTAAAGATTATTATTGCGAGCCATTATTATCCAATATCAGCATCCTGTGGATTAAATAACAACCTGTTACGAGACCTGTAAAATCGTCAGATTACGAGACAAAGAAGGAAATGGGCGAATCTGGAACGAGTCCTGGCCTCGTGAATGTTTCTTATGTCTACTGGAACGCGGTTAATAAACTCGAATAATAATCGATCGTGTCGCGAGCTAATCGGTCCATCGATCCTCGATACTGGATCAATTATTTTTGCAACGATTATCCAACCGTGAAATACATGGAATTATAGCGGTGTCGTCGCGTGTCGAAGAAGGAAAAACGGATGCCTCGGTTTCTACAATATCTCCGACTTGGCTGAAAAATCCTCGAAACAGGATATCTGCTAAATAAATGGAGAGGAACGGGCGCCGTAAACGCGTTGAATGGAATCGACGAGGCTCGAAGCGGTCGATCTCCGGCCGCGTCTCACGAGTCACGAAAATTACTGCTAATAATTGCTAATGATCGTGCACGAACAAAGAGGGACCGTTAGGTTTCGGCTGTAACGACGGCGTGGAGCGGTAAAACGTTAGAGGCGGCCGCGTTTATATGCAAATTCGAACCTTCTCACGTCGAACGATCGACGACGCCGATTTCCTACGTACGCCGTGGAAAGGGAAAAGGAGGAGGGAGGGGGCAGGGCGAAAACGAGACACAACCGAGAGCCGAGGATTATTATTCAGATAGCGAGAGAACGTCGATCTATCGGCGTTCCTCGATCACCAAGCCACGATCCATTAGTTATGCAACGCGTAAGTCTACGTGCAACGTCCCGTCGTTTTTACTGACGAACCGGCTGACGAATAAATTAACCATGAGACCGTGCAGATAAACAATTCGCGTTTTTGTTTGAAGATGCAGGACAGCGAACTGTCCAATATAAAGCGTGATTTATGGGTATTATATAACGCGAGTTTGTGTACCGTGATTTATAAACATTACGATGTCGTTGGAAGTTCATTTTCACGGCAACGTGTTTCTTACGGGATTGTGATTACAAGGGATGAGCGTACAGCCTGCGATCAACTTAGTACCTATTCTTTGACAAAGCTTCCGGACGACGCGATGAAATCTATCTTCCGCGTATATCAGAATATGTATATAATTACGCTGGTTTATGGTTCTGGATGATCGTACATTTTTCTACCAAGATAAAGCATCCGATGTTCTAAAGTATCCGATAGTCGAAGTCTACATACGTCAGTAGCTGTCTAAGCCAACTTTCACAAACAAAGGAAAAAGAGAAATGGGAAGGCAAGCTACGAGACAAACGATAAGAAACATAATAAACGTAAGAAAATCCTCCAATTCTTCCGATCTGCTCGGACTAAACTCAGTCTGTAGGAGATTTGTCTCTTTTCTAAAATCGATCCTTCGAAATCGATCGTTTAACGGCACGTCGAGATTTTCTCGCTCGAAAAGAGAAAAAGTGGCGTACGAGGGTATTTTTTCACGTGGAAAGTCGTGAAAGTAGCAAGCAGTAAAACTATCAATTGCCACAGGTCAGAAACGTCTGGCATAGACACCGAGTGACGATGCCTCGAGTCTGTCGAGGCGCGGTATCATTCTACTTGGAACGGACTGAGAATCGCGGCACTGTCAGTGGCAGCACGACTATCGTTCACCGAAATTGAAATCCGCTCGTCGGTCAGCATTAGTCGTGGCTCGTTACGCGGCTCGTCCGTACGAATCAATAAGCGCGCGAGGGCACGCTCCGCGCGATAATAAGCACGTGTCCGGGGTGATTAAGTGGCCCTAAGCGGGGCCGTTTCTCCGCGTCTGGCTGATAATTTTCGCTCGGGTCTGCCGCTCGCACGGGCAAAAACCCGCGCAAGTAAAGACCACGGTGGAAATCTCCGAGTGGCACTGACCAAGGGGAAACGCACCGGGAGAACGCACGCGTGACTGCGTGCCGCGCCGCCGCACCACGCCGGATGTGTTTCCTCCAGCGGCGACTAACAGGGGAACTTACAAAACCCAGGTCTTCCATGCGTTCTCGCATCGAAAATATACCGCGGAAAAACTATCGATAAAAGAAAATTGATAATGTCCTGAAAAAAGAATCTTTTTATCGATGCTTGACGTTAGTCTTCTTTCCGCCTGGGAGTAACTTTGGCGTTAAATGATATCGAGTGGCGGAACGTTCCAGTTATTTTATAACCGAACAGCGAGCGAAACGAAGGAACCTCGACGATCGTCCAGCGAATTAGACGTTGCTCGACTATTTAGAAGTTTCATTCTCGCGACGATCGACTCGCCACCGAGAATTCTTTGTCGAGCAAATGTTTGCCAGCGACGGATCACCGGTGTGAATACCGTTTAAATAAAGTGGGAAAATATTTGACGTCGACAAACCGACGGTGTACGTGGATCGGTTGGCGGAAATACTTTCGCTGCCTGTGACTGCGCTCCAGGAGAATGGCCGCTGGATAACCGAGCTCGACATTGAACCAAATACTTTCGTCGAAACTTTTCCGTTCGTTATATTCATCCAATAATTCGATAACTCGAACGAGTTCGTAATAAGTGACTGGCGAATTAAGAATTCTCTGATGTAACGGAAAAATATGGAATTAATTTCTCAGAAATTAATAAAAAATAATAATATCCAATGGACGATAAGATCGCGCGTAATGAACGTTCATCCGGTTAAACACACGTCAACGAATAAGAACAATTTCCTTTGTACCAGATAATTTATTATATAATGGTATGCATTATTATTAGGATATTATTCACTTATACGAATCGATCGATCCTGCCGTGGCCAATTATACAGTGGCAGGAAGGATGTAGCGTGTAGTAACGCGTTGTGCTTCTCGAACGCTTCGTAAATTGGTTGGAAACGTCTTGCAGCCATATAGATCCGATTGTTACCTTTCGAACGAATCCGCTGTTAAGATGCAACGCGAGCGAGATCTTTATCCGATGTTTTTCATTCGGCGAAGCCAAGGGAACCGTATTTGATAATTAAACACAGCGATCATGAGTAAGGCAAACAACAGATTCCAATGGGAAAGTGAAGGGGAGGAAAGGGGAAACGATTCAAGGTAAGGGGAGAAAGGAAGATGATCTCACGCGTAGCAAAAAGCGAAGAGATCGCGAACGCGAAGAACACGAGAGCGCAATTACATGGCTGATAGAGTTTAACGACTGAATGCCAAATTGTGCGAGCCAACTGCGAGGAAAACAAATCGATTCGCGGAAACTGGTCGCGATTTTTCCAGCCCTCATCTCGAAACCGATCGTGTCAATCTGCAGAATAAAATTCAATTAGCTGACGGTTCTTCGAATGGAACGCTAATTGTAGAAGACGATCGAATTAATTGCCACTGAGCACCGATTGTGATCGTTAACCGGTGATTTATGGCCGGAGCGTACGTCGATGTTTCCTTGCCGGCACAGTGATACGACGAGCTCCGAGGTTGAACAGTGTCTTACGCGTGTATGCCGTGGCGTATGAATTCGCGAGGAAAAGTAATTAACCCATTAGGAATGGAGCAATGAAATAACGCATAAAAGTTACAAGTTAAAAATATAAGTGGAACGTTAACCCTTAACGGATTAAGTTCGCTTAATAGGTTCTAGCTCGAATGGAATCAGAGATTTTTAAAAAATAGCAGAAGTGGAGCAACATAATAGAGCAGTTTCGCGGTCGATAAATTCTCTCTAATAACGGTGTAAGAAGGCAGTGAAAGTTTGCTTTTCCAATGGTGTACGTAAAAGGCTACTTACGCTCGGTTTAATGAAACCACAACAAGACAACAGATGTTGGAAACAAAGATTTCAAAAGTATTTAAAAAACCAGTGAAAACGCGAAGAAATGGCGATAAGTCGAGCGGGATATCGTTTCCATCGTAAAAATTCTGTGTTCGACGATTGAAGGGAGTAGCATATAATCCAAGAACGAGTCGCGGTCGAGTAAATGGACCACGAACTCGATGTAACGACGCGGTGATAATATCCAGTTACACGGATGCGCGAATTAGTAATTTGCAATTTACGGACGCGACAAATTTCCAGAGAGTGTCTCGATGTTCGAGCCTTTGATGGCGATCACGCGACACTGTCTCCTATCTTCTTACGCTTACGTTGAGAAACAACTTTCAAAGAAATAAAAACACTGAACATTACATGGCGACTCAAGGCTGATCCCTTTTTAAGTACCTCGAGATTTCTTTTCATTTTCCATTTATAATTACTGTATATAGTATACTTATAGGAAAAACTAACAGATCTTTGCGACACTTCTGGAGTCTCGTAATTTGAAGACTACTCACACATACGTATGATAGACTGGTATATATCTATAACTCATAAAGCAATCGACGATAAAAATAGACGTCTCGCCTCTAAGATCCGAAGGATTTGTAACATGCATGGCAGCCAGCCGCATACAAATTGCAACATAACACGAATTATAGAAACGATTCCACGTAAGTCAAGAATTCTTTTCGAAACGCGCACCGTCTCATACTACGAATATATAGAACTTGTGTCAACGTAAAGGATCTAATAAACACCCTTCTTTATCCGTTTCAATTTCCATCGGACTTAATTTTCAGATTTCGTTATCTTCCAGCTTTTTCCTTCTCTTTTCTTCGCACGTCCTTTTCCTATAAACGAGAACGCGGTCAACTCTTTCGATTTAAAGTTATACACCGCGGCAATGGAGCTGCTCGTCTACCAGCGCCGAGCAACCGAATCAAAGCGACCGTCGATAAAATTCTTCAAGCGAGGGAAAAAAAAGGATCTCTTGGACATTTGCATAAAAAAGCTGTAACCGAGGATCTGTTGGTCGTGCCTTCGCGAAATCACGAGGCTAGCTTGAAACAAACGGCAGAGAGAAAGAAGCGGAGACGCGGTTCGTCGAACTTTTTCACGATGTAACCGTCTAATTAGCGTCGGCGTACAAAGTGAAGTGGCGCGTATACGTGACGTCACGTATTTACAAATAATTGTCGCGTAGGGGAAAGCGAGTATCGTCACGTTCGATGCCACTGTGGCCTGTTCGTTCGCCGTCTTGTAATTTTATTCGCGCGTTGCAATGGTATTCCTGATGACGCCAACGATCGGCTATTCTTCAGGGATACGCATTCTCCTTCATCTACGTTGCTTTCATCTGCGATCTTCGTCTTGATTTTATCGTTTGTTTCAAGAACACGATTAGAATTACAGGATTAGACGTACGTACACCGTTAACTATTTACCGCTGAACGAAAATCGAGTAGCAATATTACGATAAACTGTGAGCTAGAGAAAACAGAATTTTTGAAATTTCAGTACCTTGATTGGGATTCTAGTCGGTTTGGTTCATCAACGATTGGAAACAGCATCGATCCAAGCGTGTACTCGTTTATGGTACCGCGATACACGAGGCAACATATGCTAACCGTGTCCATTCTGCTTGCAAACGCGATCTCCATCACGCTAAAGTGCGTGTCGAGATAGGAGAAAAGAGAACGAGACGCAATTACGCAAACGTGGTTTTATCGTCGATTCATTCGATCGGCTATCTGCTACGCAATCTTGGTCGTTCGTTACGGTACTTTCTTTTGGACTTTCTCGTTCTAACGACGATCTACTAAAATATATTCATCGTAAGTAAAACCGTAGGAAACGATCAGAGAAATTTACCGAAAATTCTTTCGTTCGTGCAAAACCAGTCGGTGCATCCGTTGGATCGGATGTCAGGCAGTTTGGAGTCGAGGATAAAATCGTGGTGGATTTTATAAATGCTCGTACACTGATTCTCCATTAAGAAGAAGCAAAAAAAAGTAAAGGATGCGCTTGTAATTATCGAGAAACCAATTAAACACTCGAGCTTGTGCCCACGAACGCTGCACTTCCTGTCTACGCGTGTTTTGCATTAATTATTTCGTCGGTCTACGTTCTCGCCATTAAACGACACTTACAAACGTAGATCGTAGCAATCGCTAAGTACTATAAATACATAGCAAAGGCTGTACAATTCCTACTAGACCAATCGAGTCGTCATTAATATCCAATACGACTTTGGTTAATTATCCTGCTACATTTTTCCCTATTATTTCAACAATTTTTATCCAAAGGCGAGTGCTAATAATCGATTAAACGTAGCTCATTATCGCCCGATAACATATTAAAATTCAGTTCGCCTCTTGCTGGCTATTAATCGCTCGTGTTGTAAACGAACGAGTAAAAAGAAGTCGAACTGGAATAAAGAACGTCCTGGCAACGATTAAATTTGATAAATTAACAATAAGAGACCAGGTTAGCTAGATTCGATCAAGGTAATACGCGCAACAGAAGAATCTGTCTGACAAGGAAGTATCTACGCGTCGCCTTTCTCGTCGCTTTCGCGACTCACCGACACTCTGAAATTAACACGATCGCGGAACGTATCTTCTCCGATGGACAAGGATTCGAAAGTTTCAATGCTACCCGGACGCGATTCACGCGCGATTCAACGAGGTCGAAGCTAAGTTTATATCGCGAAAGATGGTTAAAGTTATTGATAAATAAAATATACGCGTATCTTTCAAGCATCGCATCCTTGAACGTTGGAAAATCCATTAAGAGCTTGTCGATGCGCGGATGAAGAGATCCGCCTCTGAAAATGTTAAACTCGTTAGGATGACTCTAGCTTTAAGTGTGCGATGATGTCGAGAGTGGTAGAATCGAAGACCACCTTGGTTAAAGTTTTAAACGAGATAACGACAGATCTTTGGAGAAACTTTGATTTTATTCGTTTCGTCCTTGTAGAAGATAGTAATCGAAATACCGTGAAATTCTAATTCGACAAATTTACGACGAATTCTCGATGCGTTGGCTATTTTTCACGACTGAAACTCGAATCAGAGTAACATACGTTAATTAACAATAAAACCAAGATAATAGGAACGTTTTATCAGAAGGAATGGGTCGAGTGGCGCCGTTGAAGGGACGCAACACTCTACTAATTGCAGCTAATTACCACGCCGATAACAGCGATCGCGGATACCACTGGTGGTTCGGCTGGAAACGCCGAGTATTACCAGCACGGTTATCAAACTCGCAGTCTATATAGCATCGGCGTGGCGTACATAAATCGAAGCGAAGAGCTGGCGGAGATGCGCTTCCACGTTGCGCGAGCTCGACGACTGAAATAGAGCCGCGTCGCGAAACTAGTTTTTACCGTAAATCCGCGGAGTAGAGGAGTCGGAAGAGTTGTCGCGCGACGACACCGAGGAAAAGAGAGAGACAGCCCGCAAACTCGATCACGAACACGACCTTCCGCGACAAAGGGACTGTCCTACCAACGCAAAAATATAACCAACCAGGTCGCCGAGCGCCGTTCTTCCCCTGTCTCTCGAAATAGTCTTGATAGATGTGGAATGGAGAATTTGGATCGTCTGCACGCGACGATTATATTCTCCGACGAGAATCGATACTACGTAAATAACAAATATCCTCCAGGAACTCGAAGTTGGAAGAAATATAATCTGGTGAAATTTTTTACCCTCAAGATTCTATTCGGATTGATCGGCCTATTTGCGTTCAAGTAATTCGAGATTGCCTTAGCTATGTGAACTTGTCATTCGCTCGACTTGAAATACGCTTTTCGATGAAAATGTCAAGCGAGGAGCACGCTCGATCCTCGAAATCGCGAAAGCACGTACATCGAATTCGACGACTACGATGATTTCCAGTCGAAATCTTCCAACGTCTCTTCTAGCAGATTTTCATCAAATTTAACCCGTCAAACTATCCGAGTGTGATAGCACGATTATAGTAAAAGGACTTGATCCCTGATCGTCGCGTCTTCCGAGTCGAATCATACGAGCCGATCGATTCCAGGTTCGAGATACGACGGCTCGCACCAGCCAGGCTCTGATCACGCTCTCCATGAGCGTAGCCGTAGTCGGCTCAAGGTCGCGGACCGCCAGTAGGGGCTGGATGCACGGACTTGTCAGTGAAGACTAGCCTTCAGGCTGTAGACATTGGCGCATTTAAGTTAACCGAGCGACTATTTCGTTCGCGTATACAGACCGGGGCCACGACAGACGAGCAACTGTTTCATTTGAGTAATTAATTCGACGTAACGCACGGCGATTCGCGTTGCCCGGTACCACGAGCGAGAACGTGAAATCGATCCGGTTCATTGAACCTCGAAGGATGAAGGAGCTGCCGCGTCCCGACGTATTCCGGACGAAACGTTCGGGGCGAGACGATCCGATCGAACCAGATGCGACAACAAAGGGACGCTGGACGATCTTGAAAGTGAACCGAGCAGTTCGCAAAGGGATCTCCAAGTTGCTTTTCAAGTAATCGAAAAAGAGGGAACACAGAAAGGAGACGGAAAGCAGAAGCGGTGGAAGAAGAAGAGGAAGAAGAAAAGAAGGAGGAGGGGAAGAAAGAAGAGGAGGAGGCGGAGGAGGAGGGAGGAAAAGAGAAGGCGACCACCGTTGTCCCAAGCCATTGATCTCGAGTCGGTCGCGAGAGGGATTGCTACTTTTTCACCGGCGTTTCCACTTCTCCGTGGTACGTCTGAGCGTCGACTGGAAGAAGCTGAGTCGATTAACCGAACATAAATACATCTGTTGGGGCTGGCGAGTGGTAAACGTGGTCGACGTCGAGTGGCGAGCGCGGCGATCGCATCCTCTCGATATTCGCCCCGCATTTCCCGTGCATCGAGGATGCGCAACTCTTCGCGAGTCTGCGAAAACCAAGCAAAAAAAAAGAAAAGTACGCGCTTGATCCTGTTTCGTTTGCACGTCATTACACGTTGCAATGAGGAATTATTATTGCCCTTGATTTTTACCGAGCTGCTTCCAGCCGCGACTCTCGTTATCCGCTTTCCATTCCTACGATCGTTGCCTTATGATAATTTCCAACGCATTCTGCCTCGTCTACTCCTTCGCGGTAAGCGACGAGAAGACCGCTCGTCTTTACGAACTTATTGGATAACATTCAAAGTGGAAAAATATGGAACGCGCATAACAGATAATATGCAAAATACATAAGACGTACAGAATAAAATACTTCGGAAGAAACATATTTTTATTCAGATTCAAGGTACTAAATTGCAGATCGTTTTTCCTTGTAAATACTGTTCGATCCACGATCCGTGTCGAGTTACGATGGTTGTTGCATATTTTTCGATATCTCAGCCATTCACCAACGTGGATCGTGAAATGCATGGAGAAGGTCCGAAACGCGAAAGAAAGCGAAAGGGTAGGGTAATTTGGAATCAGAGTCCGGTTTTTCGCGGATAAAAACAAAAACGTAATAAGAGCGCCCGTGAAAAGAGCGACGCGCGTCCGCGAGCACGCGCGCCCGCGCAGCCCGCGCGCAGGAAGCTGCGCCGTGCAAAAAGGCAGAAAGCAATCACGATCAGGCCCGAATATGGACGAGTAAGGTCAGGGTGCGAACGCAGCTGAGAACGAGGAATGCCATTACGCGCGTTTCGAAGTCGCCGCTGCAGCACACCGCTCCTCCTCTCTACCTCTCCCTCCTTACCCTTGTACTCTTTCTTTTTGGCAAAGGTGTTCTTCCAATCGCGACGCTTCTCTACGAGACTTGCCTTTCCCATCCAACACTTGGAACTCTATTTTCCAAAGATTTGGAATTCTATTCCGTAATATGGAAACTTGGAATTCCACTTCGTTAGTACGAAAGTGAGTTGAATCCAGATAAGATATAAATAGGAACTTGGTTATTGATATCGTAAAGGTCTAGGCCGAGTTCTGGTCGTATATAACGAGGCGAACCTCGAAGAATGCTCTTATGAAATGTCAAGGCTACTTCTTTCCTCACTCCAACGCGAGTTTCCAATTCATTCGCCAACTTCAAGGTTCGAGGAAGTTCGTAAGTATCGGTGGATTCGCGTTCCAAATTGAATCGAAGCTCGCGCAACCGAACGAAATTCTAATTATAGCGGATCAATGGTGAAAAAATTAAGTAGATCCTGCAAAACCTGCCAAGAACGACGACCAAGAAAACCAGCGTACTCGACCTAACAACCACTTCCTGGCCAGTTTCTCGATCCCATTTCATCTTCGCCTCCTATACACATCGTACGATTCAAGCTAAATCCTGCAAAGAATTTTCCAATTCATCGAGACGACGGAAACGGACGGTACCTCGGCAAATCATCCTCGCCACCGTGTTACGTGCGGTCGCTTATTTAAGAGCGTGGCGAGCGCTATGCGCTGGATATATCTCGCGTGTTTCGAGCCGTGGTGCGCAACGCTCGGTTCGCTCGGAGCGCGCGCACGGCGCGGCGTGCATCGCAATGCAGCGCAGCCAGCATAAAACAAGCTGCCATACATGGGGCGACCGTCAGCCGACTCCGGGTTATAGCAGGACCAGCTCGCTTCGAGCTCCGGAGCAAGACAGAAGGGAAACGATCGAACAGAGACGGCGAGAGGCAGAGAAAGAAAGTAACGTCGAAGGAGGAGGAGGAGGAGGAGGAGGAGGCGGCGGTGGAGGAATCGAAGATCGAAGGAGAGGAGAAACAACGTTAGACTTAACAGAGAAAGAAAGGAAAGACGAGATGTTAGAGACAGAATGAGTATCCGAGGAGAAAGAAAGAGTAGACGCAAGGAATCGAAGATCGACAGAGAGCCAGAGAGACTCGTGGGGCGAAGAAAAGGACTACGATGGAGCGAACGAGAGAACCAGCGAAACGAGAGGAAGAGGATAGGTAGAAGACAGAGGGGAAAGAAGAAGAATCGGAGAGAGGAAGGGCGGAAGGACAAGGAGAGAAGTCTGGAGAGTTGGTGCAGCAGCGTGTTATCCACGGCTACACGCGCACTCTGAGACCGTATTCGTGAAACCGGGCCTCTCGAGATAAGCCAAGCTCGCTCCTTGCGAACGAAGCACATGAAAAGGTCTCGAAGGTCCTCGACACCCTCCGCCGCCTGCGAGTCGATTTTCGTTGGACACGAACACACACCGAAGAGAACACCGGAAAGCGAGAAAGAGAGGAGTAAGAACACGAGGAAGAAGAAGAAGAAGAAGAAGAAGAAGAAGAAGAAAGAGGAGATGGAGATGGAGGGGAGAATGAAAGAAGTCTTTCCTATACTACTCCTCGAGGATAATACGCGGTTGTACAGATATACATACGTACGTACAAATACGAAGAGCAGTTATCCGGAATCGATCGCGAGTAATTATAAATCGAAGTGGATGTTTATTAGCATAAGAAGTAGTCGGTGAAACGACGAACGTGCGCTCGAGCCATCTCGGCCCACGGTACAATTTATTTATCCGCGTCCGACCCATTATAACGCTGGACTACTTGCACGCGCGAAACCGACCGAAGGAATCTTCTACCGATGATTCTAATCTTCTAATCGTCCAAGGTGATCGCGGCAACGAGCGTAATCCAATTCGAACGATTTACAGCGTTTTACTCGTTCCAGCGGTCGATAACGCTGCACCAGCTTCCGATACCATTACGTGACCGATAACATCGCCAGAAGTTGAATCAAGTATGATGTAAATTAAGCGTTCCTTTGCCGTAACCATGTTACGCGTTATAGCGCTAGCTAAGTGCTCGTTTCGTTGAAAACGTAATCAGTTACTTCACGATCGAGCGAAGAAATGACGAAATTAAGGGACATTGTCCAATCGGTGTTCGCCACTCTCCTTTTTGCATGACAAATTAGAAGTCCCACTGAGCGGCTCTATTAATCGTTTATAACGGACCTCGCTTTATCGACCAAAATCATCTCCTTCGAAACGTATACGACGATATATCGTTCCATGTTCGATCGTGTCGATATTAAACGAAATATGGTCGATCGCTCGAATCGGTGACAAGAAATCCTTGTACCCAATATGTAAGAACGGTCGAAGAGAAAAATGGAGTAGGTATATTATTAGTGACTCGACAACCATGGATCAATTTCCTTTCCTTCTAAACCTCTCTCCGAGATGACCCACTTTTTAATTCCTTTGACCATATATATATATATATATAGAGAGAGAGAGAGAGACCCTATATATCCTCACTAACAACGATCTACGACTTTTATCACGGATCACCCTCTAAATTAAGTGGTAGCGTGACATATTATTCTCGCCTATGTATCTCCTACGTCGACGTTTCTCCATTCGATTAATCTGTCATTAATTAGACTACCAAGATCGTAGACCAAACGTAAACTGTTCGATTCGGTGATCGATTCACTAGGAAAATTGCGATTCGATACAAGACCGGCTCGTCTCGTGGATCGAATTGCCTGCAACCTTGTAAACCAGCGGTTACACGACGGCGTTACACATATCGCGGAAGGTGTCGAAGCAACACGCCCACGTGAACACCAACCAAGATGGATTAGACAGATACATACGCTTATTGGTTTGCTTTGCTGTCTTTTTTTTTTTTTTTATTTTCTACACGCTTCTGCGAAACAGGGTTTAATTTCAATGGCGAGTAGTACACGGCGTTTCGTCAAATTACATCTGGTAATAAAGCAATATTACATAGGCGAAAAGTATGAATCTTGAAACTTGACAACCACTTAAATATAATAATTGCCATCGAATTAACTTCTCGTAGATTAGCTACGATATTACCTCCACTGGCGAAAGACGTTCGTCGATGATAAATTTAAGAAGTTCTCTATTCGTAGCTCGCGGTATGAAACACGCGAAGGAGAAGGTACGAGAATCTGGGAATTGTCCATGTTTTCTTCACCACGTCAATCTGACAAATCATCGACCACGTTATTACGAAAACTGTAAACCGGCCGGGAAACGACGTAAAAAGCTCGCCACTTATCGACGGTGGACTCGCGAGTTCCATTCAAAAACTCGACGTCAGGTCGAACACGAAGGGGGAGAAAATAACAGTATTAGTCATTTTGATTCCGCCTTAACGATTGAAGCTTAATGTCCAGGAAGAATCGGCGGCGAAGCGCATGGAAGATTGAACCATGGAGAATGTTCTTTCTCACCTATCACCGTGTTTACAGAGAAACGGCAATTTCAGCCACGGAACGATGACTCGTCGAATCGTTTCGGGGAAAAAAAGCTGCGCCTCCGTGTTCCTCCGAAACGGTTCTGACACGGCGGAATCGTCCTGAAACGAATCTCGTGCTTTACTGCCTCGACCTACGTGTCCCCGTCTATTTTAATTAACGTCGAAACTCCGCCGTACGACTGCTATTTATATTTCGGGTTATTAAGGGGAAAACGTTACGTTACTGTCGCCTTGACATTTCTCGCCAGTCAACAGAGCCATAAAGAATACGTATCTTCCAGCCTTGTATTCTTATCGAATTTTGAATTTCTCCGAATAAAGCGTCGAAAGCGATGAATATCGTTTCCTCGTTAACATCCTCATAAACTTTTTATGTCGCTCTCTGCGTGTGTTTCGTAACGGCAAACCTAACCCGAGCCGGGAAATTCCAAGATGTACGCGATCGTTTGGATTATAAAAAAAATCGAATCTTCGGCCTGCGGGATTCTTCGTGAATTTGCTGAACCAAACGCTTGGATGCGAGCGTCGAGTTCTACGAAGAAACGAAAGCAAAAAGCGAGTTAACGGGAACAATCGATCGTTTTGCGCGGACCGTGTCTAAATCGACTCGATCCGGAGGAGAGCGTCGTCGTCGCGGTGAACCGGTGTATCTAGATCCGGCAGAGATCTAGATCCAGAATCGAGAGAAGGACGTCGTCCTCCGCTGTGCCGTGCACGTTCGCCGTGCACGTCCGCCGTGCACGTCCGCTGTATCACCGAGGGGGAAAAAAGATGCGGATCGACCTAAACGCGACAGATCTATTCCTCTATTCATCGCTCTCGCGCGCGTCCCTTTGGCCTCGATTCGATTTGTCACGCGCCAACCATCTCAGACGAATGCAACGCCGCGAGGCAGACCTCTACCCGTCGACTGTCGATCGGAAATCGACCAACCCCGATCAATCTGCTGTCCAAAGACCATGTTTACGTGGCCAGTTCTCCTGACAGACTCCTGAATCTCGTTACGCAAAATACAGGGAACAAACGTTTAAAGAGTAGCTTTTAAAGATGGTTGAATCAAACGATTGAAACTACTGCCAGCTAAGTTAAACTGAATCTTCTATTCCAAGCAAACGTCACTGCCAACTTCCTGATATTATTTATACTGCGAACATAATTTAAGGTAATTGGTTCGCGCGATGGTATTGTATACCATCTCGTTAAACGTGCATAAGTTTCTTGTAAAATCGTATATTCCACACTCTATCCTTAACATTAGGATAATCTACGCTTGAGATAAAACGGCTGAAAGGCCGACAACGACAAACGACAAAAGCTATCCTCCCACGCGAGAAACTTAATCGAAGGAAGATTCCCAACATGGAGTCGGAAAAGATGAAAATCTCGCGTCATGCTGACTGGGAACGGAAACGGGGCTTGGTATTCCAGCATAGGGAAAACTCGGCTCTTCCGTTCCGACCTCTGAATTCCAGCCTGTTGGCGCTTTTCAGGCGAATGGAAAAACGGGCGAGAAACTGGAGTTGGTGCAATCTGCACCGTATCCGTGGCACGCATTCGCGTTTTCTTTGGCCGTGGAACAGGGCAGGACAGGAGGAAACGAAGAGGAAAAAGAGGATGATCGGTCGTAGCCTTGAAAGCTGTCCCCTCGGGCCTGGCAAGAGCACGCGGGCCCGTCGATTTACACGGCGCCATAGACGGGGATCGGCGTGGAAATGCGTGCCATGCGGCGCCTTCTTTTTATTAATGAGCCATCCTCGCGCAACGAAGGTCGTGCCTCCTGATGATCCTGATTAAACGAGCATCGTGCGTCCGGGGCAGATGCTCCGACGGAAAGAAATTAATTATTTCTCCTGGAACTTAATCCGTTTCTTCTTAACGCGGCCGCTCCATTAATCAAACACCAGCCGCTTTGTTTGGAGCCTTCGAGTTCGATCCATTGTACGGAGGAAAAAAGAGGCGGTTGGTCGGTCGACTGCGTGTCGAATGTATCGCGTTCGAAACGCTTTTAGGTTAATAAATGCGTGACAGTTGGTGGAATATTAGGTCGAGGATAATGAGGTAATTGGTATAATAAGAAACAAGGGTTACGAGACTTCTGCTCTAATTTTTACGGTTTGTTATTGGATAATTAGTCTCGCTGTTCGATGGAAGAACGCGATGAAAAAGATTCGCATGCTAAAGAAATAGGAACACCTAACGAGCTTAATGAACTTTTGAAATATCGTCGTGGGTTCTATCTTTCCTCTTTTTTATCCCATCGTTGGTATCGCAGCGGTATTATAGTTATTCCATCGTTTTGCCATACAGGGTTAGCACAATGACGAATCTTTCCGTATCGGTAGATCTGATCTTGTCGTCTCGTTAGAGAGCAAAATTATCTCGGTCCGCGAATATCGGAACACGAACCACCCTGAACGAGACGCAATCTTATCCGGCGAGATTGTCGGCAAAAGGACGAATCCGTCTGCACGCGGGTAGAAAAAGGCGAACGCGTGTTGATCAGCGGCCGCAATTTGTCTCTTCGACTTTCGTTCTCGTGCTCGCGAGCCGCGAGACTTTTTTCAGTTCCCGTGACTGCCCGCCTTAAACGTACGCAGGCACGACAAAAGTCGGCCGGTCCAGTTGAACAGGCGGCCTTTGTTATTTACGAGCACCGATACGAGTATTAAGTAACGCTGCTTTCACTGTCGCCTACACGCCCGTTTAAATTCCTCCTGGTTACTCCCAAATCCAATCGAGTCCGCGCGACAAACCTCGTATCGTTCACCTGACGGTGCATTGTTCCGTTGCTTCTACTCGATCCACGTTACGAACTTATCTCGAAGCAGCAAGTTTTATTCGATGATTATTATCAGCTTAGAAACAATAAAATATATTTATAACATAGAAGATATCCAATTTTCCACATGTTTAAAAAAAATAAATCTACAAAGACGAGTAAAAGAATATGACAACCGACGAATTCATAACTCTCGTCCCTTATCGCCATCTCTATCTTCATCTCGATACAGGATCTCGAGTACCCGATAAGCGACTTGACCAACCAACTCTATTCGCAAGTAAGACAAACTGCTCCAATGACAATACCACGAAACCCCCGTCAATCTTCAACCCACGCTTTCAACGTCCAATCTATACGCTACAGAACGTTACGTACTTTGTCAAAGACTCGCTAGCATAACCCTCTAACGACGATCCTTCGCAAGGCCGTAATATTTGCAGCTTATCACGCGTCCAGGATGGATAGGAGGCGAAGAACGCGGCAGAGAACGCGGAGAACAAGGCTTGGATGCTCTTGGATCCCGACAATGGGTAACCTTGAATTTAGCAGAGCGGAAACAGCGGCCGCATCTCACCTGGCGATCTCTCTTTCTCTCTAATTACTTTCTCCAAGCCGGTCTATCGGCAGAATCTGATCTAATATGAGCGCGAAACTATCCCTCGTGGCACGGTGCATACTGGGTGAGCGCGAACGCGCGCGTATGACGTAACAGTAACCTACTTCCGGCTGGGGCGCTGGCGTTCATTCACGTGCCACGAAAGAGACGGGACCGAGAGAGTAAACGAGAGAAACAGAACGCGGTTAAACAGAATTCTTCTCGTTTTATCGTTGCCGACGCCCGTTGCTTCTGCGTTTCTGCATTTGTGTGCGAATACAGGTGCACGCGTGTCGTGGTTATCGCGTCGCATCTGTAGCGCGATACCAGGCCGCGGATCGTTGCATTAGACCAAAAGCGGAGCTGAATGCGTGGAAACGGTTCTCTGTCGGCGACGATACACGACGCCATGCCAGATCCTCCTTGTGATCGTAATTAGCTTTCGTATCGAGCAACTGGGTTAATGACGCGTCGAATCTGGTACGATGAGCGCGCTACTGTGTTGAGTACGAGGCGAAGGAATAGTTCGGGAAACGGTGAAGGTGAAACACAGGTCTGCGAGCTTCCACGTATATTTGCTTTTCGTATCGTGAAAATTCTCTTTGTATTTGCGATTTGTGCCGTGGTTGGCAAAGAGATATACAAATTACCGCACTTACACGTTCTGCAACACTGTTGCATTTACATAACTTTTACGCTGCACTTACAAAAGGACAACGTCGAAACGCGTACAGCATGAATATGTATAATACGCGACACACACACACAAGGATATCTTAATTGATCATGCTTAAAGCAGACGGCCAAGTTTTACTATCCTATTTCCTTTTACTTATCTCCGATGTAAGGATACCTACAAACGTTACAGACGTAACTATTATCGATAGTCGGTGCGTGGACCACGACCAGAGATAGATCGAGAACGTCTTCTCGTGTTTCTCTTAAGGGTCGCGAGGGTTCTTCCTCCGTAAACGACCGACGGCCGATCGTTTCAACTTCCCCCGATTGGTCTTCGTTTCCAGCAAAAGCGAGAGTTACTCCCACGCAACGAGACGCTTAATATTCTTTCCTCCTTCGCCATTAGCGTCGATCGTTAGCCAAGTGTTATTTCGCAGTACGATACACGAACGATCGTGGCCCGTTGCATATACAACCGCGGTGCGGAGAGAGTGCGTGTCGGTCGTGTCTCGTTTTTACAAGAGGCGCGTATACTACATGGACGCGTTAGCGGTTTCGCCATGCGCTCGTAATTTATATCGGCCCTCCCTCGAAATTGTCCGTGGCGAATATTCTTATGTGTATAATGATCCTTATTACCGGTACGTGGGTTTTTACGCAAACGTCTATCTTCTTTCGTCGGTATCGGTTCAGTTGGTATTTCGATGGGAATGATGCACGCGCTTCTACGTCTTAACGTTCAGATTCTCGATATTGTAACACAAAACTATCCGTGCATTCTACGCTTCTGTGTTGGCGAATTAGTGCTATACGCGTAGCCCTACTTTTCTTCGTGAAAAGTCACGGTATCGTATCGTATGGTGGAATAACGGAATAAAACACGAAATTGTCCAAATAAGGAAGATGTAACATGAAAGAAAGATTCTCGAGATGCGTATCTCGACGTGCAACATCTGGAAAGAAAAGTACAAAGTTCAGCGCGAACATATTACCATAAAGTACGCGAGATCACTTTCCCGCGTGGTCTCGGTGCCCCTCTTCCTTTTACAACTGGTACGTTCGATAGATAGAGGAGAGACAAGGAACGGGCATAGTCTAGGAGCGACAGGCACGGACAGGGTTTCGCGGCTGGTAACCCGATCGAGCCAGAGGCATGAGCCGCGCGACTAAATATGCATATTCTCCACGCTCTCGGTGTCTCCGTGCACGTTTGCCGGTGAAACACGTTTCAGGATATCATCCGACGCGAACAATAGGGAATCAAAGGAGGAACGTAGGCGCGCAAGAAAACGTTAGCCGGCGAATGTTCTGACTGGCTGGTCGCCGTTGCAGAATGCGGTTGACATTTCTCGGCAAGTAGAGCGTTACCCCCGTCGAACCGATATTCACCAGCCACCGATTTCCTATCGTTCCGCTATCGATTTCTCTTACTTAGAGTTCTCCCTTTTCCATTTCACTGAAGCGAGAGAAACGGGGGAAAAAAGACAAGGATTCGATAAAATATGTAAAAATTTCATCAAAAGCTCACCACCAGCTCACGCGAATAGCAACGTTTTCTCAGTTTATAACGTTCGATATTTTCCAAGTATGCACCAAGATGGAAATTGTAAATCGATGTATCGATTACACGTAGTTCGGATAGGATAAAGTGTCGGAAGGCAGGACGAGAGATCTGGTTGATTCGATCGAGATCACGGGATCGACGTCGATCGATCGACGGTGTCGCAACGAGGCGACAGTCATTTGTAGACAACGAAATCGGCCGGGACATATTTCTTCGAGTGTAACGCGGACTCTTGGCACTCGTGACATAATGAAGATAGTATGCAACAAGCGGCACCGAGCTTTTCAGGTCAGCTTCCTGCTATGTCGGCAACGTTGATGGATTGCCCGGTTGCATGTCTGACGTGTCGAAACATCTGTTCGATAAAGAATTATTAATCGAACACGCGCGAAACTGTCGTCTCTCCTCTCTGGTAGCTACACGGGTCGAACTTCGGTACGGAGCGGAAATTTCGCCCGAGCTATCGACCAGAGAAAACGCTTGAGTCAACAAAATCGTTATTAATTCGTCGCTGTACGAGATGCCTTGAGATAAAATAATCGTGCGTGATTAATCGCTCTGATAATATTGGCAGATAATATTCGAGTTCTTAATCCGAACGATGACGATGCTTTATCGAAAACAACGACGAAAGTAAAGAGTCGGCTTATACAAACGACGATAATACGTAGCGTACGAGTAATTAACCCGCTGCATCCAGACACTGTATTTTGTAACTGTTTGGAAACCCGTGCAAAAAAACGAGACGGATCCTTAGTTCTTATGGCAATGATTTATGAGCGAAGATCGCTAAACTCGCTGGCTAACAAGCTGACGCAAGGAAACAAGCATCGTATATATATTTTTACTAGCTTCTTGGAGATTTTTTCGATCTATAAAACCGACGAAGAATCAGCCGACAAGATCGGAGTAAAAGGTTTCATGGAACGCGTTGATTCTTCTCGCGACACACTTTACTCCCTTCGCTGTAACTCTTACGTAAACTCTTCTTTAACCGACAAATGAAAAATTAGAAATTTAAAACTGTCGAGTAGATCGACCAGAAGAAGAACATCGGAAAGCTATCATTCTCGCTGGACGATCTCTTATCCCTCGTTAGAAGAGTGGATAGCATCGACATTAGCCGGCGCACGATCGATCAAAGGGATCGATGGATAGTTGGACGAGAATTTCGACGTCGAGTGGTTCCCGTGCAGCCTTCAAAACGGTTTTTCCACGTTCTCGCGTACACGCGATAGGTCAACAACACGTTGCTCGGGATTCTATCGCGAGCGCAGGAAAGTGTGTCGCATTGGTTGGTACGTGTGGTGGGTTCGTATTATCCGTGTACGTATGTACGTGTGGGAGAGAGAGACACACCACACGACCGATTGCGCAAAACGCTTAAATCTTTGAAACGAGTATAACGGGTATCCGTTCAGTATGCCACGAAGAGGCATACAATGTGCAACAGGCTGTACTTGTAACACTTCCCGGCCACCGCTTGCCTCTTACGTCTCATTGTTAAATCGTTGTTACATATGTATGGTGGTGCGAGGGAAACGAGCGCGTGCGACGTATCGAATCGACTAACGACCGATCGAAAAACTTGCTGAGATATCAAACTGCCTCGCACGCTCAACGTCACACTAAATCGCTAAAATATATCTCGAGTGTATCTAGTCGACTCTTCGAAATTGATCGCGCGCCACTTGGTTCACGCGTGTTCCTTTAATCGCAATTCGTGATTTCGTTGGACGAGAGATTAAGACGAATGAAACTGCACGAGGTGTATAATTCTTCGCTTAATAACAGACATAATTTTCAAGCAGAAGGCCATAACGTTCTTACCGGATCTATCGAGTATTTTTTATTGCGGCCGAACAAAAGGCGCATTTGGACCTGGCCACCCAGCCTACCTCGTAGATCAAGCCGAGTGTGCTCGTCCTTCGTTGCGTTCTTCTTTTCTGCGCGCGTTTCACCAAGCTCGTGGTGCTCCTGTCAGGATCCTTTGTGTAGCCTTATAACTCTCCCCTGGGACCGCGTAGATATAATCGAACGAGCGGTTCCGAACAGACCGATCCGCGACGAACCGTTTAATTTAACAGCTCGATCCCTTCCGAGCCTTTTTCGCCTTCTAGGAACCGGACAAGGCTACGTTTTCTGCGTAGACGAATGGGCACGAGATCAGCGAACGTGTCAGACTCGTGATCCGTTCAACGTGTGTGGGAATGGTATTCCAGGAGTTCTAGGCGATCTGGGTCAGTAACGAACTGTGGGTTAAGGTCGTCCGAGGTTAATCGAAGGTTAATCGCTACTTTTATGGTGGCGAGACGCGTGCGAATTCCGCGACCAATGATATTCTACTTAAGTTGACAATGGGCGAGTGGTAATTAGATTTGGATAGATTATTCGAATTTTGCAGTGACCCAGTAAATTCCGTACTAATTGCCCTGTAGAATATCGAATGCTAAAATAAGCAAATTTACGCTATAAATAAGAAAACTTACGCTAATACGGGTCACCTAGTTCCTAAAGTTATTATACCGTAAGAAACGTTCGAACTTCAAACTAGTTCCTCTATATGATATATTGCTGGAAACTTTCTGGAAACCGGCTAAGAAGCTCGGGCGATCGATCTAAGCTGACTCAACGGACTCGTCGCAGAGTTTCTAACAGGGAAATTAGCACGCGATACCGTTTTTTAACCTAGACACAAAAACTAGCGCAGAGTGGTGAACGCGCGTAGCCCGCATTCCCTCTCGAAATTGTCGATCGTATCCAATCGACCATAAGATTCCTCTGCAATGGCCATTAAACGGGAATTCCTGCCGGGACGAACAAGGAAGATTTTAATCCAACAGGCCTCGAACAACGAAGTTTAAGCTCGCAATACGGAATCGGACGCACAATCATCGCCGGTTATCGAGGCTAGTTTATGCCCATGAACCCATGGTAATACGCGTTTCTCGCGGCGAACGAGGCAATAAACGTTGTCCTAAACAGGCGAGGAATTCATCTGCTCGTTTTATTAACACGCGCACCACTCGCGCTCGTTTTTTTCCACTACGCCCTCTGTGTTTAATAACAATAATTTATAACAATTCCATCCTTGGAAGCACAACGAAATAAGAAACCAGCCCCATACCGTCGTTCCCTTTGAAATTGCGTATAATCAGGTATACAGGGTGTTTAGGGATAGTTTACTTTCTTACTGACATTTCTACTACAAAATTCAATTCTTCGCAACATTCGACACATTTCCAACATTTAAAACGACGAACATATGCGTTCTCAAGGTTGTGGAATGGAACTGCTGTTTCCTAAATAGGACGTGTAAAATCTATTCGACGGCCCTCTACCTTCGTACCTCGCTGTATATTTCTTCGACTTTCGTTCGAGGGAAGACAAAGAAGAGAAGTTTCAGCGAATTATCCCCGTCGTGGATGTTTTACCATTGCGTTTGAAATTGGACGCGTAGATAGGAGCGAGCCGCAACAGCTATTATTCGCGAAGGTCGTTACACGAGCGAGAGCCGCGCCATTGTGTCAAACGGCTAGAATTGCCGCTGTGAACAACGTGAAAATGAAACGGGGGCAACGAGAGCCCCTAAGTCTTTCGCCTGCAGAGCTAAGAAACAAGCAACGAGGCTCCATTGTGCGCCGTGAAATCTCAGACAGCCTGAAACGAGTCCCCGAGCTCGTGCATTACGTCCGCGGCTAAATGACAGGGGTCACTCGGTGTACGCAACCATTCCTCGTTCGAGAGGATTATTGAAATGGTTAGGCACGTAAAATAGTTTTACTCCACGCTCTGCTGCCAGGTAGTCTGGCACTGGTGGAAAAGTTGAACGAAGATTTGGTTCCTGAATGGCAGTGGTTAAGATGCCGAAGCGATTGGACCCAATATGTGTCGATCTTGTTTCGCGCACAATCGTTTTGCCATTAGATCGCCGATGGCTCGTTTATCTAGAATACTTTCAGCGAAATTGACAATTTTGTAGAGCCTTTCTTTTAAAATCCAAGAGTGTCGAATACCGTTTGAAAATACGTTTGATTCTTCTCAGAATACGAAAATGAATAAACTGATTGATAAATAACGATTGATAAATTTGATGAGATAATATAATTTATCGTAGATCGTAAATATCGCCTCGACAAATGTAGAAAAGAGGCGTTCGTACTCGCGACTCCATGAAATCGTAAGTGATTAATCGAAGTGAAATTTCTGTTTCTACACTGTCTATGTTACGTTCGGCAGGTTACAAATACCAGACAAATGTTCCTGGCATATTTAGTAACTAAATGATTAATCGATCGAATAAATTTCATAATGTAAGACCATTAAATCGATGAGGCAACGAAAATATCTTAATTACGAAGTTAAACTTTAATATACTGGTAATGTCTAACGATCCAGCCTCGACTTTTCTCAGCTGGCTAACTCGATTCCCGCGATCTCTCGCTGTCGACATGTAAATCGAAAACTCTGATAACATCTTTTAACGTGCTAATTATCCACTTTGGTGAAACAACTGGCTGCGAAAAGGTCAAGATCTGGGTGTGAAACGACCTGCACAAACTTTGCACCGGAGAAACTGCTCGATTCGTCCCGATCAACGACAGCCGAGTTTCGCACGGATAAAATAAATTTCAAACGATTCTTAACCTCGCTTATTAAGCCTCGTATCCTGCACGACGATTTCTCTCGTTAAGGCAACGATATCCTCGATGTTTCTCACGAGAAACCCGCCATTTCGCTATCGCTGCCCTTGCCAACATTTCACCTTGGTCTAGGGAATTCTTTTACGCGCGGCCGACGAGCAAACGATCCATCGTGAGATTTCGTCCTCGACATACCCGGAGACCCGATTCACCCTCGCCACAAGATTATTATTAATTCGCCCTATAATCGCGTGCGTCTATCAACGTGGTGTCGTAAAAAATATGCGCTCCCGTGCTTCCTGAGCTCGTTTCGCCGTTGCATGGGACGATAATTATCGTCTGCTCGGACTTAAGCCTTTCGTGAAGCGTTGCGTGGAACGATCGTCCAACTGTACAAGAATCGCGCTGCAAACGTGATCTATACCTTGTTTCGTGTATCCGACAATGACGGTCGCACGATAAGGTACACGTTCACGACTTCTGCGAAAAAGAAACGAGAAAAAAGAGAGGAGTCTCCGATGGTAGGTACATGGTAAATGATCGAGTTTCAACGTGGAACCGAAGAAACGAGTTAACGAACTACGAGGAGAGGATACGGTAAAAGGATGGTGTTGGTTGGCGATGATGAAAGTGACGATGAGTGGAGAATATTGGCTAATGCTGGCTAATGTTCCGCGTTTCAACAACTCGAACCCTTTTTACGAAGGTGTCTAAGCATCCAAGAAACGGAAACCCATCGCATAACGTCTAATTAGTATCCGCTACACCGACGTCTAGTGGTTTCAAGTATATTAGCATTCGTTTCTATCCTATCCGCGGCACTTTTTTGCCAAATCGAAAAAACCAAACCAAGATTGATTCTACAATGTCCGTGCGAGACTAAATCAAACGTCTAACGACGCAATTGTCGGTATCAGGAAGAATCCCGTGGTTTTTTCATCGCTAGAATAGTTTTTACCAAATGCTCATTATCCGACCATTTTCTAACACCGCTGCCTTTACTTCGTTGCATGCATAACGATTGTCGCGTTGGCAAAAATTTTAAACTCGTTACTACTCCGTTCTATAGAGCGATACCGAAGGATCGAAAGTTAATCGATGAACGAACTATCGTTATTTCGTAACGAGAAAAGGTTAAAGGGATAAACGATCTTAATGTTTCTTAAGTACCTCTCTAGCTCGTAGGAACGAGCATAGAGGACGCGTATAGAGGCGCCGCTCGTTAAAACAAACGCAAAGTGAACCGGTCACGCCCGATCGGCTAGTCGTTACCCTCGATACACCCCGGAATATTAATTAAGCGGCGTAATTAATAGAGAGTACGGGGCAGGTACGGATAGTTGAGCGCGGACAGGAGTTAGCGACGAGCATTGCTCAGGCGCCACAGTTATCGTAATTATTGTAATTGGCGTTTACGAGGGCCATGAAGAGACACCGGCTGGTCCGCTTCTCTCAGGAGCATCCGAGCGGAGAAGACGACTCGATCTTCCGGTTCTTCGACGATCGAAGGTCGGTCAGAGCCTCGTGGATTACGCCACGGATGTGCCCTTTCGTGTATCCACTATGTTACTTTGTTCGATGAGGCTCAATGGCGGAGAAAATGGCTGGTGAACGACCAGATGAAATGACCACATTGTTTAAGGAGGTCACGAAGGCGAGGTGAAATCTTCTTCTCCGTCTTTCTTTCTTTAGGTATGCCATATCTATACCTTGTTTACGTATCCATAGTATGTTAACGTCTTAACCGTTATAGATGGTGGCAATTATAACTGGTATAAAAATATAGATGGTGAAACACGAAATGTACTGGCCGCATCATACGAGATTCCACTGTATATGCAAATTTCGTATTTCTTAATGAAAAAACATCTTAAATACTGCTAATTTGTAAAATGTTCATTGGCTGTTGTAGTACGTTTCTGCTTAATCTGGACCGGTTCGATCGGTCTAATGGAGTCGATTTACTCGTAACTGGTCGACAAGTTGTCCTAAAAACGTGTCGTATCTAGCATCCCTATCGATACGACAAACGCGTCTATCTTTCAAGTAGTTACTTTCCCACAGGTGGAGTCTTTTACATTCCAGAAACGATCGACTCGAACGACCTGTGTTTTGCGCGATCGGTAATTGCTTCTGATAAAACGTTGTTTTATCGCGCTCGCTTCCTATAAGTAGCTTTTTGCCCCGGCTGCAGACTCGGTGTTTCCTCCAGCGTGAAAGAAGAAGATCGCGCCATGAGGACACGGGGCAAGGAGGCGGATAAAAAAGAAGGAAGAAGGACCATGTCTCGTTGCGCTCGCACAAGCGAGAATGCATTAAACCACTCTGTCGAAAAATCACGCCGAGCGTAACGTGTTTAGCACGATATAATCTGATGCGGTGATGCAACGCGCTTGGTAATATATTAGCAAGTCAAAGTTGCGCTGGAACCGGTTCATAAAGCGTTAACAAACTATTTCGAACGGGCAACATAAATTATCGTCGATCGGGGGCTTTCCCCTGCCGCGTCGCAATCGGCAGCAACGTCGAAAACAGCAACAATGTTAGCCGCTACTCGTCGTTCGATCTTCTTATCGAGACGAAGGTGAGAAAGCTTCGGGAGAGAGATAAAAGAGAAAGCGCGTAAAGATACGATTATTGTTGGTAAGATCCTCGAAACGATGCCGACGTTCGGATAACTCCCTTGAAAACGAGAGTCCACTCGTTTTATTCGCGCATCGCGGGGATTACTCTAGCGTGGAAAGTCGGTAAGCATCGCAGTCGCTGGTCACAGTTCGATGAACCGAGGAATCTTTGAATTCTTCGAACGAAACATCGAATTAGAGCAGCAGCGTGACCGAAAAATCGTTTGGAAACGAAAGGCTGACTAATTGAGAGGAGAAATATTTCTCCATGCGAAACCCGCTTCTCCGTTTGAAATTAAAGACAAAGTTTATACGAGACACGTCGCGCCATGACAAATTTACCATTCACATCTAATCGCGTGTGATTAAGACAACTCTCGTGAACAGAGAAACCGTTTAGGTTCCGAGGTATTCGTTACCTTCAGCCAAACCGAATCTATGTCCCAATTAACGTACAAATGGCATAATAATTAATCGTAAAATAATAAAACGACGAAGATCGAAAGCAGGGACCGCAAAATTTCGTTTTCGTCTTCGTCTTACCGAATAAGATTGTTGATTGGACGCAACGTGTTCGTCGGTAGCAGTGGAGTGGGCGAAAACTCAGAATTTCTCACCTATCTGAAAACGATCGAAAGAGGCTAATTACCGCTTGCTCGGCGATTATTCAGTCTCGTTAACCGTGAGAAGAACCGATCGGAGCAGGTACTTGGAAATAGACGCGCGTGCCTTTTTGGTCAAATGACGTCCGCGGTGTCTTCGCGGTCGTTGCATCCGCGACAGGCGCGGACAAAGAAGCTGTTCACCTTCGCGAAATCGATATCGGTAGCCTGCCGATTGATAAACGAGATGCTGGAACCACGCACCCTTGTCACGTACAGATCTCTGTTCGCGCCTTATCTTATCGCGGGGTAAATTAATTCAGTAAAATTTCTCTAGTCACGGCCTTCGAAAATCTAAAAGTCTGCAAGCAGAGATTTCCCCGAGACGTAAGTCTGGCGTGATCGAGTGACAGAGATCGATAAGAATCGTGTAAAATAAACGAGGCTAGCTGGCAGCCATTTCGAGTGGCGCGGCGACCGTGTCCTTGCGCGCATTCAAATCACCGGTATTAAGCAGCGGTACGCGACTATTGAGACGTGTATCGAAGACAGCCCGGTGAAAAATGTCAGCGACAATATATGCTTGGAGAAGGAAAAACGAAGATGGAGACAAAGATGGTCGAACAGAGTCAGATAAATCAGCGAAGAGAGAGCCGAGAGCTGTGAAACGTTCGATCGCAAAGTCTACCTGAACTTCACCACCGTATACTGGATTTCTTATCTGCCGACATATCGAGCCGCGGTAGAAACGTTTAATTATCGCATTCGTTTCTCGTTATCAAGGCAGTTAAAATAGGCCTCGATAATGCTCGACACTCCTGGACGGCCTGTTTTCCTTTTGTTCAAAGGCTACGCAACGAGTACCTAGTTTAATACGACAGATATACTTACTACCATCGTGTGCATTGTGCATTACCCTATACAAATATCCTACCAATTTTCTTATCTAGCAGGCTGATGCTACTTGAAGGTACGAGATGCCCGCGGTAAAAGCAAGAGAAAGAGCGACGACGGAACAAACGATCGTCCTATTTGTATCTGGAATTAGAGATCCTCCGGGGTGAGACCGGTACGCGTGCCCTCTTCCACGCAGACCGAGCATTACAAGAACGATGGAGAGGCGCATCATCAAGGGCCGTTCGAAGAATCACCGAGTAGGACCACGGGCCCTTTTACGGTCAGGGAACCTAGCCGCACCGTCTACGCTAACAATGTTTGTTATAGCAAACGTACGACGCGGAATGTACGCATTATATCATTACGCATTATTACCCATTACATACCTCGTTACACCGTATGTATCGTATATTATGCCGGCTACGTCGGTAGAAAAACTGAGGGATTTCTCTCTGGCCCGTTCGCCGCTGATGGGACTTGCGGGACCATTACCATGCAAGATGCGTGGCGAGGGTCCAGCCGCGTGTACCTGCGCGCGTAATACGTGGCGCGGGGATATCTAATTGTATAGTAAATAACCTTCGTAAATTACGCATATAATGCTTAATGCCGACCGTCGGGAGGCGCATTGTGCGGCACCTATCGCGCCATGACATTCAGTCCCCACGACTCGCTTCGAGCGATCACCGCTGGCTTACACCACCACTCCGCTCTTCTCTCTCTCTCTCTCTCTCTCTCTCTCTCTCTTTCTCTATTTCTCTCGGTATACTCTTTCTCTGACGTCAATAGAAATCTCGAGTCGTTGTACTATCGTTATTTCAAAACGTCCCCCATGGAACAGTCTGTGAAGAATCGCGGACAGTCTAGGTGGCACGCTGGCATTTATTAGCGCCATTTCAGAAGCATCTCAGGTATCGAGTGACATTAACACGTTCGCTATTGGCAGAATTTCGCACGGATTACACCCACGTGTCAAACGAAGTGTACGCGGTTTTCGAAGAATTCCGTCCGGTTAAACAGTATCCTATATACGCGATAGTAATACGGAGAAGTAGACTTTTAGAAGTAGATTATGAAATTCGATGGAAGTTGTACGTCGATAACAATGTGCGAAAAAAATTACACGAAATTTTTACGTAGATAAGCGACGATAATGTTTGGATAGAGATAATTAGATATTGTACTGATAATATCTTGCAAATACGTCGTTACGAAAGCTGCATAGAAGAAGCGGCGAAAAAGTTTCTAGAAATCAAAGAAACAGCGACAAACGACATGCTACGTTTGATAATGACAAAAATAAACGCAATAATCTACTCGATATCTATATCTACGCTACCAAACCTTGACGAAAACATTGCAAATAATTCTAATCTAAAGCTCAATCTAAATAGTTAATCGCTCTTCTTAATATATAATCTTCTCAAAAACTAACTGGAAAATAAAATTCTCGAAAATGCCGATATTTATTTTTGATAAAATTGTATTCCATTTGAAGACTAGCCGCAAAGTATTATTATTCGCGTGACTCGTTCGATCCTCGCTATCTCACATATGTCTCGAACCAAGCGGTAATTACAGGTGCAGTACACCTTCGAAGCGGCGAATACGATACGGCTCGGGTCTGCATCTGGTTCACAGGACCGCGAAAGCGGGTTACATTATACTCGGTAGTTCGGACGTAACCCGGAACACACACGGTTGCGCAACCCGTACGAAACCTTCCAGCGTAACATTGACTTTTTCAAGTGTAATTGCCGTTCGCGCGCTCCGATTACTAATCGACGCGGCCGGTGAACGTGACACACATTCGATTTTAACCTCGACGGCAGTCACTCGTGCGCACCGCGTTTACGGGCCATTGTCCGCTTCTGGACGCGAGAAAAAACCCGTGGAAAAATGGTGATCGTCTATTAAGCAGTCGTTTGGAACTGAAAAAGAGTTGCACTCCTAGAACGTATATTATTCGCGATCCTTCCTCGACCAAGATCGGACCTCGTTGCGTGAAATTACACGCGAACGTAGCTGTAGTGGTTTCGAAATTACAAAGGATATATGTTTATACGAGAATAGGAATATCGATATTACGTTAGCGTTTTGCGTACGTTACGTGACTGCGTTGGTAGCGAACACACTGTTCGTACGGTGCACCGCAAGCAAGGCAACGTTAGAGAATCCGGATTCGCAAAACCAGTTCGGCCCAAGCCGTGTATTAACAGTTAATAATAGCAAGGCGTAATTGCGATATTCTAATATTGGCAAGAATTGGAAAAAAAAGGGATAAGGCTAACGCAAGTTCGGCTAGAACAGCTGGTGAGACTTTACAACGTGCTCGCTACGCTACAGCTACGACAATTTGTTACTACTTCGTCAGTGGAATTGGGCATTCATTACTCAGACTAGTCACGTCGACTGACAAACGCCATCGTTAACGTGTCGAGAAGAATTTAGTATGCTCGAGGGAATAGACATTTAAGAATTGAAGTATCTCGTAAAAATGGATATACAAAGGTACTCGTAATATCCAACACTTGGTATCAAAATCATTCGATTATGGTAGCACTAAGCAGAATATGTATAAATTTATTAAGTTGTTCGAAAAGTTGTTTGCGTTTCATAAGGTGATAATAGATAAACAACAATTTCTGATTTATGTTATTTTATTGAATCAGCTACGATCCATTTCGTCCCATTTCTATTATTATGTTCGTGAATAATTCAATAAACCAATATAAAACAAAAAAACACTGTGCCTCTATTATTTCCCTACAAAACGAAAGAAACATTTCGGACAACCTAATAGAAGAACATTTGTTCAAAGCTACAAATATTCGAGATCTCTTGGAATTGTTGGAGTATTCTAAAGCCGAGATTACTTCGGTGAACCGAGGTACTCTCGATAACACGGACGTCCGAGAATACAGGTACTGCAGAATGCAGCTATTCGAGAGTATAAATTTCGACGCCGATCGACACGCTCCTCGTCCTTAGGGCGAACCACTAACGGTAAGGGATCAGGAAAAAAAGGGGGGAAAAAAGACGAGAGACGAAGAAGAGGAGAACGATGGCTCGCCAGTCTCGGTTTACGATCACCTTGCGGGAGAAATCCCTGCCCCTTTGACCGCCATTTTTTCAGACGATGCTAACAAATGGAACGCGTAGAACGTTTCGGAACACGTCAAGACAGAAGGAAACTTCGAGGTCCGTTTTTTGCTTTGAAATGTATACGAGCAGCGGTGAAGAAACAGATCACCGCGCGTCTCGTTCGTGAATGGTAAACATTGCTACGATCGTCGAAATGTTTTTCTATAGCGGAGTAATATAATTCGACGTAGTAAACAGAAGAACGCGTGTTTTCTTTGAACGCGTATTTCACAATGAATGTAATCGTGAAACGTAAATACGCGTTGGAGTGTTGATCGTAATAACAACGGAAATTAACGCGCGTTGCTTATTTACAAGCTACGTTACGAAAATTAGTTTCGATGCAAATGGAACGCCATTTGTCCGACCGCGAAATAAACATTAACCGTTTAATCGCCGCGACGTCGATTCGATTCTTTCAGCAAAATAATAATCCGCGATATCAATAACCGTGTAATTACGAATCTATCTACCGTACGACGACCTTTAACAGATCGAGTAATAAAAACACGATCGGTCTCCAGGACGTACAATCACTCAACCTCGGACAGAAATACGTACAGTTTTCTCGATCGAACACGGAAAGTTCCGTTACCCTATTAATCGCCAAAAGTTCCGAGAAACCCGATCGAGTAAGCTGGCCCTGCGGGACATAAGGTCCAGTGGACACGTCGCGTCGCTACGAAAACGATATCCTACTAAAACTTTCCACTCACCTGCTGCCACTGCCTCCGATCCAGAACGTGGTGAACGACGGTCGCCGTGAGGCACGTCCGCTTGCAAACTAATTTTTGTTTTCCCCACTGGTAACTCCACTGTGGCACTGTATTACCGTATATCTACTGTACGTATGTATATCTATATATACATGTATCTAACTCTTCGGCCGTACGTACGTAGATACCGGGCGTATATGTGTTGGTTTCCAACCACGTAAAGGGGATGCGTCCGCGCGATTCGAGGCGACAAGTACGAGGAAATCACGTGAAATCACCGTTTCGTATTTCGACGTGAGCCGAACGAAAATACGTGGAAAAAGAGATGGAGTAACCGGCAGGGAGAAAAGGAGAGTGACGACTGGCCCTGCTCTGACACAGATCACTGACCAATTCCGCTAGAGGACTGACGCGGTACTGACTCGACGTCGCATCTGGCGAGGAGCGCGACAACCGGCTTCCAGGCGTTCGGCCTGTTTCGACCGAGTTCGGCTTCGTTCGCCGCTCGAACCTGTGGCTGCGGACGTGTGCGCGTACCGAACGAACGCGCGTCCGTACGTTTCTGTGCGAACGTGTGCGTATAGGTACTGGGTATAGTACATCAAGGTAAGTAACGTGTACCAAGGTATAGGTACGCCCACGCAATTTAGACCCCTGACGATAATGAAGAACTCGGCTGTACCTTACGTGAGCGTGCATTATGGCCGCGTTCGCGCGTTGATACCGTCGAGTGGAGCGTTTCGACGCGCGTTTCGGTGGTGTGCACGCGCCTGCCGGAATTCGTTTCGTTTTGTTCGCCAGAAAGGAAACCGATAACCTCGACATTTTTGGCGGTAGATCGTACGACGGTTTCCTCGTTCGCGCCTGCTTCTGCGTAAACGGTAGGTTTAGATCGCTATTATCGATAGCATTTCCCGAACGGAGGTAAAGGGTCGTTCGAAGATGGTACTTGCGAGAATTTGCATCAACGTTCGAATAATCGCCTTAATCGTAGCATTATTGCATTAACCGTGCTTTTTGTGGCTGATCTCGCATCGCGTTAAGTGTATTACCTTGTAGAAATATTGCCGCGTATCGGTATCAAGCCTTCCTACGGAGAGAAACTGGTTTCACGTTTTGCACGCGCATTCGCTAATAAAATCGCGACAGCCACGAACGATACTCGTAATCGATGTCGTGGTCGCGGTTATTGCCGTTTGTCTCTTCATCCTACTCCAATTTTCGACAGGGATGAAAATACGCGGCGAATCGATCGATGCTCGAGCCAAACTCCCCTATCGAACATTCGGCGAATTATGTCACGACAGTTATCGAAGGTACTCTGTTGGTGGAAAAATTACGATGTAAAATACAACGTGCTATGAAACACTCCTATAGCGATTAACGAGTTAGGACTATGACGCGTTAGCTGACGTTCCACTAGACCGCCAAGAAAGGAATCGTTGAAAATAGTCCGTTAATAGTGAAAAGTCTCGGTTCTTATTAAGTCTATCCGAGTAATGTGAAACGATCGCGATATTTATGCACAGGCATCGATGGAGTTTCAGAGGAAACAAGAAGAAACTTCCTGAGTGGCCGATGTCCATCCGGCACGGCGTTGATCCTGCGTGTTAATTCGTCGTGGAAGGCGTAACGAGCACGCGCAGGAGTACAAGTTACGCGAGTACGTTACCGCATCTTACGCGTAACATACTGCAAACAACCAGTCCGACCGTGAGGCTAAAAAAGAAGAAAAAAAGAGACGGCTGACGCTTTCGAGAAGCTTTAGACACGCATATACGAACGAGTGGACGAGAGACGCGCGAGCGCGTTGCTCGGGAGGTTTAATTATAAGTAATCTGGCGTCCTCGGTGAATTTAATGCGCATGGCCATGGATCGAAGAAGCGAGGATTTAAGACTGCGTTACACACCCGTTATGAAAAACCGACATTATGGCTGATGATACAGACTCTCGCCGTGCCACGTTCAGCTTCGGCCACGGTCGTTCCTACATACGCAGAGGAGTGGAAGAGCGCGATCGGTAGAAGGAAGAAAAAAACGAAAGAAAAAAGAATAAGAGAAAAGATTCACACTCGGTACGGCAACACGCTAAACAGTACATTTGCAATCATGAGGGTTTGCGGATATGTAAATGTACGTGGGACATTGATCACGCACACAAGGTGCACCATACCGCGCGGGTGTTCACGTAAATCCTCGCTGTTTTTCCGCCAAGCGAATAACGAATGAACACCGGGGGATTCCGGCGAGTTCGACTCTCTCTCTCTCTCTCTCTCTCTCTCTCTCTCTCTCTTTCTCTCCTTCTCTCGCACGTACAATTAAAACAAGAAACACGGAGACAAGGTGGAAAAGCGTTGCGATGTAAGACACGTTTCGCGAATATATCAGGCTACGTAGCGAAATTCTCCGCAGTTCGTCGAAACCGGCTCCTTCAACGAGAAGCCTGTATTTTTTTCTTTTCCATTCGATACTTTAATTACCCCCTTCTTGCGTTCTAGCCTTCTCGCTTGCTCTTAACACCGTTTGAAGTATTCGTTTCGTATCGATCCACGTTTTCCTAGATTCCCCTTGCCGATCAACCGATCGAAGAATTTACAGCGCATAGGATATAGAGAAAGGGAAAGAAAATTGTCGGCCGATGTTCGAAATACTCTGACATCGTCCGCCACGTAATTACGTAATAACGAATCCATTAAGAAATACCTGTCGACTTATTAACGAGCACGATAACGAGCCCGCAGACTCGTGGAATTTAACCTCGAACTTCCGTCCGCGGTTCGCACGAATAGGCATGTCTCCGGCTATGAATCAGGCCGAACGTTTCCCTACGGTGAACCACGGCGATCCGCGGTCGTGAGATAATTATGGAAATGAATTTCGATCGTTAGGGAGGCGTGGATGCTGACTTCTCTGTGACACGACCTGGCCTCGGCCGAACAGACCGCCTACCATCATCATTTTCTCCACAATTTTCGTGCCTGCGTGTAAACACACCGAACGGTATATTACCAGCCACTCTATGCCTTCCAGCCACCTCTCCTCGGGCGAGAACCAGCGAACGACCTTTTCCATGACGATCTACACATCTCGCGGACTTTCCTATTTAATTAAAATTTTCAAACCGCGCAATTTGGGAAAATTTGAAAGATAATCATCTCGTTGAACGCTAGTTTAACCATCGACGATTAAAATATACAACTTGAATCGAACAGATCAAAATATCGACGATCGTTGAGCAACTGAGGTATCAGGTAGATGTTTTGTGCAAATGTTTAGATTCAGATCAACGTGAAATACAACGAGAGTCAATTTTTTATCGCCTGAGTGAGGGGAGACAGGCAACCTCGGATTCCTAACGATCGATTTTCACTCTGACCATTACTGCGTACTCTCTACGTTTAATTACGTATAAGCGTCGTTAAGATACCGCGGTAGAATTAACACGCGATTGGTGGAAAGATCGAAAGAAGCTCGGGCTATCCCAATCGTACGTGCAAAGGACGTTAAGCAATATCGTCGGTTGTTTGGTAAAGTCACGGTTCATGCAAATGCGGAGACACCTCCGAACCATTACGCAAACTACTCGACGCTTTCCGGACGCATTAGTGCGGATTGGAGTCGTTAAAAGCATCGTGAATAAATTACGCGTGCAATATCCTATCTTTCCGAGCCGGAGTAATTACAATCTCCTTCCACGAATCTTGCAAATATGTCTCGCGGATGAGATAGGCGAAGAAGAAGGTGCGCTCGTCAGCTGACGCTGAATATACTTCCGATTCGTGTAAAAATCGTACAAATGAATTGGAAGATGCTACATTCGTGTGAAAAATCTGCCTGTTTTTACGGTTAACTCGTGTATCGAATAAAGTACTATGGGGCCATAAGCTGGTATTTTCGCACGTTAATAAATCCTTCATTTTTTTAATCACCCGCTCTAACTGTAACAAAGCTTCCGACAGAGCAACGTATACTTCACCGACAATTTCACGATTTGTAGATCTTTTCTTCGAACACAGCCTACGGCATACCACGTACGTTCGAGCAACGGTCGAAAAAAGAATCTAACAGGTAAGAGAAATTGGAGGGAGACGTGGTGGGGCCACCGAGTCGGACCAAAGTCGCGCTAATCTCGAAGGAACCGTAATTTATCTAAAAGCTCGATGAAAAATAGTTTTGACCCTGCGGGCTTTTGCCATCTGCATAGAAAGTGGATGTGCCCTGGCGTTACGTGCGAGGGTGACAGAGAATGGTCCGTTGCCACGATGCACCGCTTTAAGTCGCTGTTAGGACCGTGGTCCATTGATTTTGATCCCGTTACGGTCGCTGTGTTTTTCAACCATCGTGGTATATACGTACAAGATACTTTTTAAGTAGGTGTGTGTCAGCTATTCTCTGGTTATACCCGATCTTTAGCGTCGTCATTACCGTAATCGCGGTTAATCGTGTTTGCAATTTTCTTTCGTACTCACGTGATCCTCGACGCCTCCGCCTTCGATTTGTTCGCTGGCTGCTCGACGGATGGTTATTCATGCTGCCAATTAGAATGGTAATGGTCCGCTTCACCCTCCACCGGGCCACGAATAATTCGATTTCTCTCTAGTGGTGTGATATGCCGTGGCCTTGACATTGTCACCTATAAATCGAAGGAGATTAGAATAGAAAACGAACGACGGTTCCTGGGAAGAAGTCTTTTAACTAAACCAGAGTTCGCTACTTGGCGAGGATTTCCAATTTTGCCATTAATTAAATAAAAGTTATTCCAAATCTAAAGGAATTCCAAGCCAATTCTTTGTAGATTCTCGAGTTCTACGAAATAAGCAACGATTTCAAAATTTTGGCTCGTTACGTAGGTATAGGTTTCTATCCATACGATACCAATTGCGTATCATCTAGAGGTTCTAGAAAACGACGTGGAAAAGAGATCGTCGAACGAGGACTAAATTCGCGATGGTTCGATAAAATCTTCGGTTTCGCGTTATCACCTGCCACAGAAACTTGGCACCGCTCGCTTCAATGGCTTCCTAACACTGTACAACGCCACGAGGAGAAACCTGTTTGTCATGTAGCTCGTTCTCTGGATATATTAACAGCGTTCTGTTGCTCGAGAGCCACGGCTTAAAGGAAATCGTGTTTCTCGTCGGACGCTCTCCGATATTACGCGTCTCACGATAAAACTTCCTGTTCCTATGAGTGACCCGTGATCCTTGACCCTTCCGAATTTACCAACAATTACGACCTCCGACTCTTCACTCCCGTGTGAATTAATTACACAGACTTTCTCCGATTTCGAGCGTTGCTCGTTATTTTCGACGAATCGAGAACGCTTCGATAACCCCGTCATTGTTCATAATTGGACAGCGCAAGGACTCTCTTGTTCGAGTTTCGTCTTCCGTTCGAAGGAAATGTTTACCCAAGCGGCGTTTATTCAAGAACGGCTCATACAAATACCTTTCACTTCACGATCTCGAACAAACAATTTCAGACGACTTGTCGATGCCGTCCATCGCGCCATCGCGTCTGATTTTTTCGCTCTAAACGCGATCCAACTATTTAATTGCTAGAAACATCGAACTATCGTTGCGCAAACTTCCTTACTGCAACCGTAAGAAACACCTAGATCCCCACCTTGACAGAGATAAAGAATTTGGTTGTTTCGATGATCGATTGCCCTGATCTTTCGATATCGCTGTGTTCACCTTATTGATTGCATTTTCATGGACTCTCTTCGCGTCGATTATACGATAACAAATGATACTTGCCACAAAGGTCTGTTCTCGACTGCTACTTCGATCTAATCGCAGGTTTTGTGCAAAATCTGATCGAATCTTCGATACTCGGATAGCTTCTGCAACTAAGTGGGAATTCCGACCGAATGATAAATTTCGCCGAGCAGAGACTGAAAAATCGGACGAGAACTCGCTTAGCTTCATGCGACGACGACACCGTTGTTTAATTATCCGTAGCGCGATAGGAAGGAAAAATAAAACGATGCTCGAAAGCCATACTTCTGACCAGATTCGAACGAACGCGCGACCCGTGACGCGATGTCGTTTGTCACATCCTATATCTGCATCCCCGATTTTTTTTTTTCTTAATTTTTCAAACGTCATCGGGAAGCCCGTTACCATCTGACACACTCGCTGCTGGTTCCCTACCAGCAGTTCCAGTCTCGCATAATTTTCATCGCGGGAGATGTATGTATGTTGGTTGGGAATGTTCGCCGGGTCAAAGTACGGGTCACCGTTCGTGTCAGGAGGAAAAGACCGAGGCAAGCGACGCGTTAACGAATGTATCTGATTGTACGATTTCAACCCTGGTAACCACCGTACAAGTCCCAGATGAATTGTTGGATCGTAAAAGTATATCTGATTCCGTAGGAGGTCCCGCTATTAACGTCCCGATTTTAATAGTATTTCAACTCTACGAGTTTCCTCGTTTACTGTTTCTTCGTTTTGATAGTTTAGCGGTTTTTCCTGTTATTCAACGTATCATCGCCGTGTAATTCAACGCCGTGTTATAAATGAAAACGTCGATTTACCGGCCTTTCAAAGAGCGAACTACCTCGAAATTTCGTGCCAGATCGACCAATTTAGATTGCTTGGACGAACGATTCACCGGAAAAACGATTCATTGGCGACACGTGGAAACGAGGAGCGCCGATATCGAACGTTCAACAGGTGGTTGCGCCACTAAGCGAAATTACTACGTCGATTCGCGGTTTCGCGCGCGGTCATACGCTGAAATGATAAATGACGATCTCCGGTGGTTCTGCGGACGCGTACCACGGACGACTCTATCCGAAGCTGTCACTAACGAGCTGTCGCACGCTGAATTCCGCACGGTGGCCGTGACGCACGCGATCGCGTCGATCTGTATCGGATATTTATTTATGCGAATCTGCTAGCAAATTTTAAACGAACGCACACCGCGTGCCGTTCCATCGGTATCGATCGCACGTCTCCAAGAATATTTTCTGCCTTTTCCTTTTCCCCCGTTTCTTTCCTTTCGTTCCTTTCTTCTTTCTCTTGCCAGGAATTTATTTAACGATGACACGCGTCTCATCGTCAACCTCTAATCTCGTGGAATCGCCATCGTAAGAGCGAGTTTACCATCGTTTTATTAGTATATTTATTACTGCGAGTCGTTAAGAATCTTGATACGAGAGCGATCTACGAGAGATAACGTCCTTGAACGAGGTATCATCCTTGGAGATGCGATTTCACCGGTTTTTTTTAAGTTAATTTAATGTATCGATTCGAAGCAGACCTATCGAAGCTAATAACCGATCGACGGTATCGAGTTGCGTAAAAATCTGTATATTCATGCAAATATTAACAAAGAGTTGCCATCTGGCAGAAATAGCTACGAGAAAAATGTGCGACGTACGCTGGGTTAAAAGATGAAAAGGAAGGTGAAGGAACGCTTCGACAACCACGATGTCCCTCGTATTACGCTGCTAAGAAACGAGTAGCCACGCTGTTGCAACCGAACGTACAACATTTCCTAGAAGATTAGTTCTTGTGACATAGCGAGAGTTTAGCGAGAGTAATCTAGATTCTAACCGGCCGAGTGATTTACTAATCTCTTCCATCGCTGACGGCGAAATGTCTATGCTCCCCGGAAGTTTAATATAAACATTAGGTCGGTCGTTTTGCGCTATTTGTACGCCCGGGGGGATGTAACCGGCAATCTCATCGACATCCTACACTTAATTAAAGAAAAAGAGCGTTTCGTGCGTTGCCGCGAAACCACACGAACGTTCTCAGCTACGATTCGATATCGTAAATACCGGCAGCGGGATCGCCGGTTTCTTTTTCTTCCGCTTCTTTCCTTCTTCTTTTCGTTTCGCTGCGTAAATGATAATGCCGCGACGCTGCAATCGCCATGAATTATACACCGTTTGCATCTCTTTTACTCGCCAGCCACGGAAAGGTAAGCGACGAGTCGAACCGAGCATTTTCGTTACCCCCTACTTTCGTAATACGAAACGACGCTGCACGATCAACGATAAACCTATTTCAATCGAAGGAAGGCCAGCGATAATCAAGCGCATTCCGGTAGGACCTCGACGCGAAGAAATCATTGATACGAACCGACCATCGTCATCCACCGAAGGAAACGCACCATCTTTCGAGCTTTCGATCCAACGATTTACGATTGCGAGGAAAATACACGTCCGATTATCCCTTAGAGGCTTTAAATCCACAGGCTCGTGGTTCCCGGTTTCCAGTCCAGCCACTGCGAACACCGTAATTCTAAAAGTCTAACTTCCTATACTTAATTACGGGTACTGTGGTTTTAATCGACCACCGTCCCAGCGCAATCAAGCCGCGCACAAGTCAATACGTTGCGCAGAGTTTAAAAACCAATCCTACGAATCATTCCTTACGCAATAAGCCCGCGCAACACGCAAACGAGCTCAAGGCAAGAAACGTTCCCCTATGTATACGCACGGCGGTAACCGCTTTAAAAACCTCCTTCCGAGTGTTAATTTCGCAGACGGCGCATAATCTGCCGCGTAACCGCGCGTAACTACGCGATGTTCGCGCGGAACGCTCAGACCGCGAGATGCGCGTCCGAGCTGTTCCGATATCTGGCGAGCGCGTACAAATCGCTTAGAGGAGAAAAAATCACGCGGTTAGGTCATCGACGTCCCATCGATCTCTGCTCGCAGCATCCCTCCTCGCCGTGTAGACATCATATTGTTGCTGTTCCTGGTTCGCCTGTAATTACTAATTACAGAGGCCGACAGAAGTCACGGCTCCGGAAGCGTGCAGCTCGCCGCGACTCTCCTCGCCCTTTCTCTCCCCCTCCCCCTCGCCACTGTTTCGCCGCCTCGTTGCAGCCAACATTTAATATCCTCGGCAGAATTGTCTAATACAGCCGACTCATTGATTGGCAGACGGTGGAAGCTGGTTACCCAGCCGTACGTTCCAACCTTAGGGACGAAGCTGCGACGAAGATTAAATTTCCTGTATGATACTGCCGGATTCGCGAGTTCCGTGTACGAGAAAAACCCACCGATGAATATGCAGAAGGAAGCTGCATCTTGATTTCGCGGCATTTCAACATCGGCTTCCTGAGCTTCCTGGTGAAAAAGCAGCCCGAGGTGTGTTCGAATAGCGTACAACTCGAGACTTTCTACTCTTTCGCGAGATTTACCTACACGGATGGATATTATCGTGGAAAAATTCAAAGGCGAATAGCATTGTACACTAAACGAATTGTATACAAATTGGAAAATTGGAGAAAATCGTGAGTAATAAGAATAGTACGTGAGGCTTGGCAGTGCGTAGCAGGAAAGCGGTACGAATGGAAGAAGAAAGAAAAAATCCAAGGGATCGTCCCAGCGAATCTATTGATCGTTTCTGTCGAATTCCGAGTAAAGTCGTCGCGTTGTTTTTTCCATCTCTCCCTCGCCTCCTTTTGTCACTGGCAAACGTAGTAGCTTCTACATTTTATCGATACAGAGCTTCGAACACACCTCGGCGCGAGAAGATCGATCGTTGAATAGCCGAGCTAAATGACCGAACGAATAGCGAAACAGCGAGAACCGCGAAGAAGATAATTCAATGAGAAACGCAGATTTTTCTCGATCCACGCGGATGCTGCGCGTCGATCGGACCAGACGGAAGCAGCGGATCTCGTAGCTAACTCTTTCTTAACTTTTTACTTAATTCGCGTGGACTTGCGCAACGCGCCATAGAATTCTACTAACAGTCCGAGCTTTCGAGACGCAGCTTTCGAGAAATTTATGTAATATCGATGTTAGAGTAGACAGAATAGCTTTGCTCTCGGTTTTATTCGTGGAAATCGTTTCAGAGACTACTTTCGCCGTCGATGGTTCGACAACGCGTATGGGAAGAACGCAGTTACAATCGAACGTGTTCTTATCGCGAAGGAATATCGCGAGCTTCGGCGTAAACTAGAATCTCGCTGATTTGTATTATATTATTTTCAACCGCTTTCTTCGCTAGCTTTCCCGCTGCCTTTTGTCCTCCAAGTAATTTCAATTATCGATCAAAAGGATTACCAAACTAAAGATAACACGGACGACTGATAAGAGCGTAGCACGGTCTCCGATAGCGAAGGATATTTCTCGTCGAAATTCGTAGCATCGATTCGGTAACTTAAGTCCTCTGTCTTCGATTAAAACCTTCTATATCTAACACGTTCGAGGTTCCAAACGAATATTCAGTTTCCGGACGATGAAAAAATAACAGGGGTACGGCCCTATAAACGAAGGAGGACGGAATAGCCGAAGCGTTATCGACGTTTTGCAGGGACGTGCACCGTGCAGCGTGACCGTGAAGCTAATGGTTTCTGTCATTACACGAACTACTAATTATCGAGGAGATTGATGGAACGCGCTGACTATTAAGTGGCGGGAAATGATACGCGGCGAGCCGGACCCTGCTAACGTACAAATTAGAAACGGATGAAATAGGGATCGTTAAACTTAGAATCGATAACTTAGACGCAGTACCGTTCTACGATACGCGGTTTCGTTTGCGAATACGAACGCGGCCTTTATTTAATTAAGTTGGCTTACGTGAGGCCGATTCGCGGCAACGAAACTCGCATTGCCATCCACCACGCAACACGCACGCGAGAACTCTTCCGTCGTCGCAATTAAACCTCCAACCGAGATCTAATCGTGCAAACTACGCGCACGCTTCCTATCGTCCGCGATAAACGAGCTCTACGGGGCTATTTATCGATTTTCTCGACGTTAGATGGATTTTCCCTCGAAGGGAATCGGAAAACGATTCGCTTCGGCATTCTTAAGCATCCTTGAAACGATAAGTCGATAGTACCGTTGTTTAAATTCAACTTGCCCGCCACTTCGCGTACGTACGAGCCAGGTTACTTAACGTACGACAACTGCAAGTTGCGAACTTTACAAATTTTTTTCTTTTTTTTTTTTGTATCCAGATACCACGCTACCAGTTTGACCATTCTCGAAAGTGCACGATATCTCTAGACAAGCTGTACAAGGATACTTTTACCATAAGCAAAGTGTAGCCACGTTCGAGTACGTGCCAGTGTTAATCTGATGGTCTCTTAAGGCGAAACTGCCGACTAAGGATACCACGCTCGTTATTGGAATTCGATTCTGCTAAAAATTTCTTCGAAGTGGCTGGTACGTCGGCATTTCTAGGAAGAAAGATGCAGCAGCCACGGTCGCGTTCGAAAGCCAGGTCAATGCCAAACTATCGGCCGAAATATTTGACGAGAGTCGTAGCCATCGAGAATATTTACATAGCCTGCAGGCATATGCTCATCATCGTCGTTACGAAGTTTAGAAAACACTTGGACGATACGTACGAATGTTACGATACAACGATGAAAAAAACTTGTTGGACGTAGGAAAAAGTTTATTATATAATATTTGCCTGCGTAATATTAACGACGAGCAAACTACTAATCGAAAGACACTCGAGGCTTCTTTCGATCGAACGATCGAGGTCGATGAATTCTAATAAGACAAACGAAAGATCATCTTTCTCCGGCGATGCACGTCCCTGAAACAGCGAACTGATTCGATTCCTTGCCCCGTTACCAACGATTTCGTGTCTTACAAGAAAGTAACCACGAACCATTCGTTCGTATAAAACAGGATTAACGCGGTTGTCGCGCAAGAAAAAGAAAAAGGGCAAAAATAAGAAAAGAAAGACGGCGAGGTTTTTTCATCGAACACGTTTCAAACGACCATCGACTAATTTCAAGGTTCGATAATTTGCCAACGCATGGCTCGGCTATGCCTTTCGAAAAGCCGTGTGCTTCGTCGGATAGATTGATCATCGTTCGATTGAATAGCAATGGTAAATAACGAGCGTACGTCGAAACACGGCATCGTGTAATACGTCTGTTATATTCGTTAAGCGCGGAAGTTTCTAAGATTCTTCCGCTTAATAACACATTCTACGACCGTCTGGATGCGGGCCACGGTTCAAGGATAATCAATTTGTTAGCCGTACCATGAATATCCGTCACGTTCTATCTTCGATTAAGCACCTTCCAATCCTCCTCCATGTTACGTAAAAGTTGGAGAAAAAAGTTGAATCGTTGAGCGTGATATCTTTTTTTAGACGCTGTTCTTTCTACATTTTCAGCTTGTACGAAGAAATTATCCGCGGTTAGAATCGAAATATCGTTGAAAACTCGCAACGACGTCTCATCGTTGGTCTATGAACCTCGTGGATCAACGAAAGAAAAAAAAGAAAAAACAGTATACAAAAGGGGATAAAAAACCGCTAACGGCCCTTTGTTGCCGGACGAATGATCAACGCGATTTGCATTTGGCCGAGACAGAACTAATGAAAACGCTTCGGAGAATGTAGTCGCGCCTCGACTCCCTGTCGAGGAGAAAGCAACATGACGAGTTACGCGGAGGATAGTCGTTCAGGAAAATTGAAACGAACGTGGCTAGATGCTTGGAGCGGAGAATGTAAGATTGCCAATTACACGCGGTCACACGTGTGTCGTAGAATGCAGGTTTTCGGTGTTGAGAAACCGGTACGGTAGAAATATTCGTAGGGTTCGTTTGTCCGCACTCCGTTTACGCGAACCAATTAGCCTATTAATAGGATCGTTCGTTGGCCGGAAAATTGTACGATCGCGGCATGTTAATAAAGATAAATAGATTTCAGTTAGGTCGATTTCAACCATTACGAGTATAAGTATGATACGATCTACTTGTAAGTAGGATGAAACAATGCGTTGAAAAATATTACGTCTTCTTTGTTGGATGCATGTATTGGATAGTAAACGGTAAGGATAGCTAGTAAACTTTTGTTATAAAAAGCATTCGCTTATCAGAAATGCCCTGTCCTCCCACGTGTTCGAATACGCAAGCTTCTATGGCAGATGCGAACAGAATTACGCCAGTTGTTTCGTTTGAAATTCGAATTTCGATCTGAAGCTCGCGAACGTTCGCAATACCTACATTTGAATTTGAAATTTTAATCTGAAATTCGAGTTTCAAGTTGAATTTGAATTTAAGATACGACCGGTTTTCATGGTCTTTGAGAATCGACTCCGGATATAGGATTCTAAGTAATAAATCTAAAGCGAAACCGTAATACAAGTCGTAGCAATCGAAACAGCTATTATTTTGTATCGTATAAGCATCGTTAAACGAGCTGCGGCAATTTGTATGAAATGCAACAATGAAATAGAAACGAGAATGGAAAATTAGTTGGATCGCGGTTTGCCGTTCACCGCGCTGATCATAGAATGGTAACTAAGGTGTAGCCGTAGCCGATCAACGAAAGCGTGACAATATGCGGAGGGTTTAAGCAATGACATTGTGATTGTTTCGATCGATTCCCACAATGGCGGTGACGTGTGACGCGACAGTGGTAGCTCGCGATTCCGATTTCCACTTACGAAACGACTACTTTTTCCGATCGTACTGTTAAGAAAGTAATAAAAAACGTAATGTTTGGTATCTGTGTTATTCAAGCATGCCCTTGTATCCAACGATAAGTAAGACGATCGTTCGCTTTGACCTAACAAAATATAAAGTTCGTGAGATTTTATTCAAGATCATTAAGGTGATTAATTTCAAGGTTATGGTTGATTTTTTATAGAATCGTATAAATTATTATTATGCTACAGAGCTCGAGGAATGTTGTATCGTTGGGTGGGGTGGGGGGAAAGGAATGATCGAAGAAATAGATTACTTCAGATTCGATAAATATGCATTCGTTAAACGAAAATGTTAATAAAATTGCAAATGTTCTTCTCGTTCGCCAAAAATTTGTCATTCGTTTTAAGGTTTTAATACGTAGTATCGATTTCGTTCATTTCCTTTTTAACCGGCGTGATGCTGACATCTGACGACAAAGAGTCTAAACAGCACCGAGTAAACCGAATTTGGCGCGTAAAATATTTACAAAAAAGAAACCAACAAATGTAAATGATATTTGTAATGTAATAAATTGTAAAAATTTAGAAAATTTGTGTTACGGAATGCCATGATTAATCTGCGGTTTTTGTCGAAATTCTATATCGAAATGGAATAAAAGCTTGTTTCACCTACTTAATGTTATAACGTGTACTTTACTCTCGATATTCTGTATATTTTGGCATATTGAATACATTCTATACCTTGTTGCACATCCGCAGTGCAGCAGTAACATTTACAGCTTACAAAGTATCAATCCGTTTCAATTCTGTACGAATAAACAAAAAAATTCACTCACCGCAATTGCGTTGTAAACACAGGAATGTGGTATAGAACGACATGTCTCTTTGCGCGTCAACTCGAACAAATTGAATTATCCACGACCTACGCACAACCGCAAAAAAAACGAAACCAATCTTCACGGCTGACCACTGTGATCTGCAACAAGTTGCAATTTGTAACGGTTTCGATTTCTATCTTTAGTTCGATCGATCGATTGATCGTCGCGTCCGAGCTATCAACTGAATTTAATTTCATGTACCAAAAATTATATTGTATTGATAGAAATTATGAAATATATTGAATATATTTGACTAGTTGTAGTTTGAAAAGAAATGTATCTAAAATATTCAAAATATTTGAATACTACATAGTAATTTTATAGTTACAGCAACGAATATAATGTTATACAGCTGTAATTACACCAAATATAGATCTTCAAAGCATTATATACACTAATTATAATAAATACATATTCAAGTAATTAAGGTGACATAGTTGAAATTGATTAAAATAAAGAAATACGTCGTACTACTTACATATAAAAACCAAAATTCAGGTCCGTAGGACCAAGTAGGACGTAGATCGTTCAAATGACATATTATTTCCCAATGTTGGTACAACTGGAAATTCAACGGAAAATGACGTTGGTCACCCTTCCGGATTCGATCGCTCTTTCAGTATAACAAGATGGCTGATCAGGTACGTGTGCGATATTAATAATAACAATATGTATCTTTTTTACATTCACCTTCGTTATTTATTAACCATAATTGTTACACAATCAATTTTATCGTCGTAGTTAATAATCGGAGCAAAAAGTTGACTTCTTAAAAATATTACAAAAGAGTTGATAGCATAACCGCTGCACGTGGTTAGACCATTCGAATGCACTGAGTATTCAGGATACTTTGTCATATGCATACGTGTGTAATAATGAATTGTATTTTTGCTTTTAGAGTGAACGTGCGTTTCAGAAGCAACCCACGATCTTTCTTAACCGTAAGAAAGGTCTGGGCCCAAAAAGGAGGAAGCCAATGCGGTATAGCCGCAATGTAGGTCTTGGCTTCAAAACACCACGTGAAGTAACTATCCAATTTAACCGAAAAAATAATAGAAACTAATAATATTTAACGAATGCGTTATAATTTTTTTTTTAATATCATTTTTCAGGCTCTGGAAGGAACTTACATTGACAAAAAATGTCCATTTACTGGTAACATTTCTATTAGAGGACGCATTCTCACTGGTGTAGTACAAAAGATGAAAATGCAAAGGACTATTGTCATACGTAGGGATTACCTTCATTATATCCGAAAATATAACCGCTTTGAAAAACGTCATCGTAACATGAGTGTTCATCTGAGCCCTTGTTTCAGGTTAGTTTCTAGTATATCTCTTCATTATTTTAAAGAAGTTGTAAAAAACATGTGATGATATAGACGACGGTCTTCTGAATTATAAATTGAAGCAGCTTATTCGTCTTCTGAAGAAAAAATAGATGTTGTATTTATCATATATAAAAATCTCTTTTATATATATATATATTGTCATTGTTTATTACAGAGATGTTGAAATTGGTGATGTCGTAACGATTGGAGAATGCAGACCTCTCAGTAAGACAGTTAGATTTAATGTTCTGAAGGTCTCTAAAGGAACAGGATCTAAGAAAAGTTTCAAGAAATTCTAAGATTATAAAATTCATAAGCTATGGTTAGTGATGGTGTTAAAAAATTTTTTATATGTTAATGGCAAAAAAAAATCAAAAATGTAGAGTGATGAAACTAACGACGGTCTTCTGAATTTATTAAATTGAACGACATTACATCGTTTTCTGAAGATCTTTAAAATACAATTTTGACATACTTTTAAAACAAAGCCCGATATTTTACACTTATTTTATACCTTACAGGGGAGGTTGACATTGACAGGAACAGAAGAGGAAAGAGAAATTACCATCTTCATTTGTATCTTATAATGTTACAAATTAATAAATAAAAACATTTCTATACAAGACTTCTTAATTTACGCAAAATATTATTTTAGTGTTATAAATTTGCAATTAACACGTTTGAAACGTTATAAAGTAAGACGTAAATACGTGTTAAAAAATATATTTTTATAAATTTCAACGAGAAAGACATTTTATCAAAACAATTTTTACATAATTTCAAAGCTGCTTAATAACATGCTTATTGTCGCAAGAGAACAGAATTCTTTACATTATATACTTAATTATAATTATCAATATACAATATACGAATGCATCACAATTGTCTCAATATCAACATCTTTTTTTTTAACAGCATTGATACAATGTCAAATGTTTTCATATTACATGAATCGTCAAAACATTAACAGAACTTAAAAAGGATACATATGTATCCATTAACACTTTTGTACAAGATCATTACAAATAACTTTGGCGATTCGTATTTTTATACGCACGTTTAATACAATATCGGAAAAAATTCACGATTATTACCACAATATTGTATTAAACAGATAATCACAAAGGCACTATATATTGTGCTATTTAATATTATTTCTTGATTTTTCTTATTTGTATATCATATAATTAAAAAATCTCATTTATACACTTTAAATATCATAAAATAATATCTTCTTACTACTTTCTTGTGAAATATTTTTGCTAGCCATGTAATGACACGCTTTACTTCTTAATGCAATCTCACTTATGTAAAATAACATAGTCACCTATGATTGATTGTTATTGTAAGTTATAACTACAATTATTGCTGTAAATGTTGCTAGTACAATAAATTATACTTATAATAACAGCCACTTGTCTGTTAGAAATCTAACTAATGATTAGTAACTGAATGAGTTTTGGATGAAAATTCAGCTATATAAAGTATGTATATAATAGGTCCTGCAAAACCTAACAATAAAGAAAAACCAAGAAGTTGTGTCCAAGATAATCCACAATCATCACCAGAACATTTAAATGTTTCTGTTAAATGAGAGTTTTTTGTATTACTCTCTGCTGAGGTAAGTAATTGGTCACATTCTGAATTGCTAATTTCTAAAGAGTTACCACTATTGAATGATGACAGAGGTTCACAAACTGAATTTAATATAATTGTATTAATTTCTGCCTTTGGCAATTCGATTACAACAGGATTTTTTATCACATTTAATAATGGACCTTTTGTTACTGTATTTTCCATCTCTTCACCAGAACTGGACATACTTACTTTGCTTCTATCTGCCTGGCCACTCTGGTGTTGTTCTAAAGTCTCGGTCAATAAAGAAAATGGTTGTATAGGTACTTTTATAAACCGTCTTGCATGTATTTCATTCTCTTTGTGAATCTTGTTGATTCTCTTCAATTCAGAGATCTAAAAATAGAACTTCCCATTTGAGTTCATTGCAATTTATTCTTGATTTTGATCTTTTTTTGTGTCTTTACCGTGCATCTATACCGTAAAGCCAATGCTTGTAATGTGTCTTCTGATTTAAGTGGAACATTTATAACTTCCACTTTACGTGGTAATGATGTAGGTTTGTTACGTTGTTGTAAAGGAATATTTTCTTCGTCTCCACTATTTTCATCATCCGAATACAAAAAAACATAATGTGGGGAACCATCCCTTTGATTTCCACGTTGATAAACCATTTGTCTGAAAAAAATTGCTTTGCCATATACACAAATGTGAATACATAAAGACAAAATGTAACAGAAAAGAATTTCCGAGGGAAACATTATTTGAATCATCTTCCAATATATAATATATCATATGTGGTCTGTCAAACGATAATTTACGATTACCAAAATTGTTTATTACCTCACAGCCTCGCGCTTCTTTCTTTTTCTCAAATTTTCTTTATTATTTTTTATTGCTCGTTATACGTATCATTCAAATCTGAACGACATTTCAAAACAGGATTGCTATTTAAATCTTGTGTCGATCGTACGTGAGATGTAACTCCTTGCACAAGTCATGCATATGTCTATACATTATATGTACACGCACATACCATAAAGAGAGGTTAGGGTTTCTGTTATGAATTCTGTAGTAACATACAGCAAATTCACATGAAATTACTTCGTGTTATGTGGCTTACAGGATGATTAAATACCTAGAAGAAGGCGAAACTTTAAAAGACAAATCCAAATGTGCTAACATACGTGCAAATTTAAAAATGTGTTTGTTGGAAACGGATTGTTGTAAAATAGTGAGTTATCAAACTGTGCACTTACGGCTATATTAACCTTCATTTATGGTACAAAATAAAATGCAAATTTATATATAATATGTTTATTTTATTATATTATAGCAAAGACGAACTCCCAAAGACTGTCTTGTAAGCAGAGATCCGTCTGTCCCTGAAGAATGTTACTTATTGCGACAAACATTTTTCGATTGCAAACATTCAATTGTAAGTATACCTTTTCACACTCGACGAAAATTATTTTTTTCATTAAACAAGATTACGCGTGTTATATACCATGTACTTTCTATTTATATATAGCTGCGTATGTTAATTTAATAAAATACATCCAACATGACGTATCCCAATGTTGCTTCAACTAGTTGTACCTTATAAGAAATACATATTAGAGTATGATACAAAGAAAAAATAGACTTTTATAAAATGAGCATATGTTCTCTATGTTCTTTTTTCAGAAAGATTTAAAATGTACCCACAAAGGGTTAAATAAATAGAATAAACAAATAACTAGTTAACTTGTTTCTTTTTTTCCAGATTGATGGCAGACGAAGGTTCAGAGGACCTAAAGGCGTCTAATACTTAGTTATACAAATTTAAAACAAAGAAAAGAAACGAACGCTATGTTATACAGTCTGTAAGATGTAATATTAGAAGTGATTTATTAGTATTCCGTTATTATTCGTTGTACACGATATAGTAAATCCTATCATAATCGCAAAGTATCAATGTATCAATGTACAATCTCACCTTTGTCCGACGAAACTGTCAGAATCTGGTGATCGGATCCGCGGATAGAACTCGATTTTCTGATACGATCGGAAAGTTACCCTGAAGAGGCATTACTCCCACGTGGGAGCAAAAGTATTCTCGTAAACAAACTTGTGCAGACAAAGAATCTTTATTTAACGGCGTTTCTCTTTAATGAGACAAAACCAATCACACCTCACATAATCGAGACACGCAGTCACACGCGGTCTTTAAGCCGCGTTCAATCGTACATGTATTTTTACGAGTGTATCGTTTCAGTCGCGATACACGTGGAGATCACAGTAAAATCGCGAGTTTTTTTATTTCTCGTTTGTTCGTTCGTCTTATATTTAAAGGGCATCTTGTTCCACATTTTTGTTTCAGCGAGTACGAAGAGACGTATTTTAATAAGTCATACGCCGTCGAATCCTTAAAAATCTACGTTAATAGATCGCGCCTGCGCAATCGTCCTAGCTATTGTCTGTATGCAACAAGCGTATATTGACTATACGTTTTTATCTTTTGTTTTCTCATCTTTTGTACTACAATGCCGAATCACGCTACTCGTCCTCATCCTAAAATTTCTACGGGCACCTAAGAAAGATCTGATATAAGCTTTTTCCGTGTCTTTCGATCGATCTACTTATTTCTCCCAACGAAAAAAGGACGCGGGAGATCTCTACCCTTTCATCGTTAATAAGACGAATAAAATACAAATTCAAAAGTTAAACGACGATCTTATCGATCGATTTCGGTGTTTCAGCTTCGAAGTCATAATTCATTCGTGAATCCTGTCAGCTGCAATCAAAACCCGCGAGTATCGATAATCCAGGCAAGGATATGTAATATCAAAGGTGTGAATGCAATTAGTAAAAGATATATGGAGATTATGTTTACAAAATGCCCTCGACCAGAAGAGCTTCTACCACGTCAAGATTTGATTCTTCTTCTCTAACTGACCTCGAAAAAGAGTGTGTAGCATTTTCAAAGAGTATCTTTTTTATCAAGAAGGATCCGCGACACCTCATTGCGTTCGTTGTGATATATGCGGTAATCGTTCGAATATCACAGTTTTTCGAGTATACATGTATATGATATGTTAGCGATTTAATCGATAGTCGTCGATATAGTAATAAAAGTATCTCGCAAATCTCTATGTTATGTACATGCAAGTTGCGCTCGTTATCGAGCGTTGCGAACGCTCGCATAAAACGGTGGATGAAATATGTAAAGTCGAAAAATACAAACTGGCCAGAGGCGTAGCTAGACGGGTGTGCAGCCCGAAGCGTACAGATTTATCATCGAGATTTCTCTAAAGCGTATACGAACGTGCCTCCCTCTAACGATATTTTTTACCATTTCGTTGCGACCAGAGATCACGAGACAAATAGATCTCCGATTCTCTTCCAGTTGGCTGGCCATTGAACTCTGGTAAAGGAAGGGCTCGTTTCGTAAAATTGCGAGATTCGTAATAACGTCGGCAGTATGGCTCCAGTAAAGTGGCGAGTAGCGCGTTACAGTCACGCGGAACTCGTTACACCACGATGGTAGATGGTGCGATATAAGAAAATAAGTGACTTTATAAAACCGGGAAAATTCATGAAACGATCAAAGTGTATCGTACAGAAAGCGGACTACCAATATCGCAAAGGCTGCTATTACGACTGAACGAAACGAGCCCTGAAAATCTCCCTCGTTATACGCATGGTTACCGTGTAACCATAAACCTTTACGTTTCTATGTCTTTCGCTGATCAAATCAATCCTCTGGTCATACTCGAGATCAAGAAACCCTTATCGACTAAAGAATATTGCATTTAGTGAGCCGACAATCATTACAAACCACGTTACATCGCAAACTCTAGTCGTAGCGCGAATGCAACGTGAACGAATCGACACAGGCCAGCCTTTCATTTAATCCACCCTTCGGAAACGAACAACTTTACAGAGTAATCCTGTTCTGCTGTACTGTTGTGACTTTGTCGGCGCGTGGTCAGCGTTTCCTGAGGAATCAGAAGCACACCGAGGGTCTGTAGAGACCAGTGTAGCCGCATAAACGGGCGCGTAGCGCTGGCAATAATATCGCCGCCGCGGAGAGATTGTCTTGCAGTTGTGAACATTCGCAGATCAGGAGGTACATCTTGTCACCTTGCGACATGGACTTGTGCAGTGTGATTCGTCTCAGACCCACCGATTTCGGCAAATATCGGTACATCATACGGGCACCTAGAATATAGATACCGTGAAAAGCAACGTCATCAACTGACCATGACCGTTCAAATGTAATAGAATTGTAAGAAATATGAACAGAGTACCGGTCCAGTAGAGCCAGTTCTGCTCAAACTTGAGACCGTCGTCGCCCTCGAACACCTTAAAAATCGAGACAATGTAGCCAGTGGACGGAATCGGTGGTCTGACACCAGGTGGTTCCAGGGGCGGTCTCGCTATGGTAGCTACCTCGTTAAACAGATCCAACGTGTGACTGGCAGCATATCGAAGATCTCGAGGATCGAACTTTCTCAATGCAGCGCATTGGACCTCGTTGTAGAAGTCTACTGGATCCGTATTCTGCTTATTTATCAAGTAGTACGTGATGAACGGAAAATCCGCTGAAATCGATCAAGAATTATACTTGACTATAATCACGAATTCCTCGAAATTTAACTGATCAATCGTCAAATTACGTACCATTTTTTTCCATATTCGTAAGCAGAATACTCTGGGAAGCTGAGGGTGCAATTTCAGCGACCAATTCGGCCGCGGTATCCCGTTGCAGGACCAAAGGCTGAGAAACTGGAGATTCGACCACAGGATCCAGTGGCTCCAGAGGTGTCATGAAATGAGCTAGAACACATTGCTTCGGGTCCTCGACTTCGAGAACCGACAGAGGGCTTCCTGGCTTTTTTTTGTCTGCGATTGGTGCGTGCTGAAACGAGTCAGAATAAATCTGTGATCGAGAATAAGGGTTAATTATCTGCTTCGTTTAATTTCCTGGTTTTATTTGTTTTTACTGTTAACGTGCGATAATAGTAAAAAAAAAAAAAAAAAAAGGAGAAGTGAAACAACGTTCGAAACTTAGCGAGCAAAGAGCAACGCATAAATCTGTATTTTTAATGCGTTACCCGCGTCATTTACGTTAAAGCGATGCGTCGTTCATCAGACATTTGTTGTACTCCGCCCCACCGGGTAAGTTTTTGTCTATTTTTACTCGTTTGAGACCGTGCCAGCAAGGTCGTAACTACTCCCCGAGACACTAAGGCCAATAACTCGAGTATTCTGGTTTTAACGAGTGCATTCCCGATTAGTGTAGTTTCGTGCGCATCGTTCGAGTGACTTAAAAGTATTCACTCGACCTTGATACGATCGTTGATACCGCGATAGGATTATTTCACGATCCAACTGCAGATTTTGTTTGCCCAGGAACCAACGATCGATGTGAAGTACCATGTACTTTTTACCAAGCTTCGGTCGGTCGGTTACTGCGTTGTTACAAGCTGTTGATGTTAAACAGACGCAGTGCGAGATGTTTGCATAGCTCCCTGTTACGAAAGACGCTATTGTGAAACGCAAGTGCATGTTAAAACAGGTTTGGATAATCTCGAGGTAACAACGATATAAAAGAAACGACGCAAGAGAATTGTAGACGATTTTAAGAAAATTCTGTTAGTATCTTCGCAAGCAATAAAATAGTGCTACGCCGTCGTGGTATTAATAAACGAATCCCATACGATCTCAAGCCTAAGCGAGCGAATCTACAGGCGCATTGCATAAAAAGTCAAACATTCGTGCAAAGGAAGGTTGTCTGGTGCATTTATTAATTACGTAGAAATTAATATGACGTACCGGTACTCCCGCTGGTAAAAAACGTTCAAGAGAAGCGAGGGGAATGATGAAACAGTCGCGGTCCAAGGTGGCCAGGGAGATTGGTTCGCCACGCGGAGGACTGTTTCCGGAAACCACCAGGGGCGTGTACGCGCCGGAAGCTCGGTTACCGCTAAAGGAAACCTACAAACGCCATACAATTCGGGATAATTAACTCTGGTGACCAGACACAGACTCGTGCACGTACATCCCAACGAATTGGCCTGCTTCGTATCAAAAGTTACCTCCAACTATGTATACGAGTTGCCGCATTTAAAATACGGCTTCTTGTTTCAAAGCTTGAGCATTTTCTACATGCAGCCACTGTGTAAGCGAGTTATCGTTCGAGGAAAAGGCGTGTCTTCGTTGTTACTAAACGATAAAACAAAATTTACCCCCCAAAAAAATCGCTGCTGAAAGGTTTGATATTCTTAACGTCGAACAGAGCAATAGCTCCATTCCGTCTTTTTCCACTTTCATCTTTCTCACGATGAGATCAGACATCCAATGAAGCAAACGTAATAATCCTGCCGCTTTTCGAAATCGTTAATCGTGCTATTGCTGGTAATGCCGAGGCAGCATCACCGTTGTCATACTCGTTCTGTACCGATCGTAAATAGCAATAGCGAGCAACACGACCTCGTGTTTATTCGTGTTTCCACGTTAAGCTCGAGTCGATTGCATTTTTAACAGCACCCTCGAGTAACAAGTGAATGTTAAAGTTGCCGGTGTCGTCTCACGATGTAGGTTAACGCGATTTCTTTCCTTGTTGCCCCGTTTGCCAGCCATTCGTCTGATAACCTCACCGTGATTTATGGCGACAAGCGAAACGCTACTAACCAAACCCGACATTTTCGACAACGGCACGACATTTTCAACGGAGCGAACGCTTTTCTCCGATATTCAGGATAGTCGAGCAAGCTGAGTAAATAGAAACAAGTTGTGGGTTGCTACGCGTGTTATACTACGCAGCTTTAATCATCATCGAATATCTTTGAATTTCAGGCAATTTAGCTTCTTACGATTATGAACTAATTTAATTCTTTGTATCTATTAAATGCTCGCGAAAGCCGATATTTCATAGTCGTATAGCAATCTGCAATAATTCGTCCAAATCTTCCAGATTGCATCGTTAATGAACAATTAATCATTGATGATTCATACAGAAACATTACACGAAATGAGAAATCCTTCTCTTCTAAATAGTATCAAGTAATAACGTTGATGCAGCGAGGGTTGACTGTATCGGGTTCCCACGCAAATTGCAATGAAACCAACTGGCCACAACGTTACCTGACACACGTGGCGCGTTGATAATTGAAATTATTTGACGACAACGAGCCACGCAGTCGAAACGTAAAACGTATAATTAAAGTTCAAGATCGAGGCCCGGCTATCGATCGGGACACGCAGAGACCACAAATTTTCTTTTGTCCGAGCTGAGAAGCTACGAGGTGAGAAGGTGATTCGTGTGTTTTTTTCAGGATTTCCACTGGTCTCATTGATTTTAGAGGATTTCAGTACGAGCATAGTTCGCTTAGAAATTGATTCCAACATACTGGTAGCCGTTGCAGCTAAGAATCTTCGTCAGAGGGATTTAACGACACAGCAAAATATCTTTCCCCCTCGGCAACTTCAAAATATTTTTTAAAACATTACGAAGAATGAAAGCAAAAAATGGGAATGGATTATGCAAAACTACGAATAATCTCGTTCGATAAACTGTCCATTTGCCAGGTAAATTTCTGCCGACACGTAAAAAGCATTTTGTCTCGTACAGTTCGCGTATTTCACTTTTCGAAGGAAGACACTACCGTTGCGGATGTACATTTACATTCACGGGATCGAAACCGAGTCGAGTTCGTATGCAACGTTATATTCCTGTTGTACGCGTACCGACTTCACGTGTCGTTCCGTCCAAGACGTTGTAAAAGTCTGTCTAAAAGATAGCAAGCCGCTTTACGTTTCACGGCGGTAAACTTTCAGCTGAGAATTTCGAAATTTTCCCGAGTGCAGTCGTAAAACTTGCCGTCCTTCGACCACACGTCTATGACAACCAACCGTAACGCGCCTTTAAGTGGACCGTGTTTTAATTTATTAAACTTTCCTTTTTTTATTTCTGTAGCTTAACGCGCGGCTTTTCTAAATCGAGTATATCTTACACACTGGTTAATGTTATTCGTCTTCTAAATTACAGATAGACCCGTTCCTGTTCCCAACCGCGTCGATCGAATCAACGCGTCGCAGGGATCTCCGTACATTTCTCTATCGCTCTTTCGGCTCTCTTGAAAAAAAAGTAGAATACAACGATAGACACAAGCATCCAGTGTAACGATCCATCGAGGAATTCGGGTGCGATGGAGAAAGGTTCGGCCGGAACGAGCACAATGAGCACAGGATATCGAACAGAGTTGGCTGCGGCTCGCAGGAAATTTATGGTACGTCGCGAGGATCCGCCTTGGCGTGCAATAAGATAGCGAGTTTGCGTGCCGGCCACGAGGATAGCGTAGGTGTAAGTTTATGCGGGTCGTTCCGTGCATGGCCCCCTCGTTTCCTCCGTAATTCCACCGGGTCGCGAAACTATCCCGCGTGTGCTTCAGTCCGGACTGCCCCGTACTCTCCGTGTGTCCGTGTGCATCCAGCTCGGGGCGTGTACTTTCCATTGAAATATCGTCACGAGTGTCCGGACTGGCCATGTTTCAGGTAGCCACTCGTCGATAGCGATTCGCGGAGTCTCTGTATCGTTCGTGGAACGGGTTACAAGCGTGTAATTTGCAACGGAACAACACGATGCTCGTATCGGAGGAAAAAGAAGCGACGCCGCGAAGCCGCTTCCGTGGCTGAGCGTTTTATGTCGAGTGTGTCCTCGAACGCGAGCAACAAGCTTTAATCTAGCGCGATAACGCTACGTATCGTGTCCCCGATTCGTCATCGAACTGCGCATCTATACGTCGACCAGACGAAACAAGATTTACGATTTCCATCGGTATTCTTTTTATAAGGATTCGGGATTCTTTGCGAGACGCGCCAACGTTCGATCCTCGCTCAGTTGGTCGATGTTTTCTCGTTGGGAAAATCCACAGAGTTGATATACGCCGTCTGCAATACTCTGTTCCGCCGTGAAATCGTCGTCCGTGTAGTGGCCACTGATCGGAATTAGGTTTCTACGATTGCCACGGATCTTTGCTCGTTGCTGGTAGTAGTTTGCCGGCTTGAGAGGGCGGTTGATTAAATTTAACCTACATTGCTGACACCTGAACCGAAGTATTTGATTAGACACGAACGAACGATCACACGTCCGACCAAGGTGCATCGATCTTTCGGATCGCATCGACGCGGCGACTGTGCGTTAAAATTTCGTCGAATCGCAGACCGACGAGATTAGAGGAATAACTCGAGTCGCGTCGTCTCCGACCATCGTTAATATCACATCCGGTCGTGCGTTTTACCTTTTAAATCATTGCCAAATCCTTAGATTTGGGTAAATGTAAAGCTAGCAACGTGCGAACGCGTCAAGATACACGAAAAAGAAAATAAATCTCTGACCAAGAGTCTCACCTACCTGTCTAGAAGCGGTTGGCGTCGAGGGTTCCGAGGAATCCTTTTGCTGCGCGGTCTGAGTCTGTTTCCTTCTAGCTTGTGCCCCGGCTCCGGATCCCTGTCCCGATCCACCGCCCCCGCCTCCTCCCCCACCACCCCATTTGATCAGATGAGGACCGGAATTCTTCCTAGGCGGTGGACCTAACCTCTCGGTGGGTTCCTCGGGGGGTGAACCGAGGGCACCGCCTGTCGGTGGCGTTAGAAACAGATGAGTCCGGTAGCCGAAGCCCTGGTGCTCGTGATCGCCCATCGAGGGAAAGTAGCCGAACTCTTTACTGCGTCGGATCGGTGCACGCGTGCCGACGGCCGATTGGCCGGCGCCGCGCACCACGCCGAATCGAGTCCCCGTGTACCCCAAATTCGTCGGCCCGCAAACGGAGCCGAGGGTCGTTCGACCCTCCAGGCCTCCTCCTCCTCCTCCTCCACCACCACCGAATCCCTTCTCGCCGAAGTTCTTGCGGAACATAAGATTCATGACTGACAAATGTGTGAAACAGACAGGTACAATGTGACAAAGACAAGTAACGAACAGGGAGGAACGTCTGGTTCTCGCGTGTTTCCCGCTACTTTCTTTTATTCTCTTTTCTCTACTTTGGTTTTAATTTTCTTATTCTTATCTGTTTTCTGTTCACCGTAGCACGTGGTGGCCGAGCGATGTAATCGTTTCGAGATGTTTTCAAGTCCAAGGAGTAGTTGGTTTTTTGGAGCTTTACAGCGTATGGAAAGCAGCGCCCCGGTGGTGGTGGTGACGGTGTTCGACGATCACGAAAGCGTTCCTAGGCAGCTTCCCTACGTTTAACCGTGTTTCTTCTCTCAGTACCCCGTACGCGATTCCGGTTTCTTCCGTCTTTACTTTCCGACGTCTTTCTTTTTTTTTTTTTTTTTTTTTTATTCGTTCACTTTTCACGAGAGAATGAAACGAGTCCAGACCCGCACGTTCTCGTCGATATTCTTTCGATAAGCCAAAGAACCGTCGACGTCGAGCTTCGGTCGCGAGAACAACGATCGATCTGAACGATTACACTTGTTCGTTGAACCTTCGATTTCGAAAACTTGCCGCGAGGTAACGCGATTAATTAGGAAAGGACCGAATTTTGAAGGAACTCGACGCATCCTGATACGTTCGAGTCATTTCGTTTGTTAAGAGGAATAGATTCGCTTTGCCGTCGCTTTCGTCGTTCTCCCAGCGAACTTCGAAAACGAGGATTTCTCGTGTCTAACCAATCGTCGGCAGAGCGTAAACTTTTATTCGTGCTACTTTACTCGTCCTTCGGAATTACCCACTGGCGTCATGCACAGCTTTTCTTCTACTTTTCTTTCGACACGGTAGCCACGCGACAACTTCGTCTCGAGTTCGGTCGCTGAAAGAAACGCGATTACATCGACTGTTCATACGCGCCACGAATCTCGTTTAATCGAAAGCCCTACCGCCTTGCTTGGCGTGCTCCAAGATAACTAATTTCCCGATCTCTTTCTCCGTCCAGTTGGCGAGTTACCATCGTACGTCCACCTGAACCTAGCATTTCCCGCCCTCGTCCAAGTATCGTCCGATCATAAGCGAAAAAAGCCCAAGATCATGCGGAATGAGATCACGAGAAGAACGCAACGATTTACAAAGTTGGTCGAGCCAACCTGTGCCGCGAAGACGATTTAACCACGCTCGATTTAGCTCACCAACAAACCTCAAGGTCTAGAATTATAATTACACCTCGGCAATAACGGTATCGCGTGTCACGCGAGAATCGCGGATCCTCGTTTACGTTCTAATAAAGACACGTTACCCATGTTGGATCCAACGGCGATCCTTCGATCCTCGTTTGCCTGTCGAAACTCGTCGGAAACTCGCGCGATCCGTCTCACGCGTCATTCGACCAGCACCGAATCGTTCACGACTCGCGCGAAATTTCCAGTATCGCGAGACGACGATTTCCAAGCGAATCGAGAGACCGTGGTTGGATTTCCTGATACGAACACTACGTCGCGACACGTCGTGACCCGTGACGTCGAGGTACAGGCAACGCGGACGTGCCCTCCATGCACAGGGGAGGACTGTTTGGCCGACCCTGCGACGCTGACTTTAATACTCGAGCCTTTCGATTGATCTGCCGCAGCCGCGAGGAAGACTGTCTTGTCACGATAGCGTTCTCTGTTTACGGCGCAGTCGGTGAAACGGGAAACGGCAGAGGCGTTCGAGAGCTCGATACCTGCGACTCGACCTGCAACGTCGATCGTAGTTGTGCGAACCTGGCTCCTACAATATTTGTTAACAGGTTCGATCCGTTGCAGCTGTTTGAATAATTTTCGTCGATCGTGTAAGACCGATTTGTTCGAAACGAGGATACTGGGGATAAGAAATTGACAAACTTTGGTCGAAGATACCGTTTCATGTTTCCTGAAAACTGTGCCAGATAGGGACGAGGTCGTTGTGGAAGATTCAAAGTTTATTATTCGAGTTTAAACGTTGAATCCTCCGTAAGCAGAATTCTTTCCGCTCGCGAGACAACATTTTTTACTTTGCCTCTGAATATGCTAATCGTAACAGATAAACGTTATTCAGTTTTTGCGAGAATGCACGTAGTTCGGGTTGCGCTCAGTCAACTACGCGTTTAAACGCTGTCATACTTCGTACCGTCTTACAAACTGCGCGCGACTGCTGTCATTGCGAATAGGTTAAAGGATATATGGCGAACAATTATCCGTGCAGCAATTTCTATTTTTTAATCGAAACATTTAGCTCCTTAAGAAGCAGCATTCGTCCGCTTCCCTTTGACTTTCTAAAAACGAAGTCACAGTCTCCCTAGCGAATGTTTCGTCGCGCGAAGAGGAGAATCGAGTCCTTTTCTTCGCGAAACGCGTATTCCTTGTGCTCCATCGGACAAAATACCTTTGACATTGCGAGCTAGTTACCTTTTGCGCATACAAAAGAGAAGCATTGAAACGCGCGATTACGCTCGATCTTACAATTCCGTTCAACTGGGGCAGAAGTAACGAACATCGCGAACGAAGGACCTTCTTCTTCCTAGAACTTGGCGCGGTGTTTTACGAACTGGTCTGCGGTCGATGGGTAACAGTTCGGTACGTCGCGTTACAACGTTAGGTTGGAGAAAGTCGCGAGGCAAAACGAACCGTGTTTTTTCGTGCAAGTCGAGAGTTAAGAAGGGGCCGCGTCTTAATTCGAGGTTGTTCGAGCTCGACGCTTCGCTGTGAGTAAAAAGGTACACGACTGTACGATCGCGATCGTAACGAAGAGCCACCTTCGGTTGCTTTCGTTTGTCTGTCAAAGAAAGACACCGTGCGCATACACGCCGGCCTTCTCAACATGGAAAGCGAACAGCAAGCAACAATTATCGGTTATCGGCTACGAAGAACGATCGTTAAGACGTTCAGTGCCGTCATACATGGTCCACGCTGAACCTTCCAACAGCTACGCATTCAAATAACGAACAGGATGAGTCACCAGGACCAGCTTACTGGCATTAATCTTACTACTATGATTTGCTTCTACGTCTACTCAAAAATACAGAGCGAAGCGTGTAAAAACAGTGAACCAGAAGGATAAGATTCCTGGCAATCGGTACTTTGTTAATATATCGTAGTAAACACGAAACAAGAATAGTCGAGTCGATGATCGTGAAACTCGACGATCAACGTACATATAGCTATATACTAGGATTTCGAGGTAAAGTAGGAACGGAGGCGTCGAATGGCTGTCCAGGTGTACACGGGTCTACTTCACTGCGGTCTACAGGGATTGGAACACAGCGGAACAGACGCACGAGCACATTTACGAGCCTAGAGTGGCACCGTTAATCGTTCGTTCGACCATAATAATTCCACGCCACAATTCACAAAACATGACGAGATACTTGGTTGATGAAATTGTCCTCACGAGGTAGTACCTGCTGATTAGTCCGCTGCGTGGTTGACGGACAGGCGACGCACAGGTAAACCGAGTTGCGGAGTTACAAATCAAACGGAGAAGTCACACAGAGAGTCGCGATCGCGAGACACACGTGTGTCGGCTATGCGCTAGATCGATGCGGTATTGAAATATTCACGGGTGGACGGGTGTGGTGGTGGTGGTGGTGGTGGTGGTGGTGTGTGTGTGTGTGTGTGTCGCGCAGCGTCAAGGTCTTTTGTCAGCCAACGCTCGTTATCTCCGACCCTGGTCACCGTGATTCTTCCTCGTCGTGCACGTACGTACACCGTGTTGCCTCGGCCTGTGTTTCCGTCGAAGCTCGATCGCGGATAGGATCGATCGATTTGACGCGCGACCCACGTGTCCTCGTCGATTAACTTGCCGGAGAGCGAGGGTAGCTTCGCCACGCGACCGACAGCCTCGCACTGAGCGTGCACGAGGCGTCGCGACGCTGACCAGGCCCGATGACGTTGCGTTGCCTGCCCGCTCCACCGACTTCTCTTTTGCGCCGCTTTCGTTAGCCGATGCTCGAGGAAATGCACCGAAATTTTCGATCAGCGTTGGGTGCTCCGATCGGTTTCGACGCCTTTGTGGAATACTACAAGTTGGATCGTGTCTTATTTCTTGAAAAATACTGCGCGTTGCCTGTAAACGCGAGACGATATAACGTCGATAGCGTTTGTTGCCATAGTTGACGCGTCGTTGACTGCGTGAACCTGGTCCGCCTACATCCTGGCTACTACGCGTTCTTCGCAAGCGACGTGGGAAAATTAAATTCGAACACTTGCGACGCGTTAATATTATCGATCCTTCTAGCGATAATCGCGCGTATAAAGTTATTCTCATGGGTTTTGAAACGTCTGTGAATATCGAGTTTACGTTCCTTGCGAGGTATCGCAGCTCGAACCGCTTTCGGTTGGCACTGGTTCTCGAGCACGAGGCGTCGCGACACACGCCAGGACTGCGAATAACCGAGGTTCTTGACGCGCCTGAGCAACGTTGCGAGCTCGTTGCGCGAATGCTTCTACGGCTCTTTTTCTCGATGGCAAAATGGGTGCGGGTTTTTATCGAAAACTCGAATGCAGGCGAATCTTGAGAAAAATCGATAATACGCACCAAGGAGAACTCTTTTCGCTATTTTATCCTTTTATAAAAAGGACGTGGAAAGTTTAGACATGAAACAAAACGATTCTTTTGGACCTCTGCCACTTCGAAAAATTAACTAACCCCGTTACGCGAATATTATTAGAATCTACTTAGCGTCATCGGCGAAAAAGTCGAGGGATTTCGTCGAAGGTTTCTTTGTTACAAACTGCTAACTGCGAGAACTAACACGATCACGCGAAATGGTAATAATTTCTTTACATCAACGAACATGGCGAACTTTCTAACATTCGCGACTTCTCCTGAGACGCGATACCAATTTTAACCACGGAAAATGGTACGTGACATGGTTTCATTGAGAATGTAAAATGTGCTCTCGGTACTCAACGTTTTTGATATCTGGTACATGCTCGAAATGCGCGATAATCGTTGGAAGAACGTGGCGATCGTAAACATCGAAATTTGTTTCAGGCGACAAACGGTGTCTCGTTGGAGCAAAACGACGTGAGAAATAACTGTTATTGCGGAGCTGCTGTGTCTCCAGCTGTACAAGGAGGACGGAAAGAGAAAATAGTCGATACGTGTATCGAAGAAAAATGTTTATCGAAGTTATAACAGGAATTCTGCTCGCTTATGAGAGAAACTACGTTAACTCGAGAGAAACGTGGATACGGAATTAAAAGATCAACAAGTGTTCCATATAAATTTAGTTGCGCGGAGAACGATATGCAATAACAAAAAGAAAAAAAAAATTGGCAGCTTAAAACACGACCAATTTCCCAACTCCAAACCTGCGATATTCTCTCTATGATTTCGATCCGTTCTAGTTAACGTACAAATTTCACGAATACGCGAAGCTGCGTTAGAAGTAATCGAACTACCGACGAAACTGGTTCCCTTTCGCGAGATTTACGATGACAGAACGTCGCTATAATTCAGAATACCGAGCGTGACTGCACCAGTCTGAATAAAAGAGCGGGATTTCGATAGCGACGAAAATCGCGGCCGTCGCATTTTTGGCAACAGTCCTTTCATCCGTCTTGGAATCTCCATTTACGAGTCAGTGAACACGACGAAAACGACGTATACTGGTCAAATTTGGAATCGCTTCTTACTCGAACTTAAACCGAAATTATCTTTCTGATTAATAGCATGGTTTTTATAGAAATTTACGAACTCCTTTCCAAATTGGCAACACTTTATGCGGTGATAAAGAATCGCCATCAGATTTATCGGTATTTGAAGAACTGGCCACGGATTATACCGACCATTATATCCTCGTTACCTAATTTCCAACGCGACCCACCCCCAGGGAACAGTTTTACTATGGAAGATCGAATGGCTGATAGTAACTGATCGTCGATTACGAAGGCGTTTCCGTGAAACGGATTTTGTGTGTACAGAGAAGAGAACCGCTCGATCGAACCTGTGGACCTGGTTCCGAAGTCTGGTTTTCGATTTGCCGGATGTCTGTCTCGCCATCGCCTTCGACTTATGCGGATTGTCGACAGACCTTCCTTTCGTCAAGATTATGGCTTTCAAAAGAAACGAACTATTTTGTGTTTTTGCGTTGTACATTCTAAGATTCCGTACGATGTTCGAAGGATTTCCAGCGAAGCTTGAATCGACGATAAGCGATCGATAATTTATAAAAGGGATCTTTTTTCTTGCAAATAAATCTTAAGGCAAAACGAGAGTGGAATAAACGAAAACAATGTTCGAGGGAAAAAACGAAAAATTTCATAGACGTTGCGGTTTGATTAGTCCCATTCACGAACGATGGAGTGTTACTTTTCTTGAGGAAGAAATGCCGGGCTGCGCTACTGGTCCGACTACTGGCGTATTCTACTGCGAGGCACTAACGAACAACGCCCTTATTTGTAATTAACAGGACAGCCTTGGACGCATTTCGTGTTTCTTGCAACTCTCTCAATCACCTGCCACGTTTTATTCTCACGATCGTTCGTTTGCCTTTCCAACACATTTCCTATGAAACAATTTCCGCCAATTACTCTCTGTACGATTTTTCTACTAATTAAAGGAAATACGAAAACGAAACGGAAGATGACACGGATAGTCGATGACGGGAAAAAGCAAATGATCAATCAGGTAGATATTATTTACATCGTGTGATCGGCAAAGCTTATTCTTGGCATTCGTTGCGAGACTAACGTAAACGCATTAACACCGCGTTGGCGGTAAGACAAAAACTATGAATACTTCAAGGTGGCTAATTTAGGGGAACCGGCGTACTGTGCGCAAGAGATTGGCAAACAGAGAATCGGTGGAATCAGCCGTCGATCGCGCAATGTCACGGCGATCGATCCTCAACTTTGATATCTAAACGATTTCGTTAATCTTTGTAATGTTCCATATTTTTCAACGATCGCGACTCTTTCGCACAGATCCGATCGTATTCGAGAAATCGAAAGAAGGAGTGTCTTCTTGACCCGTCTACACCCTCTGCTCGAGACATATATCTCAGATGGTAATAAAGTTTCTTTCCTCACGACCATCCTTGTGAGCATTCGTCGTTGTTAGCAGGAAATAGCTTCGCAGCTAATAACATCTGTAGCGTTTAAACGACCATTGGAAGAAAGATTCTTCGTCGTTAGCGTGTTCTTCTATTCAAAATCGATCCCTACGAGGGTTCGCGAGTGCGTTTCTCGGTGGAATATTAGCCCGACGGAAACGCGGCACTAAGTGGCTCGACAGTGACGACTGCGAGGAGTTGGCAACTTCTCGTAACTTCGCGGCGCTCGACATTCTACTTAGGCGTTCGGGTGAAAGCAGAACGGGAGGAGCATTAAACTTGAACCTCGAGGTTCAACGTTTATCGTTTGCTAATTTTACCGCGTGAGGTCATTTCAACGATGTTAACGAACTTCTAATGCGATTTATCGTATTTTTATGTCATTTCATTTCCGACAACTTTTAATTCATTCCTACGATTTCCGCCACTATCTGCTCTTATTGCTCTTTCGCAATCTTCCAAATGATCCACGTTTATCAAATTGCAGAGGGTGGTAATCATTTTTTGGAAATATTTCCGATCTTCCTGACTTTGTAAGTGGAAGTGAAACACGAAACGGTCGAGTTATTTTTACTCGGCGAATTATTCGATAGAAAATATAAAGCTCCTCCTGTACGAGCAAAGGGCAGGCCATACGTGGTCATCGATAGTCACGAAACTGCCATGAAGTTCAAGTATTCATCGACTGCACACCCACTGTACAGAAAATTCAGCGTTTTGCGTGCGCGTTGCCGTGTGTTGGAAATACGCGTTCCACGAGCGAGGCATAAAATGTCGTCGAACAGTTTGTTCGAACAAATTGCCCGACGAATTTCAAACGAGTTGGCGTTTACGAAAGCCACGTCTGCGCGTTAAACGGCACGAAAAAACGCTTTTTATAAACGGCACGAAAAAACGCTTTTTATAAACGACATCGAAAAAGTATTCCGGAACGTGATAACCGAGCAAAAACGAAAATGAGATGAAAAGTAGCGACGGAAGAACGTAGAAGGAACAGCGAGTGACGTTCGCTCTGTCAAGAAAAGATGAGCACGGAGACATTAGGTTTTTACGTCAGCACGGATCCAGTCAACTTCGGATAGAAAACGCGAAATAACGTTCGAAGGGGATTCTAAGACGATGTCGAATTATTTTACGATATCCTAGGAATATCCGATCGTAGGAAATATTTGTAAACGCGTGGCGAGAGGTACGCGATCGATGGAACGTTGCTTAAAATTTTAAAAAGTCGTTAGACTGAATTCTTGAAGGAAAAGGCAAAGGGTTTTGTAGAAATACGCGTGAGAAATATTCGAGACTCTGTTTGTTGTGTATTGTAAAAGTATTTGAGATATTTCGACTGACTTTTTAATTCCATTTCGTAATCCGTAGATCGTATTGGATGTTTCTACAAGCCAATGTACTTAAAATTCTACTTCCAAAGCTCGTATCGTGGTTCTTCGAATGAAAAACTTCGAGCAGTAGCCTTTTTACATCGAGAATTTTGCCGAACTCTTAGAGCAAAAGTTGGAAGATATTTTGGTTATTAATCACGTTTCTTACACTCGTGCAACTATCAATCTTTCTTAGAAAAATCTACCAGTCACGAAGGACGTAAAATAGCGAAAAGATCATACATCAAATTTTGAGAATTTCTATCGAAAAAAAAAAAGGCAAAAGCGGGGAAACCACGTGGAAGAGCATTATCGACATTCGAAGTACAAATTAACGAGGAAACTTTGCGATAGAAGCGAAATATTCAAATATCACGAGCACGATTGATAAAAGCAATACTTTGAGGAGAATATAGTCACGCGTATCTCTAAATATTTCTATTAACGATCAATTAATTCCAAATCTCCAGATCCACGAATAACTTATTCATTTTTACGTGATCATTGGTTGACATTAGTCGCTTAACATCCATTTTATATTCGTTCTGTATATTCAACCGCACGTTGTAATACAACGTCCAACTAACGTCTAACTTACTTTTTCTTCTCCTCAAATTTCTCCACGAAACACGAAACGCCTTCATCAAAGGAGCACCGTTCAAAAGGAAAAGTCGGACCAGCTCGTACGTAAAATTCGATTTGTTTTCGCGAAACCAACGAGTACAGTTGGACAGTACACGGTGCAATAGCAACGAATCGATACCGCAACAGTTCGCGAAACCAACTCCGATCGATTCCGCTCTGGTTCGCTCCCCTACGCTTCGAAACGCTCGAGGAGGTAAAATTGCAACGCAAATACCTCACCTGCGTACTTTATCCGCATTCCGATAGCGCGCGTTCGACCTTCGCCGTCGTCAAGTTCACGTCGCGTTGCTTCCACGACCGCGTGCTATTTTCAGAGTCGAGTCCAACTCAATCGAGACGTACCCGCGCCACCTTTTGCAATTTTGCATCCAGCCCCGCTGTAGTTCCCATCGCGTCACGTGCAAAGCAAACGATCAACTTGTTTGTCGAAGAACACCCCGCGCATCTTCCAATCTATCTGTTTCCCGATCCGTTCGACCTGTCCTCGACTGTTTGTTCTTTCAAGCCTATTTTGTTCGTCGAACTTGCGGTTACATCGTTTTGTCTGATTTCCGTGCGATGAGAGTGATATTATGACAGGTTCGTGTTTTCAACGATTTTATTCTTACGAACTACAATGTTAGTACAGGATATTTAATTTATTAGTGGAATATTTGATCGCACGTGGCGAGATCGTTAGGACACCGTGAGAGAGTCGATGTTTAGAAAAAATTGCAATAGATAAAGGTAAAGAGATTATAAGGAAAATTATAAGGAATTCTTCTTTCGTTTAAAAGAAACTCGCTTCGAAGAACACGCCACGTATCTTCGAATCTATCTGTTTCCCGATCCGTTCGACCTGTCCTCGACTGTTTGTTCTTTCAAGCCTATTTTGTTCGTCGAACTTGCGGTTACATCGTTTTGTCTGATTCGTGTTTTCAACGTTTTTATTCTTACGAACTACTACTATTTAATTTATTAGTAGAATACTTGATCGCACGTGGCGAGATCGTTGGGAAACCGTGAAAGAGTCGATGTTTGGAAAAAATTGCAATAGATCAAGGTAAAGAGATTATAAGGAAAAATATAAGGAATTCTCCTTTCGTTCAAAGGAAACTCGTTTCGAAGAACGAGTAAAGTCGAGCTTCATCGTACGACAGCGCGTATGTATAATTGTACGCCATCTACACACGGTAAACACAATACGGTTCTGCTAGATAAACTTTCATCATAGCGAGGAACGTTCTCAATTTGTACCGTTGACAATGATTCCCGTCCGACGCACATAAAACGAGACACGAGCCAGGCATTGTCTGAGACGCTCGATAAAAAGTCACGGTTATTGTTGAAAGAACGTACGTGGCAAATAACATGCCCGCAATAATTCACGATCTCTGGAAATTCAGGAATGTAGCACAAGCGCTTCCTCGTTATTGCTCTCGGCTCCAAATGATGAGATAAAATCGCGAGATTCTTCGGAACGAAACAAGGATTTACCTTTGGGAAAAGTTGCGTCTGCTCGTTGTTCTAAATGGCGATCTTGCAGGAATGAATCTCGGATGAAGCTCCGTACAATATCGGAATTTTGGAAAATTCCTAGTTTCAAGCGCGTAAGTTCGAATATTGCGAGGACGCAGCCAAGAATGCAACACGGGAACGTAAACTTGGTGGAAAGAGGAAAACCATCGCCGACTGTTTCGATACGGTCGTTTGCTCGGTTCAACAAGTAGTCATAAAACAGACGAGAGCTTAACAAGGCCGGTACTCGGAATTACGACCCTGCATTTATCGTTTGCCAGAAATTTGGAGACCAGATGGTTTCCGGTTTTCCACCAGCCATCCGAACTCCGTTATTCTTCTCTTCTAGCTATCCAATTGAAAAAATGAATGTTATCTAGATGAAATCAAGATCGAGTCTTCCAACCAAAGTCCCTGAGCTTTTTATTCGGACCTTTTTAGACTATAAAATTTATCTTTGTAAAGAGGTTTTAAATGTTAAATGGAAATACGTCGATCCAAAATTTCATTCGCCTCTTTCCTTCGGTTACTTTCGAAACCTTCAAAATACCTAGCACTTCGCGTCGATCCAGAGCTTCGACACTTCAAAGAGCGCAAAGAATTATGGCTCTCGGTTGAATTTCTAATATATTCGATCGAGCGTGTCATTTTTTTTTTTTTTTTTTTCGCCAACGAACCGTGAAGCGTCTGTGCATTGCGCGCGAACGATGACAAGAGCCAAAGCCGTTAACCTCGATATCAATCAACTTCGCGTATCAGTCTGTTACGTTCACAATCGTATTTCACGTCGAGAGATATTGGGTGGCCATAATTTTGATCTATTTTACGCGATGGCGCTGTGAAGTGAAAATTCGCGCAAAAGTCCACCGTAAATGAATAAATAATCCTCGATGATCTTGCCTTCGTTCGATCATTTATCAGCGCTGATCTAACGACTACGAGATTCATTAAACAGGTACGATCGAACGGATTAAGTAGAATAAATCGTCGTCACGTACTGGTTCCCATGACCAGAACCGTGACCAGTTCTTTTATCCTCGATCGCTTATTTAACCAGTGGAGGAAAATCGAGGGCCAATGTCGCGCGATATCCAGTACCATTTTTTCTCCCTTTCACCGTTCAGAAAACTACGCAGCACACGAGCTGCGTGCTCGAGGAGAAGACAAATAGCACCTGTTAAAAGGCGGACCAGATTTATCAATGCTTCTAAAGGTTGGCAGGATACAAATGAAAAAGATCTCTCGATAAATCGTGCAACGTTCAAAGTTAAGACATTCTACGTACGTGATTGAACCATCGTGCGCATGAAAATAAGCTTTTTATGGCACCTGTCGCAAGAGAAACATTTTTGGTATCTCCTATTTCAGAGACCAATTTCCGAGTTCCAAATTTCGAAATCCATCGCGTTTAAAAGGCACGTGGTCACGCTGTTTTAACTATCGATTAATTATAATTATCACCTCGTTCCACTCGGATGGGTCGATATACTTTGTTTAGATCTAATCGGAATTGTACAACATAGCACGCAAGCTTTGAAATCTCGCATCGAAGCAATCCGTTCCTCGAAATAAAGCGTCTATCGGGTTCTGTCACGAAATCATGGCCGTCAGACGAGCGTTTCGACGCTCGTCCACGAACGAGTTAGACAATCGATCGCACACCTTGATGCGCCCGTGCAAATTTCTTTTTCTCCCTACTGTGTATACGAGCCAACGTGTAATCCTGGTCGCGATAACCTTGACTTCCTTACGCCCCGAGCTCGCACTTAGTCTCTAAAGTTAATTCGCAGTTCCTCCAGGGGTTGGCCTCGCGTTCCTACCACCGGAATTATTTACATTCCTGCATTCTTGCTATTTTCAGGGAAGAGATCGCAAGACGACGATTTTTCTATCGACTCGAATTACTCGACGCTGTTACGATTGCGACTTTTAATTAATAGGTGATCGATCTTGAGAACGCGCGGCGAAGTTTTTCCGCTTTCAAGGATAGAATCGAGACGATTCATCTTTGTTTTTCAAATGTTCTTTTAACACATTTTTTACTTTTCTGCAGCAAGATAAGGCGGTATTGAGATTGAGGGAGGAAGATATTGGGACTGCTAATCGTGTACAAGTTTTTCGATTTTATCACGAAATCCTACCACTTAAAAGCGAACCGCGCTGCCGTTCGATCATTATACCACAGTATACCATATATCACGAGACATTTCAGAGTTGCAAAATCCAATTTCCTGTGAAATTTACATGGGTGAGTCTACGCGTCGTAATACAAAGCCTTTGTTGCTTACGAAACGCGAAGAGACAGATTTTCGTTCAACTTCGATCGACCTACCATTCGTGAAACAGTGACTCGTTAACGCTTTTCCGAGCGCGTAAGCACGACGTTCCACGTTCCGCTCTCGAAGAAGAAAAAATAAAGAAAACGCGTAACATTTACGCCGAGTGCACGCATGACAGATGTTCTAAATTGACTTTGCTGCGATTTGACTTTTGCAATTTGGAAAAACCAAATCTCGACACGCACCGCGATCGCAGAATGTCGAATTTCTCGGTTCGATTCCTCGCCACGCATCGCAACATGATTTACGATAATCTGGTTTACAGCAAGCAAACGCGATTCAGCAAATTCTTTGATCCCAGTGTACATAGTTGCATGCACAATTAACTACGATCGATTACCGATATTTTAGTTTCTACTTTATACCCTTGCCTTGATATCGAATTATCGAAACAGTGGAAAAAGTGAGTCATTGAAGCGATTGCCGTTGTAAATAATTGTTCAGAAACACGCGAATCGCTGGCTGAACGAGCAACTCCGAACAATTGCATCGAGGCGTGGAGAACTTTACTTATCCTCGTTCGAGTTTGACGTTTGTTCGAGCTGCAACGCGGATTTGTTTAACTTGCGTCAAAACTAATTTCCACGATTAGTTCGCTTTACTTCGAACGTGTTTTCGCCAGAATTAACGCCTACGAAACGGCATCTTAAATACATTGTATAAAATATTACGAAACGAGAGTTTAGAACTGAATGTTCGAAAGCATTTGATCTTTCGTTCCAAGTTTACTCGATGGCAAATATTTGGACACAACGACGAGCCGCTTTTATAGTCGCTCTGTTCTCGGTTAAATAGTTTTATCTGCGTTCGATAGTTGAGCGAAGCCAACCCGGCGCGGCGGGACGAATAGTTGGCAAACGCGATATCTAATGGACCCTGTTTCTGAACCGATAGTTTCCTTAATTAGACTATTCTCGGACTATTTCTCCGATGTTCGTCGAACCAACGACACACAGTGGCCTTTTATATCTGCCAAGTAAACTCGATGGCAATCTCACTGTAGCGCTTGTTTAAGTAACTTGCCTGACGATTAGCGTTACCCTCGATGCTGAAAGATGCTGGACATTCGAATCTTTGATTCCATGCGTGGGGTAAATCTCGCGGCTTGACGATCGTAGAGTATAGAGTATATCGCTTCAAACTGAAAGCTCGCTATAATTTTCTCTAAACTATAAAGTTTATTACGAGAGCCTTGCCATTTGAATAAAACCGATCCTTAAATCACAAGCAATTAATAAAGTTTAAAAAGTACATACTTCGAGTGGCGATGGTTTTACAATTTTAAGCAACTTTAATTTATTTCATATTCGTCAAACTTTCTATCTTTAAACGCTATTAAGAAGATCCCATTTAGATCAACTTCTCTCCGAATATGTATCTTACTTCGGACGCAGGAGTTAACTGTACTTCTAAAGTCTCGTAAAGGTCCAATCCCGCTACACTTAAACCCTGCTATAACCCTAAATCTACCTAGACTAACAGCTCTTCGATCCCCCTGTACGACATTCAAAGCAAAGCGATATATATTTACATGCTAAACATCTTTCTGCAGCGACAGGTAGGCAATTTCCATATCACACGGTGATACGAAGAATTAAGTAAGCTGAACAGACTTAAATTCGCAGGTGCTCGGAATCGGGTTTTTGTTCGTGACGGTGTTAGTCACATCGTCTACGGGTGTGTCACGAGGCGACGGAAATTGCAATTAATTCGGGAACACGTGGGCACGTGGCCTCGCTAACCACCGCGATGCATAATGAAACGGATGGTGAATGAAACATGAAGCGACGCGAATCGTTCCAAATCGCCAGCATCACGAAATAGTAGGTTCCCTTCGGAGGGAAACTTGTCGAGTAACAACTTGAAACTGCGCTACCTCTGCCCTAAGCTTCGATATTATTCAACTTTACCAACTTTGTACTCCAGATAGCACGTGGAAAATTCATGTCCTTCTAATATTTTCTAATATTACCTGCATTCTTCTAAACTATTGTTCGTGAGGAAGAAAGATTGCCTCGACTCCTATGTATAGCGAAGCGTTGATCGGTAGTATGCATCAGTCGAATAACGTTGAGTCGAATATTCTTTAAAACTGAAGAAATACGTTTTGACCTAGGGATGACAAACGTTGATAATCAGTGATAATAGCGTTATGATTCGTTGGATATCGGTTTGATAACTAAAAGCAAGGCGTACGAAATCGAATGTTCTGTGGAGCGAAGGGATCTGCCCGATTGAAACGAGACGGTGCGGTGGTCTCTTTGTGCGGCTGACCGCGCATCGATCAAACGTGTATCTTTGGATCTGGTTTAAGTTTATCTTGCCGATCCTGTATGCAGAGCATGTTGACTTAACAGGTACCCTGGAATAGGCAACAATGAAATCCATTATTCCATGTATATAACCAAATTCGACAAACTATAGGTAATCATTCTTGAGCATGACATATCGCTTGAAAACTATCTGGTTTAACCGACATTGAAAATTTACCAACCAGAGGGAAAGAGTGAAATATCTCGTGTCATTGATCAAAAGATTCTCGATTAACTGTCATTCAGCTACCCTGCGAGTATTGTTTTAATAACGCGTTGGTACCGGGAACACGTGAGTGGGATGTCATAAACGAGACGATAGGAAGATCTCGCCATCACTTTTCCTACCCTATCTCTTAAGCTGTGTTGTAAATTCGGCTTCGACACTAGGGGATCGTTCATCATACGTGGCGAACTTGGATACACTAGTTTCGACATAGAATGTCATCGCTGCTCTGTGGTCAGGTCGTGTCATTTATGTCCCGAGACTAAAGTTTCGGTCAAATTTGCAATTGGGCGGCGTGTTCATTGTCGCACGAGTCACGCTGATAGATCACGAGCACCCAGGGTTATTGTTCGTCGCTATAATTAATTTCCAGGCATAATTGACCGCATGCAAGTAGATTTAGCGCATGCAACAATTTTGTCTCTAAGCAGAAACATTTCAAGACAAAAAGAAAGAGGATCATGTTCATCGAAGGAGACTTTCTACTATAGATCTTTGAACAAATTGATTGTTCTTTTCTAGTTCTCTTAAGAAACTTGGTACGTAAGTCTACGATATAACAAGGTTAGTAAGAAAAGTTTGTTCGAAACGCGAGGAATTTATTGGCAATCAACTCCTCGGAGTTTGCTAACACGTTGCATCAGTTATTTTCGTATTTACGTAAATATGGATGCATCTGAGTTTATTTTAATCGAAATAAAGCCCATGCTGGTAATCGTGTGACAAGTACTCTTATACCGTACGGTCGGAAAATGAAAGAAAAACTGCAGTGAAAGATACGTGCAAGTGGTTTCGCGGATTCGACGCACTTAGCTAGGAAACTTCGTAGTTCTGTTGTTCAAATGGCCATGTGTACGTACAAGGAGTTACATAAGAGCGCCTTAAAACGCAGTAAAATGATTTAATAAATATTGATGATGACAGTAATGCGCAAACTAATCGCTTAATTTATGCGTGATCGTAAATTGTTCTACCGACGCGGCTTAGCGACGAGTAAAATATCATTCTTGAACGAATAAATTTCGCGAACCTAGTCTACAGGATAATTCAAATGTTTTGAATATAAATTGTTCAGTCGAGTGAAAGTTTTCTGCATTTCTGTCATAGTAAATACCGCTATGTTGCGATGAATAGCATTTCACGCTCCGCAAATCAGCTTACATGGAAAGTGTATTGTTTAAACGTAAAATATAATTTTTAACACAACATTGACATAACTCTGTAACGATCTGCATAAGCGATAATGTTATGAGAATAGAAGAATACATAATTATTAACAGCTTACTCAGTGACATACGGAAATGACATCTCATAAAGAATGCGAAAACTTTTTGCACAATTCAATAAATTCTTCCTTCTTAACTTCGTTCCTCTTTTTCCATTCTTCCTTTTTTTCTTAGATCTTGTTCTTTTCCGCCTCCGCCTTTTCCGTTTCTTTTGCTCATCCCTTCGATACGAAAAATCCAACGATCATTTTCGCCGCAGCGAACGCGAAAGAAACGACGATCTATTTAAAAGTTGGAGAAGAAGCTTATTTATTAGTCAGCCTTTGTTAAACCGAACGACATTTAGATACAAAGTAACTGGAGGATCTCGCGGTAAGGCCACCAAGGCCGAAGTGCTCGTTCCGATTCGACCGTCTGAAACTTTATTCGTTCGCTATAGAAATCCAATTTCCTTTATTACGAACTCCTGGCCGGCAACTTTCAGGAATCGACAGGGAAATCTCATAGAAACCGCGGTTTCTTACTCTGTTTGCATTCCAATGGCAAATAATAAGTAAGTGGAACAGCAGTCGTATGAAGCCTACGTAAACGATGATCCTTGTGCATTTCGCGACTTTCTATCGTATAACGCATCCTGGCTGCGTGATTTTCTCCTGTTCGAACAAACGAGAGCCCGAACAACTGCACCGGACATTGGTCATTTGAATTTCTCCACGAGAGAAATATAATATATTTAAACTACGAAGTTTCCTGATTAATTGTCCAAAACCATCAAAAGAAAATAAATGTATGCTTTCTAGCACGTCGACTGCCATAATGGTTTAAATTCTCTAGAATTATTACGGAATTGAACGGTATAGGTAATATCGTTATGTTATTAAACGGAAAGCATTGGAAACAAAAGAAATGGTTAACTTACCGGTGTCATAGAGCGGACAGGGCATGTAGGCATACCGCTGTTCCGGATGTACTACAGACTTGTTCCTCTGTCCGCTGGTCATGGTCGCGAATTTGGTCACGTATTGCAGGAACTTGTCATAGAAAAGGAGGAAGGTTGTTCGAATTATCGTTAAGACGGTATGGTAGTCCTTGGTTCACCGGATCCGGCCCGATCGGGGGGAAGTAATATAAGAAAAGGGCAGGAAGATTATTCCAAGATGGCCATAGGTAACTGCATCCTGCGATAGTCGAGCGTGCCGTGACGCATGGGTTCCCGGGCCTCTTCGCAAATTAACCAATTAAGATGGCCGTGTTGTTTCCGTGCCAATTAGGCACCGCTCCTGATGACCATGTATGCGCGCGTCTATGTGAGGACGTCGTCACTTAATTAACACCGAAATAACCGACTTCTTCTCTTTGTGGACTTGGTTTTCCTTCTGGCTGCACCGCGGCTTCACCTTCGCAAGAGACATACAGGTAAGGAATGGTACTTAACGTTTCCCGATCATTTATTTCTAGTCACGCGAATGTCGCGATTCTGTTCACTTCGAAAGCGCGGGAAAATGGCGTGTCTCATCGATCGTTACATCGATAATGTAATACGTTTCGTGGTAAAGTTAAAATGGAAACACATGATTTGTCCACATATTGTGAATAGAAAAGATATTATTACGGTCACGAAATCGATCACACGTTAAAGCTTACATGCTTCGAGAACTCCAACAGTGATTTGATATGCCTAGAGAAAGATAAGAAGTTCGGGACCTCTGTAACATACAATTTGGAAAGAGAATTCTAAAAGTACACAATTTGCTACTTTCACACCAGACACGTATACATATTAGAAAGAAATTTGACGATTAATTCACAAGTGACTTTTCTAGTTTCAAGCTCCGAATGTGTCAATCGGTGTCGTCGATTAATGCCGTAATTTAAGATTTCACTATATATTTTCCGCCGTATATACACAACATTCGTATCTAAATCCTTACACGAGTGATACTTGTGTTTCTTCATTTCGTTCGGTACCGCCAAGATCAGTGACAGCCTCCGACCACTGAGTTTGTTAATAGATTACAAACCTATTAGCGGGTCTAAAGTTTCCCCACACCACGCCCCCTTTCCTGTTTTCGTGAATTCTGAACTTCTTTCAATATACTAAAAGGGGGCGCCACCAGTTTAATATTGACATAAATAGCTAAAGATCGTTGATCAAGTGCATCACACGTTTCGCGGGAAATAAGGTGCGTGCCTTACGTGTTAAACGTTTGCGTTTTCGTGTTAGATTCGTCGCGAAAGATACGAAACTAAGCGAATTACCACCAAGATTTATGTCCTTATCTATAGCGGTATATTTTTAATATGTAAATAACCGGGGATAATCGCCGGGTAATTCGCAGAGTGATAAAAGATGCACGGTCATTGAGAAAATCATCGCATCAACGCTGTTATCGAAAACGGAAGTATTGGAGCATCGCGATAAATTACCGGTGTTGTTTTTTATGCTGCCACGGTATATGTGATCGGTACTTGAATCGAGTGCCTCTTCGTAGCAATACGCTCAAGCCGACTCGGTGACTTTATCGACATTTATACGTGAAAATCACAGGAGAAATTGATGTAGTCGCGAGATCGTGATAACTTTGCCGAGCGTTTTTCGTTCGACATCTCGTTATACCGCCATAACGAACCCAGCTGCGATATCGCCAACCAACGATGGAATTAAAGATATTAAAATCAATAACAAATACCTGATTCTCTAAAGATTTGGAAGAATTAACCCATTATCCGAGGGCTCTTGGGACACGCTTGGGTGAACATTAATGCTGCATTTTACTTTCTACGAACTCGCAACTGCACAATGGTCTCGTCGGTTAACACACCAGGTATGAATGATGAGTTTAAAGTGACAAACGATGCTGCGTTCTTTGTTTAGATCCTCTCTCTTCGCTATTTATTTGTTTGAATAAAGTTTGAAGTAAAAAATTCGCGGATGCGACGCGAACATTAAAGAACGGATATGAATTTCGCAGGAAATTCTGGCTTCTGACGCGTGGTTAATTATTTTCTAATTTAGAAGCGTTTATCGCGACATAAATAAAGCTGTAACGCGCACGCGTTAGTCGACTACGACAATATGACTGAACATGTAATTTACGAGATTGGTCACTGACTTCGACTGTAACAAATCGTTATCGCTGAAACACGTATTATGCGGTATTACGGGGTTTCTTACGTGACCAATCGAATTACGAAATATGCAAGACGAATGAAACAATTTCTTGAAATGTAGTAAACGGGTCATTAGATACGAAACATCTCGTATAATTTGTAGAAGAGATATAACGAGATCGTGAATTAGAACATTAATTGGCGACATACTCGAAGTCGTATGCATTTTAATGGCTTCCGGGCCATTTATTAATTTATATATACAACTTCTTTACAAAATTGCAGATTATGTTCTTGCAAAGTCCGTTCCTAGTTTATATACAGCACATCGGTGTTTGGCATACTGTCCGCCATACTTGTGTCTAAAATTACTGTTTTGACTCTTAAAGCGTAAACTTTAACACCTGACTGACTTTACAAGCCTAATATACTTAGTTCACTCACAGTACATTCACCATGGCATACATATACTACAACGTAAAATCGATAAATGTTAATTTTTCACGCGATATTAAATGAAGTCGTCCGCAAGGAAAAAAATAACAAAGAGTTGGAGGAGAAACGCTAAACCACGAAGCTTTGTACGGCTTAAAAACCATTCACCAATCGCGAGCGGGAATTTTAATTTGGTTAATGCTGGCGGAAAGGAAAGAGGTTAGGAACACTGGGCCGGTTATTGTCGAATGGCCGTTGAAAGGCTTATAATTGGATTCTTTTGTGAGAAGGAAATCAAGCCTAACGCGATTTAGTTTCATTCAGATCCGATGTCGGTCGATTAACCTCCATTGAATCGCGTACCTTCTAGATGGCGATAGCCATTAACTTCGATATTTATCGTTGCTGCACAAACAAGTATGGATCGTCCGGCTCGATTTTGCTTCAGTTGCTGGAAAACTGAACACGAGGAAACGTTTCTCGCTCTGCTAGCCGTGAAACGCGATAAACATTCGATTCTTTGGCTTGTTCCATTCTCGTATTTCACGGGAAATGAAATTTGTGCGTCGCGGCTACGACGCGTTACATGACAAAAGGATCCTTCGAAATTTTTTCGCGTAAATTATTTGACCTTTCGATCTATAATATTTAATCTTAGCTTACGCGTTATTTATATGATAAATATAAAAAATGAGCGTTCGAATAGGTCAATGTCGTATACATAGTGATAACTCGTGCGATCCATGAAAGTATTAGAAAATTTTGACCGTTGACTGATGACAGAAAAGTTTGTTTTTTTTTTTCTTTTTTTGGTAAAGAGAATTCTTTAACACCAATAAACATCGTTTAAAATCTGTATCGTTCGAAACAAATACGTTCAGGATTCAAAATGGCTGTAGAATCAAGTAGCCAGGTGCTTGTTACGATTTAGGATTCGCGGCACGTGGACCGGGATTGCTGATTTTCAATCGGAGTGCACGCAAGCGAATTTCGATCGCGTCTGATCAGAATACGAAGAATGCTAAGCGAATCGATGACGCGTGTTTGCAACGTGTCAAAGAGTTACGGAAGGGTCTGCTTCCGGTCCTCTTAAAAGCCCTCATTTTTAGACCGAATCGTGTGATACATGGCGCGTCTCTAAAAAGGAATAAAAGAAATGGGAAAAGGAATTTCATTGCAAGGAAGAAAATTCGAGAGAAATGTTTTCTCTCGACGCGATACAGCTTCTTTTTCTTTCTTTTTTTTTCTTTTTTCGTATTTTGGGCGTTGCGGTGGAAAGGTTGAAGAGAGTGGAGCTTAATAAGCTGAGAAGCTTCTCTTCTCGACTTGTTGAGAATAGCGTAAACTAGGTCTGCTTATTTGGCTGCTTTGAGGCAATAGCGTGTTCAAGTTGAAAAATTAGTTGGTACCTCAAGAAGAGAAAAGAAAGAAAATATTTTGCCCATTGCTCCATCCACTGGTCGAGAGTACTACAAACGGCAACAAACAAATATTTTATCTACATTTCAATTTTTCGAACGTGCTGCTTCGAACACGAACATCCAACGTTTCGTTCCAATCGTATATTTTACGCGAGACTTGAACGTCATTGTTTGAAAAAAAAAAAGAGAAAAGAGAGGCAAATTAAACGAATCGCTATCGTAGCGATCTACAAACTCTTCAGGAATACCAATATTTTCACACAAGCTACAAATATCGTTCCGTTGTTCAAACACGAAACATGTGACCGTATTAGATAAACGACCAATAACAGTACACTTTCGAACCCTTTCCACCCTTCCCAGTGAGAGCACCCCTTCTACCTTTCACGTCAACACCACGTGGATTCCGGTTGCTGGCTTCTACACTGGTTCTCGCCACTCGTTGTCCAACCGGCCGATAGAATCTCTTCTTATGCCCGACTCTTCTTAAATCCTGCCGTGATCTATGTAGGTGGTGTTTGCAAGGATGCCGGCTGTCGAGTCGCGCGCGTTCCTACCAGCCGAATGGACAATTTGATCGTCACGCAGCCGTCGTGCGAACGAGCCACGAGGCGAACTGCACGGTTCACGGGCCGACACTCGACTGGACCGCGGTGGTTTGAGTCGGGGGGTGAAATGGAGAAAGGCAGAAACAGCGAGGCAGAAAGAGAGGAGGATCGCAAGGGATGAAGGAGAGAGCGTAATGCCGGGCGCGTGGAAATAGAAGACACGTTAAACGCGGAAGAGGAGGATCAGAGTGGAGAAGGGAAAGGACGGAATGAAAGTTAACCGTGTGGAAGAGAGAGAGAGAGAGAGAGAGAGACGAAGGAATGATAGAGGGAAAGAAGGAGGAGGGTGAACGACGAGACGAAGGAGTAGGAGGGGGATACGAAGAAAGAAAACTAGATAGAGAAAGGGCTGGAGAAGGACAGAGAGGATAGAGAGGGAGGATGCTGCGGATGCGGAGCAGAAACTCAGTCCGTCTCCGTCTGGCTTCGCCGCAGCGCGTCGCGGCGCATTTCATCCCCCTTTCGAGCCCCGAGCAACCCACCACCCTCGTCGCCGGTCCCTTCGCCCCTCTCGCGCCACCACGAAACCCCCTACACTAACCCCCGGTTCCATGTCGCAATGTATCTGCAGTCGGAAGCAGAGACCCCGCTATGCCTTCGAGACACCACCGTGAAAAGCCGGTCCTCGTTTCTTCACGGTTAATACCCTACCTTTCTCGCGTTCACCAACTACCATCGTCTTTTCTCTTCTCTCCTTCTTCCGACCCTCGTGCTACCTCGCTTTCTGTCCTTCCCTCACGGGAGACGAGAACTCGCTCTGCTGTCTCTTTTTTTGCCGATCCACCCCCGAGAGCCGTTACTCCGTCTCCCCTTGTGAAGAGGATAGAAACGCGCGAGGACAAGTCTATAGGAGAAACGGGACCGTCTCGATGGACGGAAAGGAGTACTCGAGGGACGGTTTAAAGAGCGGTTTACTCTGTCTTAAGGGGGAAGGTAATTGCTGCACGTTGAAGAAGAGGCTGTTGTTGCGTCGAGGATACTATTCCACAGATTCGACGACGCGGGGATACTTGACAAAGAAATCGGTCATTTCGGAATATCGATGATTCCGTTGGCAGACTGGTCTTCGAGTATTCCATTAGTAATTCGATCTCCGAATCGTCCAAAGAATATGAATAAACAGATGGCGGGTTTAAATCAACGTCCGCTGTAGGAGAGTATTACAAAAATATCCAATCAATACCGCCCCCGGATAAAACACAACCACGTGCTTCCGTTCCTGCCAAAAGACAAATCATACGTCGCGCTGTATCCTCGATCTTTGTCGATCCATATCTCTCGTCGGAAAGTTATCAAGGGGCGAATATCGAGGCAAAACATCGTATCTACGGCGAGAGCCGATTTTAAATCGCTCTACTCGACGCTTGAAAAAGAGGGCTAGCCCGAAGGCAGAAGAATTCTTAATCGACTTCCGTTCTGGATCGTTGCTTTCCCCTCGCGTTCGACGAACAGAAAAGATCAGTTCGATCGATCTTATCCAGGCTGCTTGTACAGCCAACGGGAAACGCGTATAAAAAATGTGAGCTCCGGATGATTAACCGGTTTTATTTGGAAAGTAACGCGAAACGTGTACGCGGCGATAGTAAGCGGATGACCAGAAACGACATTGTAACCCCAGTAAACGGAAACGGAATTACTAGGATTCGAAGGAAATGCGCGCGGATCTCGCGGTTTGGCGGCTGTGCCGCATTTTTTTCAATCATCCGTTCGGAGTGGAGTGTGGCAATAGCCAGTTCGAAAAAGAGCAATTCGGACGGACGCGAGCAGAGCCCTCCGAACGTAAAAGCGAATTGCCAGCCTTTTCCGCTATTTATGAGTTCGCTCACTGGCTGGCCTACTGGTCGAAGTCGAGGCGGGAAGACGAGCACAACGAGTTTTTTCCACGCGCGGCCGTGCCCGGGCATAAATTATTGCCGTTCGTTAAACACGTTCCTCCTCTCCTCGTCGCACGACCTTCTTCTTTGAACTTATACCTCGGCAGAAGCTTTGACCACGACTGCTGCGACACGGTGACCAAATTTCTAGACGAGAATCGTAAAGTTCGCTTTGGAAAAAAATCTGGAACGAACGGGTGGAAGCTCGGGGAGTAATTTAATGGCCGATAAGAATTATCGGAGAAATGACGAACATACGATTTTCAATCTGGCCGATTCGTTAGAAGATTAGGAAATTCTCTGGTTGGTTTGACTAGCGAGAATTATCTGTTTCTCCGGCAGATAGCTTGGGCGCGTTGTTTCGTATCACTGCCGCTTCGTTACGGATTCCAATACGCACTGATGAGGATAATATCGATCTCGTGCACGCGAAACTCTGCTCTGCCTTATAACGTGATAGTACTTCGACGTGTTCCAGGTACATACGTATCTGCTAAAAAAACATTTTTTAGAAACGAAGAAAATACGGGGCAGAAGAGAAGAAAGAGATTGAAGATTAAAAGATACCATTAAGGAAAGAGTCCTGTTCTCCGATGATCTTTAACGCTTCTCGTAGACGACGAAAAAGGTAACCTGCCCCCTTGAAACAGTTCGTCGTCTTTCGGTCTGGATCGTAAAACCGAAGAACTCACGGAGAAGACAACGTCGTCGAGAATCCTCGCCCTTGTTAAAACGAGATAACACGCACGGCCGAAGGAAGAGGGAATTCCAGGTTGCGTTAACGAATGGCTTCGCAAAACATATGAATCGAGCGCAATAAAGGTAACATGAAAAGTGATAAATTGTATGCCGGATTTGCAGCTCGTAATTGGCAATAAAGAACAGGAAAACCACGCATACGATCAAATACAACAAACGTTTCAACGATCGTACGTATACACGCTGATAAATAATTTATAACATTTACGAGCGATGTTGCGTCGTACGTTGGAGACAGTAGGAGTGGCAGAACAGAAGGAACGTACAAGGCAGGGCGAACCGCATGGAAAATTCAAGTTTCAGGCGTTCCTCGTCTTTTATCTCTTTCCTTTTCGTAGTCTTGATATTTAATTACACGTTTACACATTTGTGTAACAATATCGTTTCGCTGTCAATCAGCAAGTATGCGACGCGTATCACGCGGCGACCATCCTCGTGACACGCGATCAAGTATATGTCTGAAAACGAGTTCGTACAATCTATTTCCACGAGACTCGATTACCTATCGAAACAAACGTTACGCCGTCTAATGGAATATCACATTTGGCACGTGTCGCACTTTGATGCGACGTGTCGAAGCTCGCGTAGAAAACGGTTTGGCGAGGAGAGAGGGTAGCTTAGAAAGTTAGGAAAATATCGCGATCGGAAAATACATCCACGCGTGTTTTTCTTCTTCTCCGATATTTTCTTTTCCGATTGTTTCGTACCGTAGGTTGTATCGCGTGTTCGATTCGGATCACTGGCATCACGCGCGTCGTACGCACTCTGAACAATATCGACTTTTCGTTCGTACTTCGTAGATTGGAAACGGGGTGTGTATCGTAACAGGTAAGATGGTCTTTAGTTTAAAAGCGGATTATACGTTCTTCCACTGTGTTTCGAAATGCTAGCTGCGACTGAATTTTTTCACACGTTTATCTGCCGCGGTACACTCGGTACAATATTTTTGTACCTTCTTCGACGAACGTTATTTTTTGCGGCACTGTTAAATACATTCTTAAGTAATGAAATGATCGATCCTCCGCGGAACGATGCAACGCTACATCGTCACGAAGCGCGTCGAATAATTCTAAGGAAACAAAAACAAAAAAGGAAACACAAAGAAAAATGCTAGAGTAGATAATTAATTAGGAACAATAGGAACGGATTTCATTTTTGAGCAAATCCTTAAACACCTAGTGGTGAGCCGAACATCCGGAACCACGCTGCCGGATGTCGGTTTAGTGATTAATTAACTCTATAAATAGCATTGCACCAGAACGGATGCACGATCTATCTAGATTACGTGTACTCGTTTATGCAAGTACATACGCCTTCGCGTGTAACAGTGTGTTGCTTATTCATTATAGAAACGCGTTTTATAAGATATTCGCGGAAGTGGAAGGCGTGATCGATCGATTTAACGAGAATATTCACTTCGCCTTCGCGCGCCAATCTTCCTAGAGATACAAACGTTCCATGCGCATTCCTCTCGAAACGATGCGAGATGTACAATAGATAAAGCAGCGTAATTATTCCCGTCTGCAGCATCGCAATAAGGAAATAGGTGTATACGATCGTATTTACGATATCGCGCTATAAATAAGATTTTTGACAGTATAGAATCGTAGCGAAGCTGCATCAAATAGAACATAGTACATAGGAGTAAAGCAATAATCCGTTCTTCCGGAGGCGCGTGTTGATATACAAACGTCTTCCTTACATTCTAAAATCCTTGCAATCCCTGTAAATTAACAGGAGATCGGCGAATTATCAATTATAAAGCATCGCAATGAATTACGTGGGAACCTTCGAGTAAAATCTCTTTATGAAAACGCAAGGCACGTAACAACGAACACATATCTTCCGTCATCGAACGATCTAGAAAAATATCTCACGACTCCCAACCATCCGTTGTAAGATACGAGAAGGCACGTCGGTGATTAAAAACAGCGTAAAAGCTGACAGCGAGTTCGCGACATGTTCACGCGCTACTCGGAATACGAAAAGAGCACTCCGACGTTTCATGGGAATACAAAGCTCGACCTTAGGTTTGGACAGAATCTTTATACTCTGGACGGTATTCCTCTGACCATGGAATCGTCAGTTGCACCCTCCTGAACGTCTCGATAGACCGTTTTAGTTCCAAAGATCGACCGAGTTCGAAGATGGAACACGGACGAGCTCCTTTGCCACGTGTTCTCATAGCTACGATGATCACGCTGGTCCTGCTGCCACCACACGGATTAATTATCGATTCGAGCAGTCGTGTTATAAATTATTTACGCGTTAGTATGTACAAACACACACGGTGGCCGACAACGAGAATACGTGATAGACTTCAGTCTTCGGCGTTCTGTCTTGCGCTCGACGTCGACCAGGACTAGGATGGATCGTCGCTGCATTTGTCGCCGTTCTTTTTAGTCTCCCACACGTTGATTCTCTTCAAGGGGTAACAGATCACAGCCGACAGAAAGATCAAGCTACCAGACAGGTAAAACGAGGCGTCGTAGCTTCCGGTTGCATCCATGAAGATACCTAAACAAATTGGACCGATGCGTCTTTTTATCGTATAATACTAATTAACACGTTGAAACATACGAAATTACTTACACTTGTAAAAATAGATTAGACGACTTTCAAGCGTGTACTTATCCATCGTCGTCTTATCTTATCTGTATTCTCAATTTATGAAAGTATCTCATGAAATTTATTCCGCGATCTGTATCTCGCGTCTCGAGATCGATGCTAATTAATTACACGATCGAAACGGCATTAGTTGCCGGTGACTTTTGATTCAACATTCAAATGTATCACGATCGATCACTCTATCGTAAAGTGTAATAATATGAAACGTTCGTGATTTATATCGCTGTTGCACAACAACGTTCCGATATATTGTCGCGTAACATCCCCTCTGGGCATGAGAATCGATATTTTCTAATCACCTGCGAGAGGCGCGCCTACGGCAGCTGCCACGCCTTGAAACAAAAGAAGCAATCCGAAAGCGTTGGTCAGTTTCTCTAGTCCCAGGAGATCTACCACCAGGATCGATCGCAGCGAGGCGAAGACAGCTGCAATGACAGAAATTTTAACTCGATATCTACGGATTTGAAACACCAGAAACGATATCCTCGAGCTTGGTAACCACCATATACTTACATATGCTAGTGCCAAAACCGGCAGCGTAAAAGAACTGGTAGCCCTTGCTGAGAGATAATCCGGAGAAAATGGTGAAGAGGCCAGCGGCACTGATGAATATATTGTTGACGACCAACGCGTTGACTCCTGGCAAGCTGCTAGCCAATCCACACACGACACGGCCAATGGTGTTGCCGATACCGATCACAGAGACAAGAAACATAGCGGTCGAGGCCTCGATGCCTGCCAATTGGGCTCGATCTGCAGAACAGAATCGACCACGCTGGTTTCTTTCGTCTTTTTGGCGCATAGTCGATTTTTAAAACGGGACACTCGGTCGGATAAAATCGAACCGATATCCTTCGAGTTTTCTTCTCTTTTCTTTGGCGGATTCGATATTTTCGAAATGCCGCGAAGATAGCGGGGGAAAATGGGATACTTTTGTCGGCAGCTTTCGAAGCTTTTAAAAATGGGAAAGAAACGATTTGATGAAACGTGATACGATACCTGGGACGTACATAAAAGGTGTATAGAAGCCCATCATCGTAAGTCCACCGGATATAGCCAGGATCAAGAAAGATGGACTCTTAAGGAGACTCAAATCGAGCATTGTCGTCAAGATTCGGCGTACGCTCTCTGGACAGATGTAACAGCTTCCACTCTCCTCTTCGGCGACGTCCGTCGCAGTAGGCAAACGCGTGACAGACATGTGATAGCCAACGGACGATTGCTGTGCAAATGGTGGTTAAAAAATGTATGAATCGTTCGAGAGTAGTCGTGTCTACATGAAAAGATCCATCATTTACTGTTACAATTTGCAGACACCGTAAACTCGTGTAATTCGTAAAAAAATGTACTTTTTTCAAGCCAACTTGAAGCATTCGACGGTATTTCGTTCCGTTTTTTTACCTGCGATTTGTAATGCGGCAGTCTGTTCAGGGAACCGCCGTAAAAGATATCGTCCCTGTAGAACGGTCTCTGCGGATCCTTGCTGAATGGGTTTCGCCTGTTGCCCATCTTCAGCGATTTCTGGCTGCAGTCCGAGTCCGCGCGCAGTCGTCTACCGCTGATCGTATGTCTGCGAATCTGCCAACAATTTCCTCTACTCGCTTAACCAGAACGTACTGTTATCGCGGCTAAATGAATCCTGCTGGCACAGCAACTGCCATAAAAATGCCATAAAAGTTCAGTAGTGTCCGCAAACTACACGTATCGCCACGAGTATCCTAGCATAACCAATTGTTGATCTTTCTACAATTTGCGTTTTTTTCTACGAATCGTAAAACATCGTTCATCTTTTGGAATTCTCGCGAAGCTTTCGCAGGACGGTAGCTTGGCTCTGCATAACGATAAATAATTATTTATTTGCCCCTATTTACTCGGCCCGAGACAACCGATAACAACGTAGAACGTTAGAAACGTTCGCGCATTCTGACCCGTTTAAAAGTTAGAATAACGCGAGATGAGTGTTTTACGCTCACCGTGGGCACTTTGCCATTCAGTCTCTCCACATCTCCACCGAGGAGATTGTTCTCCTCTTCGACCATCTTCTCGTCCATGTTCACGTCCAACTCTGGATAGATCGGCACGGACAGCCGCTTCTCCGAGCTACTCAACTTCCTTTCCAGAGTTCGCAGCTCCGCGTGAATCTTATGAAGAGAATGCAACGACTTGGAGGCGCTGCAATAAGAAGTTTGTCAAATCAGCACCCACTGTCTGAAACCCAGTCCCCTTTCCTTCTACTTCTTCGTAGCTTAACGTTTCTTCTATCTTTACGAGTTTGTCGACTTAAGACTCGTTCATCGTGTTGGTTCGACCGCGTTTAACTGCTACTTTTCTTCTAACTGTAGCGTGCAACTCGCAGCACGTTTTACGCCTTAAATAAGGGACTGTAATCTCTACGAACGAAACTTGTACGAAGTTGGCAATTTCTATTTCTCGGAGTATTCCCTTCGAATTTATCGCAATTCATATTTCGAGTGAACATTTCAAAGTACATAAATAAAGGGTTTTTTCTAGCTTTAAGATCGTAGTACTTTCGAAAAGTTGAAAATAGATGGAGATTTAATTATTACTTTACTATGTTGGGGTTGCTTCCAAGCAGCTCAGCAGCCGTTGGGTAATCGGTATTGTTATTGGTTCCAAAGAAACCGCTTCTGCCTGGTTGCATACAATGCAACGACGCCGTGGACACTCCCCTTGCCATCAAACTGCTTTTTACTTCTAAACCCGCGTTCTCCGGGCTGGATTTCACCTTAATCCGCGTTGACTTCAATGGACGGAACATGGCACCGAAAATGGCACAATTTAACAGCATTCCTATGACATTTCAAGCAACGTTCTGGAAATGTTCTAACGTAAAATACTTGTTTATTATATATCCGTATAATTTTTTTTTTAACCAGTTGACTACGTCGTTGACTACGTATACAGGTCATTGCTCGATTTTAACTACGCACCCCGTAAGGGATTATCGTTAACGTGTTAATATCGCGAAATAGAAACTTTCGATCAGTCCTGGATTGAAACTGCTGTTTCAACTTCCAATATAAAAAATAAAGAAACGTTAAAACGAGTGGAAAACTTCGTCGATAACATTGGACAAGCGAAAGTGTTTGAACAACGCTCTGTGGAAATACAATCCTAAAGTTTCCACTGTTTGCTCGAAAAGAGAGTGTCGAATGACAAAACAATGGAACGTTTGTCAAACACGCTACAAGACGATAACATCGATACTATCTTATTGACAAATCACCGAATCGATGATATCGTTGTTAAAGAATCTTAGAAAAATTCTCTCGAATTCAATCAAAGACTGGCGTTGCGATATCAAAGGTGGATCAACCGGATGTTTTATCGATTACCTGCTTGGAAGAGCAAGGCGCCCCTCCAACCGAATTGCTTCACCAGTATGTCTGAGATAGGCGCGAGCATGAAAGCGCCGATTCCGGATCCGCAGACCGCGATCCCGGTAGCCAGCGCTCGCCATCTTTCAAAATAAAATCCGGTAGTTATGACAGCCGGCACGTAAATCAGGCCTGCCCCGATACCTCCTAACAATGCAAGACACAAATACCACGTGAAACGGGAGAAATAGAAACGATGAATCACGGAATGGAATTTTTTATTTAAATCGTCGCTGCTCTACTTGGGACCCGCGTTTCGACGATCGCGCGACAGCAATTTTTTCTCTCTTTCTTTTTACTTAAAAAGGTTCCGGTTCTTTGCATATGAAAATTAAACGTTAGTCGAGAGCGCATCGTTTTATCGTGCGAAAGGAATTTTAACGAATTCTCCAGTCGCAATAATTTCAGTATGAAAGTTAACGTTAGTTTTAGGTGCACCCGTTCCTCCCTTTTGCCTGTCTTTTTTTATTCAAGAAATTTCGATCGCGAGAACGCGACGCGATGGAAAGTGACGTCGTTCACGTGACTCGAAAGGGGAACGTTCTTTGCATGCAAAATGGAACACCAGGATAAAAGGGAAACTTTTCTGTCCAGGCGGTAGAAACTTGGTGCGGAACAAGCGTATACAGGGTGGTATATTCGAAAGAACGTAGCCGAATGTTCGCGCAGCTTCCAAGGTGTTACGTAGGTGTTACCAAAGACAAAAGTGCGTCGAAGAATATGCAAATGCCTGGAAATCGTGCAAATTTGTCCAACATTGAAATTTGAACAACATTCGCAGCTTCCAACAGCCAGAACGTAACATCTCAGTACACTGTTGGACGCTCTACCCTGTACGTAGGATAAGAACTTACCGAGCACGCCGTAAGAGATATAGAGGAACTCGATGGAAGTGCTGAAGTACGACAGGACAAAGGCGCTGCAACTTATCACGCTTCCAAGGATCGCTACCAGACGAAAACCGTACCTGTTGGCCAATGCTGACACGAATGGGCCTGCGAATAAAACACAAGCGATCCATACTGAAAATTAATTTATCGTTAAAATCAACGATATTGCGCGTTGAAAAGGGAAATGTCGTGTTATAATGCGCTGTAATCGGAATTTTGCTATCAAGTTATACGACGTTATAGAAAAAGCTAATTATACTTGGAGCTATTACGTTGACGGCTAATTAAGAAGATACTTTAAAAATAAATGAGATAAGTCAGGGAATAAAGCAGAAAGAATTAAGAAGAAAAATTAATTCGACGTTCGATACAAAATGTGTTTTTCAATTATCTCACGGCCTATCGGATGATTTATATTTATACGCTCTTTTTTTGTCACTGACCAGCCATAAGATAAAATCCAGACTGCAACGAACCAACCAGCGCCACTCTCGCCTTCGACACTGCGAAAGCTTCGGAAATATCGTTGAGAAAGACACCGAAGCTAAAAATGATGCCGTCCACGAAGAGGTTGCACATGAAGGAGGCTGCGACGATCATCCAACCCCATCCACCATCCGGTGGCACCACCATCTCCACCTCGATGCTCTGTCAACACCAACGACAAAAAGTTTTCACGTGCATGAAAATGTATTTCTAGCAGAAGTTTCGTGCTTTCCTTGAAACTTTCCTTCGATTACCATGCTAATAGGCAACCGAAGACGAGCTAAAACACGATGCAGGATCGGTTTCTCGTTTCTTGCGGCTCAATTTTCGTTAGGTCGTCGTTTCAAGTTTCCAAGGTACTTACACGGGCCAACAAAGAACATCTGGCAGTTTGTAAAAACAAGAAGGAGATTCGGAAGCTGAAGGCAGGAAAGATCGTGTGGCTCGGTGGACGGCCAGCGACGAACGTTTCAACACCGTCATTCGTGGAAATTCACAAGGTGCTCGAGATCAAGGCTAAAGAACGTCTGAAACCGTCCAAGCCGGCGACTTTCGCGTTTTGCTAGACCGCGCGTGACCCAAAACTCTGACGTGTTATCGAACCGACGACCGCGACCGCGACCGCGCCATGTGACGCTGATACCGATTCACTTTAACAGAGAACTCGATTTATGAATTACTACGGCCAGTATTTTTAGTCTCGTGCAACGATATCGCCGACGATTGTTGCTAATCTCTTTACAGAGCATCGGAGCAGCTCCGCGTTTCGCAAGTTTCGCCACTGTTCCAGCATCGTTGGAACTTTTCTCTCGCGCACGTTGTACCCAAGCTGACCGCTCTTCTCGGCAAAACGAATACGTAAATCGTAGAGTAACGTTCGCAAATTTTAAATATCTTATTACGCGTAGCTTGTCTTTCGGATCTCGTATCTGGCAAGCTTCTTCCCTGTTAGCTTTCTTACAGTGGAAAATTTACGAAAATAACCGAGCCAGTCACTGAAAATACATCGTTTGAAAGGAATGTCAACGATCATCGAGGTGTCGTATTCTACGATTAACAGCGGTAACGTCGCTCATCCCGAACGAACCGATCCCTGTCGTCTGATTTGCACAGTCCGTACGACTACCGAAGCGCGATACAGTTACGTTCAGATCAGTCCTGCAGTGTCTCACCTCGTTATTGTTATCTCGAAAGTCTTCCAACTGCAGTTCCTCGTTCCTGCAATTGCCTCCATTCTGCTGCGGTACCTTGCTGACTTGTTCATCCACTTTATTCTCCAATGACGCCATCATCGTCCACGGTTGACTGGAACAGAGGATGGACCGTTGCAAAGAGCGTGATAGATCGTGAAAATAAAAAGAAAGAGATGAATCGAAACGAAGGCGAACGCGACGAAGATAAGGTCGAAAAGCGAACGACTACGTTCGTACGTTTTGTAATTTGTATATCATTATCTATCAGCGAGTAACTTGATTAAGTATTTGTTTGCATCGTGCTCGATCCGCGCTGCGACTCGCCGTACTCGTCGTGCACGATGCTACATAACGTAAATACGCGTGTATTATCATACCTATAAATTATGCACGTGCACGCGGTGCCGCGAGACGGGGGAGGAATCGACGACGAGACTTTCCTTCTTTCCGCGACCTTTCTATCCTTTACGACCCCTCCTCTACCAACCCTGTCCAACGAAGGGTCGTAATATCGAAGATGTCAATGGGATATAACGAGCACAAAGTCATAAAGCGCACATTGCAACAGGCGAACGTTGAGATGGACGAGATGGATCGCGAAAGAAATGGAAAAAGCGTCTAGACACGGATTGGCTTCACTCGCGGACAACTGGAATCCTCAACTGGAAGTGTGCTACTGTGCAGCAGTCTGTGTGAATCATAGATTTTATAGCCAGTTTTATGTAGCATACAATATGTCGTAAACGTGGCGATGGGAGCCAACAGTGGCCGGTATCAGGAAGAAAGTGACGTCTCGATAAACATCCGACGAGTGGGCGGAATTACGGACGGATATCGTCGAAGAAAACAAGTCTCGTGCGGTTCCACGCTTCTGTCTTTCGTTGTTTCATCAACAGCCAGCAGTTTCGTAACCAGCTGGTCCAGTTTGATACGATTACGGCTAGTATGAGGTAGGTCAAGGACGATGTGACTGGATAATGTTACTTACCAACATTTACCAACGAGCTGAAGCAATTATCGAAAAAAGAATCGTCATCTACGTTCGTTCAAACGAGCCACGGGCCACTACGCGAAATCGAAAGGAAAAGTTCGGTTGAAACGTGACGAATCGCACTAATTCTGATTCACTGGAACGAGGACACGCGTACCTCGACCATTGACCGTGATGTTCAACGTACAACGAAGAACTCGATTAAGGACGAAGTTTCTGCTGAGAAAATTTCTCACAGCTGATACGGCCACATACACGAAGTACAGTCCCACGGGCGAAAGAGCAATCAGCTCGTTAAATTGCCACACGAACAATCGACCATGCCGATCCCAAACGGGTTGATAGTTCAAGTCACGTGCCGATTGTTCGATATGTTCGGCCGGCCTTGACCTTTCTCAATGTTCTTGACCGACCTTCAGCCGAGAATGAATTTCAACGTTGGAAGCATGTGCTCCGTTAGAGTAACCTCGAGTTTTTTAATCGTTGCCGATGGAAATCTATATATCACGATTGCATAAGTAATCACGATATTCTTGAAATTAATGTTAATAAGATATCGGAAAAACGGATCGACATAAATGTTTCATAAAAAATAGAAGCTTTACGAAGATAAAAGTAATAAATTGTCATTACATACCATGCATTACGTGCATCTAGGATTTAGCCATGAAAAAAAATAACTTTTCACACAAGGCTGAAGTATTTGAGAGCGAACGAATAACTTGGAACGCTCCTACACAGGCTGCGAAGTTGACCAAGGAATGGTCCACCTGTCTGTTGTTCGCGAAACACCGGAAGATAGTCTGTCGTCGATGGTTCGACGATGGTAGGACCATGGACAATTGATCGGCCGAGAACAGGCCGCTGCTCTAATAAACGGGCGTGTTTGTATGTCGTATTCTGTGAATGATAAGATACGGCCTATGTTAGCCAATTTCGCGTCGTTTGCGTATCAAACAAAACGCATCTCTGAAAACACGGTAAATCGTTTTAATCTATGTTTACTATGTACTCTCTTACAACGCTCACAAATCTTTCAGAGCATCGTGATATCGTTGATGGAAGAACGAAAGGAAATAAATTCCGAGATTTCGGACGAATAATATTTCTCTTGGAATTAATTCGTTCGCTACTGCTTTCTAAATTACAACGCGTTTATCTTCGCGTGATTGTCGGCTTCCTAAACGCACGAAAGTCGAGCTATCGTGGAAAAAGTTACGCATTCCAGGATCACCGAGACAACAATCGTCACGAATTAACATCGTACTTCACCTTCGAGTCGAAATTACCACAGGAAATTGCCAGATAAGCTTACCAAGATTTTGATAAACGCAAGATTGCATCTCGTATTAGCGACTTGATCGAAAGATTTCAGCGACGATTATTCGATACTTTGGATTATCTCTCGATTCGATCGATCTTGTTTGCCAGCTTGTCGATAGGATCGCAACCGTCTTTAGTTTGGATAACAATATGATGGTAATAAACGTACACATACGTATAGAGCAAAGACTCGATCGAATCCGAAACATTTTCCCGTTACTTTCCTCGACGAACATTTCGTTCACGATCGTTCTACCAACGTCCCATATTTCTCGCACGAGCGTCGAAATTACTTCAAACAGAAAATCCTCGAAAACGGTTTGGGTCAACGTCCCCTGCGTGTTCCTGTCGCCCGTTATTCCTTCTGGTCGTCGTTGGACACAAGGTCGTAGCAGATATAAATACGAATAACCACGGATAATCTGCTTCGGTCTAGCCCAGAAGACAGAAGGGAAGAAAACGAAGAAGGGGACGAAGCAGAGATTTCGACACTGGCTGGTTAACGCCAAATGAAACGGTCCAGGGTCCTGTTGGTCCACGTGTAACCACGACGTTCTCTGACGAAGCCGTATCGTTGCACGGTTTGACGAGTATTGTGCAAATAGGATTGTGTAAACTCAGCCTGCTGATAAGGGGAGCGCTTATTTTTAGTAAGTCGCGGCTAACTCTCGCTCCACAGCTTCCTACGAACCTTTAAACCACCCGAACGCACCGGATATCGCAACGTTGTCCAACGGTCGTCGAAATTTTGTTAGAAAGGCAACGAATTCGTGGCCAAATCGAACGCTTATCGACTCTCGGTCCTACAACAACTGGGGTGTGCTCGGGGTTTCGAACGGCTGCCGTTAGGCTGCCATTGAAACGGTGATAATTGATGCTCTAATTAATTGATAACTACGAGCTAGAATGGCACTCGTTGTAGGGTTAATTACCTACGACGAAGAAATTAAGAATAGGCATTTTCTATCGATGATAACCACGTTCTCAGAACGTATTACGAAAATTCAAATAGCCAACGTCGGGGGGCAACTTTTTGCGCTATGATAACTGGAATTTGCAACGATCGAGACACGTAATCGACATACTCCAACGATTACGGTCTAATCGATAGCCGTGGACCGGAGCAACATTCGAAGTTACGTTAAGTATCTACCGCGGCCAGCAAACTGAGAACATGAACATTCTCGTTTGGAGACCGTGTTATAGAAATTAAAGCGAACAAAGTGGAGATCGGTCTTCTTATTTACACAACGTGCACAGCTGTTGCTCGCTAGTCGTAGGTGTTTCTGTCGTCCTTAAGGCCGAGTTGCACAAAATTTGAATTTAACGAGCACCTGTAAACTGCGACGAGACTATTCAACTTTCTAAACAGCTGATATTACAGTTTACACAGTACCTGAGGGTAAATTTACTTTGTTGCTTGCTTACGTTACACCACTTTCAGCGAACATCCTAAACACAGTCGAGGTATCCCGATAAGATTCTCAGGATAATCAGAGGATCGTTTGAAAGATTCAACTTGCGAGTCTTGAGACTCGGCTACGCACCGATATCGATTTACTTTTCATAATAACAACATTGTAAATCCAAACACGTACGAAAAGTGCCGACATCTGGATAAACGATCATCGCCGTCTCCGTTTCAACACTCTGCTACGTATAAACTACGCGGCTAGAAATATTTATCCCTGGGGAAGTTAACTAACGATGAGAATCTATAAATGCGAGGGACCACAATTTCGAGAGCTCCGAAGGACCGAAAAAGAAACATCCAGTTTCTTGTTGTGTAGTGGAAAAGTCTTGCGATAGGGTCTCCAACATTGAGAAAATAGCCGGATACACGGAAGCAAGCAACGGTATATCGAACCGACACCGGCGAAGATATTTTCTCGAAATAATCCCCCGGTTGTATGGTGCGTGCTCTGAGAATAGAGTCAGGCTCGCCTAATAATAGCGATATAAAAAGAAGGCCCATTGGAGCAGTTGCGTCGGGAGAGCGAGACGCGGAAAAGGAAATCGAAAGGATATCGATGGATCGGTGCTTCAGAAACGAGAAGAGGCAATTATCGATGGAAAGCGGATAGATAGCCATTATCGTGTTGGATACTGGACACAATGCACTGGCCCGTTTATTCGAGAATTCGTTCCTGGCTCGATATCAAACGCATCGGATTCTGTCTTTTTCTTTTCTCTGCATTGTTCGTTCTTCGCCGTCGTAGACAACGTACGCGACGACGAAACGAAGCGAATACCTGCGACAAGCTGGTGAACCGTCCAGCCGAATCGTCTTCCATCGCTCTGTTCCATAAACAAATTGCCTTATCGCGCGCAGTGATTGTCAGTTTTCTAAATTTTTATTTCCATCTGTTTATAGCGGGACAAAGAGCGGGGTTCGTTGAAAGACGTAATTTAAAAATCGTAAACGACGTTAGTAGCCACGATCGTTTCAGACAGACTGACCGATTGTAAAAGTTCCGTTGGGGTAGTTATATTTCTTGGAACTTGTCTATTCTGGCGTGAAAGTTTTCCAATCAGCGTTTGAAAACTTTTGTTGCTTTCGCTGGCCTCTTACTCGTGTTGCTCGGGATACAGATAAAATAATATATATAGTCGAAGAATTCGATCGTTTTATTATTCAAAACTGTCCGAAATAAGTCGAACGATTACCCTTCTGCCAACTTACAATTTTTCAAGAGCAGCCAGTTCGCGGTAGAAATTCTTTTATTTGGAATTTTAGAATTCTACGAAGAATCGAATCTGCGCAATTTCCACGCGAAACCATCGACCACGATACAAATAAACGTGGTTCTCGTCAGCAAATGCAAACATTCCGCGAGAAACCGAAGAAATAATCTATTTATTCGTTGCAAACGAATAAGATCTAACGAAGTAGATTTGACGATAGCTGCGACCGTATTGAACGCGTCTTCCTGGAAACGCCGCGGAAACACACTATTCGTTTTGATGGCGGGAAAGAAGCCCTCGTTAGGGGCTCGTTCAATTCTATTTAAGCGGCATATTGTGCCTAATTGGAAAATTGTCAGGTTTTCAATTGAATTTTCATGCAACGTTCGCTTTAATTATCGCCGACCGGTAACAGGATGCTCTTTCTAACGAAGACGCGGTCGATCGAGCAACGACTCGTAGAATCCAAGTTGCGAATGCTGCTATCGTTCTCGTACAGAATTCGAATTCGATATCGAACACCGCGATATTACATCACTCAGTCGCCTCGTACTTTTCGATATACTTTTCCGTTATTATTGTCTCGAGAAAACTTTTATTCGACTCTCCGATGTCGAGGAATCGTCGATAGCCGAGCAAAGAGGAAACTCTTTTGCTGCCTTATCTCGTGCAACTTCGACACTTGGAATAATAGTCGAATGGAAAATTATATGCGCGGTGCGAGTCGATATCGTGTATAAATATTGAAACAAACCGCAGTATGTACTTCGGGGTATACACCGGAATGGAGGACGTCCGCGCATCGCTTTCTGACCCGATAAATCAAACGACCGATCGTACCAATATTTGCATGTTTCCGTACAATCGTCGGTGATATTCAAGTTAATGCATTATCGTAACGAACGAATCTTAACGCGCATTGTCAAGACGTTTTTATCTGTGGCTAGGAATTTCGTAAATACTCGACACTATTAAATTATCTGTGTTTCTGGAGTATCGACATGGAAAACAAAACGAGCTGTGTGTTCACGGACATCGTATCTCTGACAAACTTTCGACTTTACATCTTCGATATACCGTAAAACCGTGATATCTGAAATTCGACCGATCGGTGAATTATCTACTTTTCTAGGGTATCGAAGGATGGAACGAACGATCGCCACTTGTTCAAGATTTCCGTGTTTACGAAACTTTTTCATTTCCCGCCTATCGAGATCGATCGCCGATTAGATAAATCGACGAGATGTTCAACGCAATAACCGATAACTAATCGACAAAACATTTGCTCGCGTTACAGGTATTTTAAACTGCGTGAAAGTGTCGTTTATCTCGAGCACACGACACGTTCAAAATGTAAAGTTGGTTATCGTACAAGTAAATCCGTTCCTATCTCGTTTAGATAATGTAATTAGCGCCATTACTATCTGCTTTTCTCCGTGTCGTGATTGTTCTAAGGAAATTGATATCAAAGGTGCCGTGTAATTTGGTACTCGTTGCAATCGGCGCGATATCGGTGCTTCGATATCCGACTTATCTCAATTTTTCGCTGGTCCAAACGAAAAGCGTACCGCGTAAACAATACGCAGCTGCCGGAGTAGCCGGCGGAGACTCGTTTCGATGATTCGTCGGTGTTTTTCAAAATCAAGATCGAAATTCTATCTCGAGTAATTTAAAAAAAAAAAAAAAAAAAAGACAGAAGCCAGTTATCGGACGATTTCTCGAAGCTCCGTTGATTCGACGAAGGGAGATCTTCGAATTTGTACGAGGCAAAGTGGCTCGAACTCGAAGAGTTTCGCTCGAAAGCCAATGTAGATCAAAAGTTGGACGAAAAAATCGCAAAAGAGGAAGTCTATTGAACGGTAGCACGACGAATCCCTTATTTAGTTCCGCTGCGGGCCTCGTTGCCCCTCTCGAGAAATTGATTAGGGCGAAACTCGTGGGCCAGCTCCCATTCACTCGGACCGTCAACGTGAATGACTCGACCGCTGAAAAGGCACCGGTAATACAATGAACGATTCTACACGTAGTACGTACCTACGAATCGTATGGCCGAGTAAGCGATCTTCTTCTCGAGGCCACGTGCTGAGGCCAAAGTTCAACAGGACTTATCTTTCAGATTTTTCGCACACGTTTATTTACCAACATTATTCGCGATTCGACGCTATATCGACGATGGACTGTGTTTCAGGAATAGACCTAAAACGGGCTAATAAACCCGACATTCCTTTTGCAGGCCACTCGACCCAACCCACGCGTCTTTGTCTCTCCGCGTTTCTCGCTATGCTTGTTTCTCTCTCATCTTGAGAAGCTTGGCCAGGTCAGGAAAAAACGGAAACGCAGAATCGTGTTTGCTTACCATTAAGCGTTAACACGCGATTACCAGGCGCTTTTCTCTCATAGTTTTGCATGTCTTACCGAACGAGCCGAAGCGGAAATTAAATAGAACGACGATCGATGAAATATTCGAGACATTTGAGAAACAGAAAAAACACCGGCTACTAAATAATAATAAGGCGATCGTCGATGATCATAGGCTTGTTTGCGCGACACCGCAATGATTTCATTCTGCTCGTTGTAATTGCTGGTTATTCGCGAACGAGGACGCGAAAGATAATTATTATACGGGTTTTTCAACGCGATCGTGGAAAGGAAAAGACTGATCGAGGAACAACGATCCGATTGACTTTTTTTTTCTCGTAGGGGAAATAAAAATGATGTTTTTATACGTGGACTGAGGGGCACGTATCTGTTTCCGAGTTGGGAAGCGGATCGAAAGATAAGCCGGAAAGGGAATGGAAAAAGAAATTAACGCAGGCGATTTTCATACGCGAGACAAGGTCGATTCGTTGAGCGGCTCTCATTACGGATTCGGAATTAATATTCCGATCTGGTCGGTCGAGCAGCACGCATGCGCGTGCTACGCGCGCACGATCCTTACCGTATGGAAATTTCGGAAACGACGCTATTTCGTCTGGTCGAACGTCATCGGCATCGGAGATAAGTTATGTTTTTATTATCGAACGGGACAGAAAAAAGCAGACGTCTTGGTTCGGTCTCCCGTCGATAGCTACAGTCTCGTAGACTCGATCGACGATAAGCGAGAAAATGTATGCACACACGCGTGAAACAAGATACGTGTGTCGGAAAAGAGAGAAGAACGTAGAAAGACGCGTGTCCAACTTATCGTTGCATCTTTCGTAATTGATAATTTCGTAATAACAATAAGGTACACGTAAAACAAGCTTACGTGTGTGCACGACCACGTGCAAAGGGATGCTGCGGAGCGCGCATGCGCGAACCTCGAGGCGGGAAGTGCGCTTAAGCGTCGATGGAATACAAAACACAACAGAACACGTATACATAGACGCGATCGCAAGCGTGTACTCCTACATGTGCACTACACACGCGTTTACACTACCGTAAACTGAAAGAAACGGAAGAAATGAATGAGAAGCTTTTCGTATGCCCGTACACACGCGCACATATGTAACGGTTACTATGTACACCGTGACGAGAGATACATCTGGTTAAACCTGAAACGGTTAAGGCCGGTTGATTACCTTTCCTCGTCAAGCCACTGTCACCGACTGCCGAAATTCCAGGGAGCGGGTGCGAAGGAAAGAGGCCAGAGAGGAACGCGCGCGTGTTCGTGGCCGCGTCGTGCGCGTGTACTAAGACGGTACGCGCGATGTGCCCGAGAGTAAGCGCGATCTGTGTATCCCGTCGGGTGTGCACGGCTTCCATCGGTCACCGATAACAACCGAATGCCAGATTGGTCCGTTTCGAGCTCACAGGATCGTCTCGTTGGACACATGCTCCGACTCATACCGCCAGATGATCTGCTGCCGGAACGAAGCGTGACGTAACGAGCGTAGAAAGTTACGATTATATTAAATACGAAGGTTTCTTCGAAGTTTGCCAGTAATCGAATCGTCGTTTCCCTCGATCTTCGTCTTCTTTGCGTTTGTCCGCGAATCGAGCTTCTTCTACAGAGATTCGAGGTTATCTCGATAGAGACGACGGAACCTGACTCGCAAAGAGTAAAGCGAAATTCTCACGACCGTTGATCGATCGCCGATGGATCGCAGTCGATCGTTAGCTACGATATGCGTGCACGCGTTAAATCCAATCGAGATCGACGATCGACGTTCGTTCGATGCGAGACGAATCGAGACGGCTACGATTCGCGCTCCGTTCGATCGACAATCGAAATCGAAACACGCCACCCTCTTGGTTACGAGATCGAACGGCTGCACTTAGAAGCGCTAACGAGCCGCGGTTAAAACGGTCGATACGCGGCGCCGCGAGTTCCGTTGATCGTCGATAAGGACTCCGGAGGCGACTGTCCGATAACCCGAATCAGCGGAGATTGTGTGACCACCGAACCACTCGGCAACCCGTTTCGACGTTTCCAACCACAAGACGCGGTGATAGTGAACTCGATGACGTAATTAATGGCGAAAAGGTTTATTATGGAAGTGGCTAGGCGCACGCGTCCTTGCCTCCCGTTCGTTTCGCGGTAATACTCGTATATTAACGAAATGCATAGAATATTATGATTGCGCATCGAGAAAATTGTTGGTTAAGCGTATTTCAAGTACGGCCTGCTTTTTATATTCGATTAGTTTATCGTAATACCGATTGCGTTTTTGTTGTGTGGCGGCTTTTGTTCGTAGCGTCGTTATCAGTTGTAATTTGACAATTCCATAATTCAAACGCCGATAAAAGTTCTGAAAAATTTTACACAGCGACGGTTGTCCGGTATCTGTGAACAATTTAGAAGCAGCCATTTGCCAACAAATTTTCCCCCTTTCCATAGAAAAACACGATAAATTTCTATAATACCGATGCGCTTGTGCAGTTTGAGTATAACCAAAGCGATCCATGACTCGTCAATTGATAAATCGGATGATTAAAACTGGTTCGTGTACAAGTTTCGCTAGTTCCCGCGTGAAAAAGGGCGGCGTGCAGTGCCGACGCACGACTACACGTGCCACGAATACGCAGTATCGCGTCGTGTGGCGCGAACTCGCATGGCGCAGAAATACACACCAGCTCTCTTTTTGCTTGATCGTGCGTTCGACAGATCTAAGAATACGTATATTTAGTTCTCTGGACTGTTGTACGCGGAGATAAATCGTCGTTTTCGATCTTCTTTAAAAGCGTCGCGAACGCGATCTTAATTACCGTGCACGTGAACAACTCGCGAGATAATTTTCTTTTACAGGAATTTATTTACGTTGTTCGTTGCATTCTTCTTGCTATCGAGCATTAGAGTTATTCCCACGAATCGACCGCGATTCATCCTCGTTCCTTGCCGCGATGTATGTGTATATATATATATATATCTTCACCACCGAGATAAACTTCACAGAAACGAACGGCAATCCACGTGTATCGAGCCCCGTGAATGCGGCGTATATCATCGAGCATGTACCGAAATGCACTCACGTATGCGTCATGATTGTCGTCAACGAAGCACGAACTTCGGATGTCACACTCGCGCAAGTCGTATCCTGGTGTCGACTGCTTCGCTCGAAGAAGAAGTGAGAACAGACCGAGGGGACGAGTGCCATAAAAATCGGCAGTGGTGTTGAAGTTCGAGACCGTATGCGAGAAAGATAGAAGATAGAGCGAGAATAAGAGAGAAAGAGAGATAGAAAGAGAGAGAGAGAGAGAGAGTGAGAAAGGGAGAAAGGAGAGAAGAAGGAAAAGAGACGAAGGAGAAGAACGGGAAAGAGGCGAAAGGCACGCGGTGAACTGGTGGAAAAAGTACGAGGAAGTCGCGATAAACGACGACGAGCCACTTGCAATTCTCGCGCGACAGAACGGAGGCGGTGTTTCGCCAAACCTCCGCTCGTTTTCTTGCGTTTCGCCCCTCCTATTGCACGGTGGCGCTTAAACGAAAGTGTAAGTTTACTTAAGGTAGGTCGCGCCAAGAATATACGCCTATTGCACGACGAACTCTCGTACCGTTCCTTCGGGACGGAGAGAGGGAGGGAGATAGAAAAGAGTTCACTGCAAAGTGATGACGTTCTACGATTCACCAGAGCATTTGCGTGCTCCTCTTCTTTTTTATACATGTATGTCTTGTAAAGGAACAGAGAAACCATCGGCCGAATGCGAAAACGTTTCTACAATTTCGTGTTTGCCAGATACGAGCCTTCGAACTTTTTGGCTTGGCCTTTCACTGCACGGTGATTTGATCCTTGATATTCAAACGTCCCGCCTTCATAAACGTTACAAACATATATATATATAGTGTAATTTTGAGCACTTCTTTGAAAATATATATGCATGTATATTATATTAACTTAATCCAAAGAAGCGCTCAAAATTACACTCCGACAGTTTTAATATTAAGGAGAAATAACTGAGTAATGTTGGTTTAATGTTTGCAATAACGTAGACGTATTTATTCCTTTTGTTTTCATGTGGACGGTAAATCGCAAAGTTTCAATGGCAACGTGTTGTTGCAAATACGTAATATTTACGATATGCGGCAGATTGGGAAGAAGAGTCGAATCGTTAAGGGTTCGATGCCGACGAACCATCGTTACGATCGCTGACAATAATGCAACCTGGTTGACGTATTACAATATTTTATTGCTAGTAATTTACTGCGTATTCGTGATTTACATGCGGCAAGAAAAATAACGTGAAAACGCACGGAGAATAGTCTGCGAACGAAAACAACGTACGATTTAAAAAAGCGAGCGGGGATACGCGGATACTCGTACTTGAGCGCGAGTATCGTTCGTGGGAACTATGGGAAAATATGTACGTATTATTAATAAATAAACAAGTCAACGCAATATTTCAGTAATAAAAATTCATAATTCCTCTTCAATTTCAATAAACGTCGCCTAATACATTTGTCCTTCTTTGTACCATAGCATATATACTTCACTTTTTTTTTTCTTTTATTGTTTTCCTTTTTTAACATATGCACAGGATTAAGTCGTGCGCATGTGTGTTGAAACGTTCGTTTATATATGTATATATATATACACATGTATACACGTATCATGTATATGTATATATATATATATATGCATCTATTATGCACACACGACACACACATACTTTGCGTATCTCTACTAGAATCCCGCCTGTTCTTACTAACATACATACATACGAAACATGCGCATGCGAAATGTCACATGAACACGCGCGTCGATATTATATATACTCTATATGTGTGTAAGTGTAACTGGTAGCACTTTTGCCGCGGCGACACGCGTGCACACATATACCTTTTCGACTGAATAACATGTATACATTATATTCCAATTCAAATCACAAAAACACGGTCTCCTGTACGACAATCGTGAGAATAAAAATAAGTGTCGCGATAGTTGTACTAATTAATATAGTATAATAATAGTAGTAATAGTAGTAGTAATAATAATGGTAATAGTGATAGCAGTAGCAGTGATGATAATAGCACTGTTGGTATATTTCTCTTCCTTTTGCTTTTTATCCATAATAACGGTTCTTTCTTCCTATCTTTTTTAAATCTTCCGAGTCTTATGCATACGTATCGATAATTAATCACCGTAGCCGCTTACCAATAATCACCGTATATACAATGTACATACAAGTATAACATTTGTTGTATGCCGTTTAACAAGATTTACAATTATCTTCTTTTGTCGTTCATTATGTGTATATAAATATATAAATTTACATGGGCATACATAAATTTATATATTTATACTGATCATAGGCGTGTATGCGTTTGTGAATAAAAAGTATTATATTTATGTAATTGAATAACATTCTCTCTACTCTCGATAATCAATATTTAATTAGTTACTTACGTGTGTAAGCGACACGACAAACTACAGCTGCCGAGACTCACGGGGACGAGAATCGAACAGCACGTGTATTAGTCGAGAATTAGTTTGTGTTAATTAATATGCAACTAACGTGTCACGTTTCTTCCCGACAGTAGATTCTCGGTCAACTAAAAAAAACTATTAATTTACACAAACTAGATGCATCAGACGACTTATGTCCTTTTATACATTAAGTAAAATAAACATTCTAGCTGAATATCATTAATATATTTAATTAATCTCTACCTAACGTGTTATTTGTTCATATAATCAATATATTAATACAGGGACATACGGTAATGAGGTCCCGAAACAGAAATCATTTTCTATTTGTCTAGTTTCGAAATTCGTTATACACTATTTTACAATTGCCTATATAATTATTTACAATTCTTTTCGCAATAGCGAATCTATCTGTATGTCGCCTAATCCACAGTTTCTTCACTTATAATATGTATATACATTTGTTGTGTATGCAAGAAAAATATTTCTCTGAATGTAATTTAATTGGAATTATACATATCTTTGGATCGTGACCAAAAATAGATTTAAGTAACAACTCGTAGGTGGGGTATTCTCGATTAAGAATGGTCAATCATTGCGTGAATTGTCCACGTGTGCAACCTTAAAAGTCAAATGCGATACGCGCTAACGTAAATAACACGATAAGTCGACATAGTATAACAAACGTTTCTTTCGTTGTGTTCGACAAGTAAAACGTCGCTCAAAAAGTAGAACGCGGCTAAGTATCCTTAAGAAGTACTATAATGAAGATAAACAAGCCTAAAGGAGAGAGCCAGTCGCAAAATATTGAGATTGACCATTCTTATTCTAAATCATAATATTTATCACTTACGACGAAGATTAATATTCTTTCAACATTACTTCGATATGCAAGTGCAAAAGCATTTTTTTCACTTTTTCATTATTTTTTATACTGATCATTCTATACTGATTAAGTTAATAAATTCTTCTATCTATTATCTACTATTGACATAGGCAAATGAAGTTTTCCACCTGATGGCATTTTTTACATTGTTACACGTATTTGTTTGTTTGTTTGTTTGTGTGTGTGTGCGTGTGTATGTTTACACGCGCTCGCACGTGTAAGTGTGTAAGATTTATATTTATATTTATATTTATATATTAGTTTCATAAAAAAAATTAGGTATATAATTGCAAAAATTCTAAGTACGTCAAAAATACCATCAGGTTGTACTCATTAATTTGTGCTTTATCCATTAGAATGTATAACGAAGAAGTACCTTTTTCAGACCTTTTAGAAGTAACAGCCCTATCACAGTGTGGCTCGGAGATGAAGGCTATTTCTCTCTCCTTATGTGGACCAGACTTTATAAAACAGACTCTATTTGTTTAATTTCCTTCTCGGGTGGTTCTTGTGGAGATGGTGCAGTTTCTACTATTTCAGGAATATCTTCTTCGTTCTCTTCTTCGATATCTTCATCAATTGGAGTCAATGTATCTAATATCACAGGCTGAGTCTGTAATAGAATTATTCTTACTCGTTAATTTACAGTACTCTAAATAATGTTTATTACTTGTTACTATATATCTACCTGCGGCGTTGTGCACCGTTTCATAGCTGGCGCCATGAAACTAGTAACCGTGCTTATAAGGAAGAAAAATCCTGCCATAAAGAATGGGATACTGTAGCTTTGTGTTGCGTCATAAACGGCACCCGCCAAAGGTGAACCAATAATAGCTGCAGCTCCTCTAAATAAGATTAAAAGACCAAATGCATTGGTCAATTTGTCTAGCCCTAAGAGATCTACCAAAATAATCGACGTCAAAGAAATGTATCCAGCTGAAATATTACACAAACATATAATATCGAAGCAAACAATGAGATCCATAATAACATTTATTAATTTCAATACTTACATATAGCTATACCGAAAAGAATGCTCATAATGATATAAGCAGGATAAGAATGGCAGAACGGTATCGCAGCTACAGCAACTGTCGATATAATTAAGCAGATGTTGTTCAACAACAGTGAATCTACTTGTGGAAAATCCGCGATATATCCACAAGCTACACGGCCCAGAGTATTAGTAATTCCAATTATAGATACCAAATATGACGCAAGAGTCTTGTCGATATTCTAAAAACAATTAACATTGAAAAACTGATCATACAACAAACAATATGTAGTGAAAAGAATATCCTACAATCTTTAACTTACATCTAAGACCGCAGCGTCTAATAGATATACAAACGGAACGTATAATCCAGCCATTCCAAATACATTGCTGATACCAATTAAAAGAAACACTGGATCCTTTAGTAAAGATAGATCCATCATCGTTGACAAAGCTTCTTTAAACGATTCAGGTAATACCAAACAGGGACATAGAGGTTCTGTAACATTTACTATGTTTTAATAAATGTTTATGAATAGTTATGTTTGTATTTTTTTGAATTACTCACGTTGAGGCGCCTTTTCAATGTCGGTATCTTTAACATCTCCACGTACGGATTTTGATAGTGAAAGAACGCTTTGACGATAATTTGCAAGTGATTTTTGACTCTGATATTCTGGTAAATTAACCACGCTGCCACTGTAAAATATATCCTTCCGCGATAGTGGTCGAATAATTTGTGGTTTCTCTTTTGGTATACTAGATTTGCTGGTAGTAAAAGTAATACTTTCTCCATCCTGTAAAACGTATCATTTATGGTATAACTTAACAGTCTTTTTTTGTAATTAAGTATATTTTTCGAAACTCATGCTAAAACACTTACTACATCTATTTCTGCATTATTATTCCGAGAACCCATAACGCTGCTCGTCGAAAGTCTTAAGTGCAAACTCTTTCTAATATCGCCATTAGAATTCAACGTTGTTCTAGAGTTCTTAATCGCACTAAGACTTGGTTTATATCTCTCGCTAGTGCTAGTTTTACGGATTCGATCGAAAAAGGGTACAGAGCCATTTTTAGGTAAACCTTGTACGTGAGTTGTAAAAGCAGGTTGAGAAGCATTTCTAGGAATTATCGGTTTGAATTCGCTTTCAGACTTTTCTGACATATCTTTTGTATCTTTGGTATCATCGATATTTTTTCTGCTTTTTGATTTAGTGGAAATACTCTTTAAGTCCATACTGCCACTATTACTAGTTGCTCCACTGGAAGAGTGTTCTTGTACTTTCACCTCCGATATAGTGGGCAGGGTTGGCACCGTTGGAACTGGTGTTAAAGGAGTTCCTTTAATATTACAAATAAATAAAGTACATCGTAAAATACGGTGATGTTCGATCATCAATATAGTTAATTTTAAGACAGATTTTCTTACCAGGCACTAATTGGTCTAAATTGAAACTGGAATGAACACCAGGATCAATGTTAATAGGCATTTTCATTCTTTTCTCCATAGATCCATCAGGCAGTTGTACCATAAAATAAGAACCTCCGATACTTCCACGTTCCATTTGAAATCTTTTTTCTTCCGCCATTCTTTGTAATAATGGTTTAACAGAAGAAGCTTTTGGATATTCTAATGGCCTCATCATCGCACCAAAAACCTATAATTTTCCTGTTGTTGTTATCAAATATACGATCTATGTTCCCAAATGTCTTAGAAATCTAATAGCTACACTTACAGCACAATTTAAAATAAGACCAGCCAGAATTAAATTTGCTCCTTTCCAATTATATGCTTCTAGTAACATTGTTACAAGAGGTGGAAATGCAAATGTGCCAAATCCTGAACCACATACAGCAATGCCTGTAGCTAGAGATCGTTTAGTTTCAAAATAATAACCTACGCAAACTACTGCTGGTAAATATATTAGACCAAATCCAACTCCTGAAACAGCATAATTATTATAGCATAATCGAAATGTAAATAAGTAAATCAGATTATAATCCAAAATATTATACGCACCTCCCATAACACCATAAGTCATCATAAGCATATTTACACTGGTTGAAAATGTTGAAAGTACAAATGCTGCTGCACCTAAAAAACTTCCTGCCATACATACTGCCCTACATCCATACTTATTTGTTAAAGCACTGACAACAGGTCCTAAAAATAGATTGAATCTTTTTAACCAAGACATTATTACGCTTGAAAGAAAGATGATATTTATAATAAAGAAATTTACCAGCACTGAGGTACATGCCAGATAACAACGAGCCAACCCATGCAGTTTTTCCTTTTCCTTCTCCAAAATATGTAACAAATTCTCCCAGAAAAACGCCAAATGTATAAGCAATACCGTCTACTATCATGTTACACATGAATGACGCAAATACCACCACCCATCCATATCCACCATCAGGTGGAGGTGGTATATCGTGGTATTCGCACAGTGAACCCCCTTCATCTTCTGGAGATGCTTCATCACTAGCTCCATCAGTGGCAGTTAATCTTGTATGCTCTTCTACAGAATATTCACTGTCCGTCTGTAAAATGGTACAACAACATTGATAAATTTGTAACTGATATACATAAAGAGTTAACATTTTCTTATTTTTCTACATTTTCCCAAACATTATTCCAACAAAGTAATTCACCCTTCTTAGAAAATTTGAATGAATGTTTGTTTTTAAATCTTGTTACATTGTAACATTGATATTTGTGTTTGCCTTGAGTAAAGTAGTGGCAGTTCACCTTGAATACTGCAAGAAAAGCTTCATTTCATGCCAATGCATAAATACATAGGCAGATTATAGATATTTCTATACATGCCTGATTAACAGATTGTTAAATAAGAATACTTATAGATTTCAGAAAATCATACAGATTCAACTACGATTTTATGACATCAGTTTTACGAGTGTAAATTACTTTCCTCCGTTGAAAATAAAATGAAATTATGAGAATGAAATGAAATAAATCGAAAAGCACGCTACTGCGGAAGATATCTTTTGGAGCGTAATGTGAGAACGCGCGGCCGTATTATAAGATGATCTCATAACGCAAACGTAAGCATAGATATGGCTACTGTGACTTAACCATTCCCTAAGGCTACGTTTATCCAAGGTAAAATAGCATTTCCTTTGAATCTAATAAAGAGGAAGCGATATTGATCACGCGATAAAACGATCGTGTTTAACGAAAATTCCTTAAAATAAGGAAATTTTAAGAATACTAGAGAAGAAGATAATACAGATCACATAAATGAGTGTAATTTCATGCTTCCTTAATTCTGCTGTATTCTTCGAGTCATTTTCGACTCAATCGTGACCTTCTACCGTTTCTTCACCTCGAGAAAAATATAAAAAAGTCGTCAATGGTATTTTTAAAACACCTTCTTCAAGATATTTTAAGTCCTTCAACATGAGTGAGATTGGAATATAAGAATTCGAGAATCGCAGCAACGTTATAAGAAGAAATATTTGTAAGGAATTTTTTTATAGAAATGTCGAAGGATCGAAATAGTTCCGTACAATGACCTCGAGTATGTTAAAATTATTAAACGAATTTAAATACAGCGCTAGAGCATAGGACACGCATATCGATAGGCTTAATAGTGACTTAGCTTAGCGGAATGGAAGGTCAACCCAATCAGCTGATCCACTGTCATTAGAATTGGCAAAGTGTGCGCCACCTAACGTCAAGGCAAACGAAGCTCGACGAGATCATTGTTTTCGACCTTGTTTTCGTGGCGGTCGGTGTCACATTCGCAACGGGTGCAAATCGTGCACACAGCCATGCAGTAGGTACATGGCTGTGCTGACAACGTATACATATGCGTGTATGGTGTGCCAGCCGTACTCGGTTCGTGTTCGTCAGAACCTTCTGTGCGAAAGTGTAATTTATGTTGATTGTCAAGGCTAAGTCACGTGTCGTCCCCGAACCAAACTGGACAAACAAACGAAGCAATTACGACGAGAAACGATGTAAAACGGAACGAAACGAAACGAAACGAAACGAAACGAAACGAAACGAAACGAGAGTGCCTCGAAACTCGAGGCAAATCAGATCACCCAAGAATGAAGAGATCGAATCACGCAAGAGGCGCGTAAACGTGGTAGCACGCGCTTTACCAAATAGAGACAAATCTTCGAAACGTACCGTACTGATCTTTCGCACGCGACGCGAGCCGTATTGGCTGTACTGCGACTTGTTGAGCGACACGCGCGACATTCTACGATCGCTTTAATGTCACACTTCACTCGTTTCGCCGTTGGCCTCTGCACACTTATGCAAAGTTCTATTTTCGTAGAAGTGCGCGCAGCTGCGCGTTGTATGTTCTTTCTTTCCCGTGACTTTATCCCGTGGCAAGGTTTTACCACGCTGCGTTTCTTACGCGCGACTTTAACACACTCCCCCTGTTAGCGAATAACAGGAGTAGTAGTATCAGTATCACTCGTCAAAATCCGCTGCCATGTCTTTCACACTCACGCGCTCCCGTGTCAACTCTCTATTGTACTGCCATATCGCACGCCTTAGACCAATTAACGGATTGACGGTTATTCAACGGGAAAAAGAGTGCGCAACGGCCCCTTAAAAAAGTACACTTTTTTGCAAAGATTGAGAGTTCACGTTCTATCTTGTCCCTCGTTGCAGCGCACGACAACTGTACACAACGTATATACGCGCGAGGTGACGCGTCTCAGCCAAGCTCAGATCATCAACAAGCTCTAGCCACGAGACATCGGATGCACGCGAACCAAATGACACTGTATACCTCGTAAATACGGCACGCGCAAATTGTCATGACAATTTTGCCGGCAGAAACGACTGGTTTCTACTATTGGACGTATAACTATTGCGTATCACTACGCACTACGATGAATCTATTTATATACAAACACCGTAGTTATAGCCTTTCTTCCTCCAACGTCCACGAACAAAGTAACTTTGTTCTCTACGCGTACAACATTCTTTTTTCTGTCATCGTGAATGGCTTTGACAAATGATCTTTGGTGTAGTGTAAAAATATGTAATGCTGAATGCGACGGAACAGCATGCAATGGTGTGTCAATAATACGACCACTCGATCGTCGATTTGGCGATTACGAACACGCGTGCAGTGCAAATGCACTGTTCTGTTTACCACTGTTCTGTTCTAGGCGAAATCGCGATGCACCAATGACTAAACAGCACAAGTCTCCGTTGAAAATTTAAGTACCCGCCGGACAAAAGAGCTGCTTACGGCAACGAAAGAACACGGACCTCTCGTTGAAGCGGTAAGCGGTACTGATCGGTTGTGCGCGAAAAGTTAACCTATAAATGCGAAGCGTCTCACACGCGTCCCCTCCCTATCTCACAATTACGTGGCGCGACAACCAGACGACACTCGAATTTGCATCGTTCATGATTCTAAAAGAAGCCTTGAATTTTCACACGTACGCAGTTTTCACCTATCGCGATTTGTTTTAATTAAAGCAAAATACCTAATTTACATATTCTGCACTATAGGAAATACGCTTTATACAAGGCGCAACGGTTCGATACAAAATCCGCCTAAAGGAGAAAAAATCAATACGAGAACGGTTATAGTATTTAAAACGACCAAATTACATACTAAATTATAAACTTTCTCCTTGTTTTTCTCCATGTTGCAAATAACCGTACGAGCAGTTGATGCAATCTTAAACGATATAGAATTAAGGAAAGATGTTATATTTGAAGAGGACAAAGAAAAAACAGACAATAAAATGGCAGAGAATCGGTTTAAAAATTTCAACGGCCGTTTCCATATAGCTATAGCATGGTCAAGTGTATTTGATATAAGATGATTTGTATCCTAACGAAAGTGTTACATAAATGAAAGCTATAAAGCATTAAGAAGCTGTGATCATGATGTAAACAGTACGAATCTATTGTTTCATTTATTTTTATGCCTATAACAATTTTTCGTAGAATTGTCGTAAAAAAAGGACATTCAAAATATTTGTAGTATAAAACATTTCAAATTGAACTGAAACAAATTTAAAATTTTTTCTAGCTAAGAAATTGCTCTAACCACGCATCTTTGTAAGTATTGCATTCCATTCACAAAGTCGAGATATGCTTGGTCGACAAAGGAGCACAAAAATAAGCAGCTCTGTGACACTGCGCTCCACGCGAGGCCAAAAACCTTTTCGTTGTTCATATCCGTCCAACGAGGCAATGTTTGTATCAAGGGCTACTTGATGCATTATTGGAGGAATTGCAACTCCGACTAACCAACACGTTGCAGCTCAATGTCACTCAGCTCTGCGCGGATGATTCACATTTGGCATAATAATGGAGAGATCGACATGTTATTTCCTCTAACGTGCAACTACAGCAGCAGCTTTTGAACTTACGTTTAATGTTTCGACATATTGTTCCACGCTAGCCATTAGTCCGTATTTAATCTTGTAAGCCACGCGCTGTAGTAGCTTTTTCAATATCAGGGGTAGAGGGACAAGCCTACCTTGTCACCCGAGGTTTATGCAATTTTTAGAGTTAGTTGTTTCGAGACGTTACCTCACTAAACAAATATTTGCTGGCAACGATCTCGTACTTTAGGAAGAAAGTGACAGTTCCCGATGCGGTGTTATTATCTGGTGGCTTCGAGAAATCATGTTCATGGTCGAGCGGCTGAATACAGTAGTGTCGCGTTAACTGGTCAGAATTTTGCTGGCCATTGTTATCCCTGGCCAATTCTTCGAACTGATTTCGTAGTGCGACTCTCTGGACTCTCTTGCACAATAATTTACAAACTAATAATATTAATTAGTAATATTAATGAATCAGCAATTTTCAAATTGTAAATTGTGTGTGTGTGTGTATGTGCGTGTGAGCGTGCGTGCGCGCGTGTGCGTGTGCGTGTGTGTACACTCCTTATTTATATTATTAAACTAAATGTGTAAGAGTTTATTTGGTTTACAAGGAAGTATTACCAAGGTCTTTGGAATTTTATTTAAAGTAGTACACTATGTGAAAAATTACTTAAACAGTCTGATTCTCTCGAATTCTATCTTTTCTTTGTTCCAAACATCTGTTCGAAAATATCTCGCACTCAACAAGGAAGAGAGATACTCGAGATTTTGTAAAAATATACCTCCCTCAATAACTGGACAGATAAGGTCCCAACCCGTGGCCAGTTAGCGAGGCACTACTGTAGCCATACGGGAAACATCGTACATCGTAAAGTGACCATCATATCGTAGCGTGACGCGCGCACTAATAATCTAAGTTGATGCTTACACTGCATGAAATTAATCTTGCACGCAAAGGAGGTTACCAATATATATATATATCATATGTCGTGTTATCAAGATTATCGACAATGTACATGAAATCTCGATTAATCGATTGCCATTTAACGATGGCCGTCTCCACGAAAATCACCAAACAATCGAATTACAGCGAACACAAATGAGAGAGCTGGCGAAAGGAGGCGGGGCGATGAGGCAGGAGGGCACTAAGTAAACATTCTGAAGATGATCTCGAGTCGATGTATAACAGTGGTGGAAACACTCGAAGAATCAGCACCGATAAAAGGGATAGGTAGATGGAAGGAGAATGGTACCACTGGTATATAACGTCGATCACGCGAGAGTTACTGCTGCAACATGCTACATTCCACTGGGTGTTCTGTGTGCTCGTCTCTACGCACGAGTACATTTATGAATTAATTAGATAATAACCAACGACAATTAGTGTTGAAGGCACGATACATGAAAACACCATCTGCTTCTGATCTCCGCTGAAAAATTAGCAGGCAGAAGCAACGGCACGATACCGTTTTATAAAATACAGTCAATTCGTAGTATTTGACGAAATAATAGCGATGAAAGAATTTTATTTACTGAAACAAAATATGTATTATACGAATGATTTGTCAGCCGACGAGTACTATCGTAATTTCTTTGTTTCAACCTAAAATAAGGTTGAGCTCGAAATAATTACGAATCAATCGATTTGAACAACAACGATCGCGCATCTTTCTTTCGAACTTCCAACTATAAAGCTTTCGAAGGCGTCACGAAACGTGCAGAAACGCAGATAACATCAATGATTTAAAATAATCGTGAGAACATCTGGTCCTCGTCTTCTCGGAAATGTTAACGGCAGCAGTAGCTTAAAATGACTCAGAAACCATAAATGAGAGCTACATCATGATATTTTCTCGATTTGCAACAGGCCATTGTTTACGACGATGCTAGCCCCTTCTTCGTTGTCTCAGTTTGCTTAGGACCGCGAGATACCAGGCGTCGCGATAAACGCATGAACATAATAATCGAGAAAGGAAGAGCATGTTCCCTTTGCTGAATGAATCACATCGTCTGACAAGAGTATACGCTTTAAATTATCATAACCTCACCGGATTGATATTTTTTCTCCTTTTATCCGCGCGTATTTATTATGTCGCGATAAGCTGTTCGGAAAATTTATTGAAAAGATTAGAGCGTTGTAGAACTGCTGAACAGCAGTTTTTACGAATTCGAAGAGACGTCGATATCATTGATATTACAAACGATGCAATCCAACCTAATCGTACTTAATCGACTCGAGGGAAATAGGGAAATTAGCTGCTGTTTGTAATCGCAATTGTTAATCGCCTATTTCTTCCGTCTATGATTACGAAAATTAACTGTCACGATCATGTTCATCGATCTTTTTAATCACTCTTAGCAAATTAATAATAAAGCCCAAGTGTGAGAAATTCGTTTATCAATTATTGAGAGCAATTTATTCGCGTCGATTACAGTGACTCACGAAAGTATTTACTCGCTTATCATAGAGAACATTTATGAATATATTATACGTGTTATACAAGAGGTTTTGAAACTTCATCGACAATGAGATGAGACATAGCATACGGCAAGATATTGTATTTGGTACAATATGAATACTGTTGAAAATGGCTTCATTAAATAATCAACTATTCAAATATTTTCGTAACCTCTGTGATGTGTACGTTCAGAATAAATATCTTATAACTTGTATATATGTATATTTAGTCATGACTTATGATAATGCTAATGAAGTTTCAAAATGTTTTGTCATATAATAATATACGTATTATATTCGTAAAAGATTTTAGTAGTATGTGTTGAAATATATTCGTGAGTCGGAGTATGTTCATTTAAACAAGAGGGCCTTCGATAGAAGCAATCAGATTCATGGACACGTTTTCCTACTTACGACCTAACGCTCTTGGGCCGAATAGCCCAAGGATAAGGGAAATACTCGACATCGATACAGTACGATAACGAATTCAACAAACACTCAAAAGATAAGATGTTCGCACGTAATAAAATACATCTTAATCCATGGCTCGACACCAATCCATTGTAAACTGGCACGTGATATGGTCTATGTCTGCAAAAAAAGTAATAACATCCACAGACTACACCCAAACGTAGAATCTCGTACGCGAAATCTGTCTCTGTAATGTTACCGGCAATATATCGATGGGCCATTTGTAAATGTGTATTACCGGTGTCTTAGATAGGTAGAAGTGAACACTTTCACTTATGTGTATCGTGATTAACTCGATCGGGTCGTATATTTCGTCACTTGAATTTAAATCCGCCATAATCCGTGGTAATCACGATCAACGATATTTATCGAAAATCTAACACCCCGTGAGACTTGCCAATTAACGATTTGTATACACGCGAGGAAGAGAACACGTTCACCACCGTCTGTCGCCGCTGTTCCGCTATTTATTTAAATTGAATTTCGCGTTAAACCAACAAAACAATCGATTAGTATTGCTTCGACCTTCCCTAAGTTAGGCCACGTGCTGGCATATCATGGTATACCGTTTACATTGAAATTCGGTAGGTTCGATTCAAGGACAAGAAAGTTACGATTACCGTTTACACCGAACGCCATCGATGCATCGTAAGCATAATCGAACTTCGATTAGATATATCTGTTTATCTCGATGTGAAATTTTAACGACAATAAGGCGACGTCTACAATTACGATTGACAAAATACGATACAAATAACGAAGACGATAAAACGAACATTTTTGCAGACAATCATTTCGTTAAAAGACGAATCAATCTTACATACCTTATTCTTAGGCGACATCACGAGATGCTGGCAGCAATGTCCTATTTAAATGAAGATGAATACACCCCCGTCGTGAATGAGAAAGCGAGTGAGAAAGAGAAAGGGAAAGAGAGATGGCAGGTCTTGCGCCACCTGAGTGGACAGCGTCCAGCTGCGGTATGGGAAACAAGCGATATGAAAATGCGCGCTGCTCAACCACCGGCTGACTTATCGCATCGCAGTCGTCAAGTCTGTCCGATTCCCCACTCTATGAAATATCCATCTCACTCCATTTTGTTTGTCAACTGTTCTCCGTGTATACTATCACTCGATTTGTCGGATGCTCTCTCTTTGTTTCTACAATTTATTCCTCCATACGCTTATCCTTTTCTCATCCTCTTTGTTGCACTCGAAACCAACCATCTTCCTTCCGCTACTAGATTTGCACACATCTCGCGATACGAATACAGAACGCGCTGCTGCTGCTACTGATCTATCGATATGTATAAAATCCTGGCTATGTGTACGCCCCGATATTCCAAATATGCTCAAGATATCATGGTTAGATGAACATCTCCCATATAGTGGCCACGATATTACAGACTATCAAAACGATGTAATATCAGTGCGATTTAACTATGCGAATAACGCTATAATAGAAGGATAATAGAAGGATAAAAGATCAGCGGAAAGGTTTAAATCTCTTTTACCGCAAAATTTTCGTGGAATTCGTTACGATCAAGCGGAGGTTATTTTCTAAATTAAACAGTTCCGTGTGTTTCGTCACGAAAGGAGTTCTAGCGCAGATGCGCGAATACGTCTCTGTTTTATGACGAAAATAGAGTAGCAAATCGTAGCGTTCGGCTCACCCATTTCACGTGTTTTAAACACCGCTTCGGTTCCTTCGAGCTTTTTCTACGATGATTTTTCCACTGCCTTACTATACGGATATGGGTTGAATCATGACATAAAGACTAACAAATTAGGAAACAAGCACGTGAAAAGAAGGACGATAGATAAGAAGATGAAAGAGACTTACGACGTTATTGGCCATAGGCTTCGCCTTGATCTGCAGGCCATCATCGTCACCGATCTGCTCCCCGATCTGTTCGCGGCTGCTGGCGGGGCCCATCTCGGCGCCGCGGCGCCCACCCTAAAGTTAGTTGTCACTATCTTCAACGAAATTGAAACAATCACAGCTTCGCGATCCCGTGTCCCCGTGTACGAGGAACGAGATCAGAGCTATTACCAGCCGGATGACACCTCCTTCGGGCGGTCCGGTGCGCCCCCTTTCGAATTATGAGCTCTCCATTGGTGTTGCATGAACAATCCTGGAAGTCGTAGCTGCTCGGTGACAGCTTCTTCCGGACGATCACCGCGACCTTCTTTTTCTTCTTCCTCCCTCTGAGTTTCTCTTGCCCTCAGTCCATCGGTGTTCTAACGCACAATTATACTCTGAAGAGAAGAGAAACGGATCTTGCTCTTGTCGAAGGGAACGGTCGTCGAAGGATAATAGGTTATTTCTTCGGAGTGCGGTTAAACGACGGTCATACGTCACCGATCGTTTCTTTTTCCGGTGTTCCTCGTTACGACCAATTAGGCGAAACCACGACACGATCGCCACCAATAGCACCAATTCCAGATCAGTTCGAACCCTCAACGATGACGAAGACGAGGACGACGACGACGAGGACGTAGCATACACCCCGCGCACGACCTAGTCCACGGAATTTCGATCCACCTTCCAGGAACTTACTACGTACCGCCTCCCCCGATCCGTTTCGTTCAATCGTTCGCGTTCCAGTGTAAAATTGCGAGAAAAAATTAACAACCACTCTGTCACCGTCCTCGCTGTCGTTCGCGTAAGTATATTCACGGTACAGCTAGATGATAGAGAACGTAAAAATTCTGTTGGAGAGAATTTTCTCGCAGACGATCCCGCCGCGGGTGGGTAGCGCCGCGGCGCCCCGGGATCAATAAAACGACCGCCCGGCCGTCGCCTTTCCTAGGTCCTGCCTGCCTGCCTGCCGTGATCTCCCGTTTACGCGACGCTGGACGTCGCGACGCGTACCCCCCCGCTGCCCTTCATACCGCGGCCGCGAACGCGCCGGACCTATACGTAACACGCATGCGCGATCTCCTGTCGCGCACGCCCCCACGTGGTCTTTCCTCACGAGCTTGCGCAGCTCGATTATCGACGCGACAGTTGGTCGGTATCGCATGCACTTATATCTAGCCCTTTCGTCCTACCTCTGTCCTCCTTTTTCCTATTCTTTTCCAATTTTGTCTATCTCTTCATGCGGGATAATGAAACATACAGATTTTTTCGGGTTACTATTTCTGTTCGTGCCGCGTTTTTTTTTTATTTCTCACGGGAATGAATGAACGAGGTTTTCCTTATCGCGAATCATAACTCACATCAACATTTCGTTCTGTGACAGTTAATTCCATACAACAGTTTTCCAATTTTTCTCTTTAGTATAAAATAGAAACAAAGAATCGCGGTTATTTTCAAAGATCCATTCATATACTCGTCGGATTCAAGAAATTTGTTTATGAAAATATAAAAGAAATCGGTTGAACTCGAAGGATGTAGCAAGGTTAACGACGAAGATAGTTTATTTTCTGCTTCTTAGTAAAATCGGATTTTTATTTTGATATTTAGACTAATTTATATACAAACATATAACGCGATCCACACCTTACTATATGTATCGATCTTGTCATATATTGATCCTACATGGTTGGTAGAAAGTTGTAGGTACATACTTACCTACTTTTAAACGATTCTATAGTTACAATTAAAGCGTTCGTGTAATTATTTGATTTATTGGAACAGAAGTACATTTACGAGTTCAAAGCGTTCAAAGTTTGTCTCTTGGAAATCAGATAACTGTAGTTTTATTGCAACTTTCGGAGTTGGCTGTGGATGCTCAGTGAAATTTAGAATAGCATGTTTACCAATTATGTACCAATTATTTGCATTAAATAAGCTTAACTCTAATATTTTCAATGAAATCTTTAATTTAAGAAAAACTACTTACTTTGCGTTTAATCACCGTTTTTTCGAGATGTAAGTCCATAAAGTAAATAAACGTCGTGTCTATTCTATTAAAAACTACTTGTATAATTATTTTAATTAATCAGAAAATACTTGTGCGCCCGATTACGTTTTACTATTCAACCGTGTGCATAATCGGTTTTGTATTATTCCGTATGTTATTCCGCACAATTGCTTTTATTTTGTAGCTGTATAAGGCAGATCGATATTCGACAGTTCTCAAACTAGTCACGAACACGTTCTAAAGATATATTCTGTTGTTTGATAGCAACGCAATTGTAAAATAGAATCTTTTAATTCCCATTAATCTAAAAGATTAGTTACATAAACAAAAATTCCTTTGTTATTAACAAATTTCAACTTGAGCTTATCGAATGGAGAAGAAAATCCTGATAGTCACGCGCTCAATTCATACGAATAAATTTCTGTGAATCTCGCAACTGTTTTATCACTTGTTTCGCGACTGTACTCATTTCATTTTTGTTCGAAATAGCGATATCTTCTATTTTGCTGATCGGTAGGGTGGTGATTAAGTCTTGAATGTATTTGGGATTCGTTAAACCATATGTCATCGAATGCAACACGCGCAGACAGAGGAACTGTGTCTCATCTGGTAGCGAATTGTTCCTCAAATAACAATTTAACACGTCGCTTATTCGTGACTCGAAAAGATACTGCAGCCCGGTTTTATTCATACTGACATTATAAAATGTCATCAGCATTAATCTATAAGAGACACGGCATGATTAAAAGTACAAATGAATTGTTAATTTGCCGGTATTCGCAAAATTACCTCTTTAGTGATAAGGAACCTTGCGAAAGTGGCAAAGTGGGCATGAGTTTCATCATTTTTTGTACAAAAGCTCTACCATTCGGATCAGTCATTAAAAATTCACGTCCTTCGGGTGTTGCAGATATATTTGATACAATGCCTAACAAGCCAATTATAAACTGATATTCGACGTTGCATGTGGGGGGGAAAGCATTTCGATAAGTGTTTATAAAAGCGACGAAACTTCCGTCTGTTATCGATAAAAATTCGCCGATCATGTGCTGAAACTATAATGAACCAATTAACGCGAAACTGTACTGTCCGTTGAATACCGGAATTAACAATATTTACCCCAGAAAGCCAAACGTCGACAATTTCTGGGAGGCGAGATGCACGCCATGTTAAATTGCCTAAAACTGCTCCCAAAGTTGCACAGTATGTACTTTGATTCAATATCTATAGAGAGAGAGAGAGAGAGAGAGAGAGAGAGAGAGAGAGAGAGAGAGAGAGAGAGAGAGAGAGATAATAAACATATCTATTAACATAATGAATGCTAATGAATGTTTTATAAATTAAATTATAGCCGAATCACTTGTTCTCTTAAGTATTCTATTTCTTCCTGTGCCTTTCTGTTTCTGTCCACTTGCTGTTGGAGTTGACTGTGCAATTGTTCACACTTTAGTTCTATGGCTGAAATTTTCTCTTTCTCTTCTATGAACAACGAAATCATTAAAAAGTGAGACGTTATTGTTTTCTTTTGAATAAAAAACAAACAGTATGTGTACCCTTATTTATTTGATCAGTGAATGATTTTGGAAATGAGGAAATAAGATCCTGAATATTTTGACCATCTTCTATATTTAGTTTCTTTAAATCTATATCTAATCCAGAATTAACAAGTGCTTGAGGGACGTCTGTTACAAACTTATGGATGCTTCTTTTGACGGTCTTTAGAGTATCCTCCACAGAAATCTGAAAAATTTTAATATGCTTATATTACGTGGATGCACAGTTCCTTTAGTATCAATTCCTTTTAACAGGCTTTCATATTCTAAAAATCTCAACATAGATATAAAAGGACCCATGTTAATCGCTCTTTAAACATCAAAGAAATATGAAACCAATGTGAATTTACCAAAAATTGTTTTTCATCTTCTAAATTTGTTTGTCTTTCTTCATCATCCTTGTCCATGATTGTTTAACTGAATTTTGTGTTGATGCAAGTAATTCTCATGTATGTTTAACGGATTGATATCAATGAAAATACTTTCAGCATGTTGACAACTGTCGTAACCTGCATGAAACATAAATCGTTACAGAAAGTGGGAAAATTCAAACATCAGCGCGGTACAATTTAAAACATATAATAAGTTCAGATATAGTTAACGCGTATATGTATTTTATAACAGATAATTCTTCCGTTACTTATAAATTATTTTCGATTGTAATGCCTCTTTCTCACAAACGACAAAAAAGATTAAAACTTTATTTCTTTGATTATAATTTCTTCAAATAAAAAAGGGATAAAAAATGTAATATTACATATTACTAATTTCAGTCAACAATTTCAGTCTAGCCAAAATAAGTTTTGTACATGAGCGTACTCAAGGAAGCGATATATTTGATGAAAAAAATTATATTGCTAATAAAATAAAAGTGAAGATTCTGTTTTTTAAAGTTCTGAAATTGATATTTGAATTTAATTTAAAGACATCTCTGTTTTAGAATAGAAATCGAGTTTGAGTTTGAATTTTATTTTTCGTTCGATACATTAGTGTTATATTAATATTGCTTCTCGTATGAAATACGCTTAAATCTTATCTTCATTGTAAGGGCATCATAAGGTAACTGACGCAACGGATGTAAGCATATATTTAGCCTCGCGTGGCCTGCATTTTATGCATCTCGGAACGCTATAGCGTGTGTGCGTCTTCGTGTTATGATGCAAAAAAAAAGCGTTAATTATAACCTTACGATTAGGAGTTCTCTTATTTTTAATCTAACTCGAATCTCATTAGAACATATTGCTGTAATCTGAGTAAAACTGCATGTAAGTTGTAAAACTGTACTGATTAACATCTTTATATATTAGAACTTAATTCATGAATTGTTATTATACGACAGTTTTTGATCTCAAAAACTGCGAACAAAATTTCATTTACTGTGTAATATGAACAATAGTACAATGTTTGCATCTTTTCCTTTTTTGTAGAAACAGTTATGCTATGTAAAATTAAAAGTTAAACAACATATTTAATGCGTTTAACTATTATATAACGTAACGATGTTTTATAGATCATTATTAATTTTTAGACACAATATGAAGTTTTCAGAAGGAGAAGAAGTACTTGTAAAACATCCAAGTACTGATAGATACCACAAAGGTAAAATATTAAGTATGAGAGGTGAACGGTATAAAGTACAATTTGAAACAGGCATTGAACAGTATGTTCATTCAACTGATATTAAGGTACCTGTTTTGTTAAATTTAAGCTACTTTATATATTTTAAATATTTAAATTTTCTCTACCTCTTTTTCTCTTTTACTACTTTTTTTTCTTTCTGTATAATTTCTTCAAAATTTTAGATGAATAGGCCATCAAGAAGTACAACTAGAGCTAGTAGTAAAAGTAGAAAAAGTCCCACTAGATATTCATCACTCAGAAAATCTCCACGCAGACGTTCACCCGGAAGATCTCCATCTATAAATAGACAATCTACAAGGACTCAAAAATTTGCAAAAATTTCTCTACCACGAATAGAAATACCTAGGGGTAAATATATTGTTACAAATAATCTGCTATTTTTTAACAATATTATTAAATGAATTGACATTTTCCTGCATAAAATATATAGATATGCAGGATAATGGCAATACTGACAGTAAAAAGAATATAAATGATGACGAACATTCTATTGAATCAATGCCTCTTCAATCGCGATTGAAAGAACTAGGAACAGTGACGCGTAGATCAATGAGATTGTTATCTGGTACGCTAAAACCTGAATCAGATCATAAAATGGTTTTATTAACGAGAAATATTAATCGAGCTGTCTCACTTCCCATAGAAAGGAAGAGTCAAATGCATGATTTTAGTGTTGATGTGAAGGAAAGGGGGCATTCAGTACAAAGAGATCAAGTAAGATTTTTGTGTATTGATTATTGTATATTATGATAAATATTCTATGTACATTTATTAATGTTTGACTTTAGGATCTATTAAAAACTATAAATTATGAAAAAGATGTAGATATAAATCCACAAGTAATAGAAAAACGAAAGAAAGAAATCAGCATGGTTAGTGAGCCACAAGAATGGGGAGGATGGTTTGGAACCCTTCTTCTTATAGTTTTATCACCCGTGATAATGATACTACCGCAATTAATGTGTATAAAAGATGAATGTATACTTGGATATCCTAAGATACTAACAGACGTAACGTTATACGTAGATCTTAGAATTTTTACTGCATATTTAGGTCTCTTTTTATTTGTAATAATTTTTTCGACTATACCGATTGGACGAAAAATTGATGGACCACAAAATAGAATTGGAAGATTACAGTATCGTCTAAATGGTGGCTATTCAATATTTAAATTACTCATTTTAAAGAAAAATTATATGAATGAAATAATTATTTTGCATACTTCTTTTAGGTTTTTTATGCAGCCTTTTATCAGTAATCATATTTGCTGCGTGTATATATAAAGAACTAGAAGTCACTGATCTCGTTATACAAAATTCTGTACAATTTTCAATTAGCGGTTGGATTCTTGGAACGATTTTATCATTATTATTATTTGTAAAGGGTGGCAAAGCTCCTGTAGCTAATCTAAACATACATGGATCTACTAACAGTATGATATATAATTTTTGGCAAGGGAGGGAAATAAATCCACGAATTGGTCCTGTGGATATCAAAATAAATCTTTTTCGGACTTCCATGATAACAATAGTAATAATCATTCAAAGAGTTTCTTCATCTGTAGAAATGTATATTATAAGATATGCACGATTTTATTCGAATTACAGATTCTCATAAATTTGTCCATTGTGATAAAAACAATTGAAGAAACGGAAACATATAGTTTAGAACATCTTAACATAGGTGTTATGTTAGGAACTTTACTGCAAATAATTTATGCGATGGACGCACTCTTCTTTGAATCTGCAATACTAACAACTTTTGAAATAATGTATGAAGGAACTGGTTACATGTTATGTACCGGTTATATGATGTACCCATTTTTATTGGCTTTTACAACAAAGTACATGTTATATCACAAGTAAGTACTAAGAATAAAAAATAACAGTACATCATGTCACTGAAATTTTATTGAAACATGTTTCTTCAATTTTAGAACACAATTCACTTATCTGTTTGTCTTTCCTATACTTGCATTTATAATTGGATATTTGCTATATAGAATAAGCAATTTACAAAAGAATGAGTTCAGAAGAAATCCTTTATCTCCATCATTAATGCGTAAATACAAAATCATCTTACATTTAAATCAATATTAACATTACAAAATTAATTTTTCATATTATTTGTACATTTATTTTGTAGACTTAGAAACCATACCAACCACCCGTGGTAAGAAGCTTATAGTATCTGGATTATGGGGTCATGTAAGACATCCGAATTATTTAGGTGATATAATAATGTGGTGGTCGATATCGTGTATAAGTTTGGCACATAATATTTTGCCTTATTATTATGCAATTATATGTACAGGACTGTTGATATATAGAGCAAGAAGAGATAATGAACGTTGTAAAATGCGTTATGGTTTAGCTTGGGAACAATACACGTCACGTGTTAAGTACATGATTTTATATCGTATATTTTAGAATATAATATGTAGAGAATATTAGCAAAGCTACCTTTAGATACCAAAATATGTTATAAAATTGTACCTTTAAAAACTGCAATGCTCATTATTTTATAGAATATTTTAGTCGTATTAGAATCGTTATGTAGAGTTCATATACTCACACAACACACACGTGAAACAACAAATAGGGTTCAAATCTGTGGAATATAAAACCAAAAGAAATGATTGTATAACATTAAGCACTAAATTTAAGCATGTCATTTCTTTAATTCTTTAAAGCAATGAACAAAGTGTGATTATCAAAACAGTACATTTTATACATAATTAAGAGACATTGTTGATATAAATATATGTAATATAAAGTATATTTCTATTATAAAGACAATTATATGATGTAAAGACAAAACATGATATAATGAACAAATTGAAGTAAGAATTTTTATACTTTTTATACAGAAATGTACAATTGACAAATAAATAATTTTCTAATAGCTGCGTTAAAATTATATAAGGAATATTTGTTTTTAATTGCATCCAAAATTTAATGTTTTGAAATGCAATCGACTGTATAATTTTTTCCAAGGTTGCCTAGTGTGGCTGTGACCTGTGACACAGCAATAAAAATATTCTCTTACAAACAGATGTTTTACAGTGGTTTCTATTAACTTTGTTGATAAAATGGCAAGTTTTTTCGGTGAAGTAGTATTTCCAGTCTCACGAGCGTTTTGGGACGATGAAGAGGAAAATAAAGCTACTGATTGTTCAGTTAATCAACCGTAAGTTTTATTTTAGTTAAACATAACCTCTCAAGTTAAGTGTTTCAAAAGTGTCTCAAATACTTTTTGGAATATATTTCAGCGAATTTTTTGTTCATTGGTTAAAGACAAAACCATCCAGCATTGATACTTTAATTCTAATTGAAGGTGAAATGTTAATCGGTAATATATACTAATTTAATTAATCGGTAATATTTTGACCGTATTATAAGTAGTTTTAATGATATTGTAGATTTTGTAAAAGAGTGTTTGTGCCCAAACTCAGAAGAAGTATGTTTCGTGGAAGATGAAAAACAAAAAAAGATATATACAACTTATCAAGTTACTAATGATATTTATTTAGGTATTGTATCTCCACATTTTGATGTGAAATTGTCAGGCAAATTTGTCGAAGAGGTAAGAAAATTTAACTTAAATTATAAAGTATATAATTCTAGTAATTTGCATTAATTTTATTAAATTTATTAGATGGGTGATATTATATCAAGTGCAAAAAGTATAATTTGTATAACATGTTGTCATATATCAAATTTCAAGAAGAAGGATATACCAATAGTACCTTCTTTCTTAAGGATGTTGACTACAAAAAGTGGGGAGAATATTTGCAAATCGAAAGAGCCATACTTAGAGCAGCCAAATATTATATATGGAGTAACAGCAGGAGGTTAATATTCAAATAATACAAACTATATCTTCAGGTGAAAGTTTATTAATAAACATACATATGTTTCAGTATTGTCATATGCTCAAATTATGGAACTACCTGCAGTTTTGTATGTTTTATATACAGACAGTATTGTATTGGACTCATTATCTGCAGAACCGCTTTTAAAATTATTAGCAAATTATGCACCATTGCATACTGTTACATTTTCTGGAAAAAACTTTTTTAATAAAGGCAACCTTTACATGTAAAACTGACTGATTTTCCCTTAGAAGTTTTGTATTTATATTTTCTTATTTAAATTAAGAATTGAAACACGTAAATATTAATAATATAAAAACTTTATAATTAAATATTACTGTTAATTGTAAACCTTACATATTTACAATATTTACAAGACAGCTTACAAGATAAGATTTAACTATTATCTCTGATAATATTAACTTCAATTGCAATAATGGCGTTTACACACAAGCAAACATTACATATATGATCTTATAAATTTGTATGTGTTAAGGTTGTGGTGGATAATATGTACGCGGTGTAGGTGCTGGAGGTACTGGATTATTTGGAGGGAAGTATGACGCGTTTGTAGGATAAGGATATGGTTGAAACGGTGTTGGTGTTGTAGTAGATGTAGGTGGTGCAGGTCTAATGGTACCGGAGGAACCCATATGATGCATTGGTGGGACAATGTGATTCATTGTATTTACAGAAGGTGGAGGTACGGAAACATTTGCTGGAGGAAACGCTGGAGGATAATTGATATTACTATGTGCAAAATTGGTTGGATATGTTTGAAAATGCGTTGGCACATCCATTGGTTTTATTGCATCTGTGGTATCTGTAGTTAAGCATCCATTTGCAGAGACTGCAACTGCTTCAACTTTAGTAGCCTTTCCTGGTGTAACTATAATTTGATATTAATAAGACAATTTTTCATCACAAATAAGACAATTTTCATGTATATACCATTTGGTGTAGTAGATGTTGATTCTGTGGAAGGTGCTGTTATAGCTCTATCTCTACAAGGCTCATTAGATGGTGTTAAAGGTGGTGAATCTGGCGGCTTTGTGTTATTTGCTTGTGAATACAAATCTAATACTTGATGACATATATCTGAAAAAATAAATCAGATGTACTTACTTTCCATATTGATATATTCTAAAAAATGGTTTCTTATTAGGTTACCTTCTAGAAGATCCATAGTAACGTCCTCAACAAACATATCCCACCAACGTAAATGTTTTGGTAATCTTCCATTCCAATCTACCACTTCAAATTTGCTAAGCTTCCCTGCCAAATACATGAGAGCAACAGCAATAATTTCTGGTTCCCACTGCAATGACAATGTTGTACACAAACTATAAAGGAAAAGGAATAAAGATTATATAAACTTTTTAAATCGATTTAAAAGTAATAAGAATACACTATTATATATATATATATAATATATATAATATATATATATAACGATACCTGTCGTTAACAAATGTCCAAGCCATTTGAACCATCTTCTGCAATTTATTTTTATCACCTGCAAAATATCATTGATGCTTTTATTATGCTGCTTAATATATTATTTATTAAATTCATAAAATTTATTTTAATACCTTTAAGGCATTTTGCATATTTTAGCAAGTAGCTGTATGGATGTTCAACTTGCAAATCAAACTTTATAGTTTGTAGTAAAATTCTTTCTAACGTTATGACCTCCTCCTAGAAAATTTATAAAAAGATTATTTTATAAATTACATTTCAAGGATATATATCCTTAATAATAATAACTATATAGTTTATTGATTTACCTTTGGATCTTCTCCAAAGGTCATTAATTTCTGTTCAGTTAATAAAGACTTTGCAGTCTTAATTATATCTTTGCATTTTTTTGGAGTTTCTTCTACTTTGCCTGCTAATAATAAACAACAGCACGCAGTTACCTATACGAGATTTAAAAAATAACAAAACATTTATTTATTTTTCTCAAATCGATAAAAAAGAAATTAATATTTATTATTAAATACTTACATATCTTGGGAAGTTTTTAAATGAATGAAACATATAGAATCTATGAAAATAAACAACTCCAGTTGCCATTGTATTGTATCCTAAATCCATTTTGGTTCCTGTGTCTATAATAAATCTGGCCCCTTCTTTCCTATATCTGCATTCTGTTTCATAGTCAATTCCATCTTGAATGGATGGTGTATTTCGTAGTTCTTTCTTCTCATAATACCAGCATGGCATTTTTATTGCACTTAAAAAGAATAACATACATAAGAAAACTTTATATAAATAATAATACTTCACTAAGGTTATATCATATTAGAATAAATCTTTTCTATACTAAATATAAGTTTACATAAATGATAATTTAGTAATTATTGTTACACAAAGAAATTTCTAAAAATTTTACTATTCCATAAACTTTACAGTAGGTTAGGGTACTTACCGATGTTTAATGTTTAAGGTGTTCTCTTTCTTTCACTTGCTTAGATGTTTTTTATTATATGCAATATTCCGTTATGTATTATATTATATATACTATCTATATTAACCCGTTTGAATTGTCTATAATAAACAAGAGAGCTCTACACCTCCACGTAATACGAAGTACGTAAGAAATGAACAATATGAAACCATTTTGCGTGAAGTTGCGCATGCCTGGCTGTATCACTTGCTAAGTGGTAGCGCATGCACTATACTACTATAGGGACTATGAAGAATTATTTTAAAATTTAAAATTAATAATAACAGAAATATTATTCGTTTCGTTTTATGTGTGAAATCTACGTATAAATCATTTTATTCTCACAAATAGTTATTCAATTACTAATACTTATTCTTAACGAGCCTTTACTATACTATACTATACTTATGTATTTTGTGTATGTGTGTGTCTGTGTGTGTCTGTGTGTGAATATATATATATCTTAACTTAGGCTTATTTGTACTGAAAAATCTCTAGAATTATATTATACTGTATTACACACTTTGGACTAAGGGTGACCCTTTACTCTGAAAAAGGGAGTGCCGCTCTTTTCCGGAAGTATGGAAGTTTGAATTTTCTTCTCTTCCCGCCCAGAGTTCTTTTAGCGGAAGTGAACTTTTTTAGCTCGCAGTTCGACATCTGTATCTAGAAGAGAGAAATATATATTTTATATAAAATTGCATCACTTGTTAGGCGCAAGGGATGTTTCATGTGAATGTGTCTTTCAATATATAGAATGAATGCTTTATACATCGATTTTATTTCATTAAAAAATGAAGTACAATTTTTAGTAAAAGAATTTAAATTTAGTTATAAAACAATTGTATTTTTTTTTCTTCCTTCATGTTTGTTTGAATATGCTGTTATCGCATTATATATTATCTATATCTTACAAATACATTTCCCAATCTATTTTGCTTTGTTTGTTGACAAATCAATAAAGTACATATAAAGGTGACTTCTTAGACCAACAATACAGAAGCGTAAAAAGGACAGTCGTTATACAAAACATTGAAACGTCGGTTTCTAGTACATATTAGCGGTTTAACACGTTATCTGTGGTCAATAAGTACCAGAGTATATGTCATAGATGCGTCTATCAATTTACCGCGAATACCCGTAACGTATTACATTTTGAGGGTGATCTACGTCGCGCTCTTGTAACATAACTAAACGTTAATTTATGACGACCGCGCACGCAAGAATATTTTACAAACATAACATCTACAATTTCACAGATAATAACACAACGTCGAATATAATGCCGTTGGCGAATTTGACAGTTCCTTGGTCTGAGCAACATGTGACTGAAAAGGTAGTATTTTTATATTTGTTAAATACATCGATTAGTGTTAAAAATGAGTTAATTACGTGTTATTAATTCTGTATTACAATTGTAAATTTGTGCATTGTAACCAATTTAATTTTTCAGCAAGATGTAGATATACTTCCATCAGAATCCCAAGAGGAAGTAGTAATAACTCAAGAAAATGTAGTTGAACCACCTTCAAATGGTTGTTCTGAGACACATGAAATAGAAGTACGAGAAATAGTAAGGGATGGACATGAAAAAGCAGATCCATCTCAATTTGAACTGCTTAAAGTTCTGGGTCAAGGGTCTTTTGGCAAAGTATTGAACATTATAATGAATGAAAAATAATTTGAGATATAATCAAGTGTAATTATTCAATAATAAAAATTCTTGTGTTAATCCAGGTATTCCTTGTGAGAAAGGTAGTTGGAAAAGATAGTGGGACAATTTATGCTATGAAGGTATTAAAAAAGGCAACATTGAAAGGTGCTTAATAAGTTAAATATATACAAGTACGAGGGTAGCTCTGAAGGTTTTAAAAAATGAGGACTGTTGTAACAAAACATTGATTTTAATTATGAAATACAAAGATCTTTTTATTGCTGTGTATATATTTTATTTTTTTTATTAAAATTTATAAAAGGAATTTTCAGAGCAATTCCTCTTATATTGAAAATTATTTCTTTTTCTTTTTAAAGTGGTTTAATATATCAATATTATCTCAGTTCGGGACAGAGTTAGAACAAAAATGGAGAGGAATATACTGGTAGATGTTGAACACCCATTCATTGTGCGACTACATTATGCATTCCAAACAGAGGGCAAACTCTACTTAATTTTAGACTTTTTAAGAGGTGGCGATTTATTTTCAAGATTAGTTAAAGAGGTATACAGTTTACAGTATTAGTAATTTTATGATATTTTTATGGCTGTATTGATCCACTTTTATAATTATTGCTCTAGGTAATGTTTACTGAAGATGATGTAAAATTTTATTTAGCTGAACTTGCTCTTGCATTGGGTCACATACATAAGCTTGGAATTATTTATAGAGATCTCAAACCAGAAAAGTTTGTATTATATCATTTGTCAATAATTCAACCATTATAAAACTATATAAATCTTAATATTCATTTTGTTTATGACAGTATTTTGCTTGATACTGAAGGTCATATTGCTTTAACCGACTTTGGTCTAAGTAAGCAGCCTTTAGACGATTGTAAAGCATACTCGTTTTGTGGTACTATAGAATATATGGCACCTGAAATTGTGGATAGGAGAGGACATTCATTTGCTGCAGATTGGTGGAGTTTTGGTGTTCTTATGGTTACTTGCATATAAATGATATGACGACACATATACATATATACATCAGATTGTATTTAAACAAATTCTTAACTTTCAGTTTGAAATGTTGACTGGAGCTCTTCCTTTTCAAGGAGCAAATCGCAAGGAAACAATGACACAGATAACAAAAGGAAAACTCGGAATGCCACATAATATTTCACCAGAAGCACAATTACTCCTTAAAGTATTGTTTAAAAGAAACCCTGCAAACAGACTGGGATTTGGTACTTATTTGTAGTGTTCTTTAAAATACAAAAATAGCTATTATGCTATATTCATTTATTATTTTCATTTATTTAAGGCGGAATAGAAGAGATAAAAAACCATGTGTTCTTTGCAAAAACCGATTGGGATGCGCTTTACAGAAAAGAAATAAAACCGCCTTTTAAACCAGCTGTTAGTCAAGAAGATGATACATTTTGTTTTGATAGTGAATTTACATGTAAAACGCCTAAAGGTAACGTGAATTACTTAATTCTGTATAATTTATGTTCTAAATGAGTAAAGTTATTATAATATTTTAGATTCTCCTGGGGTACCACCAAGTGCTAATGCTCACGAATTGTTCCGTGGATTTAGCTTTGTTGCGCCGTGCCTTCTTGAGGATCACGTGAAAATCCCTGAATATAAAAACTGTGATAGCCTTAGCGCAACTTTCCCAACTTATGTGAGCCCTATCTCCGTGAGTGATGAATATGAGCTTAAACAAGAAATTGGTAAAGGAAGCTACAGTACTGTTTATTTAGCTGTTCATAAAGCTTCTAAAGCAGAGTATGCTGTGAAGGTAATTGAGAAATCAAAAAGAGATCCTACAGAAGAAATAGAAATTTTGCTCCGATATGGAAGGCACCCGCACATTGTAACTTTGAGAGCTGTTCATGAAGATGATAAACGAGCTTATCTTGTACTCGAATTATTGCGTGGTGGAGAACTACTTGATCGGTTACTACAAAGACGTAATCTCACAGAAAAAGAAGCAGCTGAAGTGATGTACACAATAGTTAGCGTAGTCAATTATCTTCATGAAAATGGAGTAATTATCTATTTAGTCATCATCTCTTACGTTTTGTATTCTACCATGTTGAATTTATTGATTAATTTCGGTTTACGTAATCAATAGGTTGTTCATAGAGACTTAAAGCCATCTAATATATTGTATTCCAAGTCGGGGGGTGATCCATCGACACTTTGTTTATGCGATCTTGGTTTCGCAAAACAGTTACGAGCGGAAAATGGTTTGTTAATGACGCCTTGTTATACTGCAAATTTTGTAGCACCGGAAGTGTTAAAACGCCAAGGATATGATGCGGCGTGTGATATCTGGTCACTTGGTGTTTTGTTATACATTATGTTGGCTGGGTAATTAAATCTGATTACATAAAATTTGAAAAATATGTATATTAAATACTAGATTACATTTCTATATTTTAGATATACACCATTTCGTAATACTCCCGGTGATAGTGCAAGAGACATATTAGATCGTATTGGTCTCGGCTACATTGACGTTGAAAGTGGAATATGGCATCAAATTTCGAATGAAGCTAAAGATCTAGTTAAAAAAATGTTACACGTTGATCCTAATCGGAGGCCTACTGCAGCTGCCATACTAAAATATTCGTGGATTGCTAATCGTCATCGTCTTCCACAGAAAGTATTACCTGATAGTTCTAAGGATCCACATAGCCTAAAGGTATATAATATTTTCTTCAGAAACATTTCAAGTAATCATGACTAAATTAATAGCATAAATTGAACATATCTTTAGAGAGCAGTAACGGCAACATATAGAGCGATGTCTAGCAGTCCAAGGTCGCCTCATATCGGACCTGTTGTCATGTCTGCATTGGCACGACGAAGAACACAAGCCAAGCCTACTGGTCCTACCGACGTTTGAAACAACTGTGTTTCTATTTTGTCAAAAAGTAAAGGCAAGATACGAAAAATTACGAATTATGTATGTGATTACGTATATGAAAAGACTATATTTTTTGTCGACATAAATCTAGTATTATTTGTGCAATGTTCAAATGTAGCTAGTATGTATCAATTTTATAAAAATTATTCTTTATTGTTCTGTTATTCATATAACTTGCATCATTAAAATCATCTCTATCCTGGTTAAAATTTGTGTATGTGTATAGAATAGAAAATGTGTGTTTAAATCCATATTTTCGATTTAAATATAATATAAGAATGGAATATCAGAGAAATTTTAAATCTTATAATCTGTATTGTACATGACTACCATTTCAATATTAAAAATAATATAAACTATAATAATAATATAAATTTATGAAAAAAATCTATATATATATATATTTAATAAAATGTAAAAATGAAGTATATATCTATTTTAATTTTTGATCAATATTTTTATTTGTTAAACATTAATTGTATATAATAAAGTATGTTTTACTTAACCATAGTTAAAATGATTAAGTAGTTGATTTTTAAGTTTCACATTCTATTTTTAATCGGAATATACTCGGATAAATACTTACGTAACTAATATTCAACAATGATAATCTTATTTCTTAGAAAATTATGGCAAGTATACAAATAAGTATGATTTATAATAAATATTCAAACGCAAATATAATTCGTGTTTATTATCAAAATAAGAGGTATTATTATATACGAAAAGTTCATTTTCAAATGCAATAATTTTTAGATGCATTATATATTATTTTAGATGCATTAGTAAAATAAACAAACCATTTTTTTAATTATTCCCCTCATTTCATAGTAAGATTAATTGCGTATCTTGTTAAATAAAAAGATAAAAATAGAATTTGTACGTTTTAAATCGTGTGAAAAATTATTTGTATAACATATAAAGAAGTAAATTCATATGTATATAATAAAGAAAAAAAATATTGCATATTTCTCTTATCACGGATATATATATATCTTGAAAATGTGTATAGTTTATACGAATCACGTATTGTATACTATGTGCATACATACGTATAAGATGTTCTTAATTCACAATGCGGCGGTGTACGCGCAGACGCCCATTATTAAACGAAAACGTGGTAGCTGTTTGTTCCGACTGCGGACTTTCGTGCTTTACTTTGCTAAGAGCTGTTATCATATTTTTTTAGTAGTTCTTACTACTATATTATATGTTTTTTAAAATTTCTATATCTATAAAGGTGAGACAATATTCAATATTCGTCGAATTTCTTATTTGTTCATTGAAATAAAGAAAAATATACGAGAGACAGTGATTGTGATACCCTTAACGAAGTCAGTTTTATGCATTGATCTCACTTTTTATTCAACGTGATTAATGAAAATTGAAGATGTACATATATTAATTGCAGTAAATAAGATTCTGAAAAAATTTTTGGATGAAAGCATTTAAATATTGTAGCTTTTATTTTTCAGTGCATCCGATCAACTTTTCCTATTAAGTAAGTTGCACAATTACGACACATTTTCCTTCAAGAAATCAATATTCCGAAGATACCACACGTTAATTATCGTTCCATGGTTTGTAAGAATCTCAATATATTGCAAAAATAATAATATGACAGTGATTACCTATAATGATTTTTCGTTTTATTTTACACGCTTATTTCTGTTCTAATTGTACTATTAATTAATAATGTTTTCGGTGTTTTTGGTCTACCGTATCTTTCATCGATTTGTATTAAATTCATCGTAAATACAACAGTAGATATGCCTGCACTTACACGTTCTCTTCAATTGTGTGAAAATTAATTGAATTATAAATACGTAAGAGTATGGCATCACTCTCATGTTTTAGAACATTAGCATTAGGTATGAAGTGACTGAATCTATTCAAATTAAAAACTGAAGTTTTATCTTTTATTGTGAATTTTTATTGTGATAAATTGTTCCGTAACAATATTACATTCATTTTTAGGTGCTTGTAATATGTTTCATAAAGGCTCACGTCCATTAGTTTTGTGTGGTCCTTCAGGAAGTGGAAAAAGTACGCTTTTAAAAAAGCTTTTTGAAGAATTTCCAGATACATTTGGTTATTCTGTGTCTCATACCACTAGAAGTCCTAGACCAGGCGAGGAAGATGGGAAACATTATCATTTTACTACTAAAGATAAGATGCAAAAACAAATAGAACAGGATGAATTTCTTGAAACTGCTACATTCAGTGGGAATATGTATGGTACTAGGTAAAAATCAAATTTATTTAAATAAAAGATGCAATAATAGATTTTATTGATTATACATAAATCCTTTTCAATATTTTTAGTAAACGTGCAGTAGAAGAAGTACAAAAAGCAGGTAAAATTTGCGTATTAGATGTTGAAGTGCAAGGTGTAAAACAAATAAAACAAAGTTCTTTGGATCCATTGTATATATTTATTAAAGCACCATCTATCGAAGAATTGGAGAAAAGATTAAGAGCTAGGAAAACAGAAACAGAAGATGCTTTGCAACGGAGATTATCCATTGCTAGGCTAGAGATAGAATATGGTAAGTATTATAATTAATTTATTGCTTTGTTAAAAACTGGGATACGTTTACTATGTTTTTTTATGTTAGATGAGGAAATATATATATATACTTCAGAATTATTTTAGGAGAAAAGCCTGGTAATTTTGACATAGTGATTGAAAATGACAATGTTTCTAAGGCATATGAAAAACTAAGAGACTTTTTGATGTCAAATCTAAAGCAAGGTGATGCAGGTATAATAAACAGCGCTTATGTATTATATGTTAATTATTATCCATATAATTGTTATGTATATTTATGTTTGTGTTTCTAATACTTTACAGGACGTTAAACATATGCCTCTTAAAGATATATTATTCTTTAAAATCATAAATCATAAATTATAATTATTTTTATATATCATTGTGTAAATTATAATAATAGATAATTATTACACGATGAAGTGCATGATTAACTTATGTCCAAGGATCGGATTACTAGATCAAAGAATAAATTTATGCAAATAATTTTATACAATGCTAAATAAATCTTAATATTGCAAGAGTAAATATAGGTATACATGCTTCAAGCTTGTTACATGCATGGTACTAATGTAAAAATTCAGATTAATGTCACTTTAAAGGCATTCTAAAGCAAGGATTACAAATGTATAGTTTAAAGTAAAACTATGAATAAGGAAACAAGGATATGCAGAATGTTCATACAATTTGTTTCTATCCAATACTTAAAGAGACTAAGTATATGTCAAGTAACAGAGACTCGTTAAGTTATTTTTGTAGTTTCTTTTACAGTTCTGTATATACTTTTACTTCGACTTGAATAGGAAAAACATTGTACAGTATTTACATAATAGTAACTTATAGATCGATTCAGTGCAATACTCTAGTGCTTTAATGCACATAGAATGTGTGCAAGTGTCAAATTATTTTAGAGTAATGATATCTTGCCGAATGTATACAAAGGACAGTCAATTTATGCGAAGACGGAACTTTACTACAGGCTAGATATCTAAAAAGAAAACTGAAGAATTAACTATAATGTTTTAGATGTAGCTAACTGAGACTATTCACCAGACGAAGTTGTGTTCCAATAGTGTAGATTACTTATAAAGTACTTGTGGTTTTGTCCTTGTCAAACATCGTATACTCACTGCACAAATCGAGATTCATTCATAAATTCAATTACACTTGAATGTATCGTATTGCCGATTTATCAGAAGGGAAAGGCATTACACAAACATCCCTTTAAGAGCATTCATCATCGAATAGACATATTTCACACGTTTTATTTATTTGCAAATATTTTCGAAAAATTATATTCGAAATAAATATATTTTTATGTTAGATAAAAATCGACGAAATTTTCGAAATTCTTACAATTATTGTCGTTTATCTGTTTCTTACACGTCACATTTGTACATGGTACAAGATATGAATATGAAACATTTTATTTATCGAATATCAGCATGTTGTTGCTTCCACGAGCGCGGAAGAAATTACATATTTTCCTATATACGGGGTGTTATCGCTTACTTGTTAGTACGTGTGTATGGTTACATAAATATAACGATAAAGCGACGTTTGAATGAACAAGGCGTAGCGAAATATCTATGCATTGTTAAAGAAAATTGTATCATTGTTGTATCGTAATATATCGAATAAATATTTCAACCGTATGCGATACTGAAAACAAAATATTGTTCCTTTTGAACTCCCTTTAAAATTTATCTCGAAATCAACGATCAATCAATTCTATCTTCCTTTAGAGTAAAATATACGTGAAAATGATAAATTTTAGGACTGATGACGGCGAGAATAATCGCGCCTTGGCCATTCCCCGTGATGGTGACGAGTTTTATGTCTAGGTACTTCGCTAACTTCGATGGACGTCACTTTTACATCTTTATCCTCTGTTGTTTTTTTCATTTCATCCTGAATCAGATTATCTCCGTAATTCCTGGGCATAAGTTCACTAGTTTCCTTCGTTTCAGGCAAGTTTCGAACCTTATTCTCCGTAGTTATTTCCGGTTTCCTGGAAAAAATGTAATTGATCACCTGAGGTCGCGGTGCAAAGATGTTCTCCGTTGGATAAGCATTTGTAATCGATCTCGAATCCGATGGATTCGTATCTCTCGTTAATGGCACATTTATCTGACTCGTTCTCACTGCCTGTATCACTTTCTGTTCTCGTGTCGGTTGATCCTCGTATCGAATCGATTTCAGCGATCCCAAAGAATCTCTGTCAGCAAGATCACGAGCGGCCAATCTTCTGATCGAATCTCTTTGATCTTCGGTTGATTCGATGCGACTGGGTAAGGCTAAAGGTTCTTCTCGAATTTCTTCGTACAGATCTCTTCTCAAGTCACGTTGTTCCTTCAAAGAATCTGGCAAGTTCGGCACGAGGCCGTCAGGGACGACGATTCGACGACGAAACACGAGATCTTGGTATTTGGCGCGATCCAAATAATCCTCAAGAGTGTTCCAGTTTTCCAAATCCCGGGAAATCGCTCTTCTAGCCAGCTTCGAGATTTCTTTTACGTCCAGAGGTTGCGTGTTCGTTTCAAGAAAGAAACGATCGTCGTTTTGGAGGATGGTGTTGGCTCTGTTTTCATAATTATCCACTTGAATATTGTTTGCCGGATACGTGAGACGTTCAGAAGGTACTTGATAGGTTTTCTCCAAAACGGCTCCTTGATCGAAATAACGTTTTTGTTGATAGTTGCTGCGAGGTTCCTCGTTGGTGTCTGGATAGTAGGCTTCGTAGAAGACCGGACCTTTTTCGAGATCGTAGCTCTCGTAGCTTGGAGCAAAATATGCAGTTAACAAAAATGACTTCGATTAAACTTTGATCAAACATTCTGAGGAACGCTTTTATCGAGCAAGATATAATCGAGTTTAGAAGAAAAGCTGACTTTATTTTTTAATAATGCGCGCTAATTGGAAAATTGAAAGAAAAGTTCAATTACTTACCGGTGAATATCGGGGTTCCACGTGAAGATCGGCGATACACCTGACGGAAAAGAAAACTTAATTAGTTCGTGGTAATTGTATCGTGAATTTTTGAAAATCGAAATAATAAAAGCAGCCGGCGGCAAAGGAAAAGTTGAGAACGTTGGTTGATCTAATCGTCATTGTTGCCTTTTTAAACGAGTTTCTTAAACGAATTCTTTGAACCAGGCTCTCTGCTTTCTTACAAAATAAATTTCTCCAGGTTCTGGACTCGTTTAAGCGCGGCGATGAAAACGTTCCGAAACTGTTATTAAACACGTAATTAAAATAAACTTCATTAGAAATTTACAAATCCGAAATGTACTGTGCGCGCGTTCGTTGTTTCTGTAAAAGCTCTTCTTCGTCCGTTCCCTTTTTGTATTCGTGCGTAACTTTAATGAATTTCGTACGGTGCCAAACACAAAATGGCATCATCGCCTATCGCTTACACGATTTGCTTTGTTCGCGATTCAACGTTTTTCACCGCTAATCACTTTTTGACAAATATCGCCAATTCTTTTATTACTCTTTATTATTAATTTTTCCTTTATTATTAATTTCAACTATATCTGACTATATATATTTTTCGAGAAGCTTTCTTTGCTTATCGGCGTTCATTCTAAAATGGTAAGAGTGAGAAGAAGAAAAGGCGAAAATGAAAAAGATACATACCGATGGAAATCGTTATCACTGTAATTGAAAGTAGACTCCGTTTTAGAGCCATGATCCTATTGCGAGGCAACGACAAGCAACTGAGTCTCTACGATGGGACGTGTGCGCGTATTTTCAGATATGCCTAAAATAAACCACCATTTCCTTCGGGTCTCGCTGACTAATTCACGTATACAGAGGGATAGAGATGACTGGAAATCTTGAAAGACTGTGATCTACTGCTCCCGTGTCTCCATAACATCGCGCATGAAACATTAGCTTGTTGACTCGGAATTTTTTCGATGATTCCGCCAGAATCGGTCATTCGAATACCACCGACGTGATGCGACGCAACGGTGAGAAGTGTCGTAATTTGCTCGTGTAATTCGTTGATTCTTCAAGTTTAGTATCTTGTAAACGATGTAAGACAACCTTCCCCTGTAGTAATTGATATTATACTGATATTAAATTAAGTTCCAGATATAACAATGGTAACTTGAATCGTAAAAATTTGGTAGCGGCTTTGGTACAATTTTAGCTAAATGATATTCGCTGCGATATTTAAAGGTTCAAATAAATTTCTAAACATATGAACCTGCTTAAAGATCAATATAATCGATCTGTATAACGCGATGTTTAATTTCTATAATTGCGACGAAGGATGAAAAGAACAAGAGGCATTAGTTCCAACGAGTGAAAGTATCGTTGAATTTTTTATTATTGTTCCCAGTTGTTTCATCTTTACCAGCTCAATTTCGTTTTGCTATTTTCCACGATAAAACTTGTTATTTCGCCAATTTTTTGGAACACGCGTGCTATTATAACGCGTGCCGTTTATAAAACAGAAGTGACGTTTAATTATCGCGTGAAAAACGTAGTATAACGAGCAACGGCGCTGGCGCGACACAAAAAATTGTTTAAATCGATTGTTCAACGGGGTTGCGTGAGATCTGCCAAATTGGTCGTACTTTCGAGGTCGTACGATATCTACGATATCTCATATCGTATCGTTCTGCAATTTCTAGATTGATCATATAGGTCCATTCGATGGTTTTCATGGCAAAAGAAACGAATTGCTCCAGTGGAAAATTTTCAATGGGAACATCCGTTTGCCTATTTTTATCTGAATTGCCATTTTAATTAATGCTACGCAAATTGTTACAAAATTCTCTCATTATCCTCTTATTCCTTTCAACTACGAGTAAATCAAACTAAACAATATGTTCAATTTAAAGTATAAACGAGGCACGTCATGTGGTTATTCAGACGAGTAGCGTGAAAATTATTTAATAATAGAATTTTTTCTTCATTTTTTTCTACCATAATTCGAACCATCCATTTTCGTTAAAAAAAGATGACGATGGATAACCCTGTGATGAAGATCTTCAAGCCGTGTTCAACCGAAACGCCGCGATAGTTTGCTTCTCGTCCTCGTCGATATTTTAAAAGTTCATCTTCATCCTCAAGATGCTATCTAATACAGGGTGTGTCCTCCATAACGTTGCAAGGTCTGGGTGATTGAATCCACCGATCATGATATTGATCATTGCGCGATGAAACAAATTGCCCGATAGAAGGCGAGCTACATGGAACTTGGCTGAAATGTAGAAAACGTAGACGATAATTCGGGAAACTTTAATTTTAAGAATACGAGTCACGGTGAACATATAAAAAGAGTATACCTGGATGTTGTAAGACGCGGTGCAGCATACGAGTTCCAGTTTTATCTCCGAAAGATTCATTTACCAAAGGAAGATATTGAACCGAATGACGACATTCTAATAACGTTGGAAATACGTACCATGTTCTTTTGTAATCTTTTTAATATCGGATTCAAGCGACGATCATCACTGCAACCAAATAAGTCCACTGTATCGTATGAAAGAAATTCTATTGGCAATCCAGACGAATCTCAATCCAGTTCTGTTAATAAATCGTTAATTTCGCTATAGAATATATCTGTTATCAAATGCTCGTATAGGATGCCATTGAACATTCTCATTAGCGTTATATCACGGTAAAGTATGTCTGGTGAAAGGTATCTTCCAGTAGCAGTGGAAGGTAATGAAATTGGATGATCAGTTGCAATATAAAAGATACAGAGCTCCATTGATCGTCAATCTTTTCCAGATAAAGGTATATTTCTCGTGATATCGCGGAGTTTCCATCGTCTTAACGGAATTCGTCCTCTTCTAGAGCTTCTTTTTATCTATCTTCTAGATGATAAACTTGACAAAAACATTGATAAATCACATAACGTAGTTCCAGAGTACCTGAAAGTTTTTGCCGAATCTTTTGCGCTCCTTCTTTCGTAGAATACGAGGATTCTGAGAATACGAAGCTTTGTTAAGATAATTTACCAATGCTGTTCGCTAATAGCAATTAAGAAACGAATCTCTCGAGGAAAGTAATTCCACTCGTAGCAAGAAGTGACATAAATTCCACAGCCAGAAGAATCAAACTGACAAACAGGAAGAGGAGAAATTTGAAGGAAAGGCGTCTGATAACGTTTCATCAACGAGTATGACAATTTGAAGGAGGCGAAACTTGGGCCAAGGTACTTACACGTAGTTCCATGTCAAAACTCTACCATATACGACAGCATCCCTGCACAGCCACACAGACGAGTTGTAGAAGATGTAGAACATTCTCAGATCCTTTGGTACGTTGGTTGCTTTGGGAGCGATCGCGCAAACCCGGTCGAAGTCTGTCCTATTGGTAAACTATGTTGCTCATGTTGTCTACATACTTTTAGACGAAGAACGAGGCAACCACCCTGCGGTTCGCCACGTCACCCGAAACGGCGGAAAATGTGGTAGAAATTCCTTGATGGAAAAGTCAATCGTTGCATCGCGTTAATCGAGTAATTTATAAAGATAATTTTTTTTAACGTTGAATTAAGGCGATCAAGGGTACCGCGAATTAACAATAAGAATTTTTCAAGCGAACGATAACAACTTTTTCTATGAAAAAAAAATGTAAAATCCTTCTTTGTCTTACTAACGCTCGAAATATTCAAAGATGTAGGAAAAAATATGTAATTCCAAGATGCAATAAAAAGACAGTCTCGAAGATAATTGACAACTTATTGAATTTTAGAAGATTTGCCCTACGAGCGAAGAAAATCGTGACTTAACACGTTTTTCTCTTGTGGTTTTCGTTTGCGACGATTACCTACAGTTTCGCTGAACGTGCCGTTCTCCATCCGATGGCCGTGTCTGCCGTTCGTATTCGGTTCGATCACGTTCACCGTGAAGTTCAGTTTTTTCGCCAGTACCCCCAGGAGAATTCCGCCCAGGCTTCCATATTCTCTGGAGTAAACGTAGGTCGAATCTGGATTTATTCTGTCCTGAAATTTCAGCCCCTCTTGTTCCTGATCGAAAATGCTCACGTTGAATCGGTACCTATTGAAATTGACGGCGCGTCGATACGTCAGCGTCGACAACGAACACAGCATCCATCTTTTTCACGTCCCATCCACGCTTTCCAATTGTCTCCATACTGAAATCGGCGTATCTATTAAAATGCTAAACGATTATAGGACACCACGTGCGGCCTGCGCTGCATCTGTTATTCAAATGACGATGAATTAAACATAAATGGTATGCGTTTCATCTCTACTAGATTACATCAGACCGGCTTTTTAACTATATTTTAAATTATGCTTTTTATTTTATACGAAAATAGTTCGTCATTAGGAAAAAAAAATTCTTGCAATCGGTTACGTTCGCTCAAAGCTTTGACCGATCGTGCATGTACTCTTCCTTTGCGCCCTACTCTTGACATTTGAAACTCGATCGCATGAAATTTCCATATAGGTACATTTCACGTTTTATTACTTTCTTCCAATTAATCGGTTTTCAGTGATATTTCGGTATTCCGGATATTATATGTTTGCCTGCCTTCGTGAATGAATTGTACAAATTTTAATGAAAATCCTCGTGACTCGAGAGTGGTTGGACGCAAAGTGCATCCTGAATTTGATACATCGCAGTTTCCTCTAGATGTTCTATCGATCGGTGATATCCTATCGTCCAATTCCGTCAGCAGATCGTAGCTAACACGATGAAACGTTGTTCGCTGTTTCACTGAAACAACGTGTAAGAATTCAACAGCACCTTGAACGAACCTTTATCTCTCGCGAAGACGACGTTCGACTGTCCACATATCGACGTAGTATTCGCCGTTCTTGTGCCACTATCCGCTTACGTTCCACTCATAGCGAAGAAGATTCATCATGAATACCAATCTCCGCGTCACTTTTCCTCGAACATCTGGTGTCTCCATTCTCGCGCGTTGATTCGCCCGTTGTTCCGTTCTATGTCGAAGTTTATTGCGTTTGCATCATGATCGTTGCTAGAAATTCGATACGTGTATAACAACCGCGTTGCAGTATTCCGCCGTTGCTGAGAACGTCGAAGTTCCGCAAAGTTCTTGCACTGTTTATGAAAATTCCGTGAAACACGGTTTTCCGTAAAGTACACACACAATCTCGTTCCAAACGAGATTAGTCTCGACGTCTCGATAGTCTCACGAAACTACGTTCCCTGCAAACTGTATCGAAGCCTGACAACTAGATATCGGTATGTGCAAACCAGCTACCACTATTTTCAGAATCGTTTGGAACGTAGATTAGAATTTTAGACAGGATTACACGGTTCTATAGCAAAATATTCTTCCGTTCAAATTACCCTATACATTATCATAGTTCCAGGAACGACGACAACTCGACAATCCCCGATACTTAAATTAAATTTCTGTCGCTTCGATCGACCCATTCGATAGATCATTGTCATCTTTCACGGATGATCGCGTACGCCTAAATAAATTTCTTTCACATGCAAACTGTTGAGCAGCGTCGACGAATTTCTAAACAAGTAAATTCTCCAATTCCTTTTAATAACGACGATAAACGTTCGTTGGAGCGACGTGCCCGTCAGACTGCAAATATCCCTAAGCGCTTTTCCGTCAAATGCAAATAACCAACGCGCGACGCAGAAGCGTCAACGCTACAGAAATAGGCAATTACGTTCTGTTTACTCGGATCCTTATTTATCCGACGTCTTTCGAGACAATTCAGCCTCGTCGCGTTCGATCAAAAACTTATTGGCTGATCGAACACCTTCCGGTGTTGTTGACTCTCTACCTTCGATCATCCTCGTTCGAGTTTCCAACGACTATCTGTGCGATCGCATCTCCGACTCGAATCATGTCGAGGAAAAGAGAAAAGGGGAAAGACGGAGCGAAACGGCACGAGTGTCGAAATTTACGCATACATACATATCTCGAATATTATCTGGCCAATATATTGGAAGCTTGGCTGTTGGTGAAAATTTAATGAAGCAATTTAACGATGACACGGTGACCGATGGTTTAGATTAAACGGAAACATACGCGATAGTGGCCGTGTCGTTTGGAAAATGCCAAGCATACTCGAGCGTGACGGCAATAGAACTCTCTGAGAAAGGGTTTTGGTTGATTTATCGAGTAACATAGCGTCCGACACTTGTATAACTATTACGTACCGACGGAATAGATTTATTGGGAAACTTAAACGTCAGATCCTTTCAGGTAGAAGCATAAGCGTTAAGGAATATTTCTGATCGACGGATTAATTGATTTCTTATTTATCTGGGACAATCCTCGATTTTTTATTTTATTATTATTTTAGTATTAATTAACACGGCATTTAATTGTGTACATCGTACGATAAACCTTGACTTTTGCTACACGAAATTCCATCGAAATACGGTCGTCAAGCGTATTAGACATCTAGCGACTCGTTACATATTAATTAACTTCTCACCAAAAATCCATAGTAAGCTTTAATTAAAGCCTGTATTCTTAGAGAGGTCGAGTAAATGGCGAAGTGTTAATTAAGTCTTAATTAATTAATCCTAAAGGACAGGAAACAAACGGAAAACGTCTGTAACAATTTGTAAAAAAAAAAAAAAAAAAAGAATCGTTACGTCAATTTGAGATTACACAAATTAGGAAGTCAACGTCAAGACGCTACGAAGAATTAGGGAACGAAGAAGAAAAGTACATAAAGCGAATCATCGTCGTCCGCATGGAGTAATATTCAGTTAAACGACCTGTCAAACTTTCGACGTTTGACGTGGAAGAGCCACATTGCGATGAAAACGTTTGCTCGATTTGCTCGGGGCAAACACAGCAGGAGGAGGTAGATGCCGGAAAATGGCATGAAATATTTCGACGCGGCTAGGCTCTCGTCGAAATTTAAGTAGCGAAAACCCGCGTTAGTCAGACACGAGGGTGATACTTGAAAGTTAAGAAAGTGAAACTCGAAGAGAAGAACGATAACGAACCATTTTACGGTCTACCTTTATTAGATCCTCGAGGCGAAATTTTCCAGGTATTCTCGCTGATAAGAATCGTTGTTTTTATTCATTTTTCTTACGGCAGTTTCACTTCTTTCTCACTTTTCATTTTTGTGTACTCGCTTTATTTTTCATTCTGTTGTTTTTCTACTTTTTTGCCTCTTTTCGGAAAGACGAATCGCCGTTCGTATACGTTCGATATCGGATAAGCGGATAAGGACAGAAAAAGGAAGAGTCTGTGTTTGCGATATCGAATGGTTACTTTGTACCCGCGATCTTTTCGCTTTGTATTGTTCGTATCTATACGACCGGCCACTCTTTTTTCCCCCTCGTGTTTTTCACTTTCAGTCAAATTAATTGTGTTTGCACGTAAAGAAGTTGATCGGACGGATAGGAAAATGGGGAACAATCGTGCAGTAATTCTTGGTTTTAATATCGGATTTGCGATAATATCGGAGTGCGATATGTTCTGTACTTGGAATCTTATATTACCAGTTTTAGAACGGTGCTTCATTTATCCTTCTTAGTTAGAGATTTTAGAAGAAATCTTAACTTTGATCGCCAATATAGTTACTAGAAAATTGACTCGATACTAAATTACAGCATGTTTCAAAGATTTTATTACACGGCTTATTTTGATACACGTTACGCGAGGCGCTTAACATTAGCAAATTGTTCCTTAATTCATGAACGGTGACATATGTATAATATACGTTAAAGTCTATTGGCTATTTTGCTCTACTTATCCACTTACAAATACATTATTCAACTTTTTCAGAAACTTTCGAAGAAGCTGAAGCTAATAGTTCTTTTCTTCGGACTAACTCGCGACAAATTCGTTTTCCAACCATTTTATTTCTTCTAAACACTAGGTTCTGCTATCGTTATCTGCGAGAACTCGCGTGAAAAGGATCGATGATAGATCACAGTTCGTTTCACCACCTTTTCGTATCGTCGACTTCGCAGAAAAATGAGAAATAACTGTCACTGGTCCGTCAGACTGGCCGCGTTATTGATTTACTTACGCATGGAACAGGATGATTTACGACAGTGCTTTAGGTCGCTGCTCGGATATTCCTTTCCGAGGACGCTATCGATCCGAACGATTAGCACAATGTTTCTACTCCTCAAACCTGATCGTTATTCTCGTAACTTTTACATCTTTTCGATTGCAATCTCGCGAACAGCCTCCTATTTTTGTAGATTTCTATCAAACTGGTGCATGAATATTTACATATATGTGGTATTAAAATTCCCATAACAGTTCTCTGTTCTAGCTTAAAACCGCTCGCATCTGCATGTGCATAGATAATATTCTTCTGTCTTCGACGTTATCGTGCGCCAGCTTTCACGCGAGTGTTCTCTTCTTCCCGAGATAATCAACTATTCCTATCTGTGGTATTAATAGTAAATAAATGGTTTTTTTCTAGCGAACAAGAGATTATTAAGATGGAATTTTAAAAGCCGCAGAACTACGTAGTGTCGTTTAACCTGAATAATTAAAAATAGTCAAGGAGATTATAAAGCTGTTGTGCAGCTAATGCCATTTTCCTTTCATAACAAACTTTCTACGATATTCCACGAAGAGGAAGGAAACGATAAGTCTCCGGTGTAGCGTTAGTTAAAATAATAATAAATACGATATAAAATACGATAGAGACGAAGAGAAATGTTATATTCAACGTATCTGATCCCTCTCGGTGTTTTGCTTTTATTAAAATCCTCCACTTCGGCGGAACACTCTCGGAACCACGATAAATTCTACTCGTCGATCGAGAGCAAGCCCTTATCTAGCCAGGAGACTGACAACCTGAGGCTGGTGTTGAATTTCATTCGCCAATCCCCTGAGTTTCATCCGCTCACGTTCTCCGTAATACTGCCGGAGTTTCAATCGAGCTTCATCGAATTTTTGCTGAGCTATATCGGGCAGAATTCGATCGAGGCCTACAAAGTCAGGGCGAGGGATCTGTCCCTGAAGGCCACTTGGATGAGCCGGCTACGACTCACTTGGATCTTCGTCGTTCAAGACTTGTCCAGTTTTAACATCTTCGTTTATTGGCAATGGAATCTGTGGAAAGCCGGAAACCAGTATTTGATTATCTTCACTGGAAAAGTAGTCACCACGCTCTGGACGGAGGCTTTCACAAACTTGTGGAGAAAGTACGACGTTCATCGAATCGTCGTTGTCGACGATGATTTTCGATGTCTGACCAGGTACATGCCGCTCGAGAAACGATCTAACAATGACTTTGGCAGGGTATACAAATCATGTTTGAAGAAAAATCATCTTACCAAGCGATCCAGCGAGTACGATCTTCTTAAAAATCCGCCAAAAGGTAATAATTCGGGATATCCAGACGAGATTCTTCGACTGAACAGAGATACAAGGTTATTCGAGAATTTCCAAAACTTGAATCATTATCCCCTGAACGTGCTGGTGTTCGAGTCTCTGCTGATGAACGTTTCATATGATACTCGGAATAGACTGGAATTGAGCAAACCAGACGCTAACGTGGCGTTTGCTCTGAAGAAGGCGATGAGGGCAACATTTCGTATAAAAGCTATGAGGAAGGTTGATTTCATGGATGATCCATTCGCTACTTCGTTGACAGGCATCGAGACTAGAAACGTGGACATGGTTATCACCGGATTTTTCGTCAAGGTTTATAGCAAATTTCGAAAGTTTCAGTTCACCTGTGCCATGTACGAGGACAAGCTGTGCTTCGTGTCGCCCGATTCTGGTCTGGTACCCAAGGCTTACATGCCTTTCTTACCGTTTCAGAAGAGCTTATGGTTTCTGCTAATAGCATATAACATTACGGTTACGTTCCTGTGGTGGTTGGCGAAACACATTAGCGAATCGTTGCGACGTCAATACAAATGTGCCAATCCTAGTCGACGATTAGAAATTAATCGTTCAACGAGAAAACCACAAGCACGGTATCTTTCCAAAAGTGGAATAAAAAATTATTTTCTAATCAAAGAACATCGTTCCTCTGATGTATCTAATTACAAAGAACCACCAGAAATTCCCCGATACATCAAAAGACCGATCATTTTTATCGAGCATCTTACCTATCCCTTTCAAACGAGCGAAATTCCAGCGCAGAGAGCTCTACTCCTCGGCACCCTATTTTTCGCTCTTATCCTCAATGGGCTGTATCAAAGCGTGTTGGTATCTAGCCTAAGTAAACCGTTCCATTACCCTCAACTACATAATCTAGAAGATGTAGTAGATTCTGGGAAGATCGTGATCACCAAGTATGCGAATCTGAAGAACGTGTTCCTGGACGATTCCGAACTAGACGCGATGCTGGTTCAGAGAATTCGTGTGATTAACACTCAACGATCTACGAAGGATATTGTGGCGTACGAAGATAAAATCGCCATCACCAGATATTACACGTTGGAGCTCGAAGATTCCGACTATTTCGACAAAGAAGGAAATCCCCTATTGAACTTGGTGGACGAATGTCCGATGAATTATAGAGTGTCTTACGTGTCACGATTGCATTCACCTTACGCAGAGAAAGTCGATTTCGTGTTGTTAAGGTTGAGAGAAGCGGGTCTGCTTAATTTCTGGTTCGATGATATGTTGTATCGTATTAAGATAGCTAAGATAAAGAAAAGGAGATTGAACAAGGATATGGCGGCGATGAAGAGCTGGATGAGCGGCAGGATCAGATTATCGCTGGATCATTATTTATTAACGTTCTTATTGCTGTTCGTTGGCCTGTTTGGATCTGCCGTGATGTTCTTCGTGGAACTGTACATCGCGAAACGAAGCAGAAGAAAATGTTAAAATAAACAAAAGGAATGCTCGTTTCAAAACTTATTTCTTTTAGGGGAAAATTCAAACCGAGAAATTGCTCGTGACCAGAAACAGAGAAAAAATATAAAATATGTATTTTGTTTGTTGGTTGTGTAACAAAAAAGTTTTACCACTATCGTGCAGTTAACACGAATTTTTCTATTTGGATTTATACCGCGTATTTTCAATGTTGACATCCCACTAACGGTTTGAGTAGACCAACAGTTTTTTCCACGATGAAACAATTTCTGACATTTTTTCTACTTGCTTCTTATTTTCCCATTTGTTTGGTTTTCCAGGCGGAATACTGGTAAATTTAAGAACAGAACAGCTGGTGATCGGCCGAATCGACGATTTGTTATTTTCGCTTGAACCAATCCTTCTTCGCGTCGTTGAGACACGAGCGATCCTATCTATTATTTGTCTCCATTCATCTACTTGACATGATAAAAGGAAATATCTTTTGACCTACTTTAAACAGAAACAGATCGATAATTGTTTTTTCTATTATCTATTATAAACGAAGAAATAAGAAAACAAAAAATGTACACTCGTTGCTTTCGATCAAGAGACTTAATCAACCGAAACATTAATTATACAGGTCGCATCGTGAAGATTGATTAATAATTAAGCCGATGTACTAATGAGGTTCTATGTACATCGTTATTAATGAGAGGCAATTAAAAGTGTATGTAAATCACGGCTATAATACGTCAAATGCAATTTGATATCGTGACGTTTGGTGCATTAATTATAATAGAAGCGTTTTAGAATTATTATAAAATCACGCGAACGATGGTCGCACCTCGATGGATTTAATATTCTAAGCACGTACTTCGTTTCTTCACAGCAGATGCTCCACTAAATGCGATTAAGTTGTACCTGTCTGTGTTACGAGAGTGTTTCTCTGATACTCTTTTTCCCGTTGTCCTCGGGAACGATTGAATCTGAATCTGTTGAAATAAATCAGCGCGATCAGAGAACGAAAATCTCGTACCCTGGCAGAAAACATAGTCTTTATGTAATTTCCTACACGATTGATTTTGCTTATTCTTTTATACTGCTCATACTGTTCGTTTCTAATTTTCATGTATACATCGGTACAATAGTCTGGTGATAGTCGGTTTGTCGTTCCATAAATGAATTCGTAAAAGCTGTTAAACTGAATTATAAATAGCGCTATAAAAGATATGCATATAAATCTCGCTTCGTGGGGCATCCATTTTCCATGTTCTACTCTTCTGAACACAGCCGTCACCCGCTTTGTTTTTATTTTGCTTTTTCTGTTACGTGTAAAAACGTGTAAAAATACGGCTAGAATCGTTAAAAACTACACGTCGATGGAAAGTGCTGATCACAGGTTAAAATTTGTTTTTCTTTTCTGTACATTTCAGTAAATCAATATTATTGATAAACATATGCGTTTGCATTACAAAGAATATCATAAATTTTATTACACGCAGGTACATTAACGGATAATTCCGTTAGAGAATAAACATTAATTAGTTTAACGATGAAAATGGGACGAATAAAGAAACTCTTTCATTCGTTATTTGATCGGAATCGTTTTAACGTTTTACAGACGAGTGGCTATATGAAATGCGACTATAATCGTAAAACGATGAAGAGGGTGTCGCTAGAATAGGGATACTTTTGTGCTATCTGACTCAATTATGTCGCAAAACCGATTGTTTTGCTTTAGAGAAGAGAAAATTAACGCTTGAACGGCGTCAAACGAATGCACGCCGCGTTATTATCACGTTCTGGTAAATTTTAGACATAATCCTTTGAGCATCACGAAATTACCGTGTGACCGCGTTTCATCGCAGATAAGATGGTTGCTGAAATTACTATTCACGAGATCGTGGCAATGTGGGCATTATGTCGAAGAAGATTGCGTGTCGTGGTTTGAAATTGTGATTGTGTTCGGCGAGTACGAAGCACGTCCCTATCTTCTGAACCTAGAATAGCGTTTTACTTTGTTCAAACAACGATTAAGAACTATACCGGGAGATCTCCTTAGCCAATATTCTGCCACGTTAAATTAGAAAATAGAAGAAAACCGGCTCGTTAAACGTTTGAACACGGACAAACAGATCAATTAACATATACGTAATTACACGAAGGTAAGAGACACTTCTTAGATATACTTCTCAGACTTCTATACATGTACATTTATCGACGTTGCAGATATTCTCGTCTTTTTGATACTTAAATTGTACATCGTTTGTTGCTACTATGTACACTCGGAAAATCCTCTTCTAGATCCATTTTTCAAAATTTCAGGAAGGTGGAACGAGTCACGGGGGAAAACGACCGAATTTAGTATATTTTTAACGATCGAGAGAATTTATTCGCAAAAGAGATACTTAGAACGAGAGAACGTCAAAGGGAATTCTATGTAAGATAATTCTTTCGAATGACAAAAATCCTTACCAGCGATCTTCATCTTTAACAGAATATTCTATCGTATTTCTTTGTCAAAATTGATTTTTCTAACGATCGACTGCATTCGAAAGCGCACTCAATTTTAATTATTTCTCTTTAAAAGATTTGTGCAGGTTACCGAAACATCAAAGAATATACATGTAAAATGTCGATCGGAAAAATTGTATAGCTTCTTCGTAAAAAATTCCAAAAGACTCTTGAAACTCTAACGATCGGGCTGCTCGCGGTTCGCTGATCAGCATACTAAGAAGTTGAACGAAGTTAAGCGTGGTGTGGGAGTGATTAACTTAGATGCGTGTCTTATCCCTTCAAAGAGCTTACTTTTCCTTAAACTCGTTCGTTGCATAATTACGTAAAACTTAATTCTCCACGTCCTATACTCGAACTTGCATCGTGTCGTGTCACTCACAGTTCGTTCGTGGAAATTATCCCAAGGACCTATTAGAGTAACTCTAAAGTAAGATAACTTTCAGCTTCGCAATCTGTAAGCAAAGTCCAGCGTTAAGTTCCACGAAGAGAAACCAAGATATTACGAAAGTGATACCTTTTTTGTAAAAGGTATTTTCAGAATTTTGAATAGATTATTCGCAAAATAGCATTGAGATACGAGTAGATTAAAGCCTATTCGATTGCAGATGGAACAGAGTGGTTCGTTTAATTTTTTGAAAAGTCGTCTTCATAGCAGGAAATGGATAGATAATGCCGAAAGCGTTGCGTAGCGTGGAAATTGAAGTAAAATGGGACAACCAGTGCCAGACAGTCAATGTCAATACCGATGTTCGATATAATTCTCGCTATGTTCCTTTGATCCTGTGACGAATATGGATATGACGACAAAAATTTTGTTGTCTCATGAAGCTAGAGATAAACTTCTAGTCGTGAAAATATTTCGCTATATAAAATCATGCACGAATAAACAAAAAGAAAAAACAGAAACAATTCTGCTTCTATCGACTCCTGCGTATTCTTTGCAACAATCCTATTGTTCAAACAAGGTAACTATCGTTGAATGAATTGTTAAAATCTATTGGACAATGGATAAGATCGAAAACGTTAAAGTATCCTTTTGCACTGCGAAAAAAAGACAAAATAATGACAAAGGTAGATGTTGATATATGTAAACCCGTCGATCGTCTTAAACGGTAAGAAATTGGCCAAAGCGTCAAGTAAACGGGAAGGATGTTCTTTCTTCTCGAAGACAAGGAAAGACAAGATGATACATCTCCTTCAGCCGGGACTCTTCGCGTTTCATTCGCACCATTTGTTTCATTCTAGCCATCGAGCAAAACAGAATGCGGGCAGGGCGGAACGATTTCCACGTCAGTTGCCGCCTTTTACTTCCAGCCAGGTACAACGATTTCGGACGCATTTCTCCGAGCGGAGGACGTGCAAATTATCGGACGTTGTTCTGCTGATACTCGTAGATAAATACGATTATGCTCATGGCCAGTCCGATGTACAGTATCCCAAACGGGATGAATAAATGCCGGATCGTGATCTTCCTATGCATCGTCGAGCCATTCAACACCAGCGTCGGCCGTTTCTGCGACTGGTATATGCTCTGATACCACTTTCCATAGAAACCGCCGTTGTTTAACCGGGCGAGAATGCTGTTTATACGACCACCATATGGAGATCCTGGAATAACGTTCACGTTTTACAATACAGCTGGAAATTTCGATCTGACAAACGACGTGTGGATATACATATAGCTGCGAATTGTAAGCGTTCGTTTAAATTTCTAAACCGAGTTAACGACATAAATGATATCGGCGAGATGGATGACGAGAAAGTAGAAGATAATGGTACATAGTTGTGATAATAATGAATCGATGGAGGAAGAGAGTGAAAGATAATCGGTGGCAGGGAATGCAGAATTTATCGATTAATCGCTGGTGGTGAGTGAATGAGTAAGGAAATGAGATAACTTGCAAAGGAGGTACCTGTCTGGATTTTGCGGATATTTAAGAATTTAATATCGGTAGAGTAGTAGGTAGCGAGGAACGATAAGGATAAAAATGCGAAAGAGTAATCTCGAACTATGTTGCTCGAAACAATTAGTGGAACGATACTACGAATTCGCGCATATCGAGGAGGATTACTCTTCGGACAGTGGTGAAATAAAAATGTACGGATAACTGTCCTACGATATCCGATCCGCTAATCGTTTTGAACAATTTATTTGCTATACGAACCTTTTGTAATTATATTGGCGAGAATGTATTCCTTCGGACATTCGCTGACGACGTGTAGACTTTCCATTTCTTCCGCGCTGTATTTAAATGGCAGTGTCTCGAGTCGATGAAGATAACCAGCATCCTTCGCTTTAAATAATCTTCTATACACTTCCGATTTGTTCGCGTATTCTAATCTATCGTTTAGTTCTTTGATTATTGGCGATGTAATGTCAGTCAACGCGTCGTCGAGAACATCTCTGGTGTCGGTTAAAATCGTGAGACCTGCCAAGCATAATTCCAAGATTTACAAAGATGCGATAGCCATACCGTGTATATAATTTTTCTTCTTCAAGCATTTCGAGTCTATTGCTATACAACTGGAACGTTAAGAATAATCACCTCTTTGTAAATAGATTTAAAAGAGATTAACTGAGAATAATTTCTTCTACGTTAAAGCGTAAAACGTAATAGATTAAGGAACAAAATGAATATTCAAAAATGGAATATTACCGCTTTCTTTCAGCTGCTCCAAGGTATTGATGTTCTCGTAATACATTCTTTTACTGAAACTAGAGGCAAGCTGAGAAGTGATAAGCCCATTAAGGATCAAACTTAGAAACAAACTGCACATCATCAACAACCTCTCGGGGAACCAAGCCTGGTCCAATTTAAAGGGCTGCATCAGTTGAAATACGACTTTTGTTAACCACGTGACAAAGGACAAACACATTTCGTTGAATCGCTTCGAGCGGCCTTTCTTCGTTTTTATCGTCGATCGAACATTTGGCGTTTTCTCGACTAGGTAAATTCTGTTAGCAAAACGAAAATAATCATCGTATGCAATAAATAGTTCTAATACTCTTTCATCTCCTTCTCTTTTATATTATAATCGAGCCTGGTGAATGACGAGATTCGTAAAAAGAGAAACAAATTGACGTTCAAATAGGGAAATTAATGTAGGATTCGTTAAAACGTTGACGCGTATTATATTTATCGGGCCAATTTTACCACTTTCTATCGTTCCGCAATGCCAGAAGAAATTTTATTAAAAACGATTTCGAGCAACCGGGGAATTGAAATGATATCAACTTGTCTAAATCAAAGTCTTCCTTTAAATATTTTTTAAAATATAACTTTCATATTTTAAAATTACTTATTACTTATTATATGAAATATAAACGAAGAACTTGATAAAACTCGACAGTTTTTGCGACCGTTTTATATACTCACATATATCTCTTTATGATAAAAGCTCGAACCGTTTTCATCCGTACTAACTCTATCTCATATCTCTCCCTTTCGTACTTTGTGTAAACTCATATTTTATTCAAACAATGACTCGCCAATACGCAAGCGAAATATCGATGTATCCTGGCAAGCGAATACGACAATTCCTCGCAATCTCTCCTTTGCCTTTGATGAAATCTTTCGAAAGGTAGAGAACCAACAGACTGTACATTTCGTATTTTCAGCACTTACTCACCCGTGTGCTTCGCCATACGTTTGCTTCTTCGTAAATTTTGGAGCGATTTTGACCACGCCTCCGTTTCGATTCTCGAGGAAGTAAAATCCAGTCGGATATTCGCAGCAGAAAAATACTGTTCCGCCTCGTCGAATAGCATCGAACCTTTCGTTCTTCAAAATCGTATAAATCATCGAGATAACGAAGTGCGTGACGAACACTAACAACCAGGCTCCTCCGGTGAAGATCTTGACGATCACAAGATAATCAGGGATTGGTGGTGCTTTAGGAACAAGCACGCATAATTTGTCGCTGGTAATCGGCGTCGTAAACTCCAGCTCCCTGGTGAAATAGTCTTTAATGAAAAAATGATTGAACGATACGTCTGCAAACTTATAGACCAAGTGTCCAATAGTCCCAAAAAATACTCCGTTCTCTTCCCAGCCGAATCTATCTTTCGATCTAATTAGAACGAACGTCACGTTCATCATTTTACAAACTTCTTCGAGATATTTGAAGTCTAATCCAGAAAATTGGCCGTTCTGGAAAGATATCGTGCTCGTTTCGAAGATGGAGATTTTTAACGGGGATAATTTAAAGTCTCTTCTATCCTTGATGAAAAAATCTGATATATCGGTGGTATTTGGTCCGCTGATCAACAGAAAACCGTCCCTGTTCGATTTAACACAGTTCCAATCGCAGCTGGTGTTAACGCTATACCCAGTTTGACGAGCAGCGTAATCGAAAGGGTCGTATCGAATCACTTTGTCAGCGGCGAACAAAAGCAGCTTATAAACCCTTCTAAATCTCCAAAGCCTCTCGAACGCCCACTTGCAGAATCTCTCGTATACCGACGAATCGGAGAATTGTAGACCCTGTTCTTGAAGAATATAGAAATTTTCTGGATGCCAGAACGACATCAAATGCGGAGAACTAAGGATATCCCTGAGATGATCCACGTTCGAGAACAACAGCAACACGCAACTTTCTGTATCTATGGTCTGATAATCGCGTCTCATGTTCTTGTACTTCAAAGACATTACATGTTTTAGGCTGACTAGTTTGGTGGAGACGTTTAAGCTGACTAGAATACCACGAGGAACATCAAACGCACGATGGTACTCGTAATCATCGAATACCACGGTCAACACTTTCGTGTAACTGGTCATGGCCCACTTTTCTACAAAAGGATATAAGTTGGAATAGTTGTCCGAGTAATTCGGTTCGAACAATTCGCAAGCGACACGGAATAGGATGGTCGCGGTCAGCAACATGACGGCGAATTTCCTGCACATCTTCCGAAAGCGTTACAGGCTGCAACCAGAATCGGATTTTTCGACGACTTTAGACGACGTTAGAAGGGCTGGGATTTGCGAGATTCTTGATGTTTTCGATGTAATCGTAGTCCCGGTATACAGGATGATTCGATCGTGGTGTCTGGAAATTTACCATCACATACTTTTGTTAGGAAGTTAGATACAATTACCATTGGATATAATTATAAAAGATTTTGAAAATTTATATTTATCGACCTCTTCTTTTAATCGTAAATCATCGCCGTATACATAAAAGTTGAATCAGCTTGTACATTCGATAGATTTTCAAGGTAACAAGGGATCGACAGAATCATGTCAAAAAATCCGCCGTGGCGTCGCGAAGGTCGGGCTTGACAGCAGCCAATCCAATGGTTCGAAATTCACCGAGCATCCAGTTAATTCAAGGAAGCCAGTTAATTCTCTCGACCCAATAAACTCCTTCGACGCTCGGTCGTGGATCGCAAATCAGCTTGGCGTCGAGTTCGAAACTTTATTATCTCCCTCGAAACCATTTAACGAATCCCAAAGCAAACACAGTTTCGCTCAGGATTCCCTTTAAAAATTCATCGGTTGTCAGATCGTAGTTTCTTGCCAAAAATTTCTCAGTTTGATTCTAAAATGAAACTGTCTATCGATCAATGTCGATGTACTCGTATGAGAATTAATTCGAGATAACGGCTCTCCGATTAGAGTCCAACAATTCGAATTAAATCTTCGTTTCTGTTTCGAACAGAAACTCATTTGGTATGGTTTAACGCGCTTAATTATTCGCCTCGTTATAATAACTTTACCACGTCAAATTCGACAACAGACAATTCTGTGTTTCTCGCAAGCTTCGTTGGGCGAAAGGTTGGTTTTGTGGCTTCTTTGTTGGATGGCTGATAATTGCTTGGGTCGTTTCCAATAGCAGGCCTCTTTTTCCTCTCTGCTTCGTGACGAATAGCCAATTTGTTCGGGATTAACGAGTCGGGATAAGAATTAAGAAGGACTTGTGGAAACAGAAGTCGTATTTCTCGAAGGCTGTAGGTAATGACGCAATTACTTTACAGTGCTTTCTATTGCCGATAAGAACGACATTTGTCGTTTCTCGTCGAGAATTTATCGGATATCATTTTAATCGTGATTACAGTTTTAATTACGGTTGAAACAAGAGTTCTGTTTCGTAACGTATCGATGGAAATCGAGACGAAGGTGGTAACAAGAAGCGAAATACTAATAACTTGTTTAATATTTTCGTTAATCGTTATCTATAATGATGTTTAAGAGTGTCCGCGTCTTTCAGATATTTGACGTTAGTTGGAAGGTTTTACGCGAAGGAGTTAGTTGTTAGTCGAGAGTTCGCGCGAACAAAGGGATTGATGTAAAATCCTTCGAACAGCGTAGGTGGTATTATCGTAAATGCGATTACGTCATATTCTGACGAAAGAGTTATTTTGGATATTAGAAGATCAAACTTCACGGTGACTCCTGTTGTAACCTATTTTGTTGTCCCGCGTTATTTATCTCTTATATATTCGCTCTTCTGATAATAAAGGGAATATTAAGTAGGAAGAATCTATAATAAAAAAGAAAGAGAACGAAACAACCGACTAAGCGCAGTCATACAACGAAAAGACGTAAGATAGGAAAATGAAGAGCACAAAAAGAAAATACAATGCAATGCGAGCATAATAAAAGTTATAACGATGTTTAGTGGTATTATTTGCAACCGTGAATGTAGTTTGATGTCTGGAATCAAAATCTTCTTGTAACAAAAAGGACAAATTGACAGATTTGTATATTTGCCTGACAATTGCTTCGACATTTGACGATTTTACTTTTATATTGAAAGATAAAATATTCTACGTTAAACGGAGAAGAGCTATCTGAAGAAAGTTAATATGAAATTCAAAAAGCAAGGAAAGTTGGAACTCTGTTACTTCTAGAAGCGTTCTGTCCGATCGTTTCACTTCATCTTGCAACTTTATCATTTCCGTCGAGGAACGCTGCGTTCTTTTTACATTATTTGAATTAGAACGGTACATGTTTCGATGCTTTGTTAACGTCAGGATTTGTGATGTTGTAACGTTTCACTATGGTCGCAGCGAGTAAGTTTTTTGTACAAAAACTTTTGCAAACAGTCACGAACTCTTTTTTGTGCAGGGTGAACAAACGAATGGGAAAAAACGTCCAATAAAGACAGATTAGAAAACTTTCAGAGAACGCTGTTCGAACTGATGATTATTTTTTTTTGGAATACCAGAAAAAACTATAGAAGTCTGCTGAAAAAGTTATTTAGAATGAAATTTTACGAGTTTTCTTTATAGCAATTAATTTCGAGTAAACCGTTAGCTTTAGATAATCGTTAGTCTATTGATCCAATACCGTTATGATAGTTTAAGTTAATTCTAACAAGAATTAGAGAAATAAGTGTTAAAACGTTAAAGGAGAAATATTAATGCTGTGTATCGTAAAGATTATGTACCGTTGTAAGTCTGATTGATAGTTGGGAAGCATTCGAAACTGAAAGAATTAAATACATACTACTACAATATTGTTATGACGATATAAAATTGTTGTTAGCATGTTCATACAGAAACCAGCAAATTAAATGCAAATAATATTTAATTATCGTCTCCACACGTTTGAATCAATTCGAACCGGATTTCACGCGAGATACATGATTAATTGCTGCAAACATTATCATTTTTTGCTCTCTCAAAACCGATTTCATTCGAAACAGAGGCGTAACAAAACTACAATTAAAAAAAAGAACAAAAATTACCAGGACGTATTTTAAATTCTAAAGTATCGATTGAAATTGCTCCATTGCCTGTTTCCATTTCCTGTTTCCACGTTCACGTCATCGCGTCATCCAACGTTACAACCCAGAGCAATCTACTGCTTGCAAAATTCTAATCAAAGGTACTTTAAATCATGGTATCTGCGATGTACAATAATTAGCGCACGGAAACTTCATATTCTTCAAAGAGCTCTAATGAACGAATACGCGTAGCCCGGTGGTATTCATGCGTACACGTTAATCATTATGAGACGCCGACTTCCATTAATTACACCACGTTGAGTTCTACCGATATTTATACAGAGAATCCACGCGGGGGAATAGAGGCGCGAAACTTTTCCTATCGTATTACATAGTTATATGATTACATCATAAATGTGAAGTGCTTAATAAAATGGTAGGGCGCGTTTATCGGATACGGTTTAACCAGAGATATTTCCGAGAGAGTGGCGCGTTTTAGGTTTCCAATAAACTCTGGATTAGAGTTCGTGAGCGTCGAAACGGAAACAATAAGCGAACGAATCAACAATGTTTCCTCGTCTGTGCCGCAGACGGGCAGATAACACAAATCGAATGACCCCGGGGTGATTCGAATGCAAAGTAGCATCGTTCGAGCCTCTGTTAAGTTGGGGTAGCACGGAATTTAATCGAGTCCTCGGTTGTTGTCGTTTTCAAACCGAGAGCTTTTGAAAGTAAAGTAATCCCAATTTGCTAGGTCGATGTCAGGCTTGAATGATTAATCGCTCGATTCCATGAGCATACGAGGAAAGAGAAAGAGAAAGAGAGAAAAGAGAGAGAGAGAGAGAGAATCGGAATTTATATAAAATAAGCAAAGGTGAATTCTTCTCGATACGATCCTTTTATTTAAGGAAAGCGGAAGATAAATAGAGTAATAATATAATTAGTATGAATTAAGGTACTCCTAGCTGATCGAACGATCGTCAACATGAGCGAAACTTTGGTAGAGTAAGGTATTTGAAACTCTTTCTCTATCTCATCGTAAATAACGAGAAAGAGAGTAAGGAGAAACTTTTGTAATTCTTTTAGAAACTGCCCCGGAGCCGATCGCGCGCTAGCTGTTACATGACAGAGGGATGGAAAGTTGCGTAAGCAGGAAACGGGTGTCATTTATCGGCAACGTTATTGTGTCAGCTGCAAGGATTTTCAATATTTCCTTGGCAAGTTTACATGAGGCAACGCGAGTATTTTTTTAGTACAGAAAAATGGACAAGCAAAAGGAAAGAAGAATAAAGGAAGAAACTTACACGACTTCTCTTTCTTTGTGAAGGAGTTCTCGACTGCCACTTGTTATTTCACCTTGCCTCGTTGATTAAACGAGGAAAAATCGTGAAAAAGATCGCAGAAAAATCGGAAAAAGAGATGGAAGGAAAAGCGAAGAAAGGCTGCGATATCAAGGATAAGGTGAAATCTCTCGAGACAAACTTCGAGGCTACACTGAAACTTTCACTACGAGTTCGTGGCAACACACGTTAGAATCGAAAGCGATCTGATAAGCGGATATTACAAGGGGATCGGTATCGTGTAGATCTGTTTGCGTTCGTAGTAGACCGTCGACATTTTAAATAGGATTTAGAAGATATATTTTATGCGGTCCTCGATAACTATCTGTATCGTGTTCGTTGAAGAAGGTTTTATAATTCACCACAATTGCCATGATCGTAGATATCGTGTCATTTAGGACAAACCCTTACATCATGTAAGTAAATACACACACGAAGAATCAGTTTGTTTTACGGAGAACGTGTCACGAATGCACATGTTTGTTGAGATGTGACACGTAGTTGTTAATTATTAATTGCACAAAATTACGCGTGTTTGCCTTCTCAATTTCCTGGAACTGCTCACTTTTATACACTTGTACAATTTGTTTTAATGAACTGTAATTTTGCTCGAATTTGTTATGCGTATGTAACTAAAAAAATTGAATATTTATTCGTTTCATGAAATATTTAATATTCGTTTAATGAGTCGAGCCGAATTCTAAAATAAAATTCAACCCCACTTTTCAAAATCGCCCTGATATCTTTCTGATTGAAACGCCAACCATCGATCTGACCATCATTTTCTTATACTACTGCAGCAGGTATCCGAGCTATCGCTATTTAACCGGAATAGCGTCGATGTTCGAAAAGAGACAGGAGTTGAGACTGTAGGTATATTAATTTCCCTGATTGTGTGTAACTTTCAGCTGAATGCCGGGTAAAGCAAACTTGCGGTAACGCGATGCCTGGCTCGTAACTTTGATGTTTATCTTTCCGAAGAAGATCCAAGATCGGTCGATCGCAAGCGAATGGAAAATTGCGTGTTTCTGTTTGATCTTTAAAACGACGAACGCTCCAAACCTTCGCCAAAATAGCAGTTCAAAATTGTATCATTTATCATGTTTGATTTGTAACCGAATGTAGAATCTTTGGTTGGCATTTAATTAATAAACTTGTGAAAATTCTGTTGTATGTAATATACATTTCCACCAAATTATGTTTCACTTTCGTATTCTGTTATAGACAATAGAGCCACTTTGATAAGATTTGAGGGATAACTTCGGTAGCTTGGGACGCTGAATTTCCAAATGCAGTTCGAGCAATTCTACAAAGTTCGACCGATGTTATTTATAGGAACAACGTTGCAAATCCCGGCACGTTTCCTCAGCGAACGGAAGAATTCGAGTAAAAAGTGAAATTTCATTCAGGTGAAACTTTGAAGTGCTTTAATTTAATGAGCACGTTAAATATATTCGACAGACTACTCTTCGGAAAGGAGCAGCTGTTTCCTTCCTTCGTTGTTCGGATACAAATAGCTTTTAATTTAAATCGTTTGTTACGACTAGTTTACCAATGGATTTAGGTAGATTCATTCTCGTTTCTCGTCATAATTTCATCATGATTAAACGATCCTAGTCGACATTAATCAAAACCTTTTTCAAGGCTTCTTCTCTTTTTCTTTCCTTCTCCTTTCTTCGAGAGCGAAAGCAAATATCTTACCACATTAATTCTCTTTCCTAATGAGTTTGCCTGACACTTCTGTTTCGTGGACAGGCATAATTCAAACTTTCCTAATTCTGGGAACACGACACGTGATCTTCCATCAAAATGAAATTCCGAAATAAGTTAAGGAGATTTTGGCAAATGTTGCGCAGTTTCGTGACCGATCGGTAATTCGTCAAGGAATAATTTGTCGAAGTTCGTGGCAAGTTCTTAGCCGATTCATTGTAGGCTTTGCAAAACTTTTGAGTGTCACAAGATTGAGTGAGCTATCGGTCTGCAAGAGCCTGAAAGAATGTTTCACTGAAAATGACGAAAACATCACGAAAGACTGTGCATGCAACATTCAATAAGATCGTAATTTTATAAAGATAAATGCTCTCCGAATCTTCTTTACATTTTGTTGCAAATTTTACGGATGACTTAGTACTTTGTTGAATTAACGTATGCGACTAAAAATATAAATATGATAGACGTGACAGTACGTACCACAAGCTGCGATATATTTTCACGTTGTCTGTACGCGTGATTGTAGTTGCTATGAAAGGATTAATACCGATTGTTACAATTGACTGAATGTTGGATTTTAGAAAGCCTATAATATTTTTATTATACACCAATGGCGTGTCGATTTCTCATAATAGAGACAGTTACATGGAAAATGTAACTTCGACATAGAATGGGTAACAATACTGTTAATTTAATCCTAGCTTACTTGCATAATTCACTCGCTAACTGACATATGATAAATACGCAATCAACAAATTTTTAATCGAATTCGGGTAGAATTTCAAATTTCGAGCCGTGTGTAATATTCGTTTTAATGAAGACTAACTAGTTCCCGCGTTCGATAACCCCAAATTGCCGGTAGCATACGTTGGCCAACTGAATTGCTCCATACTTCTATCTGTTACCAGTCAGCGATATTCTACAAAAATTACTCTCTTTTCGATATTCGCTGGCACACGCGTGCTTCTCGATAGGAATATTAAGAATGCAGAATGCAAATTTTTTTGGCGAAATATTTTCCGGTAGCCTGATTTTCTGGTGAAATGTTCGTAAACATACGTGTTTGCGCGAATAATTGCGATCGAACGAAATAAATAGAAAAACGTATTAGATGTACAAACATTCACGAGTTTTTCTTTCGCGAACGAACGCAGAAAAACAAGCCGAATTTTATTGCAAAAGTTAGATTCGACAGAGCCAAGAAACAAGGAGACTACTACGCCTTTCATTTAGCTACAAGCGAAGCATTTTTCATTTAATTCGAGCGACGTTTGATCTGTTTTTTAGCGAGTCTATTTGTCCAGTTCTTTTGTTCGATCTATCGCGAGTGAAATGAGGAATATGTTTAACGAAAAAGAAGGGGGAAATAAATTGAAAGGAACGAGAAATTTATATTCGATACGAAACTTTTAAGTCAAATTTTATATAAAATAGAAGTCGCGTCGTTGTTCGTCAATTATTTATTTAGTTCTTCTGTTCGATCTGTCGCGAGTGTCAAATTGAGACGAGGAATATGTTTAAAGAAACCGAAAGAGGAAATAAATTAAAACGAACGAGAAATTTGTATTCAACGCGAATCTCTCGAATCGCATACAAAATACAAGTCGCGTAGTTGTTCGTTAACAACATTTGTAACTAGTATTCAGGCTTCGAACTCGTGTGGTTTTACAAATATATCATCTCTTTCTATGTAGCATAAAAACTTGCATGGAATACTTGGAACTCCATAATGGTTTGTTAACGAATACGACCATTTGCTTAATTACATTGCGGGGGTGGATGATTTTTCGTAAACGCAAGAAAGTTAATTAATCAGGCAAATGGGTGGATCGTAATATTGTGATATGGGGTTCCCGGTAAACCTGCCGTGGAAGAATAAAACAAACGAAAATGTATGTATATTTCTATTCGTTATCATGAGCGTTTCTATTATCGCGTAAACTGGATTTAATTGTAGACGCTGAATCAGTGATGCAAAATAATCCAGCGAAAATCCAGCGAAATTTTTTAATGCTCTTTAATGAAAGATGTTGAGTGCAGAGATTCACAAACTTAATTATAGCGTGTAGTTAAACGGAATGGACAAAAGGACAAAAGGGAAAATTATGCGAGATGAAAGCCTTTTGTGCTATCTAACTTCAAAAAATTAAATGTCAGTGTATAAACAGGAATTTTCTTCAAAGATTCGAAAGGGCAACGATGTCGGACCTATAAAGATAATTTTAGGAAACTCGACGAATGACTGTTTCAGATTTAATTTTATACAGGAGATGATTAATCGATCAAGATAAATAATTACGATTCCTACACGCTACGAACAAGATATGCAACGAAGAAACTATCGTATAATGAATACAATGAAACTATATATATACAACTACCGAAGAAAGGGACGAAGATAAAGGAGAGAAAAGCGAACAAGAACTGGTCCTAAAGAATTAAATAATAAAGAATTAAATAATTCGATTGACGAGAATGAAAAATTTATCCGCTATATTACTAAGGAATATTATAACATTCTTATTGAGTTCGTAGTATTTTCATGTTTTATTAGAAGTTATTTAACCTTATATTTCTCTTGTTTCCCCTCTTTTAATCAGAGAGTCCTTTCCTTTATTCTTCAAATATTCTAATATTTTTTTCTTTCTTCCGATTCCAAATTGCTCCACGCAATTTTCTCAATATTCAATTTTATTTCCTACTATTTTTCATTCACTTCGAAAATATTTACCGGACAAAACAAAATAAATATAGGATAAACTATCGAGCGAGTGTAACTATATGATAAAAAAAAATTTCGCTCGAAGAAAGCCACGCTTAACGGTATATCTCTTAACTTTGTCGGACGTTTTATTTATCCCGAGCCTTGTATCCCATTTAAAAATTTCTATGCTTCATTTTCTCCTCCTTTTCTCCGCTTTACATTTCGCTTTCAATCATCTCCGCTGTTGATTAAACTGACAGTCTCGGAGGACTTTAACTAAATGCATCAAACAACAATGCTGGCTTGTTGTTGGCACAAAGGACTATCTGTCAACGAGACTGTTCATCGGATGTCTGTAATTGCAAGCGTGGATGCTGGGCGTCGTGGAGCACCATGGTTATCGCGCAGGCTCCTTCTTGGTGCGAGACAGGCCACTGAGAGGCAGAGCGAAGGATCCTCGTGAATTTTCACCAGTAACCCCGTGACCATCAAACCGTTTTCGACGTGTACCACTTGTCTGTCCTACTGCCGCTTCGTGGTTGGTAACCGAGTAACCTGTTGCCATAGCGAAATGATCTTCATATCAGAGCTATATGTCGTTAATTTCAACCTGTTTCAGTGCTGTTTAATTAAATATTAATTTAAAAACTGTCAATAGAATCGCGCTAAGAATCGCCACGAAGACTCGATATGGATTGAATTACGAGATCGAGCTTGATTAAATAAATAATAGTTAGTGCAAATATTTTTTTCATTTTTTTATTGCAATTAATCTTTTGCAATAAAAATATTTTTTTTAATAATAAAAATCGTTTATTGAGATTGCAGATTTTTTTATAGAAACATAGATGCCGATATATCTGGCTTAGTTTCCTTGTTAATTTTCCACGTTTGTAAATCACGGACTTTTCTTCTTTTTTTTTTTCAATTTCGTTTCGCTATCTTCACTTCGCCATTTCTTACAACGAAGTAACCTGTTGCAATCCGTTCTGAAGAGGAATTTACAGAGAACAATATATCGAAGAAAGGCGCGGGATCATTTCGCCTGCCGCGACACTCTCGCGTCTTCTATTTAGTACTATAATACCGTGTGCTTGTGTGAAACATTGGCGACGGGACGTGATATCGGTACGCGCGAGAAAGACAAAGATACTTCGATTTATGAGAGCCAGCTTCAACAAGTGCACCTGAATTAAACTTTCAAAGCAGACGAATGAATCATAGACAAGCAAGTATGATCCATTTTTTAATTTAAGCATGTTTAATGTTTCTATTAATTTTATAATTATTCAATTGACGAATTCAATACGGACATGAAATTATTGAATTATCGTGTGTACCTATCGTGTAGCTCTTTATCCGCAATTTAACTAGACTTTAATTCAATTTTAATCTATCGCAATTTAGATAAATGGAATTAACCGAGAAAAATAAACATTATCTGTCCTTAAAATGTAGAGGTAATAATTTAAAAATAACATGCTAGAATCGCCACCTTGTCCGTAGAAAATAATGAGACATAACAATCTGACGGTCATCCGCTATCATTTTCTACAATCCACAAGCAGAAACATACAGCAAACAAGTAGATGGAATGCATGCGAAATTAATAAAAATATAGCCCATGCTGATAAACGAATGAAAACCAATTTCATTGCGCGACAATATAAGATATCGTGCGACGAAGATAATTATATCAAAACAAAGAATTAGAAAATAATATTTTGTTAACCTTATTTCTCAACGAATTCTCTCCAAATATTTCCAAATATTTAGACAATTCTGTTCCCGAATAAATTACCTTGAATTAATGGAGCAGTAAAATCAACATACGAAAAAATTCAATGAAATCGCAATTCACCAAGCTATTCAAATAACTCGTACTCATGAATAAAATACAGACTATTAAATATTTTTCTCGAAGGAATTGGAAATCAAAAGAACTTGTATAATCTTCGATGGCAATCGTTCAACGATACATTAGTGTCTACCATCGTGATTCATCATGGTCCGTTGTTTAGACAATTACGCTAATGCGAAATCTTGATAATGAGGCTACACGTTGAAAAGATTTCTTGTCAAGGTTTCTTAATTCGATTATGGATCACCTACGAAATAATAAAGTTATTAAGTCGAGAATAAAATCTCCGTTGCCAGAAATGTGTCTCTGGCCCGTGACGTTTAGGACCACAAAGAAGTAAAATAAACCATCCATTAATAATCATTAACGTCACCTCGTCTCGACACGAACCTTAGTTTTAGTACATCAACCCTGTCCTCCCTTCACACTTCTTCGTACGATCCTTCTCGAGTGTATTTACTGTTTTCCTTATTCTGCAATTCCGATTAGTTCGATGGTTATCAGGTCTACTTTATTTTTTATAATTTTGTATTTTTTGATCGCATTGCATGCAACCGGATATTAGATATTTTCGGAAGTGTCAGATACAATTTTTTTTAAAGCCTTTTCATCCTACTCAACCCCTCTACATATATATAGAATTATATATTATGAATCAAATTTCATGGGTGAATGATAAATTGAACAGTGATAAATAAAAGAAAGAAATGCTCGTCGTCCATTGTGATATGTTTGTTCATAATCTCCAATAGAATGATCAACTTGGTTTTGAATATACGGTAAAGTATCCGTTTCTCTGAATTCCTCTTTTATTCCTCGAACAACTTTTATCAAGGTTGGGCAAATCTCCCCTATTTGTGAAAGGCTCAGTTTAATTAACGTGGAATATTAATTACCGTGGATAAGATAACTTTTTAAATATATGTAGATATTTGTAAACCAAGTCCAATTCCTGGCTGTGAGGCCGAATAAACATTAATAATTAATAGTAATTACCATGTCACGTGGAAATATTATCGTTTTCTTCTTTTTAGTTGCGAATTTTCCAATATCCGATCGATTTTATAACCCCGCAACTTCCACCTATCTTTTTTACGCGAAAATTGAGAAAAATATCAAAGGGTGAGGAAAATTCGGAATCAGGTATGCTAATGTAAATTTATTCGAAAAATATATCGCCACACGTGAAATTACTTTTTTCGTGTTTCATACCTGTATTTTCCCAAACTTTTGGTAATGTTATGATAACAATTTTTATAATATTTGGCTCAGACACGTGTTGCACGTTAAATGTAAAAAGGACAAAGAGCAAAGAAAATATTGTGTTATCCGTAGAGAACCGTATCCCATATAAGTAGATCAAAACGTCAAAGGAGCGTCCATTTGGGCGCATTTATGATTGATTCGATGCGTAGAAGAACCCGACCGGCTTCCATCACAGATTCATTCTCGATTCATGTATTGTATATTTTACGAGAAATGTGATATTGCTTTCGAAAGGGAACCGATGAAATACCTATAGTACTTTTCGATAGTCCTACTACTGCATATCTCTTTAACAGCGAGATATATTTTCATACACACAGAGGCTTTTCTTCGATTTCAAAGAACATGTTCTATGTTTTTCATACTTCAAAATTAGATCTATAAACATTCTCACCTGAACACATTTCACACAGGTAATACCTTACGCGACGTTGGCTCTTTGTTACGTATATATATATATTTTTGTTTTCAATATATATATGTATATTGCTCTTCTAAAAAAGTGCTAGTAGAAAATTTCTGTTAGAAAGATTTCTGGTTTGCGCGAGGTCTGTCATAAAACAAAACGTGGACTTCATTGACGAACTCGGAGCTCAAAGGTCTTATAAAGCAACTATATAAAACTTCTGTTTGCACGATGTCAATAATAATCGTAACAGGGTTTTGTTAAAAGTCTTCAATATTGACACGATACTTTCCTTCAGTAAAGATTACAGATGAAAAAATTCAAGCGATATATAGTAATTTTATCCAATATTTTCTAGTAATATCCAATATTTAAGAGAAAATATTGGATCAAATTATTTTCATCAAGAAAATCGCGTTTCAAGGAACGTTAAACAACGTATTTCCTGCTATTAAAATACTGTCATCTTATCACACTGCTTTATTTAACTTCCTGAGTAATTTTGTAATGTAACGCACAAAACAGTCAACAGCAATTATTTGCAATTAGACGCAATTGTATCAACGCCACGTATATGCCAAGACTAGCGAGCACGATAACTATGCATCTTTACTTTTTCAATCGATAATCAAGTATTTGAATTACATCATCAGAATCCTCACTGACGAGTCAAGAAAATACAAATATGCTGCTTGAATCCGATCTATCCTGAGAAATAGAAATAATGAAAGGACATGAATAAGCGTGTATCTAGGAGCGAGTAATATGTAGTTCAGCCCAGTGGAGGCGTGTAAAAATACCATAAATAACGAACACGAAGAGAACAGCGAAGAATGCCGGAGAAATTATCGTGAAACGCAAATTGTATGCGCATTTTATATGTCAATGAGACGGAAACTAGCTAGCTCCGCTCCAGGTTTTCCACGGTGGATCGATAGACGTGTCGAAGCTTCTCCGCAGTGACGATGTGTCGTTGTTTCTCGTGTTCGTGATGCTTATTTCGATTTTCGTCTTTTCGCTGTTTCGACTTGCGTGATTCCTATCATCTACGATAAAAATCACGGAATGGCGGTTTGAAGACAACGTCGCTTTATCGACGTTTTGCCGATGTTTTTGTCGTCGCTTTGTCGTCGTTACTCGGTCGCCCCTTTCTTGAAGGCGTCTTGGGGAAGATATTTTTCTTTGATACATCAAAGCATAGCGCGATAATGAACTGCAATTGCGGCCAACGTATTTCGAATAAATGTGTGTCCGAGTAAATACAGAAACTAAAATGTTGTTTTCAGAAAGAAGATATTTTAGAAGTTAGAGGGGAATGGTCGTTTCTCGTAGATAGGACACTGTGGCAAATGATGGATGAGAGTGGGGAACTTGAATAAAACTAGCTTCAAATCTGTGACAAAAATAGCGGACCGTTCGTGCTATTTAAAAATCAATACTGTTAACAGATTCGTGGAACTATAATAAAAGATTCATTCGCTTGTACATAATCAAAATTTGATTCGTTTTACGTCATACTTTGTATTCAAATGCCTACGTTACAGCCCGCGATTTCTGTCCTATGTGCTAGTGTACGCGAACAGAAAGACACGTCGGTATGCGTTGGCGAATATTCGCGAATATTTTGAATTACTCAGCCACGCAAATCTAAAATATTTTTAACAAACAGTGCTTTAATTAAAAGCAATTTGTGTCACAACTGCGTCATCATGAATAATTTATTTCTCACTCATGCGTGAAGAGAATAATCTCTCCTTAATGTACGATGAAATTCTTTGACATTTTCATTAGAAATTCCAAACCTTGATATACAAACATACAAAAACCTCTCTTTTTTAATTACAGCGCTGTAACGTAACTTACTTACGTATAAATGTGAAAAAGATTTTGTATCATTTTTCCTTTCCAAAAATTCAAATCGTCTTCCCTTATAGCGTATTCAATCTTGAAGAAAAAGAAAAGATCATTTCACGACACACTCGGAGAAATCTCGCTCGTCCTCTTATATCATCAATTTTAATAAGATTCAACGAAAATAAAATTAGAAATGCTCAGTCGTTTCAATGAGAATTTGTGACAAAGACTTTTACTAGGAACTTTTGACGAACGAGAGGAAAAAGACATCAATTTCGAATAGCACTTTCCAAACGTTATCCCATGACTCGCTTTACGGTTTCGACTGTCTGTATCTGTCTTAAATTGCAAACGTATGAACCACTGCGGAAAATTCGCGTACGGATAGTTTAACGAAAAGAACTTCAATCGTCAGCCAATGATAACTTCAATCTAAATTAAAGTAATCTTAAAAATTACAAAATATAAATTATGCAACTATCAAATAAATTAATAAGGATGACTTGAATCTGCTTTTCTTCTAAGAGACCCTGGAAATAAACACATCCTAAGTTAGCCTTAATTATCAAATACTAGAATAATTTTATTTCATACTTCCTCTAAGTGGTATTAACAACACTTTTGCCTCTGAAACAATGCCTGTTCCCTTCGATACCTAATAAATACCTAGATTATTAACTAAACCGTATCAACGATAAACTACCACATTGTTTAGATTAGACAACAGCTACGCAGAATAATCCAAGGAATAAACACAGTAAACATGTTTGAGTTTATCAAATTACACGAGAAATAGTGGTCTATAGAATATCATCAGCTCATTCAATACATCGATAACCTTATGGAGTAAGTTCAAGAGCAATTGACACGGCCATTGTCACGGTGAAATAATGGTTAAAGTTAATCAACGATGACAATCTGATACTGCGCTATCGGGATGAACCGATGTATCTTACCACTAACAAGCGACCGACACATACATGAATGTTCGGTTTATGTGTGGTACGTTGTTGAATTTGACGTTTATTTCCACTAGAACACGGCGACCAAACGAAGCGATCAATAATCTTTAAATGAAAGTGATATATCAAAAATATGCTTGTAACGTACCATCCGTCTTGTTCGTCATAGATAGAACATGGTACTGGTGAACCAAATATTACGTATAAGAAGGGAAGAAAAGACGACAAAGGGGAAGATCTCTCAAGATTAAATTTATTTCAAGCACTTTTTGTGTTTGGCCTCATATGTGTGTACATATGTATGTATGTATTGTATGTATATTTATTTGCGTTTTTTGTAATATAAAAACGGCTCAACCGATTTTAGCATTACAGGCCTCAATCGATTCATGTTTGCCACAATGTCACGGAAATGTTGTAAATTATGTAGTATATCAGGAAAAAAGCAAAATGATAAGAGTTACAGGCTGCAAAAAACGTTCATGTATCTAAATCATTGAATTCAGGAAGAGAATGGACGTATTTTTTTTTATTTCAACGCGTTTACCTAAAGGTTTTTGCCGGTGTTAAAAAGGATTAAATAAAATAAATATTGGAAAAAATGATACCCGAAAACATGTAAATGTAAAAAAGTAAAAAAAAAAAAGGAACAATATATACATGTGTTTCACTCGAAAATATAAAATATAAAATAGATATTTAGATATGTTTATGTAACTGATATAGTTAGCCAATAGTGTAGTGTTACCAGTTACAAAAATGTCATAGTCTGGCATCCACGTTGATTAAATGTTGTCACAATGGCGACTAAATTCTGATTAAATACTATTATACTGGGCGCCAAACTACGGCATTTTTAAATGTTATTTATCTGCAATTTCGGTAACTATGTCAGTTGCTTAAAAATATCTAAACGTGTACCTATTTTATGTTTCTAAGTGAAACGCGTATATCTTGCTCTTTTATTTTCACAGTTTCACGCAGTCGCGTATAATCTCTTTTCTCAATATTTACTTTTTGAATGAGCAGTGACAGAGCAACTGAAATCAAATATTTTACATTCTAATTAAAATCTATTATCGAAGAATGTAAGTTAATGTGTTTCTTTATCATTCACTTACCTCGGACATTACCATAATTAGATAGAAGAAAAGAAAAATCTTTACGTGTATTTATTAACGAAATCATATAAATATTTTAATACATTTGTAGTTCCCCTTTAGAAGTTAACATTTTAATTACATACCGTGAACAGAGATGTGATGAGAAAATTACCAAGCGTATCATACGTTGAACTACATTTCTCATTTCAGGACTTGAGTTCGTATTTTTAATATTAATATACAGTTAGCCGAAAGGAAAAAAATGAGCTTAATATTAAAACAAAACTAAAACCGAGCTAAAGAAAAAAATCAGTAACATCCGCTGAAACGTATATTACAACCAGCATCATATGATAAACCAACAAATTATATTACTATAATATATTATATTTATACCTTTCTTTTATATTATTGTTTAATTTTATGCGCACCTTTTCATTTTATGATGTATTAAATTTTTTATCCATCGACTGTACAACATTTTTGCTCATGTTATGTCGCAAGTTTCGCATGTATGTATACACGAAGCTTGGAAAAGTTCACGAGAACTAAAACAACTGCTGTATACAGTTCATAGTTTTATATATACATACATATATCGGCAAAATTCGTAACTCGAAGAATTTTTAAACACACGACATTCCAGCTATGCTCTCTGCAGATGTAAAATCGAAAGAAACATGAAATTGAAAAATTAAAAGGCTTCACTCTCATATTCCGTTTTTATGGAACCAACGATATGAAAGAATTCTGCGAACTGAAAAAATTTTAACCACCAATATTTTTCTGCGGATTCTGTTAACGGAAGAACAGCACGTTTTGTGTCACAAATGACAGATAGCCCAAGAGTTGATTTAATTCGGAACTAAATTAATGAAATTAACAACCATCTGTCACAACGCAATGTTAAGCACATTTTTCAGATAATAAATATACTAGAACTAAATAATTAAAAGAAAAAAGAAAGAAATAGAGTATGTTTTATGCGGCAAACAATGTTTCGTACTGTAGGAAATACATACACAGAAACAAATATTATCGATAAGTTTTGTAACAAACATTAATAAGTTTAATTATGTATAACAACCTTATGCAAACACACACACATAAACAAAAGGTAAGTAGATACGTATTGTGATACGTTTCCGAAAGAAATTGTTTTCACTTTACTATGATGCTTATTGCGTTCTAGAAATACTGTTGTAATTTTCTCATGGCAAGAATATTTACGTCCTCCATTAAAAAAGTCCGAATACATCCGTAGCATTTGCGACTCCTGTAGGGTCCTCGCATACTCCCACGCGAACCGAAAGTGGTCACATCGCAACTTGCAATAGTCATCGAGGACACTTAGAGTACAGAATAAACTTCAGAGTAGAGGTATCACCCGATAGGATCTAGTAGTAGGACGCACAGCGTCTCTATTCAAAGGGAAGGAATCAAAAATAAATGAATGGAACATTCCGTGTGATCTAACGTCGTAATGGAGTATCCGTCGTGTCGTATATCAATAGATTCCCATCGTAGACAAGCATCAGATGCGATTGATTAATCCTCTGGTCAGAATATCCAGCTACACGAAATGAGATACTTTTGGGATCATGTGAATTCGCAAGTTTAATCCGCGTCAGGACTACAACTTGTAGAGGATATCGATGATATGTGCAAAAAATAACAGAGTCGATGATCCAACGTGTAGCACACGATGTATGTGGGCGAACTTGTCTTATACTTGATCTCAAGATTTTGGATCGATGACAAATTACTACGCGGTATTTAATCGAAGGATATCGATGAATAAACGTAACAAATTTCAGAAGTTAGAATGTGTCGCTTTGAGTAAGAAAACATATATATGTGTGTATGTAATACGTGTAAAAATCGACAGCTTGCACTGTTCTATATTTACAAATGGATGATTGCTATAGGTAGACTGGAAAAGTTTGCTCGAACTCTACCTACAGTAAATAATATTTCATTACAAGTAATTATTCTAGATGAACTTGTGATTTTTATTTTTACGATCTTTATTATAATCCAGCTCTGAAATCAAATCATCTCAGCGATCTCCAACATTTTTGAGGTGTGACTTCATTAAAAAATAAATTATACAAGCTGAAGAGGAAATAAGATTGACGTTTTATTCCCGACGCGAATGGCTTACTTTTTAAACATAAATAAAATAATTTTCTGAGTCCATTAACAAGGAGGTGATTACAGAAAAATCTAAAGTAAACATAATGAGCGTTACAGATAAACACTTCGGAAACTCTACAATTGTTCAGTAGCATCCTTTAAAACAAGAATCCGAGTAATCGCTTTGAACGCTATTTACGAGCATTTCATGATTTTAATATTAAAGAGGAAAATCACGGAAATCAAAAGCAATCACAACGATATAATTATTTATTTCGTAGGCCTGTTTACTTCGCGACTCTAATATCGATATCATAAACGAAAATTTGTGGACAAATACGAGTAGTCGGAAGTATTGCCACTTATTTCGTAACTCTAATACTAAAGAGGAAAACTATAAGCAGTCGTAATCAATTTTAATAATGCAATGCGATTTCTCTCACTAATTTTTAAATTGTACATACTTGTCAGCTCGAGAAAAACATTAAACAATCCCCGAAAGCAAAGCGTATGCTGCATAAATAAAATTGACGGTTTATATTATATGAAAATTAGTCCAAATATTAGAAGGTATAGATGTATTTTCATCAAAATTGCTGAAATTTATTCGTTGAAATTTTGAGACTTTCAGAATTTCAATTGTACAAATTTTAATTAAAATTAAATTTAATATATATAAATACTTCGAAAATTTGTACTTAACAAAGCGAATCAAATTTTTCGCTGTACCTTCCAATTTCCAGATTAAACTATGCAGTGAGCAAATACATAAAGCGAGCACAGAGACAAAAGTTATAAGGAACGCACATACATATAAATTGCGGCTCATGAATGCGGCCAATCAAAATTGCACGTATCTTTTGCTTTTATGTGTGCTGATAATCTTGATTACAAGGTTTGATCAGCGAAACAACCAGCGGTTTAAATTTCTCTTCCGATTGAACGTTTTCAATTAGAAAGTAGAATTAAACGAAAAGAAGAAAAGACTTTAATGGCAAAATTAAATTAAACAAGGATGTGGAAGGAAATATTTTACTTGTAAAACTACTTTGCTTATACCTCTGGCATCGAACCAATAGTTTGGGAAAACCAAAAATCGATTAATTTTCTTGCTTTAATTTCGGAATCTATTCGTCTTATCGCGAGATACTTTCTTATTTAATTGTATCTAAATTTAATTTTTTAATTAGTGAAAATTCTCTACCAGAAGCAAAGATGAAATTAACGTGTCTTACATACGAAAGTAGCCGACAAGTTAATTAAGAAATAAAATAAAATGTTAAATGTTAAGTATAAACGAGCTCTGTGCTACTCGTATCACTATGCTCGCCATAGCATGCGAGAAATACAATCGGTAGCCCGTGCCATTTTGATATGATTGGACACTGCAAGAATCAAAAATATGCGACTTACCGTTCGTAGGAAGATTTTACGGTATGTGGCGTCCATTTATGGATCTCGCCATTGTCAACGCCGTTCCATTATCCACCACTATAACACGACCAAAAAATAAATTACTAATATGTACCTCTAAAAGCTAAAATCGACCACGCGGGCGGATTTTAATAATATAACAGCAAAATCGGCGGCGAAAATGCGATATCGACTACGCGTTTAACGAATGAAATTTCGGCCCGTTATTGATTAGAAAGTCATGAAGCTAATATCATGAGGTTCAAGTAAATTTAACAAAGGAGAAGTAGTGTAAGCGAGCATACAAAATCGTAGAGAATTCAAGGGTTATTCTGCAAAGTTTTAACTTTCACAATATCTGATTATTATTTTGCAAAGATGTTAAAACAAATTAATGTACAGATATAGCAGAATATGTGGACATCTATGCGTGGTCACCCCTAAAATTTCACGTATGAATATTCTGAAATATTATAGAACAATATCAGCGGATTATGCTACAATATCTATCTCTTACGAAATTTATAATACCACAGTGGTATAGTATTGGAGAATACTTAGTTACCATAATATCAGAGTATACCGTAAAGATTCTAAGAGAGAACTAGTCAAGAAGCAATTAAGCTAGAAAGCAACTCAAACGAAGTAGTAATCTATTGAAGTTCGAGGAGTTCGCATCGGTACAGAAAATTAATAAAACGAACATTATACACGCATCGAAAGTTTATAAACAGATTAAAGTGTTTAGAGTTGTCGTTAGTATATCCCTTATAACACATCAACTGTGCAAAAATTTTACATGAAGTAAATCTAAGAAGTTATATCTCAAGTATTTTACTTGCAAAATACCTAAGCCTGTGTATAATATATATATATATATATATATATATATATATATATATATATATATGCGTATAATATATGTGTATAATATAATCAACGGCCGCAAAAGTCCATCTCTATTTTCCATTCTTTTTCCTAACATCCAAATTATTGTTCATAAGACTTTCTCTTTTAGAACTCAGTACGAGAACAAGCAGGTTAAAATCTGTCGCAATCGGCACGTGTACATTTTCCAAGGAGACACGGATTCTTCGCTATTATAAAAATGCAAACAGACCAGAAGATTACTTTCTCAATTTCCAAAGCTCTTCAGTTTGGAAAGTTTCGTCCTATCTGAAGTTTTTTCCATCAATCTACTTCTTTGCTTTGCAAACTTCTTCCTTTTTTGAATAACAAACTGCGATCCTGAAATTTTCCATTGCGTTAACGAAATAAATATAACATCCGTTAATGTGTCCCACATATTATGTATTCGTATTATCTTCAGCTTTTATACACGTTGTAATAACAATCCCCTTATCAGAACTAAATAGCGCGTTTTCATATAAATTCTATCTTGTCGTAAATATTTAAGCGTTTCACCAATTAACTGCGTTTGACGAGTATACACGTCGTCGCTTGTATCTATTTACGCATTTCATGACCTAATCCCATGAGAGATTTGTAAAACCAAATTCCGCAGTTAACTAGTTCAGTCTTCAACATCCCTGAATTTGAAACAATATTTAGTAAAGACACACAAAATAACACAAGCATAAAGGACATTAATAATCAATGTTAACGTGTCGTTAGCTTCTGTTCGTCGCTCCGTGCTCTTCTTTCGTTTTACGAAATTATTATTTCGTCGCAAACACATGCCTCAAATTCTCATTACTAGGTCCTTGCAGCAACGACTATCTACGAACATTTACTCAGTTTATACACTTTACACGAAGCAAACTACTCAATTCTGTGAAAAGTATATAGCATAAGCATATAGAATATTCGAAAGAGTAAAGTTTCACGATAGAGATTAGTCATTAGCCAGATTGTAAAGATAATAGTTTGAAATAATTTAAGGAACATCTAGTTTTACTATCATATTATATTTAAATTTTCTATAAAGGCATATAAATATTCGCAGTCTAGTTACCACCACAAGGCCAAGACACCTTCCTTGTAATTAGCATTTAGATAGTCGTTAGAACATTCCACGAATTCTGATATCTTACTAACTTATCTATTTCCATTTCCTATCGGCAATCGCTAGAATATCTACCTCTTGGTTATCGCAAGGAGAAAAAAAGACAATGTCAGCATTTTCCTCCTGTATACGAACGTTTGATCGAAATCGAACGATCTGTTTCAGGTCCTGGTTGTTGGGAATATCTACGTTGAAGAGTTCTGAAGAAATCGAAGAGGATATCGTGGAAGATCGCGTAAGATTTATTCGATCGGAATTCCATAATCTTCCACTCGGATCGGGTGTTTTATTGACGTTTCGAGAGGAATATTGCCGTATGAGCGAAATCACAGGCGGAAAAGACATCGATTCCATCTATGGAATCGATTTTCGACTGACGAAACGTCGGTCGCTATAGAAGCTCCAATCCGTCAAGATTCACTGCTAATGCCTTGATCGTGTCTCGCAGGATTATCCCTTGGGAGGAACTGGCGTTGAAATCGTAAATAATATCATGGGTTAGGGAAACACCACCACGCGTGACTACCTTTGATCTGAAGATTTCGTGACTGTAAAGTGTTTTGGGAGAAAATTGAGTAAGTAAATAGAAAGGGAGCCGGTGAGTCATAAAAGAAAGGAATAAAGAGAGTGAAAGGAACGGAAGAACCGGGTAAAGCTTCGAACACAGGACGTCTGTTCTAAGAGGGTTGAAGGTGACCGGTTTCCCAAAAGAATGTTTGAAAAATATGTTGAACGGGAAAAAACGATCGATGAAATGGATGAATTGGTCAGAAAAAGCCTGGTGGAACTCGTAAAAATAAATCCTATCGAAGGAATGAGCCACGGTGAATGAAGAACCTTGAACTGATTTGTGGAACGCGAGTGGAACGTCACCAGGGAGAAGATTACAAAGAAGCCAAATCGCAAAGAAAATTCCTTCAGCTGAGAGCGGATCGTTGGTAGTCCAAGTCACAAAAGAGGAAAAATGTTGCGAGATCTAATGGAAAATCTAAGTATATGCGAAGAACGCAAATTACAAAATTAAAATTTCGAAACGTGGAACAACAACAGCAGACGGCCTTCAAACATCTAACAGCGTTGCACCGAATATCTCTGAGATATTCCTACGAATATCTACGAGTTTCAGTTCTCAAAGACATTTTTCTGAATTCTATGTGAAATCGATAGCAATATGTTGTGGAAAGGAGGGAACTGGTTCCCCTTTGGCGAAAAGAAAAGTTAAAAGGATACCGTGCTCTTCGAGAACGACGTTCAGTAGGGTGAGAGACAAATTCTCGGCCACGTGAGTCGCATCCCTGAATGCATTTCCAGAGCACCATAAATTGAACACACGTTTCTTTGAATTGTAAAGTTCTCGCGTGCGACTATGATAAATACGAGTTGATGCCCAGTGAAGTAACTTACCACGATAGAAAAGAAAGTTTGTAATCCGTGCGAGGATACATCCTCCACGAAAACAATAAGAGACCATTCGAATGCAAAAGTAATAAAAAATTCCTCATCTATATGTCCACCATATCGATACCGCGTTATTACGTTCTATTTGTCATGAATAGTTCGAAAAATGCTGGTAGACCAGCTGCCGCTTATTAAAAAATTCCACCAGTGTAGTGTGACTTATTGCCGGAAGAAGAGAATATCCTTTGGAGCGATATATCAGACTCATCCCTGTTCTATAGAAATGATTAGATATCGAAAGTCCATAATAGATAAACGCTGTACGTGACCAAACAGCAAGAGCAGCTAAGAGTAGCTAAGAGAAGCAACGATGCAGCTATCCCTTGAAATGCGATGCCCTATCCCACACACTACGAAAACACCTGGTACCGTATGAACCTGAACGCAACGTTACAACGTCTGAGGTTCCTATTGCACCATATAAACACCATGAGTCGGCCGAATAACTATACAAACATTTTGCTTAGTATGAATATCACGGTCGAAGATATCGATTACGCGAAAAACTTTCTTGGCAATCTAACCAACTATAAAACGAGCAACGACCAGATTGGTTGCTACTGTAACGGCACAGTTCGAGATCTGGCGCTCGAATACAAGAATTATCATGGCTACGCGGCATTGATAGTGTGTCTGTTCGGTACCCTGGCCAACATGTTAAATATCGTCGTCCTAACAAGGAAAGACATGGTAACGGCGCCCATAAATCGAATCCTTACTGGTCTAGCAACGGCCGATATGCTCGTAATGCTCGAGTACATTCCGTTCGCTATTTATATGTACATCGTGCTACCAAAGAGGCAGATATTTCCTTATGGTTGGGCAGTGTTCGTACTGTTCCACATGCACTTCACGCAGTTGCTGCACACCATCAGCATCGCCATCACGCTCACGCTAGCCGTTTGGAGGTACATCGCTATTAGGTGAGTAGGATTCCGATCCAGCAACCGCTTTATTGAACGGAGCGGGCACGAATTTCAAATTACATGCCCAGCGGTTTCCGCTTAGGTTACTGCTGTCCTGATTAAGGTCTGGTTCTGCGGATGCTTTACTTCGTCTCCGTTACCGTGCTATAGAATTCGGTACCGTGTTCAAGACGAGAAATGTATATTGCCGCGTGCAATTGCCAGGTCCTTTTGCATTTAGTAACTACCTTGCAAACACGCACCGAGCTGAGACAACAAAACAAAAATTTACGACTAACGGATTTTGAATCTGATAAAAGTAAAGCTTAAGGAATGGAGCAAAAGCTCTTGTAGGATCGGAAACAGAACGTCCGGATACACATACCTACACATCGATCGGAATAAATATTGTAAACGGTATATCGGTTTTCGATACGCTAGATGTTCGCATCCTTCGTACGATACAGTACGATGAAGAAAGTAAGTTAGTCCTTTAAGCATAAGAATTCTCTCAACTTCTACAATTGATTCAATGGCTACCAAGTTTAGGACTTCGTTGAACTCTACCATTTATAAATCTTCTGCATTAAATCTCACGAATCAAGATTGATGTTATCAGGACCCTGTAAGTTAGAAGCTAACCTTATAGACCCCCTGGAGGTTCAAATCTCCCTCATCGGTTCATAAAACCCTTTTTTTATCGACGAAACTACTTCCATTGAGACAAGAAACTTTCGTTAATCGAAATCCAAGAAACTCCTGATATCTCTTTTACAGAATTCAAAAAACTAAGGAAATTGTTTACGATAAATAACTGTTTCTCGATTTTCTTTAAAAATCGACTTCCACGTGTATACGAGCGAAATTTCGTTCTGTTATCAATTCAGAAGTGACGACGATACCGAAGCCCTAAATAAATTCGAGGAAATGAAGCAGGGCAAACGAATATACAAAGTCGTAGAGAATAAAGTTGTAACTTTTAAGATCTGATTTCACGACCGGTAGTCCATAACGCGAGTGCTTCCTCATTGGATTAATTTTTGACTTGTTAACTTTTGCATTTGATATCACCTACTTTCGAGCCAAAGTTTGAATTGATGTTGGTTAGTTAGGTCGCGGCAAGCTTTCAGTTGGTCGGATGTCTTTGTTTCTCAAAGAAAATTGCCCAGGAAATATCGTAAATGGACCAATTTTGTAATAATTAATCTTCGTTGGAGAGAACAAAGTAATTTACCAACTATCAGTTACTATAGATTACCATCTTGAAGTTTCTCGTCTTAAGTATCAAACTTTCCGTTACTGATTGGATTTTCTTCCAAGCCTCAAATGATCATTAAGTTCAAGAAACATCTTACACCAATCAACTTCATATCCTTGCGGTACATGACACGAAACTAGAATCCTCACACATAAAATACGTCATATTCAATTTTGAGAAACATTTAATCCATGTGCAGCTGTTCTCATAACCTTTCTCTAAATTCTCGAACACGAAAATCCACGAGATATATATGGAGCATAACAATCTACGAAGCGGATTATCCATTTTTATCGTATACTTCCCTGAAAATCTATCACGTATGTCATTCTATCAAAATTCAATCAGCGTTTAGTATACGTCAGCGTACATATTCATGTTAAACCGTCATTACTCGTGCCGATCATAAGCCCGATTGAAAATTAGCAGATCGACCGATTTATCAATGCTAACTAACAAGATAATTTCGCGAAACGATGAACAACCCGTTTGACGCATCTGTATTCAAGACATGTTCATTTGTCAAAGACAAAGCATATTATCATATTCCCGTTCCGATATTCCCAGAAATGATACAATACGATACAATATGATCGATAATGAAATCTTTATCAATTAATCGTCGCTCGATGAGGCCGGTTCATTCTACGGTTAAGACTCTTTACATGATTCTATCCGCCATATGTGGTCACTAGAGGAAGAAGAAAGTAATGTAACAAAGTTACAGTACTGGGATGTAATCGTCCTTCAGTCATGTTGGTCCCAAAACAGAAAATCATCGTGTGAAAAATCTCTAGAATGGAAAAAATTCATTTTATGTCGCGAGTAAAAGTTGGATTGTGTTGACTTAGATAGCAATAGACGCAAGTAACAACTTTTAACGTTAGACTTTTTGTTTTTCAATTATTAAACAAATATAGCCATCCGTGTCGTTGTTTATTTAACGGGCATTACTTTGGTATCGGACACATGAGTACATGAACTGGGATAAAAAGAAGAACGAGCGCTAACGATTTTTACAGCTTCATTTGAGATACCATGATTGCTTTAAAAGAGATAACGGATCTGTGAAAAAAATTGACAGTTGAACAAAGTTGAGTACCGTTCGCAGTTGAACAAGGTCTATTGATGCGATCGAAGTTATGAATACCTAAGCTAGTCAGATATGAAGCGATATGGAGAAGTTGCCTCCTTCTTCTAATGGGCATGAACTAACTGATTGAGGATTTTAAAGACGAAGATCAGATCCGCTATGGTTCTACGTTATTCGAGAGTGAGGAATTATCGCTTTAATTATAATCATTTGTGTATAATATATCGAAGTATACATTAAACTCTGATAGTTTTAATGTTAATGATCTTTTGGTTCGATCATAGGAGCTTTAACGTATGCTCATTAAAAATTGAATGAAATATTAAATAGAATAGAGTTTCACAAATAAACGAAATGGCCTAAGTAATAAAGTACAATGTGAATAAATGGGAACACGTCGAAAGAGACACAAACTAGGAGAAAGGGCAATTCTGGTTGAAAGAAAAGCATGCTTAGTTTGCAGAAGTTACACAAATGTTATGTCCAACAAACACACGAAGAAAATATCAGGTCAGTTGAATATTTGCTAGATGATTTTGTATTACTGTCTCGTTTCAGTGCGCCGTTGAGACTCCCGCGATTTTCCGCGATTATCTTTGGAAAATGTTACAGCCAGAGGTTTAATCTGGAATCAAATCTAATCACGTGGATTTCGTGAGTAAAATATTTCGTTCTGAATTAATGTTTTTCACTTGAATTCAAATTTTACTTAGTAAGTAATTTCCTCGATTAATACGAAACCATACGAATTGGGTCAGGAATTATTTAATATTTGTGACTTTAAATGAAAAATATAGGATTTTTCCATTCGTGGAAGAACGTGAATGAGTGAATAGAATGCCTGAGGTCTTTCAATAACAATCACACCCCACAATTTTTAACTTAGTAACTGTATTCCAATTACATGTTTGTGATGTCAAAACGAATTGATGCAATGGCCATTGTTGAATTTACTTCGTTTTTAAAAATGGTAATTACACTGCAGATGTTCATCTATGTGTGAAAAATTTAAAAATATATAAAATATTGAAAATAAAGTACTCTTTATAATATTTATATGGTAGAGTAATTCAATAAATCGTTCACCCAGGTTCCACTTTTTCTCTGCTACAAAAACAGTTTTTTATTTAATTCCACTGAAAGAAAAAAACAATTTTGATACAAGCAATTAAATAAAATATTTGGGCACCATTAAAATAATTGAGCATCAAAACTTTATTTATAGAGTTGCTGAAAAGAGATTAAATACGTTCGTGTATGCACTTAAACCGTATCGATCGTTCGATACTAGCGTTCTAGCACTATTTTTGCGACAGTAGAAAAGTGAACGTAAATTAAAAACTAATTCCATAACACGCTTGGAATTCATCGTAGAACCACAAAGAATATATTCGGAACTAGAGTATACTTCGATATACTTTAGCGTGATACCGCAATTATCACTTTCGAAATAACACCAGTTCTGACTATCAGGTTATTCTACCAGTATATGCAAAATTAAACATATCAAATAAAATCTTTGGAAAACACATGCACGTGTATTGAAAGAAGCTTTAAATATTCTATTTTTCGATTTTATTTTCGCATGTAGAATAACCTATCACTCGTTCTAAAACATCCTGTACGATGAACTGATATCCCGAATAAAATTGTAGCACACTATCATGATAACACGGAAAGGGATTATTATCTGAGAACGGTGCCGATTGCTAAATCGATTTACAAGATACTAAATTACACAATGCCTCTAATAAAAAGTACCTATCGAATGAATAAAAGTTGTTGCGTTCTTTAGTATTGTAATTGATATATTTCGCTATGTATAGCAAAACTTGCATTCAACAATCTTTCGTGTATCTGAGTAACAGTGTGACAAGAGATATCGAGCAAAGGATCGAATGATAACTAAAGGATACGAGATGCATAATTCTGCTAAAGTAGATCGTTCTCATCGCTACAGAGATATTTTTTCTTTAACGAAGTACACTTGCCGCAATTTTACTGGCAACTGGACCATTTGCTCGCGCAAATAAGGCATCTGCATGACGTTTCACAGAGGAACATTACGCTTCATTTTTCTCGTTTTCTCGAGTTCTTGCACGAAGACAATTTCTCGAATGGCTCGTATTACTGATTTCTAAATTAAAGCAGCCGTGGGGAGCAGCTGACGCGATGCTTTCATTCTTTATGAAATAATCAAAATACATCGGTAAAGTAAATACACTATCTAAATATTAAAATGACTTTGCACAGAATCGGATAATTTTCTCCTACCTTTTTTGTTGCGAGATAAAATTTTATATCTGTCAGGAATATTTCAATAAATTAACCCAATTATTGGTCTCTAGTTTTTAAATCACACTGAGAAACTGTTATATAATTAAGTAATTAGAATTTCTTTCCACACAAGCAGACGAAATTCCGATTTTACGAATAGATGAATACCTGGATTGTGATGCATTGAACAGTATTGTATCGTCTAACTAAACGCTGAATAGTTTCTTTTTACAATAGTAGCCACGCTTGGAAACTCGTTACATTAAGCACGATGCCAAATACGTCAGAGTTTCCATCATCCTACACCTGTACAAATATTGAATCAGAGAGTGTGACAGAATTGTGCAACGAGTCGGTGAAATCAACACGAAAGAATCTTTAAACCGTTCGCGTTTGGAACAAAGATAGAATGTATTAATAGAAATACCTGACGGGAAAACAAGGAGGAAACAAACAGTGGTCTCTACCGATCACTGATGCAGTATTTTGATATTTAATCCCATTAAGGATTTTGTCAGAAGCTGTACTTTTTCGCGCATTGACTTCTCTCCTTCTCCTTAACGTTCCATCTCCACAGGAACGACGTGCAATGGAAAAAGAGGAAATAAAAAGCACGTTCCCGTGCTTTCCTGCACTCCAGAGTCACTCCATTCGATCGATGTATTATTGACAAAGAAGATGTAGTAACGATAGACGATGGAGAAATATTTGACCGAGATGAAACGCGGCAAGGCTGCTTTAAATAACGTGATAAAAAGTGAGAACAAAAAGAGTATCAAATCGATCCATGCGCACCTATACGTCATTTACTATGGGGAAAATAGAAAATGGAGATAATATTAGAATTTATAGGAAATTTCAAGAAAATAATCTGTTCCTCAATATCTCGATAATATATCCGCGCGATCGTTAATCGGTTTTCTCTATTTGTATTTAATTACATCGTTTCGCTTTTCGTTATTGTTTTCTCGGAATATTGGAAATTTATGATCGAATATGTTTCATGGATAATATCGAATTTCTATTTGAATTGAAATTATCTTCCTCATTATTTAAGTATTTAATTTAATTGCATTTTTATTTTAAAATGTATCTATATCATTCCCTCGCCTTTCACAAAATGTTTATAACGTAACTAATCTCTGTTTATGTTCCGCATAATATACCTATTAATGCTCATGACACGGAACAGTAGCGTGGGAGAATATGCACAACACATTAGTTGTTTCAGTTACTGCAATTTATTCTCTGACGTACAATCGAATATATTTCTAATTATTATGATTTGCTTGGTAAGATCCATTAATATTGCACGATTCTAAAGTGCTTCTAGTGTTCTGGTCGAATTGGAACGGATAAGTTCGCGGATCTGTCATGCGCACAGTTGCCTTTTTGCGAAAAAAGTAGCGCGGTCGATGATAAGTAGCGTACAAGCAAAAACGTATTTTTGAAGCTACATAACCAGCAAAGGAAAAACAAAATTTAATTCGCGAAATATTTAACCTATATCATCACTGGCTATGCTACCGAGCTTTTTACAATTGTTTATACTATGCTTATAAAGGACGTTCCCATGAGAATCTCTCTTCAGTATTTAATGAGAAACGTCAGAATCGCCTTTATCATTCCATCCTGAAACTGTAGAAATTTTAGAATAGCCTTCAAACATTTTTCCTTAAATTTTGTTTAAAGGTTCATTCATTTCGAGCGTAAGTGAAGAAAATGTTTAGAGTCAGACAGATGCCAAGAGAGTTCAGCGTCATAATGATAATTATATTTTCCTTTCACAACGTCATTAGTTTCCCAAAATTTTTAGTACGTCCCTCTCAAAGAAATTCCCTCCTCTTTCGCTAGTTAATTAATGCCACATGTAGTTATTTCATAACTAACGAAGAATAATATAGAATAGAGGCAAAACATCCGAGTTTCAAAGGAACTCTTGGAAATTTCTCTAATAAGTCGTTCCTCTGGGACAATTCTAAATTAATGGAAAAAAAAGGAATATTCATTCTTTGCCTAACGAAGTTTGTTGTATAGAAATGCATATACGGATTCTACCAATATCATGGTAATTGTCTCATTTTCGCTTTGAGAGGCCTGTATTGTATCCTATGTACCGAAGACTTAAATTAAAACATCGATGTAATAGAAACAGTGATCATTACCATAAAAAAAAGGAATTCCAAAGGACGAAGTGATAAAGTAAAATTTTCAAACGAAAAACAGATAAATTCGAAGATACTCTCGAACAAAAACAATCTCCGAGTTTCTTGAATATCTAAAAATTGTCATAAATATATGCGAATAATAGATGAGAACTAGAAACTTTACGGGCTGAGGTAGAACTACAAAGTTATTGATCTAAAAATGTGATACGACATACAATGTACAATGTCCATAGCGACCATTCATTCTCTTTGTTGCTTTTGATATTTGAGTACCTGATATTTTATGTGGTATTTTGCATTTCAAAGCGGCATTAATCGTATCCCGATAAAACGACTATACGTGACGAGTAACTTTTAAATAATACAATTACGCGCATATGCTTGAACACAGAATGGTGATTAAATGACAAAATAATTGAGCATGACAAAACTCTTCGATAACAAATAATGGAAAATTACCTCCAATCATTTCTCCCATTTACCACTCTTCTGTTCAGGTGAACGAGAAAATATCGGAAATATTAAATAACGTTATCCGAAACTTCTTCTGTAAGAAATTATTATACAGTTACGTTGGAACATATATCATTAAGATTCTTGATAATTTAGAAACGAGCAATAAACTTTCATTACTAGATGATCAATGCTCTTGAAACAGTTCCAATGGATAAAAACGAGATAAATGTTAATGAAATAGGAAAGATATAGCCTCAATTCGATAGCTGAAAATTGGATATGTATCAGATACATTCATTCCGTCACTTGCGAAATTTAACAGTACAGGCTTTCGAAACTTCGATGTCATAGTATTTGAAATTCACACGACTATGTGCGTACTGTAATCGACAGCTGGTAACAGGTTGAAACGCGAAATCAATTTAAACAAATTGGATTTTTTAAATTGTCGAATTCAAAGAGTGCATAGGAAAAAAGCGCGTCGAGTTTTAATTCCAAATCGTTGATCACTTTTTTCACTTTTAATATTCTACAATCAAAGCAGCACGTTCTTGTCAAGTATTCGGATCGTTCCAAGTGATGCAGAAACAAATCGTTGCTTTGTGAAGAACTGTGAAAAAGGAAGTGAAAGGTGATAAGGGGGTTACAACGATAATACGCGGTATAGATCAAGAAAATATCGATTCCATTCGTTGTTACCTCAGCTATATGTACCTCAAGGACCATATTTCACGGTAGTTTCATTTTTCTGGCGGATGTCAGTTCCGATCAGATGAAATTAAAGTTACGAAACCGACCTGTTCCGTCAGATCGCTTTCAAATTCTTTTCTTCTTCTTCTAAAGAAGCCGTTTCCTCTGTTAACTCTGAATTTGACTTCCATGGGAAACCAAGCGAATAAAACGAACCTTTGACACGTTACTTGTGACAATTTAAGTTGACATCAACATCTTAATGATACGGTTCGATCAAAGATCGAATTAAAATCCCTTTGAGTTCCACTACTTTTGATCAATTGAACAAACTCTCGACTAACGATAAGTATTTTGAAACTCGAAAGCTCGAAGAACAATCACAACTGCTATACTATGAAATAAAGTGGATCGATATCTGATTTCACGAACCCTTTGATTAATTCTTTCAATTATGCACGTTAAATGGTTGGATCTCTTGTTTAAAACACCAAAAGAACTTTTGAATTACTTCACCGTTATAAATGAATTCAACAACGGCTAATGAAACAAAGAAATCTGCGTTTAAGACAAGGCGAAGAATCGATAGGGACGCTTAACAGGAGCTAAGGACTCGACGAAAGTATTTGAATAAAAATCAGTTCATAAGTTAATCGTTTCTGTTTTACGTATAACATCGACAAAACTTAAAACTTAAATTTCAGTCTAACTGATCTCCGCTCGAACAATTTTCCTTTGCAGGTCAGTTGTTGCGTTCCGACTACGGAGTATACATTCCTCTGTCTTGTAAGATAAGCGCGAGTTAAGGAAACAAATGAAAGAACGTTGTTCCTTTAACGGTACAACTACGAACATCGTCGAGTACTTCATTTGCATAAATAATTAATATGATTTAAATAAGTTGATATAATTTTCCCAGTTACGAAACGTTTGAAATATTCATAAAAATGGGCGATGAGAAATGAGAAAAGCAGGAATACCGTTGGCAGAATAGAAGACTAATTTTGTTAGCTTCGGTATGAAACGCATTGTTCTTTTGTTATCACAGGTTTCCACAGTACAATTCCTGGTGTACAGCGGCTCGTTGCAAAACGGCTCTATGGAGCAGTTTTCTGGCCCCATTTGTTGCCTGTGCTCCGAGCTATCTCGTATTCGGAGTAAGTACATAAATTAAGTTAAAAAATTGGCTCTTTGATTAAAAGGCTTAGCCTTTGAGTGAAATTCAAGCACTTATTCAAATATTTTTTGAACCCTCGATTGACAGATAAGAAGACAAGCGGTGAACGAGAATGGCACCCTGGAAATTGCATATACAGTCGACGCGGACTACTCGCAGCACAAAGACTTCTTCTATCAGCTAAATTTCTGGGTGCTAGGAGTGGTCGTGAAGCTTTTACCCTGCGTCATACTTACCGTCATTAGCTGCTGGTTGATAAAAGCTCTTTACAGGTAATCTAACAGCAGTAACTTCGTATCAAACGTAAATTACAATTTATTGTCCAATAGTACGAAATAGAAATTTTACGGTGCTTGCCCTACTTTCTTTATTCATTCCTCGCACAAAAAGAAATTCGCTACATTAAAGTATATACAGCGGAACTGATCCAATTTGTTGCTCGATCGATCAGTTTCACTTTATTTAACTTGTTAATCCTACCCACGTAAAATATTCCGATTAAAGGAAAGAATTTTGATTAAAGAAACAAATGACGATTAAAGAAAGCTGTTTATCGATTCGAATCATGTTCCAGAGCAAAAGGGAGGAAGCAGGCCTTGAAGAGTTACAATCAATGCAAGAACGCCGGCACTATGGGCAATGGGTCAGTACCAAGGAGGCCAAGCAAATCTGAGAAAAGAGCAGACAGAACAACCAAGATGCTCGTTGCCGTGTTACTCTTGTTCTTAGTCACAGAGATCCCTCAGGGCATTCTGGGTCTTTTGTCTGGCGTCCTGGGCGACTGTTTCTTTCGCAACTGCTATCATAATTTCGGCGAAGTAATGGACATCCTTGCCCTGCTAAATGGCGCTATTAATTTCATCCTCTATTGCTCTATGTCTAGACAATTCCGTACCACTTTTGGTCACCTGTTCAAGCCTAGGATCATGAAGAAATGGCAGCCCGCCACGCAGCAAACAGATGTACAGAGCACTTACGTATGATGTAGGCTAAAGGGTCTACAGACCACGCGTCTCTAGAGGCTGCATATCTTTCTGAAGTTAACTAGAAACGTCGTATTTTTTGATTTTAATACTTCTAAGAGAAGCTCGGCTTAAGCACAGTTACTGGGAAAATAGTAAATTACGGAGTTGGTAAAGTGAACCGCTCCTTAAAATAAAAGGGTAGGTAAAGTATTTTCCTTAAATGTCATTCACATAATGACACTCCAAGTAGTGCTCGTAACGTGTTTCGCTTAAATTTGTATCATCCGATCTCTACGCAAGATATAAAACGGTTCGTTATTTGAAGCTTCTAAATCGACGATTTATGATATCGGCAACTAATAATTATTGAAGTTATTAAGTAAGTTTTGCAAATAAAGGGATTAATAAGAATTAAGCGAGGAGAAATTGTAAAGTATCACGTTAAATTGTTAATATTAATCGTCTTACGTTTTCAACGGAACCGCGTTTTTCAATAATAAACTGATTGTCTAAACGAATACCCTTGTATCTAGATACGTACATGATTTTCCGAAATCGTAAAGCACTGTGTTTGTAATGTCGATGTTATTGTACAATATACAACAACCTTGTTCTGAAAGTCGAAGAGAGGATAGAGAGTATAGAAATGTTTTGTACAGATACAATGCGTAAATAAGAGAAGAACCTTGAATAGTAGAACATAATAGGATTTGTTGTTCCATTGAGGACAAATACCGAAAGTTCAAGACCTAGCTGGGGGCTCGAGGGACTTAAAATCAATTGAACTCCCGTTTAACTTTCGAGCATTGCTGCGAATGGCAGATTTGTTAAGACCAAAGTAAGCTTAATCTTGTGTTAAACTTCCTCCAAATGAAGCACAGAGGAACTCGATAAGAAATAATAATTACGTTCATGTATTTTATTCCCTACGCCACGTTTTTTACCATTTATCACATCTCATCGAATACGCAATAATTTTATTCGACGATGTTAATATTACGAAAATGGACACATGCGAGAGAAGGTACTTATTATTTGGATAATAATTATAGCAAGTTAAAAACAAAACGATTTAACGGCAGGACGTTCGAAAATAAATGCGTGACATGATTTATCAATATCTATTTGTCACTTGTTTGCATTTATTTATTATTTGTACCAATAATTCCAAATAATTTGTTAATACACGCATTATGGGCACTGCTGCAATGTACGTTTTTGTTAAAATTAAGTTTTCATTGGAATTACATGAGTTCATTTGCCAAACAAATATCGTCAAACAACTTCGTTCAATAAATTATGTACCACACCAGATAAGAAAGGAAACGATGGTGTATTAATGCTGGACACTTGACAACGAACGACCACTGTGAATTACAAATACACTGGCGTTTAAATATATGTATGCGCGATAATTTACTAAGATTGTTATTAGGAGTTGTAGTAATTAACATAATTAATGTACGATATGGTAATATATACGTATAACATGCTAATAAAAATATATACATATGTGTGTGTGTGTGTGTGTGTGTGTGTGTGTGTGTGTAATACAGTTACACATAAATAAAATTTGTAAATATGTAATCAAGAAAAGCCACGGCGATAATATTTGTTCTTGTATGATTTTATATGAAACGAAAAGGGATCGATAGATTTTTGGCTATTAAGCCCAGCTAAAAGTCTATACCCTTTCCATTGTAAACGCCGACGACATATTGTTTATAAATTATATATAGATTACGAATAAACGTTTCTGTACTGATCGTAGTGCCTCTCTATTTTCCTGTTCACGATTACGAATTCCAAAATAGCTTAATATAAATCATAAATCAATAGAATATATTCTTCTTCATAAAATTTCCCATCGATTAAATATCTACCCTGATTTGCTCTTTAAATACTCTCGCCGAAAGTTGTCACATTTTCATTTTTATCGACTCTACGGTAAATTAACTTTTTTAAATCTTTATTTTTGAGAATGATAGAAGAACGCGATTAAAATATACGATGTTAAAGGGTATCCTGACATTTCAACAGAGAAAAAGCATAAAAAGATCTTTCGATCGTTATTTCCAATCTTTTAACATTTCTCACTCCTTCGTGGATGATATTCGACTGTTGAACTATTATCGTTCTACATACGATCATCTCTGGTTAATGAATGCCAATTGGTAATTAAAGAGGGACGAATTTGTTGGAACGACTGTAAAGTCGGAGACAAATAGTTAATTACTGGAAAATAATTAGAAGATTAAATCGATTTTATATCTCAAGTGGCATGCAAGTAAATACATATGTATGCCATGTACGAATGATGTGGCGCGGCGGCTGACATAATCAAAACCGTAGAGCAAACCGCATTACATTCATACACGCAGATAGTCAATTATGTAAATCATCGCTCCCTTCTCGAGCTTTCTCTATTGCGCTATGAATATTCGGAATGTGAACAAATTTATGTGTATAAAAGAGGACCATCGAATGACTAATATTCTAAAAAATTGCATCTTTTCAAAAATGAGTAACTGAATTGCTCGATATGTATCTATTATTGTCGACGTATCAACGAGAAGAATGCTTCGAAGAATATAAAACTTGTCGAACTAGCGTCGGCTAATTACAATTTTATAGCATTTCTTTTTCATTTTATATATTTCGAAAGCAACGAGGAAATTCACGAAAGAATTTTTATTATTTTTATTTTTACACTAACTTGCAACATTCGCATGTTTCTCTCGGCAATATTCTTTTTCCTTATAAAAAATATCTTTATTTCGTAATTAAAAATTTTGTGCACAGAATTTATGCACATTCCCAACTTTAATATGCTCCCAATTCATGATTAACTTCATTTAATTTCCATATAATTAGTTTTAAAACTTCATCTTATCGTAATGCGTTTAATTTAGATTCTTCATCAGTGTCTCAAAGTTGCCAAGAACATGATGCTCCTTACATAACGTAGTCAATTACGATTAGAAAGAGACGTCATGCGATTGAAGTAAAGCACGTTCGTTATCCTCTTGGCGGACTCTAGTTTTGGGGTACATAGTTTGTTCTGTTAAAAGAAAAGTGATAAAATAACCGTTAAACTTGGTCGTATGGTTGTTGTGAGATAAAGTAGCGCTTATGGTGTCTGCAGAGGACAGCTACGATACGTCTTCCCCTTTTATTCGCCGTTCCCAAGAGCTTTTTCTCTTTCTATCATTGTATCCACTTTGTTCGTTCTCTCTATACCGCTTGATAATCCTGGGATGATATTCAAACTCAGCATGTGCAAGCCATTAATACGTCAAATATATTCTACGTATGTTCCATAATAATTAAATATGTTCCATGTAATTAAATAAATAATTAAATATGTTCCATATATTATATACCGCACAATTCATCCAACTATACGTATAACACATTTTCTATATTTTCCACAAAATAAAGGATATTTTATATAGCATAAACACGTTAATCATCGTTCATTGTGCAACTCGAGCGATCATTTTTAGACAAAGTTTTTCGTTTAAAACTCGATTAAAGCGACGACGATCAACAATGGGGGTAGGAGACGCACGAAAGGAATCAAAAACTTTCTCGTCCTTCGGAACTTCTGTTTTCAGGAAATAATTATACCTACAATCGTATCTAGATCCGTGTTCTTCGTGCACGTATCAGAATTACGAATACATGGCGCACCGTTTATCGCAATGAAGGAAAATTCATTGGTTTTATCTGCGATGTATCGTTCTGCACCGTCGTTACTAATTGAATTCTCTCTCATCGCGTCGATAGCGAGAAATACAATTCACGAGCGGAATACTCGTCTTTCATTCACGTTCCATCACTCGTCTTTCGTACACGTTTCCTTTCGAAAGGATTTAAATCAATTATTCACATTGGAACCGTATGCGCCAACCTTTCCCCCTCCTAGATAATGTTTAAACTATTCTGACTTGTTCTGTCGAAGACATTAATTAGTTCTAGTCGTTTGAAATTAAAATGGTAAATGTAACGCGTATCACAATTTATGAGGTGAATTTTTCATCCCATTGTTCGTTTTCATTTAAGACTACTCAAAAATTCTTCAGCGTATTACAAAATTATGAAGAACGTATTTTGTTCGTTCGAAGCTCTCGTTATTTTTTAATTATTATTAAACGATCACCTGTACCTCGTTTGTAAAGCGATGTGCGAGAATATTCACCATAAGCCAATGGTTTTACAATGAGAAATAGACGATAAAAAAAGTGCGCTTTGTCTGAGGGTTGAGAGAAGGCTAAGTTAGAAGAGACGTATTGACGTAAATTTCTCCGATAGCGAATGTAGGTCGCCATAGAATATTATGAAGATAAAATTGAACTATCATTTATTATAATTATGTCTAGAATTAGGGATGTTTGGTTATCAAAAGATATTCTTGTCTCTCTGAATTTAAAAGTACTTTCCTCGATGCAAATCTCGATCCCAAGAGACATAAAGTTTTCAAATATACGACTCTCCTTCGATTTCCACCCGAGTAAACAGGCATGTAAAATATACGATAGAAGTTTATTATGCAATACGCTTGGACGCTCGTAAAACTACCTGTAAGACGCGACTTCTTTCGTTTCCTGCTTTTCCGAAAGATAATATTTGAAAGGATGAAATATCTCTAACGTTACTCTATTTATTCTACATTACAGTATTTGAAAGACAACAACAAACTCTCAGGACCTTTAAATTTTTAGCATTTTATCCACTTAACTGCTGTACGGATAAGCGTAAATCAACGCGTAACGTTATACGACATATTAAAAAATGTAACTTTAACGAGCGCAGACATCGAGCATTAAATATCATGCAATGATGTACATGTACTCGAAAGAAAACTTCTAATCGAGATATACAACCGTATCCCTCTAACTATGCAAACTTGGTATAATGTGTGATAAGTCGTTTAAACAAAATTGAAACAACTTGTTTTACATAGTATACAGGCGATTAACCAAAGCACAGTTTAATTAGTTCCTTAATATGCTTATTTCAGAATTCCAATTTAACGAAATAACGTTATGAACAGAGAGAATAAGAGTGAAACTTAACAGAGAATATGGTATCAAAAAGGTGTGAGCCGATAATCTATACAGTAGATAGCGAAAGAAACAGTAAATGTTTCATCAATATGTTTTCCTTTCTAGCCTTCTTCTAGCCTTCGTATATTATCCTCCCGTTAATCCTTGGTACTTTTGAAACGGTACCCATTGGGGACGTAACGAGTGTTACGAGTTAATGTAGCATAGTCACTCGGAGAAACTTAAATGAAAAAACTAGCTCTCCTTGGCAAGTGGAGTGTTAAACGAGCACGAATAAACGTCAGGATATTCAGAGCCAACAATACAAGGATCCATAATGAATAAAAAAAGAAAACAAACTTAGTTGAATTTAAAGGTGTATCGAGAATAAAAATGGAAAAATTGTATCTTAAAACTTAAAGCTTCCTCTCTCAGCCGAATAAATAATTTACATTTAATTTATACACATACATTTTCAGTCTGCACGTTTCTATTTATGTATGTTTAATTAGCTGATTTAGTTACATTTTTGTTTAATAATTTATATTTACTGTACAATCGAAATTCGTAATATTATTTATATGTAAAATGAAATATGAAGTCCGAATAGAAAATTCAGGCTACATCATCGGTACATGCACTGTGAAGTCTATTAACAAGTGTCAAACTAATTTTGGAGGTAGATTCTTTATATTCAAATAAGCAAATGCAACGGTTTAAACTTCATCTGAATTTAGCATCCTTGGCTCCTCCTCTTGTTTGCTGCTTGCTGTTCCCTGTTGTATTTTCGTTGACAATTTCTTCGCAGTCTGCGTTATCTGCCATAACAGATGAAAAGGAGAGGGCGAAATTAACGCGGAACAGTTCTCCCGTCCTCTCTAATTCTGTTGAAAACACTTGCCTGCACGTCCACGTCAATCACAGCCGTAATATCATTTAGCGCTGTTAAAAATTCAGCCGCGATATTCCCCTTACCCTGTGCCTCCAATATTATCGCATAATTGATTAATACCAGGGGATCTTGCGGTGAAAGAGCATGAGCTTTCTGCAACACTTTCTCCGCACCCTCCAGATCCTCCAGACGTTTTAGAGCGACTAAAGTAATAAAGAATTCCGCTTTTTTATTACCATCGTTCATTGCCGTGTTGGCTGACAACGATGGAAGAAGAAACGGAGCGAATGCCGTTAGAATTTCTTATGCGACAATGACACAGTGACAATGACAGTAGGTTGTATTTTATCATTGAAAGAACACTGTCATTTCTCCAGCATTTTTTGTAAATAGTGACGCATCGTAGAAACATATTATATCGTTAAACATATATTATCGTCGAAATCTATGCTCTTCTCATCGTAAAAAATTTACAAAATCCCATATTTCTTGCATACTAAATTAAATTAAATTAAATTGTATTTATGAAATTAAAAAGGACAGCAGTGGACGTGGAAAATTTTTAATAAGATGAATTTGAAATCAAAGGGCAACTTTGAGTGTATTCTTGTGCTTGTCACGTGAATTCGTATTAATCTGTACGCGATAAAATGTTTTACGAAAATGTAGAGTCCAAATGATCTATGGTTCTCTTTAAAGAGATGCTATTCAATTGGTCATAACATTACCGAAATTATATGTCTGTAATTAAAATACTTTTTCAAAATATTTATATAGAAAATCTTACGTCCAAGCAAGAGATACGGCATTGGATTTTTAGGATCCGCGCTAATTGCAGCACATAAATAAATTGCGGCTGAGGCTGGTTGGCCAGTGGTCAGAAAAACCATACCCAAATTATAGGCGGGCAGAAAGGCCATAGAATTGAGGTAGTGAGCTCTCTTCAAGCAGCTAATTGCCTGGAAGTAATTAGAGCGTTAAGCCGATTGACTGACAATTACGACGGCACAATCAATAAATTGCAAGTGCGAGAGTAAATCAGACGAAGCAAATATTGTGCAAGGGTATTATAAAGCGATTGACACATAGCTAACACATAGCTAACGAAATGATAATGGGAATTGATTGTCGAGATTGAAAATCGAATTCCGAGGAACGTCCTCCGAATTTTCTTGATTATTTGAAACATGATAGAAGATTCGATGCCATAAGAAGACAATAAAAATTGATCCCTCCAATGAGGGAAACGCGTGACCCATCATACTTTCTTTTCCTCATCCTATAGGAGATCGTTTCCCATTCTCGAACTTTTTATCAACGACAAGGTAATTGAAGCTAGGCTTTAAACTTAATCCACTTAATTTTGAAATCTCGGCGTACTAACTACGTCCAGTAGAATAACAGTGAAGCAGATTAAGAAACTTGTGTTCCGTGCACACTACTTTCTGAATTTTAATCATCGGATCCAAAAGTCTCCGTTACTGTCGTAAAGACATTTAATAACATCCACAGGTTGATTCTATTTATTAAACTACTTTAATTGAAGGCTTTGATGAACAGAATACTTCTCCGTGACAAAGAATTAAAAGAACAAGAAGTTGACTGCAGTAAGCATTGCTTTCCAAACTTTTGTCCGATAAATTAAAGGAGAAAGTGGTTACCTATATACTTCATGCAACATTCTCAGAGGGAATTAGAAGTGTAGTTTTTCTCATTTCAATTAGGTATAATAGATTTTAATTTGCTTTCTCGACGGTGGCCTAGGTTTTGCATTAGAAGATAGCCTAGCATAGAATTCGCATTTACCAATTTGCTCCCACTTCGGCTACAGCGGTGCATTACAAGTCTTGTCTCTTAATTGAGTTCCTCTGATTATGAGTCGCAAGTGCGTCCCGGCCGTCATTCTGAGACGCCGCTTCGCGTGAGCACCATCCCCTTTAATGAGCTTTAAATTGATTATCATCATTAAATCTGGCAGCGTGCACGGATTCGCCTTGTCGTGAATAAAAGTCCATGCCAGTTTGCAATTTGCTGTGTTCTCAGGGAAAAATTGTTGTATTTGTCTTTTTTTCTATGAACGTAATGAATTGTGTTCCAGTAGAGTGCAGATAGTATCACGTGTCACGGTGCTATTTCTTCTTTTTCAAAGTGTCTTTGTTCTTTTCGTTGTTTACTTTTTCAACTTTGTGCAATATAATATCGTTGAACGTGACTATGGTCAACTTTCCTTAACTTCTCTTTAAACTTTAATAACTTACATTGTGTTACATGCGTGTTCAACAATAGTGGTAACAAACATCAAGACAAAAATTATGCAGACGAATAAATTTATCCGAATATACTTACGGCAACGAATTTCTGCTTGCCGTAAAAACACATTCCGACGTTATTCCATAAAGCATACGATTCTGGAATCGATTGCGCTGCCAACTTGTACTTCGACAGCGCAACATCATACTCTTGGTGATTCTAAAGAGTGAATGTTTTAGTCTGTCAAACAATGGAAATTCCAAAGCACCGCGTATCTCTAATTAAATTCTTTAAGTACATTATTGAAATATTACGTGTGCTTTACACCAGAACGACTGCTTCGCCCCTAAGCAACGGTCTTGCTCTACGATAGTTTATTTTGTTCAGACGAATTTACCCGTGCGTTGATACAAAAACGAATAAATTGGAAATAAATGAAAATAAAGCGTACTTGGTACAAAAAGCTTACTATAGAATCTCTAATTAAGGTTGTTATTTATACTTTCAAGAATATAAAAAAGAAATTCTTGACTAAGTTCTCTCATTAAATTTGCTAGAAAAACAGTCTTCATCCTCAAATACTTGAAGAAAAATGAAATAGAAAGTCCGGGTAAGTTTGTTCATCAATGTTGAAACAATTTCTCCTCTATTTGAAATCCAATAGCTGCCATTACCTATACACGTATGGTTCGAAAGTAATGTACTCACTTGGATTATAAAGGCTATCGGTAGAATCGCTCTCGTACAATTTGGAGAATGAGCGACTGCAGTGCCAAATTGTTGGAATGCTCGTTGAACATCGCCAATTTTAAGGTAAAGGAGTCCTAATTCAGTTGCGGCTTCTATGCTTTCGGGATTTTCACTGAAAATAAATAAAGTAAACAGATGAATGACAACGTAAAAAACAGTATTTCCAGAAATTCTCTGATTATTCGTAGATATGATTTTTCTCAACTAAGGAAATTTTATCTCTCCATAACGCGATAATTCGATTATTAGAATTAGGTCACCCGAATATTTTAGAATCTTTTCTAGTAGAGTCCGAAATGACGTATTTTTAAATTCTTGAGATGAAGCAAATAAAAGCAAAACCGTGTGCGTCTGTGTGTTTGAAACAATCCGTTTTAATATCTTGTATCTCTTTATTTTTAAAGAAAGAAATGTCTACAACAATAAAAATTGTTTAATACTGAATCAATTACTTTAAGTAAAAAATCAAGCTGTATTTTTTTGTTTCAACAATTTTCATAGAATAATTTATTCGATTTAATGGGATATAGTCTTAAATGTTTGATCAATAATTTATACTAACATATCAACGTCAGAAAAGTCAAGAAAATATAATAATAATCAACGTCGTGATAAATTATCTGCTTACGCTGTTGCTGTTTACTTTGCATCTTTTTTAATTTGAGATCTCTATAGTTAGAGTTTGCAACGAGAGGTAGAATATAATACTTTGGAGTATATCGTAAACAAGAACATTCGAACCCACAGTCTTGCAACGCTGGAATTAAATCTGCACGCGCAACTTGTTTATGAAGTCAGGAGAAAGTTTATTATAAGATACATTAAAATAAAAAATAAGAAAGTGAAAAAACAATTGTACATACATATACATACCTAAGAGCAACCGTATAAGCATTCTGTGCCTCTGTAACATGATTTTCGAGAAGACATATTTTTGCGAGTGCGATGTATGGCAATTCATTTTTCGTCAACTCGATCGATCTTTTTAAATGCTTTTTCGCTTCATACAGTTGATTCATCTTCGTATAACATTCGCCTAGAATAAATAAGACATGATTCTATAAATTTTTCTGTGCAAAATGTCTTATTATTGACAATATTCATGAACAATAATTAAAAACTTTTAAAAACTTAATAGCCTTCCTATTGTATCATCAATAAGTAAAATAATTATATATTTATATTTAGAAGGTTTAATATAATGCAGTTAATACATACCTAGGTTAAAATAAATTTCCCAGTCTGGTATATTTAATATTTTCTCAGCTTCCAAGTATGCGTCGACTGCACGTTTGTGACTGCCCATTATTAAACTGTTCAACGATATTAATAAGAATAACACATTTAAAAAAGTTAGTCTTTATTTTCTACGTCTTCGGAGAACTCGATAACGTACGGATAATAATGTTCTAATCATAAATAATAATCGCGATTTTATTCATTTTGATTCTTTTTCTTTGATAAAGCTACTCTTGAAATGAAAATTTATTCGTAAACTATATTAATAAAAATATCAGAAAAATTGTTATTTGAAATCATTTTATTTCAAATAGAACAACAGACGTTTCTTACATTACAACTTAATTAAATTGAGTAATGCCTCACTACTATCTAAATCTGATCTCGTTCTCGAACAGTGTAGCGGGAATCAAATTTCCTTTACTTACAACGACTTGGCTATCTGCTTCACGTTATTAACGTTCGTTGAATTGACGTTATAGGCGGCTTGAAAGCAACTTAACGAGTCTTGAATTTTTCCTTCTCGTCTCAGTATTAAGCCCTATAAAAATTGAAGAAATAAAAATTTCGGTATCAAAATTTCAATTTCGATTGAAACATGTAGATGTAAAAATTTTGCTTACTTTCAAATAATTCGCGTACTCATTATACCCGTTTGATCTTGTCAGTTCCTGATCGATCAATATTTTACAAGTTTTATACTCGTGTCGCGTATAATGTCGATGCAACAACCAATTGTTACTCTCTATCGCTGATATTTCTAGCGCTAATTCAATTACAAGAATAATATAAAATTATATCGCGAAATTAAAAAAGTATTAAACATATATACATATGTATCCCAGTTCAAAAAATATCTTTTAAGTTCCCTTGTAAAATATCTATCTTTTTAAAATTCAAAATATTGAAGACCACGATAACCATTCACAGAAAATTTATTTTATGTTATCTCATTGTCGTGGAACTCAAAATTCCAATTTCATTGACGTGTTGCAAATGTTCTTATCTTTTTAAAAACCACAATTCTAATTTATCTTTTATCAAATATTATCACTCAAATTGTATATATATATATGTATATATATAAACGTATTTGCTAATACTACATAACCAAAATTTTACACAATATGTATAGTCTTTAAGTAGTACTATACAAAGAAATACCTTTTTTCGCCTTATCATTTCTTAATCGTTGCGAGACAGTCGCTTGTTGTTGAATGCGACCATTACTAAGAATATTATTAGCCATTGTTAATGCACAATAGTACGGTAGTACATAATTCACAGATATGTTTTACTTTTACGTCCAAATAACACTTTACATTCATCTATATGTTGTTGCTATTGTTTGTCATGACAACCCTTGTTTTAAGCTCCCTTCGTAAAGAATCAATTTAAGAGAAGAGCAACATTCTATATATGTATAGAAATTTTCTTAATTTTAACATACAAAAAGAAGTAGATCTATCTTTCCAACAAAATATGAAACTAAAAAATAATACGTCGATATTGAATTAATCGCATTCCCGCGCACTTTTCTTTGTCCCATACCTACAAGCTCACATACATAGATAATAGAAACCAGAAGTTAGGACTAAGCAATCTTTACTATCTTTATCGTACATCCCTGTCATCTATAAACAAGAATATGTAATAGTAACCAAAAAATATTTCTATATTACACTTGTATAGGAAAGAAAATAATTTGCAAATAGAAATTTGCCGAAAAGAAACTACGGAAGACAATTTAAGCATAATAATAAACAATGTTGAAATTAAACATAAATGAGTAATAAATTAAAGATGCCCTATCGCTATCGCCAATATAGCGCCTTCAGAGTGATAACAGAACTACAGAACGTCATCAGTACATCAACATGGTTATGGCTACTAGTTCCGACGCGATAACAAAACGGAAATGTTAAAACTATCTAACATTTAAATTATAACCAATTTAAATAAAAGAAAATTACCGAAAAGTCAAGCGAGAAAAATCTAAATTATATATAAACGTGTGAAAAGTGTTACTGAAGTGTTAAGTTAGGGAGCATAAAGTGCTCATGATTTCATAATTTCAAGATGTAGAAGAATTGCTAAAATATTAATTAAATACCAATGTCACAAAATTAAGGCTTGTCTTTAATTGTGAGTCAATTCTATTTAGAATCTTTGTCTTAGAGTAATAGAAAATCGTTATCTACTCTTATTACAACTTTTATAGGTTATCTTATGTATAGTCACTGTTTTATATATATTTGCCTCATGTCCACCTGTTATCAAACATAATCAACAAATATTTTTTTAAATATACACTTTCCATAGCTTCAATACTACATTTACTCAACATTATTAGACATGAATTTGTAGTTAAAATAAGACAATTAAATTAGTGAAACCTTGAACATTGTTTTTTTGTCCCCCCTTTTAATCGTTTGTTCCCTCTTTCCATTCTTTCTGTTATTTTCCAAACACGCTTGTTTAATTTACGTAATGATTATTATGCAAATTATGTTTTGTGTACCTATTTCATTACATAGTACTTTGTATTAAATAACTTTGTGTGTTTATATTTCTGTTATATTTAACATTTAAATATTTTAAAAATTAGCAACAGTTTAAACATTTTCTGTTACTTGTAATTTATAGTTTTCATTAATCACTTTGTAATTTTACAGCAATCAATATCATTATGATGTCATAATTAAAAAAGTTAAACTCATTGATTGTATCATGAGCTGTTCTGTAGAATTACGACAGCGTAGACAGCAGGGGATGGCGGAGGATCCTCATAAACTTGCAGCAATGATGAATAAATCTCAAAGACTTGTGTTGGGACTATTAGTTTTATTATTAGTTGATATCATTTGGGTTTCTAGCACTGAACTTACTAAAGTAAGGGTTATTTAAATACTATATTTCAGTGAATTATAAAATATATCTTTTATCCAATAATATGGTTTTATATTTCAGTATATTTATAGAGAAGCAGCATTTGAAAAGCCATTTTTTACTACATATATAAAAACATCAATGTTCACATTCTATCTGCTTGGTTTATGTTTTTGGCCTCCATGGAGGGATCAATGCAATAAACCAGCAACGTATATGGTACATTTAAATACAAATAATTCTTTTAACAAAATCAAATTTTCTGTTACTTTTTCATTTTCTTATTCCAGTTTATAGATCCTAATGTGGAAGATGATAATTTCTATTCAGAAGCTAACACAAGTTTGGTAAATAGAAATTCTGCTTTTATTATTTTTATTTTTTTTTCGTTTACAAATTAATATGTTAGTAATTTAATATTGATAATAATACAAATTTATTTAATTGTAGAGTGATCCAACATTTGTTCCAATAAAAACACCAGATCATTGTGATCGTTCTTCAGGCACAGAAAGCGATGATTCATCAATACGCTCAGTAAGATTTAGTAAATTAGCAGAAGTTCGTCATATGTCAGAAAGTGATGCCACGGAAGCATTATTGGCAAGACTTAGTTATCAAGCAAGCTTGAGAGCTGGAGAACATGCAAGACGACAGGCTAATAAGTTTTCTGTTCAAAAAGTTGCTAAAATTGCACTTATGTTTTGTTTACTTGTAGGTATTAATTTAATAAGCTAGAACTATATGTGGTTTAAAATTAACATAAATATTTTTTATTGCAGTGGTTTATGGCAAACTATACTTATCAAATATCATTAGTAAAAACTGAATCAGGAGTTGTAACTGTATTGACATCAATTTCTAGTTTATTTACTTTATTCCTAGCTGCCTTCTTTCCTAGTAATGGTGGGGATAAGTTTACATTGTCTAAATTAGTTGCTGTCTCTATCAGTATTCTTGGACTAGTATGTATAATTTCAGCAAAGCCTTTAATATAAAAAAACATTATTTCTACACTTCTTTATTTTCATAGGTTCTAGTTGGTCTTTCAGATTTAACTGTAGAAACTAGTAGAATACCTACAGCCATAATATTGGCTCTAGTCAGTGCATTTTTTTATGCAGCTTATATTGTATTTCTTAAGAGAAAGGTGGATCATGAAGATAAGATGGATATTCCAATGTTCTTTGGGTTTGTTGGACTTTTTAATTTGACACTTCTATGGCCTGTGTTTTTTATTCTTCATTATGGCCATTGGGAAGAATTTGAATGGCCAGATACTCATCAATGGACATTTTTAATTATTAATGGTTTGATTGGTACAGTTTTAAGTGAGGTGCTTTGGTTGTGGTATGTTCATAAGAAGTATTAAACTTAATTTTTCTGACTTAATATGTTTAATATTCGTCATATACCTACTTGTAGGGGCTGCTTTTTAACATCATCCCTCATTGCAACTTTGGCAGTCAGTTTACTCATGCCAATGTCAATGATAGCTGATGTGTTATTAAAAAAGGTCGAGTACCCTTGTATTTTCTATCTAGGAACCATACCAATGCTATTAGCATTTCTGACTGTGTCTTTTCTATCCTATTATGATAATTGGGATCCAGTCATGGATTTAATAAAAAGAATATACATCTGGATTTGTAGAAAAAATAGATCAATAAGGTAATCTACTTTAAAAAGTAATACTCTTATATAAAATTCAATTTTAATGAAATTAAAAAAACATATCTTTAATTTTAGAATACCAGATCTTGAAGCAGAGCAAACAGAATCACTCATAGGAATAAGTAGCGGCGAACACGAAGCTTAACTCGACAATAATGAAAAAGATATGTAATAAATGTGTTTTGTGTATGTATATTTCTACACCTAACAAATGCTTCGTCAATATGCATAAGACATTATCAGTATATTGTGTATATGTCTTCTCAATATGAATACCTTCTTTAATAAAAGGATTTTGTATATAAATAACTGAATGATGTATGTGTATTTAATTACAAAGCATTTTCACGAAGCATTATATAAGCAATGTTAAGCATTCTAAATTAATGATCATAATTTCTTTTCTACAATATATATGTCATTATATTAATTCGCCATAAAAATTAAGTTTCATTCATGTGCAGAATATTATGATACTGCCAGACAATAATTGCACATTGTTCAATATATATATATATTATTTAAAAGTAAAACTCACAAGAATGTTATTTTTCACTATTTTATAAAAATCAAATAGCAGAACACTTGTCCGTATTTCTTAAAAAAGTTTGTTATGCTGATTTCTTATTTCCTTGTTTTCTTTTTTCAAAGAAATTTTTATATTATTTACAATGCATACAGAATTAAGAGTGTTAAAAATTATATTTAGCTTTTGTATTTCCTGCGATTTTTAAAAAAATTATAGTACATTAATTGAAAATGAATTGTGATGTTTTATGTAAAATAATGTTGATAATGTAAATTGTGATAAGTATGTTAAAGATATTGTTTTCATCACTAACATTGTGCTATTATTTAAGTATATCTGCAATAGTGATGTATGAAGATATCAATGCTGTGTGCACTCTTTAGTTTCTCATTCTTCCTAACATTTCACTTCTTCACTTACATACACTTGAGTCTAAAAAAAGTTTGGAAAACAAGAGTACTTATTTCAATAATAATATCTTCTTATATAATCAAGGTATCAATAATAATTTTATGTTATATTTGTTATCAATATTGCATTATCTAAAGTATTACTTGAATAATTTCTTTAAATATTTCTTTTTTTTAGTATTGTTTAAAAATTACTTATAGAAAAAATATCAGAAATGTAGAAGAGCTTAATTTATATTTTGTTGTATATTTTCAAAATAATTTAGCATATATTATTATATAAAAATATTTGTTAAATATTATGTACTTATTTAAAACGCAGTATGCCCTAAATTTTAAGACAACGCCAGTGAGATATCTATGCAATTTTAATGATGTAAGACCTTTATAATGGAATTATATTTAGATTTTGGACCAATTTCAAATTCGATAATACTAAGAAATATGGTGGCTAGGGAAAATTGAATATTCATCAATGCATTTTATGGCATACATCTTTTATATTTGATAAAAATGATAATTCTATCATCTTTCTTAAATCTAGTCAAAATAATTGTACTGATAGATTGCTTTATCGAAGTGTATATTTTACACATAACATAACATCTATAATCAATTTCCTTATTTATAAAAACGGACTTTGCTCATAAAACGATGTTAATAACTTCTATGTTTTTATTAAAACAATATGTACAATTTTCTTTAGTATGTTCCAAAATGGAAATATGTAAAAATAAGTTATAATTAATGTTTACACAGATTTTAAATTTGCACATATGCGGTATACATACACATACATAACAAAGAGTTATACTCGTTATGTCATAGATTGTAATATTTTATAAGCAGAATTAAGAAATCCATATATAAGTGTACAATTAACTTGATATTGTGATATAACTATTATGGTGCGCAAATATACTTTAATTTAGTGTAATATAAATCAAGCTATAAGATGCAGATCGTAGTTAATTGTTCCTACATCTACTACAATTGTATATTTATTGTACATACAATATTTGAATATTAAGATTAGAGTGATATACATGTTATATAAATACATCTGTCATTAATAAAACAAAATGACTGATTATCATAACACCTTTGATCTTTCTGTACAAAAAGTTATTGGCTCTTATTAAGAATAAAAATAATTGTTTCAATATGAAAACCTTTTTATAATTGTACATAGAAAAAACATTTGAATTCAGGAAAACAAAAATAATTTTACTTGAAGTATAGAACTATTACTTTGTGAAACATGAAATTAACGTTAAACCTATACAGTTTTTGTATTTCTTCTAATATTAATAATTTATATAATTAGTCCAGGAATTACTTTTACAAATGCTTTGAAAAAAGTGGAAAGTATTGAAATGCATGACTACTTCAATATGGCATATCAAGATAATGCAAATGCTCTGCAATTACATATAAAAAGTAAGGAACTTTCAAAATACCTTTTGTCCAAAAAAAATTCCAATACAGCATTTAATTGATATACTCTTACTTCAGTAAACAGTGAAAATTTATTACCAGTTTCACAAAAGTACAATGCTGGATCATTACGGTAAGAGATTAAATTAAGTGTTTATTTTTTATTTAGAAAATACTTTTTATTTTAAACTATTTTAGTATACCAGCTGATCCTTCTTGGCCTAAAATACCGCAACGTAAATTAACTAATGATGGTGATACTATTGAACCTCCATGTATAGTCAAATTAAATGGAACTCCTAGGAGTCGTACTATAGTTCAAACGTCGTTAAATCAGTAAGTATTAATTTTAAATGTTCCAAAGCTTTATGTAATTGGTATTGGCAAAAATGTAAATCTACATATTTGGAAACACAGATCTCCTAAATCTACAGTAACTAAAGATAGTGCATACTCTTCTTTTCATCATCAGAAAACTACTTCAAGTATGTACACTTTGAGAAAATTTCCTGGTTACGTCGATCCTCGTTTTAAAAAGTATTTCATTTATGAAAACTCAAAATATGAAATAAATAAAAACTAACATTAATATAAAAATATGCTTAAATATTTTTAAGCAGAGTGACAAATATTAAGAAGAATCAAGTTACATCAACTGAATCATTACAGAAAGAAGTGGATGAATCTAATATTACTACTTTTAGAGAACATCTACATACAGAAGAAACAGAAAAATTAATGCCTGAGAGGTATATGTCAATTTTAATTGAAAGTATATTGCATAATTACAATTATGATTTTTACAACTACTATTATTTTAGGGAACAAACTAAAATAGAGAAAGGACAAAAACTTCATGAAGAAAAGGAAATTAGATCAACACAAAATTATAAGGCAAATCATATCCTTGATATTAATAAAGAATTACAATTAGAAAAAACTCATTACACAAAAAACTCAGAATTAAAAAGACAAGATTATATTTCAGAAGGTGGTAATAAAAATGAAATTACAGAAAAAGATAAATGTGTGAAGAATGTGAACTCTTTTGAACATATATCAAAATCAATAGTTAATGATGCAAATACTCAGGTGGACATCTCTTCTATGCCAGTACAAGTATATGTTTTAATATTTCATGTATATAATTATATTTTTATTAGAAATATAAATAACAGGCCAAGTTTCTTTATCGTTTTAATGTATTTAGGAAAGTAATGGGCAGTTGTTTTTTGTGTTAGACAAAAAACTGCAATCACATCCTCTAAGTGCAATTACTGTTCCTCAAGAATATGTTAATCAATGCTATAATGTACAACTTCCAATTCTTGCAATGCAAGTATCTACTACAGGAACAAGTAATGTAATACAACGATGTATAAATCATTCGGAATACCAGGACCAAACCAAAACTCCACCTGTAATGAAGGAAGAATCTGAACACCGTATTCATTCAAACCAGACACAGAATAAAAGCAAATCCCTCATTAACAGTAATAATTTTATAAACACTATTTAAATTACTTTATTTTCTATTTATTAAAATCATAATTTTTCAGATATTGAAGAAAAGGATATCTATGAGAGAAAAAACACATTAGTGGTACAAAGTAATGCGCTTGAAGAAAATAGAAAAAGTTGTTTCACACCAGACTTTCCAGAAAATTCAGCTGTTTCTGAAAAATTACCAAATTTAAATATTCAGAAAGAACAACAAGAATCTAGCGATTCCGAATATTATATTCCCGATATAAATAAAAGAAACATACATAATAATGTTTTCCAATGTTTAAAAATGAGAAAAATGACATGTGATGCAAGTGGTGAAGAAACAACAGATTCTGAAATTATTAGAAAAAGAATTATATTTAAAAAAGAATTTATTGATACAAATGAATCCACAAAGAAAGGTAATAATATTAATACTGACGCTATACATGATAATATCAAAGCTTTGGCTCACAATCATGATAAAGTAAATTATATATCAAAAAATACTAATCAAAATCAATCTTTATATCAAAATTACAAAATCGGTATCTGTGAGACAAAAGGTAGAAATAAATCCGAGCAATATTTATCTTCTAAAAAAAATGGATGTACCAGGAAACTTTGTCGCAATTCAGAACCATATATCACATTTAAACAAAAAAAGACATCAGCAAAATTTTCTAGGAAAGCTAGATCTTATTTTCAAAAGAATTCTCATTCAGCATTGGTAGATTCTGATTATACTTTAGTATGGCCTAGTTGTCAATATAACAAATACAAACGCAATCATACAAATATTCATAAATTCAGTAAGTATAAGGCAAGAAATATGAGTCAACATTTTTATTCTGTTCCTACACACAAACGAAATACGAATACACAAATTAGCAATGTCTCGAATCTTATTGAACAAAATTATTTGCAAAGCAATAAACATATAGATTCAAGGCAAGAAGTTACTAAAAGTTTATCACGGACATGTTTGCAAAGAGAACATTACAAGTATGAAATTTCTCCAAGATCAAATACAGGTGATAAATTTGAAAGATCAAAAGGTATTTCACCAAAAACCCAAGAATTGCTAAATAAAAGTTACTGGGAGTATTATAACAGATTGAGGCACAAAATAAAGAATACAAGCAGTATAGAACAGCAATATTCATATAATTTAACAATGGATACACCTGAAGAAAGAAATAAGGGGAAAGTAAATGAAGTATATGATCAGGAATTAAGAAGTCAATTAGAAGTAAATCCTGAACTTCAAACGTTAAAACAATGCACAGCTCTTTCTACTATGATTAATAAAGCATTGTAAGTTATATAAACAATTGATTTATGTATATATTTTAAAAGAGTAATAACTTATTTTTCATAACTATACAGAGACTCGAATCTTGAATCAAATATTGTGCAAACAGAACAATTATACATAAATGATAATATGAAAACATCATTAAATCATATAGTCAGTGCGCAAAATTCTAATACAAAGAAGATTTCACATTTAGCTACAGATGAATCTGTTACTAATAAAGTAGGATGTAATGGGTATAAAACGAATGATAAAAAATTTTTGGAACTTAAATCCATTAGTAAATATCCATTTTATATACAAATTTAGAGTTATTAATCTTTATTAAATAGTCCATTATATATTACTTTTTTTAATTTTTAGTTTTTTTTGGTGGTATGATGTATATTCTAATAATATTTTTACCAATGTTGTATGACTATTTTTATTACGAAGAATACGATGACTACTACGAAAATTTAAGTTATTTGGAACTGGTAGTGGAATATATTTTCTCTTCATTTAAAGAAGCATTTGGAGGTGTATTCAATGGTTTAAAACAAATTTTTTTTTATCCAGTAAGATTATGAACGAAATTATAAAATTCATTAACGTTAAATGAATGAAAGAGTGACATTAAATTTTATATAATTTTATACGATTTTTAGCATACATGTAAGAAATGCACCAATATCACATAAAATTAACGATGGTCCCCGCATTACGTGCAAGTTTACATATTTTACTACTGTTTGTTCTTTGCATATTGATTAGTATTTATTTTTGTATTAGACAGGTATTTTTATAATTAATTCTCTGTGTAAATGTTTCGCAATTTGTATATGCATATTTACAATTAAAATGTCATCTGAAGACTATTTATCTCCATAAACTTTTAATTATATCAGTAACATCGTCTATTTACGTTATCGATATTATATATTTTTTCCAATTATCAAAGTATCTATCAATATTTATAATGAAATTGTAGTTTACTAGTAGAATAGCAAATTATATTAATTGACGATGGTACGCATCTGGAGAAGTGATATCTTTATCCCTAATTGCTGCTTATTTTGACTTTTGACTGCAATGTTTATACCTATCAAATTAGATACGGTCTGGATGTGCTTTATCTGTAGTATCAATATCGGCCAGGTTTCTTTCTGTCTTGATCAAGTAAAGTGCGTTGCGTCTGTGAGATGAGCGAACAATATATTCATTTTCGCCGCTCAATTCCTTTTTATTTTCAGAAGAAAAAAGTACAAAAGAGATAAAAAAAGTTTTGTAGTGTTTATAGTGATACACCAATCAATAAATTGACCATTTAAAAGCGGATCAAAAGGTTTAAATATGGAAATTCCAATTTAACTTAAGTAATCGAAAACGAAGTGTCGGATCATCAACGACTAATGCGGACGGAACTGCGAATTTAATCTATCAAAATTCAAGATATACGATAAAGGAAATTACCAACTTGTTACACATACCAATTGAACATAAAATTATTGGCCTTTTTTTATATATTATGATAGTTTTCGACGCATAGAATCCAAAAATGCAAGTCTTAATTTTAGAAATCTAGCGGTTCAAAAGTTATGCGAATACAAATTTGAGCATATTTTAACATATTTTACACGGTTATTTTGATGCCACGTTTTATATACGCATGGACCGCTGGATCCCTAAAGACTTTTATTTTTGAATTCTACACGCCGAGAACTATTAAAAGACTATTTTGTATTCCCTAAAATGAAATTAAATCCAGCAAGAAAATCCATCCAAGAAAATGTAAACGGAATTATCACACAACCTATTAGTAGTGCTCCGGTCTATGGATCCGACCGACTATGGATCTAAACTTTATCTAATCAATTATCGGGGAGGTAAGTGTATTTTTAAGAAATTTTAAGTATCTCTCCTTTCCATTGAATGCAACTGAGATGCAAATACCTCCACGAAATTAAAATCTGTTCCAAGAATTGCGTATAGTGTGTATAGTGACAATAGCGACGCCCAATTAACGCGGTATACGTCTGTACTACGATATCGCTCATTTTCGACTGCATTCGTAAAACATCGCTGACGATGGTACTGTCATCAGTAGGCGAACATAGGAAACATATTTAACCCTTCGTAAGTTCGTAAACTACAAATGCACTGTGCGCACGTTGATTTCGGTCATTTTGCCTGGAGATCTCCGGTTTGACATACATGGGAGAGGCCCGCGATTTTTAACATCGGTACTGCAAAAGTGTGTATATATCATCTCGTCATACAGAAATTGTAATATTAATTAGTGTTTAAACAATTTTCTGCGGTGAAAAAGGATACAAATAATCGTCGATTAAGAAAAGTACGATGGCAGACTATGTGATCGGTGACACAAAACCGGCAGATATACCTCTACCGGATGATGGCCTTTCAGCAGCACAATTATTCGCTACCGGCGACGGTCTTACGTATAATGATTTTATTATTTTACCCGGTTACATTGATTTTACCGCCGACGAGGTTGATTTATTATCACCGTTAACGAAGAAGATTATGATTAAAGCACCGCTGGTATCATCTCCCATGGACACAGTTACAGAATCCGACATGGCTATTGCCATGGCTCTATGTGGAGGAATTGGAATAATACATCATAATTGTACGCCCGAGTATCAAGCCAATGAAGTACATAAGGTATATATATTTTAATTTAAATATTTTCGTTTGTTTAGTATAATCGCTAAATTTTTATTGCAACTCACGATTTTTGCTATTCATATAGATGGCTTGCAGGTTTCATCTCATCTTATATATCCATGATTTTTTTTATTCGAACAATAACATTAATGTTCAATGATAACATATAGATTAACAGTAAATAATATCCTGTCAGGAAAAATTATTAAGGAAGCTTTATAGGGGATTTCTTCTACTTTATTGAATTAGTCATATTGATCTCATTTATGCTTATATTTTCTCATAATTCTTATATTAAAAATAAGGAAGTAACTGGAGGTTTTTAAATTTTCAAATTGTACATTAATGTGTTTAAACTTTTTTATCTAATTTTTGTGATTCTAGGTCAAAAAATATAAACATGGTTTCATTAGAGATCCAGTAGTCTTATCACCCAATCACACAGTCAAAGATGTCCTAAATGTGAAAGCTGAACATGGCTTTTCTGGTGTCCCTATTACAAATACAGGAAAAGTTGGGGGAAAATTATTGGGTATTATAACATCTAGAGATATTGACTTTTTGGAAAGTACAACAAATCAACAATACATAAAATTGGAATCAATAATGACAAAATTAGAAAATTTAATTACTGCAACTGCTGGTGTTACATTACAAGAAGCAAATGTAATTCTTGAGAAGTCTAAAAAAGGGAAGCTTCCAATTGTCAATGAAAAAGGGGAATTAGTATCTTTAATGGCAAGAACTGATTTAAAAAAAAATCGTAGTTATCCAAATGCCAGTAAAGATGAGAACAAACAATTATTAGTTGGTGCTGCTATTGGCACACGCAATGCTGATAAACAAAGACTGCAACATCTTACTACAGCTGGTGTTGATGTTATTGTTTTGGATTCTTCTCAAGGCAATTCCAAATATCAAATTGATATGATTAAGTACATTAAATCAGAATATCCAGAATTGCAGGTAATTGCAGGAAATGTTGTAACAACTATGCAAGCTAAAAATCTTATAGAAGCTGGAGCAGATGCTTTAAGAGTTGGGATGGGTTGTGGATCTATTTGTATTACTCAAGAAGTTATGGCTGTGGGAAGACCTCAAGCAACTGCTGTATATAAAGTTGCAGAATATGCAAGGAAATTTGGTGTACCTATTATAGCTGATGGTGGTATTCAATCTATTGGGCACATTATTAAAAGCTTAAGTTTAGGTGCTAGCACAGTCATGATGGGATCTTTATTGGCTGGTACTTCAGAGGCACCAGGTGAATATTTTTTTAGTGATGGTGTACGTCTAAAGAAATATAGAGGTATGGGCTCCTTAGAAGCTATGAATAGAAAAGATGCACATGGCTCAGCAATGGATAGGTACTTTCATAATGAAATGGACAAATTGAAAGTAGCTCAAGGTGTTAGTGGCTCAATAGTTGACAAAGGAACTGTTTTAAAATTCTTACCCTATCTGTTATGTGGCATTAAGCATGGATGTCAAGATATTGGAGCAAAATCTATCTCTACCTTGAGATCTATGATGTATAGTGGAGAATTAAAATTTGAAAGAAGGACACATTCTGCTCAGCAAGAAGGAAATGTTCATAGCCTTTTCTCATATGAAAAAAGACTTTTTTAAATAGGTAAATATTAAATGAGCACCTTACAAAAGGAGAAGTACCTGCATTTAATTGCATATAATTTGTCAATTTTAACAAATTATTCCCCGAATTATATGAACTCACATATTTGCTTATACCTAAACATATAACTACGCAAAAATATTTTATGAACAATTTGTTTTTTGATAGTGGACAAGTGAAATTTACTTCACGATTATTTTACATGTAATGTACTTACATTATAATGTATTTACGAAATACAATGTGTATTCTTTACACATATATGTGTAAGAAAAATTGATCGATACAAGAGAAGAATTTCACTGGCAATTAATTTATAAAAAATCCTATAAATTTACATGAAAAAATTTTTCACATTTCTTTAATAATTCAATTTATTTACATGTATGTACATGTATCTCATCCTTTAAGTAGATTAATCTGTTTGATTGATGTTACATTTATGACTGAATTGTCAAACGAGTTATAGCTGTATATTACTGTAATATTCTTTTCTTGTTGCATTCTTTGTATCTGATTTATATGTCAAAATCTATATTGTTTGAAATTCCCATAAAATCACATTAACATTTCGATAAAATTAATGAATAAGAAAATAAAAGGTATGTAGTATCCTTAAAAATCCACAATGCAGCAAGAAAAGGATAAAGAAAACAAATCCAGAATTTACATGCCAAACTATGGGAACACTATTGGAAAGAAATTTAATCAACTTAATTGTTTATTAGTTGTATATTCATTCCTACTGTAACGTGATAAAAAAATATCTCACTAGATTCCAGTGTTATATTTTATCAGCTATTTTAATATAATTTATCAAAATATATTTTTATGATTCTGATTTAATATAAGCTATCTTTTGAGATGAAAGATTTAAGCCTAAGTACTTAAACTAAGTCAATTAATTATATAATCCTAAATATATGAATTAAAAAAATACAATACACCGTTTTATTATAGTCAACCGCAAATTTTATACAGATGTTATAACAAAATTGTATATTTAAAATAAACCCCTAACTAATGTTAAATATATCTCGTATACTTTATTACTATATATTCCATACAAGTGTTTGCATTGAATAAAATAAATCATTAAAATATATCGAACGTTTATTTAAACCATGACATTATACCGTTATATATCGCGCTCTTTTTGAACATAACCTAAAAGTTATCCCGCAACCAGTACAAAAACAAGAGGTCGAAGAAGTGTGAAATTTTTAAACAATGGTTTTATGTAACGTAGAATGTTTAGAAAGAATTTCAAATTACTTAGATGTTTCACCGCTACCACTAGAAATGCAAGAAAATGTAAAATAATAAATTTTATATGAAAATAAATTACTTTCGAGATCGCGATTTTTATATTATTTTATAGGTAATCGTTACTACGGAAAGGGAATCAAATGAAAAGATAGAAGGGTTTAGTACTATAATTCAACTGTTGATTGAAAATTCGAAGTATCCTGACATACTTGGTATTGACAATGAAATGAAAGCATTATCACGTCAGTGGCTGGAATATGCAGTTGTCTGCGTTAATTACGCTGATACTCCTGCTAATGCAAAAAGAGTCTTGCAGGTAATTAAAATCCAATTTGTTCAATTATTTATTTAATAAAATTAAAAAAATATAAAATTGCACTAATTGAGTTAGAAATTTACAAAATATATACAAAATTTCATTTTTATAGGAATTAAATGTTACATTAAGAGACAAGACATATTTAACCGGTACAGAGAAAACCATTGCTGATGTTACATTGTATTATGCTCTACATTCAATAATGGTAATGAAAATAAAGTGCAATAAGTAGAGCATGGGAATCCTTAGTAGATTGTATGGATCAATCTAATCTCTTTGACCTATTTTTGTGTTGTAGCGGGAATTAACTCATCAAGAGAAAGCTCAATATGTACATGTCTCAAGATGGTTTGATAACATGCAACAAGAAGAAAAGTTAAGACAGCAATTAGATTTAATTTCTTTCGATTTGTTACATCTATTTTTATGAATAAAGTAAAGAAATAGTAGTAATTTTATAGACATTACATATTATTGTTAAAATAACTTAAGGAACAATAACAGACAGTTACATATTTATTTGTCAACTTATGGAAATAGAAGTAACTAAATTGACAAAATATAAAATTTAAAACATAATGTATTTCTTGTGTCACATATGATAATCTTTTTACATTAGTTCAAAGATAACAATAGCAACCTAGTATCACGGAATAAATCTTTTTAATATATCGAAAAATGTTTGTTTTTTTGTTTTAGACAAATTGCGCATGTTGATTTTCGCAATTTAGAGCTGATTCTTATATCTCGTCTATGCTCTAAACAATTACCTTATTAACTACTCACATATGCGTATGTATGTATTCATATTTTATTATTACAAGGTATAGACTTGCCCTGACATCTTACGGAAACTCGTGTTATATGTTCTAAAATACCGGTTGTTCAGATCAAAGTTCAGAGAAACGGAGGTTTTGTGTAATTTAATGTAATGCTAAGTGTAATTTATATATATGTATATTCAAATTAACCGCGGAAGTTGATAAAGTTACTAACAGTTATTACTAATTGAATCGTAATATTTGATGGGGTAATATCAAATGATATGAGTTAATTGGCTGTTATCATAATTATAGTTTTATGCAATTCAAAAGTTTATTAGACTATTAGCAAAACTGCCACTGATTTTTGAAATTATGAAGTATCAGATCGAATCTGAAATTTTTTATCTTTTTGGCAGCGTATAGTGAAATAATGCTTGTTTTTAATTAAATAATTTTATTCTTCAAAATAATTTCCATTATGTTCAACAAACTTCTATAATAGACAAATATAATAGATTCTACTTGTAATCACTATTCCACCTAGGCATATAGTATTAAGTGGAATAGATGATTCGTAATACCCAGATAATACGTAACTAGTTTTTATTGATTTATTAAAATTTGTTGTTGCAAAGATGTTAATAGTTTAACGTATAACCAAAACATGCATATTAAGTATAATTTACTTTTTTAATTTTTTTCAATATCTCTCAATGAAATTAGGAATATGTGCAATTAACAGAAACATTTGAAATTTAATTTAAAATTAATAGTTGTTTTAATGTTACTACCTTTATTAACATCTTTCAAACAATTTCAACAATATTCAATTGTATAGTGACATAATGATGTATTGTACATGTATAGGTATATATAGCACATAAGACTAAAAGGTACTACATCTAATACTTTATGTTGGTTTTCCTAACTTAGCTTTAATTTATCAATAAATAAGGATAAATATTTAATCAGTCTTAAATAGAGAAAATAACATAAATAATGATTGATCTGAGATAATACATGCATTTTGTACTTTCCATAACTTTATATATAAAATATTGCATATCATTCCATAAATTATATTTATATATGTTGTACTTTTATATAACATCTTTTCTGTTTAGAAAATTAGAAAATAAGAATTTATGATTTGTTAAATATACATATCTTTAAACAAGCCAGTTATATCATTGTTTTAAACTACATAACTATAAGATTCACATTTTCGTATTTTGATATCATTAGTTGAAAATATTATTTTTGATATCATCACACAACATAAATTACTTACTACTACTAATTAAATTAATAATATTAGTCAATATAAATAATAATAAATATGATCACTGTAGAATGTTATACAATCCTGTTTAAAGTAAGTAAACACTACCATATTATTATGATACTTCTAACGTATTAAAGACACATGTAGACAAAAATTAGTATTCCATTTAATATTCCAATCAAATAATTTATTTGTACTCCTGATACCTTTGAAAATCTGAAAAAGAAATAAGATATATGTAACAGAAGAAGCAATTAAAAAGTTATATAAAAAAATAATCAAGTTACATAATATATAAATAATATGATTAAATATCACTTAATTTAATTACATACAGTAATTATATACAGTAAATTTTCCAAACTTTAACTTACCTTTGTTTAGAGGGACTAAAAGGGGAAGGTGGATTGATTCCAGGAATACTGCTATCTTTGTAAATTATAAACCAAGTAAAACCCATCATAATAAGACCACATACTGCTGCTTTTATTAGCCATCCATATGTTTTAAAAAATGATGTCATTACATTCACAACATCATCGTATTGACTACCACTGACAAATTTGTCACTTATAGTTGTTAACTGTTTTACTTTGAACTCTGATATATCAGATATACGTGATAAATCAAATACATTGAATATGTTTGAAAATATAGACGTTGATGATGCTACATATTTAACGTTATTTTGCAGCTGTAAAATACTACCTAAAGAGATGATATGAAAATATCAACAGTTACAATAATATATAAATTATTTAACATGCAATGCTGCAACAAAATTTATTTCCATATGTCTAAATTTATTAATAGAACAAAAAAAATTTCATTTGTAGTTTTAATTATAATAATGTAAATAATAGATAGCATATCAGATCAGTTTACAGAGCATATTCTATTTAAAATATATTAAGACACATTGAAAACAAATTAAATTCGCAAATTAGATTGCAAATGACGCAACATTGCACAAGTATATTAAAGCATAAATTTTGCATTATTATTTGAAGCTTGTCAATACGAAGATATTGAAAGAAAGTTATCATAAACGATGCATTCCTTATGTTTAATAAATTTTATATCAAGATAAATATATACAAAGTATAAATACATGCAACATGAATTAACACACACAGTAATTTTACAAGACAAACTTCTTAATAAAAAAAATACGACTGAACATTACTTACCATAATTTATATATATCTTTCCCAAGACAATAGACAATGATACTATAAACAGCACTAAACTGAAATTCTGTTCATTTATTTGTAATCTTTTCCATAACCTCACTGGTGCAGCGCAATTTTTGTTTGTCACTAAATCGTTAGTTCTATTTAAACGTGAATTTAGATTTTTTTCACCCATTTCGATTTCCAATTATAAAACACATATACATTTATATCGAACATTCAAAAGATTGTGAATGACAAGTGAAGTGATACGTATCACCAAAAATAACAGTGAATAATAATAACACACATAAATAGCACTCGATTCATAGATATACCTCCGCACATAAAACTCTTGCGCATGCGTGTTAGAAACGATTATTCAGGACTGTATTATACGATTTGTATTCAAATTCAAAATACCACATTTTGAGTACTATATTAATTTTTTGTGAATTCTACACAGAATTTAAAAATATGTGGATATTATAGAGAATAACTAAAACGAATGATCAATAAATTTCAATTTTGTAGTTTATATGTCTATTATAATACTATAATTTGTTTCTTTATAATTTATTTATTATTTGCAATAATAATATCTTAAATATATAGTTGTAAAATAATATGTTTGATATGTTGTATTAAAAATCCAAGTAAATGCTAATGCACATCGCAGCAACGTTCCTGCAGTTATGATTATGGAGGGGTGAAAGGTAGGTTAGAGGTTTCAGTTAACCGCAGTCGTCATTCGCTTAGCGGCGAAGACGGTGTGTTCGAAGGAGCTGGACTCCACAAGGAACAAGTTATTTGTATTTAGAGGTATATGGAACCATAAATCACGCATATATATTTATTATTAAAAAAATGGCAACGCAAGAGGAAATCGGTATTGGAGATTTGGTCCTTTTGGATGAAATCACATTGGAAAAAATTGTGGAAAATTTACGAGTTAGGTAAGATCATGTTTTGACTAGTGATGAATAAGGCGGTAAATCAGGAAATTGGCGGGAAATTGAGGAATACAAGTTACTTTTCCTTTAAAGAACGTGACAGGTGTCCTGTTTATGTTTCGATAGTGTTAGTATTTCGTAGATAATCCACCAAGAGGGCGTGGCTAACCGTATAGCAGGTGGTTGCAATTCGGTTTCGTTATTTGGATTTGAACTTGACCTATATACAATACCCATGATATAATAGAATACATAAAAATTTTGTACTGAGATCACCCTCAAATGATAATATGCTCCTGAACATGGATTTTATTTCCATAACTATGAATTTATACATTTCTTTCCGTTTTTATATTTATATAAAATCGTTAATTATAATACATATTTTAATGTGTTTACATTTTTATATAGAATGCTATTAGTATATGTTAAAGATATTTAGTTTTATAATAAGTAATATTTAAGTCTTATCTTGTTCCGTATTCTATGAGTCATCGTCTTCGGTTCTTTGGTATCTTAAACTTTACATGATACTTAACTAACTGTTCTTGATAATAAAAATGTTTATAATTTCTTTTATTCTATGTATGAAACACATATTTAGTTACATTTCATTTAAAAGTGAGATACTTATTCTGTTTATAAATAAATACATATATTCTTTAAAGTAAAGATCATTCGAAAAAATGTATAGTTTTAAGCGCGCGATTGATAACGAAGATAGATAACGCAACTTAGTATAATGAATTGTATACGTTTGTATTGTAAATTGTTTTATACGTAATACACATTTCCTACGTAGAATACGTAGTAAACGTATTTAATTTTTAACCTTAATATATGATTATATTATAATACTTAATAAATAAACTAAAACATCAGTTGCATTTAATGATAAAAAATAATTGATAAGACGATAAAATTTATCTTTCAAAAATAAAAACAAGTTTATATATTAGCACATATATATATCAAAGTTCTATTGAATTATATTTATTTATTATACTTATATTTAATTTTATTTTAGATACAATGGTGGAAAAATTTATACGTACATTGGAGAAGTATGTATCAGCATAAATCCATACAGAAGTGTAAATATATATGACAATGATTATATTAATAAATATAAAGGTAAAAGATCATATTTCACATAGTAATGTCATAATCACATGTTGACTAAACAAAATAATTAAAAATTATCAAATAATATATAAGAACAATTTAAAAAATTATATTTTAGATAGAGAATTATTTGAAAATCCACCACATATTTTTGCAATTGCTGATGCAGTGCACAGAGAAATGAAGCAACAACGTCGTGATACTTGTATTGTAATTAGTGGGGAATCTGGTTCTGGTAAAACAGAAGCAAGTAAAATTATTATGAAATATATTGCTGCAGTTACCAATTTAAGTGGTCAACAAGAAATAGAAAGGTGTATAGATCATTCAAGAATAGTATCTTATTGTTAAATTTTCTCAAGTCATTTCATTTGTCTTTAGAAGTTTGTATCTATAGCATCTAATATTATATTTTCTCATCTGTTAGAGTAAAAAATATTCTTATACAATCTAATTCAATACTGGAAGCTTTTGGAAATGCAAAAACAAATAGAAATGATAATTCATCTCGGTTTGGAAAGTACATGGATATAGATTTTAATTTCAAAGGTGATCCAATTGGTGGTCATGTTACTAACTATTTATTGGAAAAGTCAAGAGTTGTATATCAGCAAAATGGTGAACGGAATTTTCATTGTTTCTACCAGGTATTAACAATAATTTCATTGTATATTATTTTTCTTCACTGCACATAAAGTATTGTATTTGCAAAATAGTTTACTTAAAATTTGCAGTTATTAAATGGTTCCAGTGAAACAGAGTTAAATAAATTACGCCTAGTACGAGATCCAGCTGCTTATTTCTATGTTTGTGCTGGAAATTGTAATAAAACCAATGCAACTGATAAAAGTGACTATAAAACAGTTACTTCAGCTATGTCTACTCTTGGATTCACTCAAAATGAAGTGCAGACGATCTGGAATATCATTGCTGGCATATTACATTTGGTTTGTTGTAACTAAGATAATGAAGAAAATTAGAAAGTTACTATTTCATTTCTAATATGAAATTTGGTTTGCAGGGCAACATTACTTTTAAACTTATTGACGATAAACTTTTCATTGAAAATAGAACTGCTTTAAACGATACAGCAAATTTATTTTCTATTAGTGTACAGGAATTAAGTACAGCTCTTACACAAAGAGTTATTGCAGCAGGTGGAGAAGTTATGCAAAAAACTCATACTTCAACAGAGGCAGAATATGGTAGAGATGCCTTTGCTAAGGTAATATTTGCTTTTATAGTTATTTGTTTCCAATGTTTAAAAAATAAGTAAATATTATTTAAATTTTTATTAAATAATAACAACTAAATTATGTTTTAGGCTGTATATGAAAGGTTGTTTACTGAAATTGTATCTCGTGTTAATAGTGCAATTAATGTAAATGATACAGAAGCTTATAAAAGATATAGAACAGTAATTGGAGTACTTGACATATATGGTTTTGAAATTTTTGATATAAATAGTTTTGAACAATTCTGTATTAATTACTGTAATGAAAAGTTGCAACAATTGTTCATTGGTAAGAAAATTTTACATAAACTTATTATATTGAAAAAATTAAATAGACATTTAATATTATTAGATACATTATTATTAATTACATTTAATATTTTAGAATTGGTATTAAAACAAGAACAAGAAGAATATAAAAGGGAAGGTATTGCATGGCAAAATATTGATTATTTCAATAATCAAATAATTTGTGACTTAGTAGAACAACCTCATAAAGGAATGATAGCAATTATGGATGAAGCTTGCCTTAATGTCGGCAAAGTCACAGATGAAGTCAGTTTTCTTAATTTATTATATTAATATTCATTATTTATTATATACTATACTTACAAAGATTATGATTATTCTGTATAACAAATTATTTCTAGATGGTTCTAGAAGCTATGGATCAAAAATTACTTGATCATAAACATTATGCCTCTCGACAATTGAAGCCAATGGATAAAGAACTTCAACATAAAATTCAATTTAAGATTAAGCACTATGCTGGAGATGTAATATATAATATTAATGGCTTTTTAGATAAAAATAAAGATACGTTATTTCAGGATTTTAAACGTTTACTTTATAAAAGCAGTAATCCAATAGTTAGCAAAATGTGGCCTGAAGGTGCACAAAACATTCTAAAAGTATGTAAATACATTTACTACGTAATTGCGTATTACATTATTTTTATTGTTCTACTATTTTATTTTAGACAACAAAAAGGCCTTTAACAGCTGGAACTCTTTTCCGTAATTCCATGATAGCTCTGGTTAAGAACCTAACAAGCAAAGAACCATTTTATGTGAGGTGTATAAAACCTAATGAAGTTAAGTCACCAGTTGTATTTGATGAAGAAAGAGTAAATCATCAAGCACGATATTTAGGTCTTCTCGAAAATGTATTAGTTAGAAGAGCAGGTTTTGTGTATCGTCAACGATATGACACATTTTTAAAACGGTATATGCAGAAAAGTAATGTGATTATTACATAACGAAATTTTTTAAAGTATATTACCAATGAAATTGTCTTTATCAGGTATAAGATGATATCTCAATACACTTGGCCAAATTTTAGAGGTGGTAGTGACAAAGATGGTGTACGTACTTTAATGGATGAAAAAGGTTTTAGTAATGATGTAAAATATGGACATACTAAAATATTTATTCGTTCGCCACAAACACTTTTTGCATTAGAAAAGGTCAGCTTAATTTTGTCTATTTAAAATTACGCAAATATTGAAACAAATCCTTCAAAACATATTTATTTTTAGGCACGTACCGATTTGATCCCGGGTATTGTAATATTATTACAAAAGCAATGGAGAGGATATTTATGCCGTCAAAAGTATAAAAAGATGAAAGCTGCCCTTATTATAATGAAACATTATCAAAAATATAAAATGTACACCTATATCAAGGAATTAGAAAAAATGTTTCAAAATGCAAAAACAATGCGGGATTACGGCAAACATTTAACTTGGCCTTGTGAAAATTTTGCTGTGAGACACATAATATTTGCTTTAAAAATGATGTATGAAAGATGGTGGGCATGGATGATTCTCAGACTTATCCCTAGAGAGGACTGGCCTCAACTACGATTGAAGGTATATATATATCATCAATCAAGATAGCTAATTCTTAATTCCAATTTTTGACATTAACACAATCTTAGATGGCTGCGGGCGTAGTTTTGCGTTCAAAGCGACTTCATTGGGGACAAGATAGACGTTGGGAAGGGAATTATCTTTCCAAACCAGATGAAAATCCTCAAAGTGATATTTTTAATTCTTCAATAAATAATCTTCGCAATACTGATCATTTTAAAGCAGTTTTATTTAGTGCATTTATTAGAAAAACGAACAGGTTTGTATTGAGTGTTGTTACATTACATGCTGAATTTTATCAATTCCATTATAAGTAAATTATAATTATAGATTTAATAAACCAAAGGATCGTGTACTAGTAGTTACTGAACATGCAATATACAAGCTTGAAAGTTCTAAATTTAAAAATATGAAAAAAGGCATGCCAATAACGGAAATAACAGGTTTAAGTGTATCACCTGGGAAAGATCAGCTTATAACAATTCATTCAAATCGAGGAAATGATTTTATTATGTCAATCATTGCTAAAGATGATAGAGTTGGAGAACTTGTTGGTATTTTAAGTAATAAATATAATCAGTGAGTACATATTTATTGTTTAAAATTTTATATGCAAAGCTTCGCTGCTTGAGTATATATTAAAATATTATATTTTATGCTAGATTACGTTCTGCTGATCTACAAATTACAGTGGATGTAAAATTTAAATGTATGCTAGGAAATAAGAGTAAAGTATTACGAGTAGAAGTACATCCTGAAGTTCATGAACCAACGTTTAAAAAAGATGGTGAAAATATCATATATGTCATTCCGCCGTCAGTCGGTATAATTGATGGAAGTGCTAATACAAGGTTTAGAACCGCTAACTAAAATAATCCTTTCAACTGCCTTTCTAACATTTTATCATAAATATTAAGGTTAAATTATTATATATACTAATAATGTTACTGCAAAAATATTTTTTGAAAATATCTTTTTATATATTCATACATCTATTAATGTACAAATAATATTAGGAATATTAATAGGGTCGTAAGCTAAAAACAAGTGACAATACAGTAATTTAGTAACATAAAGCATTTTTAGTGCAAATACGCGAGTATTTTACGAGTATTTTACTGTATCAAATAAGTAATGGGAACAAAACTTCTTTATGTAAATACGTACAAAATTAAATCCATTAAAAGTAGTGCATTTTAAATTGTAAGAATTAAATGCATTACTTATGTGAATAAGTTGTAAATTTCTAAATTGGAATGATACATAGGTCTTAAGAGAATTAACACAGTATTGTTTTAAAAAGTATCATTCTTTGGTACAGTAGTCTTAATACATATTTACCAATGTGGCATTTTACTTAAAATATTTTTGAAAATATATTTTTACACCATCGTTGAATATTTATATATTATGTGAAAATTTAATAAGATTTATAAAAAATACAATTTATATGTATGTTAAAACTGATATATAGATTAATCAAAATTTTAACACTATTAAGCATAAATAATAGATAGCATAATAAAAAGATAAATATTAATGAAAAATTTGTCACATAATTATTGTATTGAAAATTTTCTAATTATATTAATGTTGTGTTTTAATAATGCTGTACGAGTTGAGATAAAAAATGTAATATGATATAGCACATCATAAAATGGTGCCATTGTTAAAAAATAAATTTACATTTTTACATATTTTTATTTATGTATAAAATTATATAAGTAACCATAAGCAGAAACAATAAATCATTTACGTATGGCAAAAAATGTTTCTAAATTGAAAATGTTTTTCCATAAATTAAAAGATACGAATTTCTTTATTTATTACATTTTTTTATTGTTGAAGTGTAATAGAATACATTTTTTATACAAAATAATAATGTAATCTAATCAATGCGTTGATATAGATATATATATCCTAATTCTTTTGGTGGATTTTCAGATAATGCAACCTGCAATAAACGATTTAAATGAGTGCATTTACTATATTACAATTTATTTTATACTTGCAACACATACTTTGTCATCATTGTATATTACCCATCGATTATCTTTCAGAAGATGACACACATAATGTCCTACCATTGTCGATGTACCCATATGTGATATAAATCCTACTAATTTATATTCTAAAATATGAAAATACAACAATTATCTCGATATGAGTAATTCTTTGCATTATTAAATACTGAAAAGCGAACATACGGTCGGTTCCGTCTTTAAATACTTCTTTGGAATGTTCTGGTTTGTCTTCAACTTCTAAAGCATCCAATTCATTTTGATGACTAAAAATCCAATCTGCTGCGCGTTCTAAATTGTTATCAGTCGCTTTAAGCGCTTTTGTTGCTTGTTTTCTTGTGAAACTCATTCCCATTAGGATAGCCACAGCATTTTCATTTGCCATAAATTTGTCTTTTTCTAAGATTGAATAAACAAAAACAAATATGAATGTTATTAAATTCATTTATAGGGAAATTTGGAGAAAAGGATTAGTTACCTGGTTTAACATCAATTCCGGGTGGTACAAACGGATCCGCAAAATCCGAATCCGCGATATGTTCCATTAACCAGTTTGTGGCTGCTTCTAAACCACGATTTTCCGTAAAATAGAGAGCTCTTTCACAGGCTTCTGGTGGAAATCCCATATCTGTCAACTGATTCAATATCACGGAATCATAAACAAGTGGCGGAGGTTCGGTGCCAACTGTTTCGGGTAATAATTCTTCTGTGGGTTGCAAACCAAAACCTCGAAGAGAACTTAAGTTTAGTATGTCTGGCATTTCCACTGCTACATCTAACTTCGCTGGTGTCCAATCTTCTTTCATCGTGAACTTTTTTAAATGAATTAATAGATAATCCGGAAAAGTAGAGAGTCTAGTCGTTCTATAAAAGAGTACGCTTATTAATTATGTGCAGTAAAACATTATATGCATCATAACTTACTTTTGCGCTGTTGTCTTTTCATTTAAAGCTGAACTATAAAATTGCTCCACTATTTCTGACCGAATAAATGTTTGCAAACAAGATGATAGTTTTATGCGTGGTCTGACAAGCGCATTTGTATCCAATTTTTGTCCTTTTGCTTCAGTTTCGCTCTTCAATGTTTCATAAGCTGCGACTTCATCCTATATGCAATATATGTTAAGTAAATGTATATTTCTTAATTTAGATATATAAGTTATATAAATCATTTACTTTATTTATGGCAGTTTCTACAGGTATTGGAAGTGGTAGTAAGTATTCAGTACGATAAGTGTACTTTACTTTGTTAGACCGACTACACTGATACCTTTCTTCAACTTGGAATTTAAAACAATCAGTAGGATTCGTTTGATGACGACTGTGACGCTGTGCAATCAATTTCCTGATATTAGTATTGTAACTTCATATGAAAATTGAAGTAGATTATTTTTATATGTCTATTAAAAATATAAAATGTGACAATATTACGTCTATGATATTTATGATGTGAAGAAAGAATTCTTGCGCATCTTGCTGTCGATTTGAAGAAAATCCGGGGTGTCCACGGCCGACTAAAGTTTTAAACATCCGTGGTGGAATACCTTGACGTGATTCGTGTTCATTGTTCGTATCTGGAGGAACTGAATATTTACCAGAAAGTAAACCAGTTCCAAGCTTACTCCTATAATATTAATTTCTTGTATCTTAAAATTGATAAGTAAATTTGTATGTCATACTTTCATTTTTTCTTAACTTACATTTGAACATTAAAATCATTTGCTGGATCAATGTAATTCTGCTGAAGTGTCTGTGCTGCACTTTTTACAAATCTGAAATTCATTAAAACATTAAATAAATACATAAAAACATTAATTAAATAATTGTTATAGTACTGATTAAACTTTTCTCCTATACAACATAAAAAGCTTTACATGATACTATTTGTTTATTTAAAATCAAGTTGCAAACCTTTTGAAAAAATCTGGAATCGCGAATAACATCTGCATCACACTGTTTAAGTAACAAGAGTTTCCTAAGTTAGCAAGTCCTGTATACCCAGGTCCATACAAAGGTGTTAATTTACTTGCTGCTTCTTGAAGTGCAACCCATTCACCAAATCTTTGATTGAGATCTAATTCAAGCTCTATCATAGATTTATCAGTTTTTTCCATTTGAGCAATATTAATACCCCAATGAGCTAAATGTGCTACTAAATTTGGATCTTCCACCATATCATCTTCATCATATGAAAACACATCTGCTTTTCCTTCTTTGGTTATAGTCCCTAATTTCACTGCTAATGAGTAACCCGTTACTTTATAATGTTCTACTGCATGATCATTTCCTCCTGTTCCATCATAAAATTTACGTCCACAGAGAATACTACCATCAGTTAAATTAAGCCAGAGATTTTGAGTTAAATCACATTTTTCACACTTCCATCCACTAGGTGGTATCTTTTTTCCATTATCTAATTGTTTAAGATTTGCTGCATGTCTAAGAATTTGATAATTATTTAAAATAATGATAAAAAGAATATTTTTTAAATTAGTACATACTTGAATTTTTGTTCTTACTTTGAAACTGCCTTTATTTCTCCATCCCAAGTTCCAGCCAATGCCTCTACTTCTGCTATTTTTGTTGCAGATTCTGCTTCTAATATAGATTTAATTGCAACTTCTACCTATATACATCAAATTTTTCATGTAATTTTTTATTGTTCCTACTCTTTATTCTTCTTTTTATGTAAAACTTACTTCTTGTGGTAAATTGTCTGTTGGATATGGTACTGTAATAAAATTTGGTAGAATAACAATTTCATAAGATTCGTGGTACGTATATTTTTGTTGATCTGGTGTAAATCCATCTGTTGTTCCTATTGCTAATCTAGTAATTTTCTTTTCAGGGCCATCTCCTTGATGTTTAGAAGGAATCTATAAATATTAACATATATTTTGTATTATATATAAGCAATTTGTATTTTGTACTAACATATTTTTTACGACTTTATTTTTTAGATATAGTAAAGTACTCACCTCTTTTCTTTTTCTTTTAATATGTAGAAACACAGGATTGTCTGTTAATAGATAATAATATTGTACATAATCCTGGCCTAATCCCAAGAACGTGGTAAGATTAACATACAAACCAGTATAAGTATCCTTAAAAGAAAAAACAATGAAAATAATTATATTATCATTGTATTATTTTCTCTAATTATAAGATCTTCATGACATCTTACTGGAGTATCAAAAGAATAAACACACTCATCCTTATATATTTTATCATTTTTCTGTGGTACCCTAATATTGGATAAATGTTTCATCAATTCCTCCATTACAAAGAAAATGTAATCACCATAAAAAAAAGGAAATGTCCGAACAAATTGAAAAATAATCGTGTTAAAGATCACCGGCTCGTCGTATTGATGATATGCGTGATTTGAGGAATGAGAAGAAGAAACCGGAATATATTCGACTCTTCTCGTTTCTCTTTAAAAACCAGTGGTGCTCAATGGTAATCACACGATTTTCATATTTCAATTTAGTACAATATCTTTAAGTGACTCATGACACTTAAAAGAACACCATGAAAAAAATATATATTATTGTAGTTTATAGTTTTTGATTAAATAACTGAAACTATTTGTCTCTTCTAATTTTTAATTTTTATAGATTTAAACTTATATTGCAAGAATGCACGAAACAGAACAAGCCTTGCTGTTTCGGTGAATAGTTGTTGAGCAGACGGTACACAGATGTTATATATGCATGTGATGATTCATACTGTCATTAACCTAAAATAAAGTTCATATTTTATTTACTGGGAAATGATCACGTAAATTTTGTGCATAAAAAGAATTCAATCAAATTATGCGTATCATTTATTATAAATCCTTCTTATAATTTGCATTTACTTTTGCAACAATGGAAAAAGAAAGGTAATTTAATCTTTCTTTCTAATTGTATGTGCTTATTTATAAAAATATAACTAATTTCTACGTTTGTCAATTTAAAATTATACGCAATAGTGTAATTATTATTTAACAAATATCTTTTTAAGTTATTTAATAATATGTTATGTACTGTAAATAAATCTATCAGGTTTACAATGCTCCTTTTGGATTCAGGAGAAATATTTTTTGAAGATTATAGTGTTCAAATGAAACTTGTTGATAATTCTACTTCAGAAGAACAAACATGGAGAGATGGAAGATTAAAATTCTGTTCAAAATCCTTAGTATTTGTAAATAAAGATATTAATCAGCCTTTAATTAAAATTCAACTCAAAGAAACTATAGCTATTGATCAATGTCAATCCAACAATGATCTAGCAAAGTTTGTATTTTTAACTTTTAATATACCACTATAATAGTTTACTTGCATTAACAATCTTTATTTTATTTACAAGATGTAGCAATATATTATTGGTTCAATGCAAACAATATGTGAAAATGTTGGAGAAAAATATACTTGCACCATATAAATTCATACACCAAAATACTACTTTTCATTTTTACTTTAATTATGCAAAAATAGATGATTGTCTTCCACAAATCCTACAGTTATTTAGAGCAGCTACTTTGCCAACAGCTGAACAAAATGCAATGGTATATTTTAAAATCATTATGTATGTTATTATACTAAAATCTTTAAAATAATGTTACTAAATTATTATTCTTATGTAGATTATGGCGATTGTACACTCTCGACAATCTAGAGTATCATTTGATACATCATGGTTAGGAGACTTATATGAGCAGGTAGTGTTAGAAACTCAAGCAAATAAAGTGTTGCCTCTTGTTATAAATCCAGGAAGAATACTTTTAACAACTTCAAGAATTTATTTTCAACCTTATAATAATTTAGACCAAGTATGTATTTTATAGTGTCAATGATAAATAATTTAAGCAAGTTATTAAAAGAATAATTTTATGATTTTAGCATCCAGTTTTAAAAATACAACTGAATGATATTATTAATATTAATAAACGACGATTCCTTCTAAGCCAAATTGTAAGTATAGCTTTGTATATCAATGTCTAATCATTGTAATTTGATATAGATATTTTAAAATTGTTTTAAACATAGGGGCTTGAAATAAAGTGGTTACGACAGCCTGAAAATAAAGTTGAACATCTATTTATATCATTAAAAACTCAAAATGACAGGGATGAATTATACACAAATTTATTAAATCAACCTACAGTTTCTTTAGAAAGAGTACCTCAGGATCAAATGACTATGAGGTGGCAAAATGGTTCTTTGTCAAATTATGATTATCTCTTGTACATTAATAGGTAACTTTTATATTAATAAATAATTGAAATATTTAATTGTACAGTTTAACTTAAATATTATTTTTCAGTTTGGCAGATAGAACTTTTCATGATTTAACTCAGTATCCAGTTATGCCTTGGGTATTACAAGATTACACATCTGCTACATTGGATTTAAATGATCCTAGTATTTATAGAGATCTTTCAAAGCCTATTGGAGCTCTTGAGCCAAATCGGTTAGAAAGATTAAAGGTGTATTTCTTTTTTGATATGCAAAATATATATGTCAGGAGTGAGATAATGGTGTTATTATGTTTTAGGAACGATATTTGGAAATGTCAGAACCAAAATTTTTGTATGGTTCTCATTACAGTGCCCCAGGATTTGTATTATTTTATTTAGTACGAAAATATCCTCAGTACATGCTTTGTTTACAAAATGGAAGATTTGATCATCCAGATAGAATGTTCAATAGGTATGTGTTTTTTTTTTAAATATGTGTTGCTACGATTCTTTGAGAGTATTAAATTTATGAACGTTAAGGAAATATATATGTTGTTGACTCTAGTAGTGATAATAAATGTATGTGTATAAAATTTTTGGTTGCACAGACAAGGTAAAATTTTATGGTAATTGCTTATTGTACTGTAAAAATAATTACTTTGTCGACTCTGCAGAATCGATTTTTTGTTTCACTCTTACCAACAAAAACACCTAACAGTGTAGCTGACGTTTGGAAAAATGTTTTGGTGAACATGTCTGACTTTAAAGAACTGATCCCAGAATTTTATGACACAAACAATGGTGGTGATTTTTTAATAAATAGTTACGGCATTGATTTTGGATATCGACATGATGGAACAAAAATAGGAGATGTACAGTTACCACCATGGGCAAATGGTATGTGTTTTTTAATTCATAAGAAATAATTATTTGTAATACGAATTAGTTATCAAATTCTAGGACCAGCTCATTTTGTACAAGTATTAAGAAATGCGTTAGAGAGTGATTATGTTTCTCAAAATCTTCATCACTGGATTGATTTAATTTTTGGATATAAACAAAGAGGAATTGAAGCAGAGAAAGCTAATAATGGTAAACTATTTAATTATAAAAGTTAACGTACAAATAACATTTATTTTATAATATACTGCATTTCAGTATTTTTCTATTTATGCTATGAAGGAGCAGTTAACTTAGACACTATTAAAGATATTAATGATAGGCATGGTTTGGAGATACAAATTATGGAGTTTGGTCAAATACCAAAACAAATTTTTACTTTACCACACCCCAAACGTTCTATACTTACTCTGCATAAATTGCATATTAAAACTACTTCAGCATCAGTTGCAAGTGAAACAGGTATATGATATATAATCTCAATTTAAATAAATTAAAGTTAATGAAATATAAATGTATTATAAATATGTGTAATAAAAAATAATTTCTTTCAGAAAATAAAGAAAATCCTATAGAAAAGACTTTTGAATTACATGAATTAATAATGTTTCAATCTCATAAAGAAAGTGTAAGTAGCATTATCATACAGAATAAGGAAGAAATTAATGAAGTAATATCAGTTGGACAAGATGGAATGCTTAAATTATATAGTATAAAAAATAAAAAATTAACACGTAATGTATCTTTATCATCATTATCACTTTCCTCTTGTGTATCGTATTATACATCTTCTCATCGCAATATATTAGTTGCCGGATCCTGGGACAATTCACTGTAAGCATGTTAAATAAATATTTCATATATATATTTCACTCTTTTATTAATTAATTTTTTTCATAGGATATTTTACGATATTGAATTTGGTAGAGTAATAGATATACTACAAGGACATGAAGATGCTGTTTCTTGTTTAGCATTAAGTGATAGTCGTAAGATTATTATCTCTGGTTCATGGGATTGTACAGCAAAAGTATGGAAAAGTTATTCTTCTGGGACAAAAATTAAACCAGCTGAGTGCCTTATTGCACAACTAGATCATGATTCTAAAGTAACTTGCATCAATATATCAGGGTAAAATTATGTTTCTTATGGTTTGTAAGTAATATTAAATAGTATGTTTAAAAAATCTTTATTGGTGGAATATTTATAGAGATGAAACATTATTGGTATCTGGCACAGAAGATGGAGAAATTTTTTTATGGAATATGGATACATATCATCTGCAATTTACTGCAAAAGGTACATTTCATGATAACTATCTTCTCGATTTTAAAAGGCATATTCACTTTATTTCCTTTTCTACAGCACATAATTGTAAAATAAATGCAATGGTGTTTGATCAAGAAGGAAAAAGCATAATTTCATGTGCAGAGGATAAAATACTAAATATAATTGATATTCATACAAGTACTCAGATTTATCGTACAACTATAGAATACGAACCTCTAACACTAACATGGTTCAAAAGTTTTTTATTAATAGGAGATAGTAATGGTAATATTAATGTTTGGAACCGCCAAGGAGCAGTTTTTATTACACAAATACATTGCCATAATGGTACAGTATTCTATATATATTAATACATTAATTCCTTGTATTTACATTGGAATATTCGATACTTAAAACTTAATGTACATATGACTTTACTGATAATTAAGAATACAGTCATTTTTTAGGTCCAATTAATACATTATCGGTATCAACAGAAAATAATATAGTCTTAACTGGTGGAAAAGACAGGAAAATAATCGTATGGGATTGTAAAAATGTATAATTCATATTGTAATATCTGCAATGTGACTGAAATATTCCTTAGTTATAAATTTCACTATCAGTTTATAGCAAAACTTTTCATCTTAGTAGATATAATATAGCAGGAAAGCTGTATCTAATACATACATGACGTATTCATTTAAAATTGTTGTGATATTCGTTGAAAGTCTAACATTTGTTGCATATTATAATATTTTAGCATATTTTATGTCATACTGTTACACATTCCTAACAGTTTATAAAAAGTCTCAAATACAAACATTATACATACATTTAAAATACTGGTTCTTTAACATATTCTTTTTGTAGACTTGAGTCTACAACAAATTTTTATACATAAATTTATACATACTGATATGTAGTACATAGTTTTTATAAGTTCTTTGGATGTATTTCATAAATTTATTTCCTAACATTCAGTCTTATTCTTTTATGAAAACATAAATCTAAATACAAAGAACATAAAATTAATTAAATAATAAAAGTAATTTGCAATTGTATTTATAAATCTAAAAAAAGTAAATAAAAAATAAAAACTTGCAACTTAATCTACAAAATGTGAACATAATGTGCGTTTTGAATTATATGTAAATTGAATGTTCAATATTCATGACTTTATATTCTTCATATAGCATATGATGTCATATTACTTCGAATACTTTCACTAATGATTGTAATTTCAATATTGCTAAAGAAAATAAATTCTATTTATTTTGGTATACTTTCTGTATAGTTTTTTCACATATGTTTAAATAAACATTTCATAAAAATAAATTATGTAATACAAATGTTAATTGTGTAACCTATTATTACTACCACTAATTTTTCATATATTCATATACACATACTTGTTTGTTTTATTTATTTTCTTCTATTTACTACTATTTATTTGAGTGATCCAATTCATTATTTAATGATAAATTTGAATCATCCAATTGTTTCAACTGTTCATATGTTATAAAAAATATGATATTCCATGGTCCCATTCTAAACCAAGTAGGTACAAAACCCTTGTATAAGGCTAAAAATCCTTCATTTTTAAAAGTCTACAAAAAAAATAAAATCCGTATAATATTATTAAAAAGGACAAAAATATATGTACATAATATTTTAAACCATATATACCTGTACAAAGCAATCTATACTACCATTATAAATATGAGGTGGTAACATGCCACTTGCGGTAGGTATCCTTCTTTGATTCATTAAACGTGTCTGTAACAATTTCATTTAAGTAAAAAATACAGATGATAAAATATTTACTAACTATACTTACACGCACAACATCTATTGGAGTAGAAGCTATTGCACTTCCCATACTAGCTATAAAACTGGACCTGAAATATATAATTACATGTATATGTAAGTATGCATATGTGTATATTCAATAACAATTTTGAAGCCCTGTTTCATTCTACCAAATTAAAGCAACCCTTATCCAGGCTCTTGAAATTCAAATATACAATGTGGTATCTACAATATTATAACTTGTAAAAAAGATCTGTATGGTATATTTTAGAACTTACTATAAAATGTTCAATGCATAGAAAAAATATACATAAAGAAAATAAAGAAAACAAAAGTAAACTATGTGTTCAATCTTGTATATAATTCTGTAAATAAATTTGCATGAAATGGTAAGTGAAACGATTGATTATGCAATTCAAGATGATTAGACATCTGGATAACAGTTTTAACAATTTATATACAAACAAGAAATATTAAACATAACTTCCACTTTGATTCTCTGTGGTCATCTCAATGTCCACGTACAGAATGTGCCCATGTGCACCACAGTGTGAAAGAACCTGGAAATAAAATTTTTCACTTTTAGAAAAATGTTACTTCCTTTTTAATTAAGTATAAAATCACTATATTATTAATATTGCTAAGTCAAAATTATTTGAGTTATTTAATTCAAAATTAAAATACAAAAAATTTTGTTTGTTAGTTATACATATTTATCATGTGTATATCACCAAAGTCATAGGATAGAAAAATTTAGGAGATATAATAAATAATACTAATATTAGAAATTATAAACATTATTAAAAAAAATTGTAACATAAAATAAACAAGATATGTTTAGATATACTCACATGACATCACATACTGTAAAAGATCACATGAAATATGTTTGCTTTAAAAACATTATTGAACATTTGTTAGTATGATAATGGAGTGATAAATATTTTGTGATAAACAGAAATAGCCCAGATAAGAGTTTATTTATTATTTACGTATTAATATTAAAAGAAAGACTAATACACAATTTATACTTGTTTTCAAATAAACTATTTTTAATACAATAATATACATCTATTTATATAATGTCATCAAAGAACAATATAAAATTAAATAAAATATATAGATACGGTTTACTTACACAAAATGATTACTAATACTATCTCCCAATAGAACCATAAACTTTTTTTTACTGTAATCATATATAGGCAATTCTACAGCTGCAATAATTGCTGCTCTTTGAGCAGTAGGTCCTACACCCTGCATACAAATTTTTGTGTATAAAATTATGTAAATATTGTTAAAATTTATATTTATTAATTTACGTACCCTCCATAAACCGCAAATACCTTCATGTTGATATACATCTTGAAAACAACCAAACAATGTTAAATTTGAGTTAATTCCAGTTACTTGCATACGAACTTTAACTACATCAGTTGGATTAGCTATAGCACTTGAGATAGCACCAGCTAATGCAGCACATATAACATTTATAACAACTAAATCATCTGTTTTCCACTTATCCATAGCTGCTTTTTTTAAAGAATAATAGGTACCGAATTTTATAGTTCCATAAGTAGCTTGCCTTAAAATAGCTGAACTAATCCTATATAATAAAAAAATTAGTACTAATAAAATGATCCTATCTAGTAGCCAAATGAAATATTGAATATATATATAAATCAAACTTCTTTTTACCCAGAATATAGAGCTTTAAAACCCTCTTGTTGTGATATTTGAAATAAAGCATCTGTCATACCAGAATATTTTAGATGCGCATATTTTTGATCAAATTTTTGTCCTTGGATTTGAAGACGTGTTTTTGTTGTGTCTAAAGGAAAAGTACCTAACCAGAAATATATTTATAAAAACGATGAGTAAATAAGTTATTGATAGATAATTAAACTTTTAGAATAAAATTATTGTAATATAACACCACATACCTAATTCTGCAACAATCGAAGCTAAACCCCCATAGATAAAAGGTTTCCAATTATTCCACTGACTCTCTCCCATTACAACGTTTAGCTTATGGTTAATAGATATAAATTACTTTTAACACAATAAATTTGATTTGTAAATTTTATAATATGATTTGAAATATTAATATTATATTTTATATGAATATTAATATTAAAAATATTAACGACACCGTGTATAAAATGACTAAAAAGCTAATGAAATAAATGCATTCCAGTAAGATTAACTGACTTTAAAATTATTTCAAGCGACTTTTTAACACTGCATTTACAGAAATACGAATAAACAATACAAAAAACACGTGTACATATATTTCTTTATGAAACTAATATAAGATTTTTTATTTAACATCAATCTTCTAAAAATGTCACTATTGTAATCACAAACAGTTTAATCAGTAAGTATCTATATCATGAAGTTTACGTAAAAATAATAATCAATAATAACAATTAATTTGTTATATCAGTATTTTTATTTTAATTGGAAGTCTGCTTAGCCGACAGATATATTGACTTGCATCATTTTTTAAAGGTGTTCAAAAAATCTGTAAATTAGAACTGAAAGCTACAACCAATCATTGTGAATGTAGTATATATAGTCTGTCCGTTCGAGTGTCACTAGTCTGCAGCCAATAGTTACAGCCGACGATCACATAAATAAGTTTCAATGCTCATATACCGAAACATAAGTACAAACAGTTCGAAAATTGAATCGTGAAAAATCAACATGGAAGACAACACATTCTCATTCTTGCAAGCAGTAGAGACGAGCAGAATGTCTCTGCAATGATATCCATATATATATACACACGTGTGTTGCACATGCACAGAACGACCATGTTGATTTTTCTTGTCTACCATGTTGATTTTTCACGACTCAATTTTTGGATAGTTTCTTCTATGCTTTCGGCATGGAAGTGTCCAGAATTCAGACCTATTTATATGACTGTGACATTGACGACTGAACTTTATCTTCAATTATATTTAAACATGTAAGATACATATAAATTACATAGTTCTGTTATAAAAGTAGTAAGAAAGATATATGCTTTTTAATACAAACTAAATACATAATGGAATAAATGCCATTTTTTAATTGAAATTGAAATCCCGTTATATTAACAAAATTTTATTTCATAAAATTTGTACATATGTAATACAATTAAAATATATTAAAAGTTTGATATAATTAAAAAAATATTAGTTCATCCTTTAAGTGAAAATAAGAAATATTATTTGATAAATGCTTATTTACAATACATTATATATTTCACCTTGTTTTTCTTGTTTTTTTTTTTTGTACAATCAAGTGCACATATATTAAAAAATCATAAATATTTATCTATAACACAGATAAATTTTTTTAGCTAATGGAAGTTGTAGAAAAAGTATGTTACAGCATTCATAAATGTAAAGTATCAGACTTAGTCAACTCGAACTGGAACTCTTGTATGTATTGTTGTTTTATTTTGATAAATATATACCTGTGTTAAAATTGCAATATCAATTATAACTTGAAGAGTACCACAAACTTCAAATTGTATTGGAGCTTCTCTTATAACAAAATAACATGTTTTAAATGCATCACCTAATGTCCACATTGCAACCATAACAATACTGAAATTAACAGAAAAATTATTTACTTTATGAATGTTATTCAGGTATCGCATCTTGTTATTAAATTATAATTTTATACCTCATTCCATTAGTTGATTTATTAAAAAAATTACGCAAAAATTGTGGTATTCCAAGCATAGCCTCTGTTAATACTGCAAGTAATCCTATGGTTTCAACAAATATTGGTACATCCACTAATAAATATGTTAGAATTCCTATTAATACAGCAAATAATAGCATAAAGTCTAAGTAAGATTGAAAATCTGTCCACTTCCAAAAAAAATTTGCATCAAAATCTGTTTAAATTAAGATTTAACATGAGTTATAATTTGAAAATACATTATTGTGTATGTTAAAAATTTATTTTCTTTTCTCTGTACTTAACATACCTGAAAATACACGTTCTCTAACTTTTATTACTTGATTTCTGCTTTGTACATTTATACACAGTTTAATCATTATAAACATAGTAACAATCATGCATATACTTTGTAATAAGAGAGGTATTTCATAATGTTTCCCAAACCTGTAAAAGATACAGACCTGTATTAGTATGAATTGATACAACACAACCACAAATTTTTATATTAAGTAAATGTACAAACCAAAAGAAAATACGTAATGTATTAGCTATTAAAAGTGTAAAGCATACATAAAGGGAAAACCCTTCCGCACTATCCCTTCTTTTAATTTCTCTATATTGTGGCACATAGGGAATAATACCACCAAATATTATTGCTCCAGAGGCGACCCAGTTTGCTATATCTTTAATGGATAATTGCTCATAGACATTATACATTGTAATAACTTTTTTTTATTTGCATATTTTACTATCTACGATTCTTGGCACACGCCTAATTTTAGGTTATGACTCCAATCTTTTTGGACATCATATCATATCTGCTACGAATCATTCAAATCAAATAAACCTGCGATAGCAAAAGAAATGATAAGTCACATACATAAACACATACTACTTAAAAAATGAAATATGTAAGTACTTACATACTTACCGTTATGACTTCTACACAGCATTTATTTTTACTAAAATTAGATATTGATAAAAGATATTGATAAATCCATGTACATACCTATATACATATATAAAATGTATTATTATGGTTATAAACATTAATAAATTAAAAAATTGATATAAAGTTTAGTTATCTGCTGTAGATAACAGAATTATGATACAAACATAAATTCAAGTTATTCAATCGTAAACAAAATATAGTCACAGACAAAATACGTTAGGTATCTTTATAGAAATATAGTGCGATCATAAATTAACATGTGCAGCAACATCGATTGATTCCGCGGAATTCAGGATCGTATGTGACTCTTACCGTTGTAGAATTCCAAGCAATAACATTAAAAAGACTGTAAACTAAGTGTAATTCATTTACTACTGAAATAATTGTAAATTCTGTTTATTATTTATAACAATTAAAACTCTGCATTTTAAGAAGATTGTATCTTGTTTATGATTAATTTCCTTTTTTCAATGTTTAAGTTCAGAACTTAATTATCATTAATTTTATATGTATATATATTGTATAAAATATGAGTACGTAATATAGATTAATGAATACATATATGTATATATTTACAACAAATGTAACTTATAATGTTATGTCGGAATATTAAACAAATAATTAAATTGTTTCAGGCATAAATTGTTACATAATTTATATGAGATAAACTTTGTAGTCATATCTAGTACGAAGTAAAGAATTATATTGTTGCTTGGTAACCATACAGTAACAACTTTAAACTTGTATGTATATGTTACGTACCTCACAGTATTTTATGTGTAATTAGTAAGGTATAAATTTTTGTTAGTGTTGTTTTATTAATTGTTTAGCATCTTTTAACTATTTTTTAAATTAGTACATCAAGTTAGAAATAAGATTCAAAATAGACAAGTAATAATATTATAGTTTTGAAGAAATGACAAGATGCAATAAGAGTGAAGTTAATCTTAAAAGCACTGGTATGAAAAATGTATTTTTTTCATTGTTCCATATTTTCCAATTTGATCGAAATATCGATGTTTTATATTATTTGGGAGGATATATATTTTACAAAATTCTTTTTTAACACGTAAATTTATATTGCATGTAGCATACAATCAAAATGGACAAAATTATTATGAACAATTAACAGCATATAACTCTATGAGCGCGCACTTACGACGCATTTTACTGGCAAAATGTGTCGTTGATGCTAGAAACAGAAGCTATATACGTAAAAAAAAACAAATGTGCAAACAAACAGATTGGAAACCACAATTTGTAAAAACTGAAATTACAAATAACGTAATTGATAAATTGACGTATGATGTCTCATATCATCCAATGGTAAATTATTCATATAACTCATTTCTGATTACTGAGAAGTTTGCACGAAATATAACATAGGAATGAAATTATAAATTATTCAATTCAAAAATTATAAATTATAGATTCAAATTATCCTTTAATGATTAATTAACAGGATTTTTTAAGAATGAACTATGACTCAAAGTATTTCTGCCAGTGTGAAGCTCGGAAGTACTTTACTAATCCTTTATCCGATTATAATGAGATCTGTTCACGACCAAAATCTCACAGTCATGTAGTTTGTCCAAGTTCATCAATATTTAAAACAGATAGTTCGGAGCCAGTTACATCAAATAGTAAAAATATAAGAGAACAGTCTTATTCACAATCAAGTAATAGTTGTAGAAAGATTTTTAATTCTACAAGTGTGGAAACTGCATTAAAATTTCAAGATAGGTGAGATAAAATTTTGCAATAGAAACATTTGCTTCGTTATTTAAATTGACTAAAATTATAGGTATTTGTTATTGATAAATTATTTGTTACCGTAAAAATATATATAGAATAGAAAAAAATTCGATGTATTATAAATCTACTTGTGATTATTTATCACAAAACATCAATCATCTTCCATCAGAAGATAGCACATCAAGAAATCATAGAAATTATGAAACCGCTCAACTATGTACTGACTTCATTGATCAAAAAGCACATATAAAGGATGAAGAAGCGAAATACGCAAAATTTATGTACGATATTACACATGAAATAATACTCAATGGTTTGTATACTGATGAAGAGCTACAAGAAGTATTTAAGAAACACACTGAAGAAAACAAAACAATTCTAGACACGGTCAGAATAATATCACTTACTATCGCTTAAGTTTATAAAATAATGTTAAATGCATAAAATAACAAACTTTGTGTTTCTAAATAGAAGCGAATGTTGTACGAGATTTATCAATTAAAACTTGCTTTAAATATATCGGATAATTCAGAGGGAGAAGAATTAGAAGATCTTGTATATGCTCAGCAATTATTAAATATTTCTGAAATTCGACCACTGATGCCTGCAAGAGGTCTAAATGAAGATAGAGTACTTAAAAAATTAATGTGGTATCAGAAACTAGACGAAATCAGGCGTGATGCACTAAGCGCTAAAAGTAAATCGGTCATATTGATTGATGCTAATCCCGAATTACATATAACTGAGAAAGATGTTCTAACGTCACTAATAGAAGCTGATATCAATCCCGAAAAAGCTCGAAAAATTTGTAGAAAACTTTTTTTTAAAAGCAAATCATTGGTTTGTTCAACAGATTAAATGTAATATGTAATTTACATATATTGCCTTATTAACATAATATTTTTTTAGAACCAAATGATAAAACCAAACAATGAATATGGAATGGAAGAAAGCGATCAATTTGATACCAATTTAACAGAATCTTATGATTTAAACAAAGTAGATGAACAGGATAAAAGTTCTGTGACTGATGATTTTGTAACAGAAGGACATAAAGATATACAAACGTAAAAAATAATAGTCATATAATGCTGAACTATTAAAATAAGTAAAAATTCATAAAATATATTCAATATGTAAATATAACAATATTCGTTTTACAATCAGGAAAAAAAGATTAATATTGTTATTTTTTCTTTTATTACTAAAAATAACTATTACATTTCAATTTATCATTTTATCAGTTTTTTAAAACTTTCTTCAACATTTCTGTTCGTATTATTTTAACACAAAATAAAATATATAATGGAAAAATATATGTTACAGATGTACATATTATATAGTTACAATATATGTGTGTGTATCAAATTTGTTCGTGGTATTTACTCTTCACATATTCCATGTATATATCTCATAATTATAAACATATGTTTATACATTTTTACAATCATTATATTTAATGCATACATTGTACATTGGCTATAAAATTATAAAAATTATTTATCATTACTCCTATTAAATTTTTTTTATTAATATATGGATATAAATGTTCATTTGTACTTTGTATACAAATTACTTTGTGCTTACTTATAATAAATTTACATATATATAAACAATTTATAACGTTATCTAAAACTTGTCTGTAAAAACCAAAATTTATTATAAAGTTAGGTAATATACCTAGCAAGTAAATTTAAAAACAATTACACAATTCTCAATTAAGAATACTCTTTCAGTTAAAAAATAATTTTTATCTCATATAAATGATATAAAATTCATTCTCAATTTAAAAACTTAGTAAAAGAGAGATCTATAATAAATATACTTAAATGATATCTTTTTGAAATTCAATGCAGTAACACTATCATCATGTTGTAGTTCAATAACAATTTCATTTTTTTCTATTCAATATGAAGATAAAAATAATATAGGAGCCATTTAAGACACTTTTAAAGCATGCTATAATAATAGTTACAATAATAATATTTACTTAACTATGAGAAAATAATTAGCAAGTTCTCTATATAAAAATGTGACCTCTGATCAGCTATAATATTTGGAAAAGTTTGAAGTAATAATCTCTCCTTTTATCAACTACCATCTGACGCATTTGAAGAAGAATCTTCAAGTTCTGGTGCATCAGGACTTCTGTTTAAAATACTTAAGAGATCTGTGACATGCCTTATAGTAAAATCTGGTTGTGGATCTCCCCTTAATAAGGGTGGTTTATCCAATGTTGGAATCCAAATTGTACACCCTAGACCTGCTTCTATTCCACCTATATATGGAAAATAATAATCTTTTAAACTGCATCATTTTCTTTATAATGTTAATTGATTGAAATAACATTTTCAAGTAAGATTATTCTACAATATTTGAATGTAATATTTTCTAATAATTCGTAAATAATTAATGCGCGTGATAAATAAAATATGACAATAATGTAGTACCCAGGATATCAGTTTCCAGTTTGTCACCAACCATTACACAACTATCTGGTTTAACATTTAAAAATCGGTATGCTTTTCGAAATATTTCCCTTTTGGGTTTTTCCCATGGTAAATCTCCTGATACAAGAATTATATCGAAATATTGTTCTAGTGAAAGTTTTCGTATTTTTTCCCATTGTGCATTAGATGGACCATTTGTAATCAAACCTAAGAGGTATTTTAACCTCAATTGATGCAGCATAGAAACTATATCTGACGACAGAGCCAAATAATAATATCGTAGACATAACCATCGCTCGTAAATTTTTTTTGCTAGATATGAGTACTTTTCTCCGAGTGCTCTACTCCATAAAGTTATACGCCAAACATCCAAGGTGTGAATTACATTATCAGGACATTTTCTAAAGAGCTTCAAATATGTTGTTGTAATCTTCACAGATATATCTTCAGGAATACCATATTCTTGTGTTAGTTCCTCAGCCAACTGCAGATAAAGTTAGAATACCACCTATTAGACATTTTTTTCACTTTATAATACATAAATCAAGCAATATTATAAAATAATGAACAAAATATAAAGTACGCACTAAAGGAAAATGAATGATTTCCACATTCAACATGATCTATAGTATGTTTTGATAACTGGGAAAAATGATAAATGTGAAAAATAGATTTTATAAGGAATAATTGACATATTGAAAGTGAAAAATAACCATTCATTGAATGTGGATTTTGATGGCTGAACCAAGCTCTTGGGAGAAAGGATACAAACGATCAGTTAGGAACTTAGGTCACTTAATTCAGTTTTTGATGATTACCTAGAAAATGCATTGATTCATTGAAATACTCGAGCCGATTAGTGGACACTCGAAGTGGCACCCGCGGTCGTTGCTGTAATCACAACAAAATCAGTTGTGCCAACAACAAATTTATATTACTCCAACCCTAAAAACTTTACTCAAATGGTTGCTGGATGTTAACATTTATACCTATTTTTGCAGATTTTATGCCATGTATTAAATGCAATATAAGGGATAATTCTCACATGATTGAAAAGTTTATCTAATGTAATTTTCTAATATTAAAGTAGGGAATAATTTAAAAGATAAAATACTTTTAAAAACAATTTCTTTAGTAGAAAGACCATTTATTATTTTACAAAGCCATTTGTTATACATAAGCAATTTTTCATATATACATTCACAAACTGTATTAATTCCAAATTTAACTTATACAAATTTTCTAATATTTTATAAATTAATATAAAATGTAAAAATAGTTTTTTCTAATATATATTTCAATATTTAAATTTCTAAATCTATTTAACTCATACAAACATTTAGTAGCTCTTTTGCTTGCCAGAAAGCTATTTTCAGACATGATTACATTTATATCTGATCTGTGATTGTATACAGGTTTACAAAATTTTAGCTAAACTGAATCACTAAATCAAAATATGAGTGTTATTTTGATGAAATAAGAGTTATTAATAGTTTCTTTCATATGCAATATAGCGTAATATAAAAAAGGAAACATGTGTAATACGTATACACAAACAAACATATTACTTAACAACATAAGAATGGATTAAGTATCTTGGCTATTCTATCAATGTACAGATATATAGTACTTTCATTTAAAACATGATAATAAAATATCGATATAAATTTTTGGATTGTTTTTAATCTCCAAAAAGATGTTTTCCCAGCTCCATCATACGATGATTTCTGCATACTGTTAAAGCCCCACATTTCTTCAAAACAGAAGCAACATTTTCATCTGCTTTAACTAAATGGCACAAAAGATCTTCAAAAGCAAACTTTACATTTGGCTGAAGACTTCCTATTTTTATTTTCTTGAGAATCTCAATAATTTCTTCTGCCCAACCTGACTCAAGAGTAAATTGTGAAAGCCAAGGTATAACTTGTAACACCCCAGCCATTGTTTGCATTCCAAGAAACCATAGTTCCATAAGTTCCATCCATCGCTCTTTATATGACATAGCAACAACAAGTTCAGTGGGATCATTGCTTTCATCAATTATATATGCATCCCACAAAAATCTTATAGTAGCCTGAATATATCGACATATAGAAAAATCATTTTTCTTGACACGTGTTGCCTGTTGCTTCAATAACAGCAATCCCAAAACTGCAAGATGACCGTGCAATACTAGATTTTCAGGAATTTGTTTAAGTTCTGGGAGATTATTGAAAATAAATTTTAATAAAGAAATAAATGTTGGTGATTCTTCCACTAATTTTGCCTCTAATACAGTAATGTTCATTAAAACATTGCACACAGAGACCATGGCCACCCTTGAATCTTTGATTGCTTCTGATACATGAAGGTCTAAATCTTCTTCTTTTTCTGGTTCTTTCAATGCTTTTAATCTTTCTGATTTTGGTATTGGTGGCTTTTTATGATGAACAATTGTCCAATGGTAAGATAAACATTCAAACAGGACTTCCTCTTGTTTGTGTTTAATTAAAATTTTTCTAGCATCTTCTTCTACAGCTAAATAACACAATGCTGGTAATAAAAGTCTCAATAAATCAATTTCACTTAAAGGATCATGAGTAACTAGTTCTCCAGATGATGTTGCTTCATCGCTTTTAATTTTAGCATTTGCTTTAGCCTTCTCTGACAATTTTCTATTTCTGTGTGCATAAAATGTGTCATTGGCTACTGTTAATACATATGGTAAAACTGCATAAACTTGAGAACGCATAGCTGTTGTTTCCTGAGCAAGCCATGCTGCTAATACTCTTACCACAGCACAAATAAATATTTTTTCTTTGACATCTGTTATTTCTTTCATCTTAGATACTGCTGTAAGTAAACCTATAATTGCAGCGAAGGCTCCCTTTAAAACAGTATATAATGACTGTTTTTCTTTTTGGTCTAGGTCCAATTGATCATTAGTAATATATCCAAGAGAAATTTCAATAATAATAAAACAAGATGTAACTAAGTCTGCATTTGCCATTATAGTTTTTAATTGTTTTCCTTCCACTTGCATTCTAACTTCTATAGATGCCAATTGAATCAATAATAATAAAAATACTTTTGGTTTTTCTTTATCTAATAAAGTCCATTCTGCTCCCAATAAATCTAGCATGACAGAAGCAAGTTTTAGTGCTGGATCGCGTTGATTTTTGCCTATCTTTGATCCAAGAATATCAGATAAAGCCTTGTGAATGCTAGAAGGCCAAGATTCTTCTTTAGCAGTTTCACTAATTATGTTTTTTCTGCAGGACATTAGTAAAGCTTGCAAAATTGTACATAACTGAAATTTTCTTTCTGTATGATCTGTTTCAAAATCTAATGCAATCTTATTTATAATAACATGGAAAGGTGCAGTATCTGTTGCATCCCATGCTTCTGGACCAAATCTCTGAACTAAAGTAACTAAAATGTTCAAAGCTTGGTCTGTCTGAAAGCTTTTTTCTGAATAAATATCACACATTTTTGTAATTGCTTTCTGTTCAAGTAAAACTTGTTGCCCAGGAGAATATTGTGCAATATTTTGCAGACAGGTATATGCTTCACTAACAATAATTAACATATTATCATCTGCATCTTCATCGGCTTGCGATATAATTTCAAGTAATGCAGGTATATGAGTAATCATGTCAGGATGAGAAGCTAATTCTGATTCTCCACAGAATGCAGAAAGTATAGACAATGCTACAGACTTATATACTTGTGGAGGACAATCCACAGGAACTACTTCTGTAGATAATAATTTCGCTAAAAATTTTTTTCCAATAGCTTCAAATAACACTTTTTTTTCTGCTACTGTACAATCTTTGCTATCCACCAATTTTGTTATCATAAATAATGCAGCAAATTTTTCTGAATCAGTTTCAACAGACTTCAAAATAGTTTCATATTTTTTCACGTTCTTTGAAATACTCATGGCTGTAGTTTATGTTGTTATAATTTAAAGAAAAAAAATATCTATTTTTATAATCTACAAGTATTTTTCTACTTTTATTTTTTCTCGTACGATGACAAACTTCTAGATGCAATTCACAAACAATTCCAGAATTTTGATATTTACTCAGTAGTATTTAACAAAGATTCACTGAGATTTGCATCTTTCACATGTCACAGCTAAAAGCCAACTGGCAGTACTCCCAGATCAAGCCCCTTAAAACTAGCCTTGCCCTTTGACACACTCACTTAGTCAGACAAAAATAAAGTTGTACTATCACAAACATTAATTCCACAAACATGTGTACATTAACATTAAAATATGAATTATTTTCAATACAAGGTTAGCAGCGTCCTTCAAAGAATTGTTTTATTTTACTGTAGAAATATGATATATTAACTGCTTATGTTAAGTTTTGTATTAAAGAAAATAACATAAAAAGCTGTTTAGAATAACCACATTTTACAAAATTTCATTGGAAAAGAATTTTGAATGTACACATAATTCTACCATTCTACCATAACCTTCTCCACATGATATAGCATGTGAATGTAATAGTACAATTAACTGGTATCTTAAGATCGTGAATCGTGAATATCTTCAGTAACGTGCTTACACGCTTTTTCTACGTTCTGTTGAGTGTCTGGACAGTGCAGTAGGATCGGTCGAAAATAACCGTCCGAGAGAAAGCACTATATCAGGGAGTCAGCTCGTATTACACAGAAGCTTCTATTTTCGTACCATCTTCGTATCCAAACGGAATTGAAAGATTAAACGTAAATGTAAATGTAATTACTACGAGATACTTTTTTTTTTGAAACAGTAAAAGAAGTACCACATAAAAGCAAAAAAAAATATGTATAAAATTATAAGTAAATTAGCAATATGAGCGACTTTTCATTTAATTTCGAGAGAAAGATTAACTACAGTTTTCGCGCACTCTCTAAGAAAGACATACACACACATATGTATTTCCAGTATTTTAACCAATACTGACCGTTTATATACACGCATACGGCTTTTAATATCAATATAATTTCAAATATTTTAGCATACCTTTCGACATGTTTGATTGTCGCCCTTTCTAGTCTCGATGAGAGTATTGTCCAGATCAAAGAACACAGCGCTTATAGATACATTGGATGAACAAAAATGCTTCTCATGCAAAGTCGCCATTGTCATTGGAAAAGTAAATCTTTTGTTAATTCAACGATGTTTCAATGAAGAGTCGCGCATAAAAACATATAATGTTCATATAACGGTCTCCTTCTGAAAACACTCTAAGGATAAATATACAATTATTTTAATGGTCAGATGTCAGAACAGAATATATCTGTCTTGTCTCGACCTGATGCCTTTCGTTCTTGTCCTGTCCTGACCTTTTCCTCTTCCTTGATTTCTTCTCGAATGAAGAGACATCTTTAATAGAAATTGATATTGATCGTCGATAAATGCGTGATCTAGCTTTTATGTGTATTTATATTTGTGTACATAATTCTACAGATTTAGAGTTAATGATAAATAAAAGTTTTCTTGTTTTCATTCATTTATTTCTTTTTACATAATTATTAATATATTTATTTCAAATAACAGGTATCGATACTAACACAATTGTTAAATACGATATTGAAGATATTGAATAAGTTGAATTTAGTATAAACAAAATTACGGATAAGTTATTATAAATTATATATTTTATACAACAACATATTATAATTTTAGTGCTAAATATTACGTTATTTATATAAATAAAAAGCAATGATAAATAATGCAAATCGTGTAATTTAAAGACACTGTAATATTGATGGCGCCAAAGTTAACACTTGTTTTTCGATTTTTCAGGTATATTATATCTTATTAAAAAATGACAGCTATGGCAACCACAGCTACTCTTCAAGGAGATGAAGAATTTGAAGAATATAATCCACAAGCAAAATTAATAAAAACCCTGGAAGTACGTTGATTCTTTAACCTGTATCATATTCTTTTTCCTCGTTTTTTTAATGTTTGTATGAAATAATTTATATCATTTATAAAATTAAATTTAATATTTAATAACTGTGTTATTTGTTCAGGGAAATGGTATAACAGCAGGAGATGTAAAAAAGCTGGAAGAAGCTGGCTACTATACTGTGGAAGCTGTAGCCTATGCTCCAAAAAAGTGCTTAATTGCTATCAAAGGTATCAGTGAAGCTAAAGCAGATAAAATTTTACAAGAAGCTTCCAAACTTGTTGTAATGGGATTTAAGAGTGCTACTGAAATTCATCAAACTCGTTCCAATATTGTTTTTGTAACAACTGGTTCCAGTGAATTGGACAGACTATTAGGCGGTGGTATCGAAACGGGTTCTATTACAGAAATATTTGGAGAATTTAGATCAGGAAAGACTCAATTATGTCATACGCTTGCTGTGAATTGTCAATTACCGATAGATATGGGTGGTGCAGAAGGAAAATGTCTTTACATAGATACAGAAGGAACTTTTAGACCCGAAAGGTTAATTGCTGTTGCTGAAAGATATAAGATAGCAGGGGATTCTGTATTAGATAATGTGGCATGTGCTAGAGCTTATAATACAGATCATCAAACTCAATTACTAATTCAAGCTAGTGCTATGATGACAGAATCTAGATATGCATTATTGATAGTAGATAGTGCAACCGGTTTATATAGAACTGAATACTCTGGAAGGGGAGAATTAGCTGCTAGACAAATGCATTTAGGTAGATTTCTCAGAATGTTGCTCAGATTAGCGGATGAACATGGTGTTGCTGTTGTTATAACCAATCAAGTTGTGGCACAAGTTGATGGTGCAGCTAGTATGTTTGGTGGCGACCAAAAAAAGCCTATTGGTGGTCATATTTTAGCTCATGCAAGTACTACAAGATTATATTTACGTAAGGGTAGAGGTGAAACTAGAATATGTAAAATCTATGATTCACCCTGTTTGCCTGAGAGTGAAGCAATGTTTGCAATAAATGCAGATGGTATTGGTGATGTCAAAGAATAATACTATATTTTTCTCCTTTAAATACTTATGTTTATAAAAGAAATTACTCTAAGATGTGTTTTCCAGAAAATATAAAATAGTATTTTTATTTAATTAATGACACTCTTTAAGGATATATAATTTGTTTTATTATACAAAAATATTGAATAAGTAGAAAATATTGTTATATGATTATTGAGCAACATATGATCTAATAAATGTAATAAAAAATATCAAATGTATAAAATAAGACAGAAAGTACTAAATGTATAAAGTAACATCAAGTATATAGTAGTAATTTAATTTGTTTATATTTTTTTAAGTAAATATGTACATTGTAAAAAGAATAAATTATATATTTGAAAATTTCAAGAAGTTGTTTGCGACCTATCTCAATAAGCGGCAAACTTTTAGTGAATATAAGAACTAGATTATCTAGGAAATTTTGGTAATCGTTTTTACAGTAGGAAATATATATAATAAATTAATACTTAGCAGACAACTCTTTAATAATAAATAGTTCAATTGTGTATATTGATATAAAAAAATAGTTAGTTGCTTTTACATAAATTGCAATGTTTAAATTGCACCGCGAAAGAAATATATTGCAGATGTGGCCATTTTATCGACAGAAGATTGTTTCACAAACCGTGCTTAAATATTTTCTACGGTTTTTTTCATTTAACATTAGTATTAAGGAAAGAAGAGTAGGATTTATAATTCTAAATAGGGATAAAAACGTTAAGCTTTTAAGAAATAATTTTGTTTCAAGGTTGGTTATATGTAGCGTCACTTTTATTTCACAAGATATGTATACGTATACATATAGCATATATATGTATAAAAGGACAAAATTTTCTCTTTGATTTCCTTCTTAATATTTCTGTAGAACGTTATAATTGTAAAAAAGTTTTCTGAATTTATTGACTTAATGATTGTGTTTTATTTTCATATATACATAAATTTATATATAAATTCTATAGCGTAATCAATAAATCTATTGTTTTCTTTGCTTTCCAGTGTGAAATTATTATCTACAAAAATGAGTGAAGATATTTCCTTGTTTACTTTACCGAATAACCAACCAATAATTGCTTTAGAATGTGATACTGCATTTAATGCATTAACAAAAAAGGAAAAATTATATGCACATTATTTAAGTCAAGCTGCATGGAATGGTGGTCTTATTGTATATGTACAAACTTCCCCAGAATCACCATTATTATTTGCCCTTTTACATAAAATTTTCTTATCTGAAACAATAAATGAATTGAAAAATTCTGCATTTAATGCTGGTGTTAGTGAAGATGAGTTCACAGTAAGTTTATATATAATATGTGGAATAGTAATTTTAATTTTTAAAGGTAGTTCTTAACATTAATTGTACAATTATACTATACTTTTAGGCATTTTTAGTATATTCTTGTGGAATCTTTGCAAATGCTGGTAATTATAAATCTTTTGGTGACAGCAAAATAATACCTAACTTCCCTAAGGATAAATTTGAAGCCATAATAAAAATTTCAAAGGCATATGAAAATAATCCCAAAGACATTGAAGAAATTTGGAATAAAATTCAAAATATAATATATTCTACAGAAGGAAAATTAAAATCTTTGGGATTAGGTGAAAAAGGGGTTACAACTTATTTCTCTGCTAATTGTACAGACAAAGATGCAGAATTAGTTAATGATTTTATGCAAAATAAAGGACTAGAATCTTATAATGCCAGATGTTTTAAAATAGCAAATAAACAAAACGATTCTGAAGGTTCCAAAAACATAGATATATATGAAATCAGATTAGCTTCTGTGGAGATCAATGATAATCCTAATATTACATTGTCAGAAGAAGTATTTAAAAATGCAAGATTTAAAATTACAAGAGGAGACTATAGCAAACTTTTGATTCCAGTTGTTGATAATATTCAGAAAGCAAAAGAATATGCTGCAAATGAAACTGAAAAGAGTATGTTAAATAAATATATACAGCATTTCAAGACAGGATCTTTACAAGATCATAAAGATGGATCTCGTTTGTGGATTAAGGACAAAGGACCAGTTATAGAAACTTATATTGGTTTTATTGAAACCTATAGAGATCCAGCAGGTCAGAGAGGGGAGTTTGAAGGATTTGTAGCAATGGTAAATAAAGAAATGTCCAAAAAATTTGCTACATTAGTAAGTAATGCAGAAAAATTTATACCAAAGCTTCCTTGGGCCAGAGACTTTGAAAAAGATGAATTTCTAAGGCCTGATTTTACTTCATTGGATGTTCTAACATTCTCAGGATCTGGTATCCCTGCAGGTATAAATATTCCAAATTATGATGAAATTAGGCAATCAGAAGGATTTAAAAATGTTTCTTTGGGTAATGTAATTCCTGCAAATATGAAATTAGATGTACTGCCATTTTTATCTGAACACGATCAAACTCTAATGAATAATTATAGAGTAGCTAGCTTTGAAGTACAAGTTGGTTTGCATGAACTTCTTGGTCATGGAACAGGTAAATTATTGAGGAAATTAGAATCTGGTTTATATAATTTTGACATGGGAAAAGTAAAAAATCCTTTTACTGGAGAACCAATAAATAAATTCTTTTTACCTGGTGAAACATATGATTCAAAGTTTGGGTCAATGGGATCTTCTTATGAAGAATGCAGGGCAGAAGCAGTTGGATTATATTTATCTTTAGAGAAAGATATACTAAGTATATTTGGACATGAGAATTCTAAGGCTGATGATATAATATATGTTAATTGGTTATCTTTATTATGGACTGGTTGTGCAAAAGCTTTAGAAATGTATCAACCATCTACTAAGAAGTGGCTACAAGCTCATTCTCAAGCAAGATATGTCTTACTTAGAGTTTGTTTAGAAGCTGGCAATGATTTTGTTAATGTTATAGAATCTGAGCCAGGGAAGAATTTATTATTAACTGTTGACAGAACGAAAATTTTGACAGTTGGTAAAAAAGCGATTGGAGAGTTCTTAACTAAATTGCAAATTTATAAAAGTACAGGTGACATTGAAGAAGCCAAAAAAATGTATGACAAATATAGTGAAGTACCCGAAACAGGTCCGCATCCATGGGCACATTGGAGAGATATAGTTTTAGCTCACAAAGAACCACGAAAAATATTTGTACAATCTAACACATTTGTAAATGGTTTGTATTCATACAATTATGTACATTTACTATAAATTCTTATAATATTATTAATTTATGTATCATGGTACAGGTGAAAATGAAGTACAATTGAAAAACTATGAACCCAATTTTGCTGGAATGATTCAGTCTTGGATAGAAAGATTCCCTTCTGCAGATGTTTCACAAACACTTATTGAACTTGCAGAAAAAGACAAACAACATTTTACACTGGACAATTAATCAACTACTTAATACTAACATTGGCCAGAAAAGATATTTTTTTTATTATGTATACTGTAATGTTTATATATGTATATATGGATAAGAACCATATATATAATTATGAAAAAAATAGTTTATTGGTTTTTAATAACTCTAATGAATAAGAATTTTATATAAAATAAGATTTGCATGTGAAAATATCAATATTTATGCATATAACTATCCTAATAACATGAAATATATTTGTAAAATTATACAAACTACATAAAGTTGTTTTTATTATTTATTGTATATTTCGTGCGAATCACATATTCATACATTACTTATCTTGAGAAAAATTTGTACGGACCGCGTTATGATTCTGCATACCATTTAGTATACTTGAATATACAGTATGTTTTCTTTACACTATATACCATTCATCATTCGTAACTGTAGATTCTAACTCTACTGGGTACTGTAGAGTACTACGCATGTACGTTGATTTATTAAATTGGCGGGAAAAGCCTAAAGAATATTAGTTTGTGTAGTAAAATGGTGTCAGAAGAATCGTTAATTCTGTGCTTTTCTAATTTAGGTTGTGATATTTCCGATAAATCCGTGATCGATAAATGTAAGTTACTTATGGACTTATTGTGTAAATGCAAGATATTTATTCCTAACCTATACGAATTTCCTAATCAGTAATTTATTAAAAGCATCATTTGATCCGAGACAGACATATTCTCTATATTTGATGATATATTCGTATTTGATTGCATTATTTGTACTGTTATATATATTTTATAAATATGTGTTAAACAATTCTGATAAATTTTATAACAACACTTTGGAATATTTATACTATATATCATTGTAATATGTACACATTTATGTAACTTAGCAAAATGTGTTTATATATATAGAATTTTGTCAGATATTTTTAATATTTATATTCGTTCTTTGTCATTTATATAAAATATATTAATATATTACTTTTATTTAATATATCTTTAAAGAATTTTTTTGAATAGGTATTCAGCTATGTCATGATTATAACATAGATGAAGAAAAATTTGTAGAATTATGGGTAGCATATACAATTCCACATTCCTTAGATATTGATCCAACAATAAACAATCTTATTAAGTTTGAAAAGGAAGATTTAGAAAAAAACAATAAATGTTCTTTAGACGTTCCTACTCAAGTAGTATCAAATATACATATTGATATACAGTCTAATACAGAAATTACGTATCCTTTCATGTGTTTTATTAGTAACAAATTTAGCAATCGCTTATATTCTTACTTCTTTAAGTTCATGTGATTTTCAAATGTTATTCTTACATCTATTTATTGCATATAATAGTGGTAAGAATGTTTTGGATATATACAGCAGTGGAGAATGCCCTACATTAAAGGTAAGCTTTCAATTTAATCATTTTTTAATTAGTCATATTTTGTTACATAAAATTTAGTAAATATAATCTCACATAATATATATATATCTTAATACTAATTATTTGTAAATATTTTCACCAATTAAGAAAAGTTAGCAACATTTGACATACAGTCTATTGTAAAAAAGGATGAAAATATGTTTTAATATGCTTCATCAATAATTATTTTTACATTTATAATATTTTTCGTCGAATTTTGAGCGGGCTATTTTGAGTTCAAAAATTACTCGTTCTCCTTATTCTTTCTTTCAAGAGGGAAGGTCTCTACCCTTGTAATGGTCTTCCGACATTGTTGCCAGATTTATCGAAGTATTCTTTATAAATTAGATGTCTAAAATTATTACATATAACCAAATTTTGTTATAAAATTTTATTTACATTTTAGAATGATTTTATTTTATTCTAATCAAAAATATTCATAAATATTTTGTCTCTTAATAAAAATATTTAGTTTGAAAATATACATCGTATACTGTCATTAGAATAGAAGTCTAACAATTTTGTTAATAGATTATAGTTATGAATGTCCTATATTGCAAGACATACAACATTTTCTAATCTTAAAACGTAGTTTCCATAAGTGCTTCTGTGCATATAATGTTGTGTAAATGTTGTTATGTTTTGTAAAGTGTTGTGAAAAAATGTCCAATCTTTTTAATGCAACACAACACGTAATAAATATTTTTTAAATATAGTTTCCTAGAAAATTGTTGTATTATATATGAGAACAATCTATTTTATATTGAACCTCAACCTTGGCAGTGTAATGATTTACATCGCTTTGGCAACACTGTCTCACATTCTTTATGGTCGATCTATGGTCTATAGTAGCAATGACGTAAGGTTTCTACCTGAGGATCTTATTCTTTATAGAACGTTTGGAATTGTACTTTACAAAGTTATACGAAGTAGACAAAATTTTAGATTTAAGTTACTGTCATATTTTTTACTTATTAGTAAGCTTAACTCGATTGCAAATTTTGACTTCAAATTTATGTTAACATATACACATAAAAGGTTATATGTAATTTTTAATATATAAGAAGAATACCGTTTAAACTTTATTCTATTTTTTTATTTTTATCATATTTAAAATTGATTATTATCAACATTAATAAAATCTTGCTCCTTTTTAATTAGCAAAATAAATTAGAGGTATAACAGTAATGTCTTCTTAAATTTTTGTTTCAAAGTAGAACTTTTCTTTTTATGAACTTACTGTTTTATTTTATTATTTTGCTTTTTTTGTTAATGTAAGTTCAAGGTATATCTTAGAAGGTTTTAATACATTATTGTATCATTTTAAGCAACTTATACAATAGTTAAGTTTTATTCTTTAAAATGTTTTATTTTATTTCTAACATATTTCTTTTTTATAAAAATATAGAAAATCTTACGAGATTAGAATATTGTCATTGGCATTTATTGAAAATCAGAACATCGTGTTATTTATTATGCTTACTATTGATGCTTAATGTTAACAGTAGTGAAATTTCCGATGCTATTTCCCGGCAGGTGGTTTCTTGTCCTGAAGCGCTGTTGTAAGATCTTGTTGAAGCACCATAATTCCCGCCACAAAAATCGTCCAGGTAGATCGCCGCCATTATCCCCTCCTCTTCTTTCCCAGTCTCCCACAAAGGACACTCTTCGAAGGAGGGGAATGTTGGAATGATTCTTATTGGTAGAAAAAGGATAGTGTGCCTTCTCATATCGTATAGAGAGGGATTCTCCTTCCATCTAAGAAAGCTGACCAGATTTCTTCAGAGGGTACGATTTCAGTTTTCAAGGACCCAGACTCCATTATCATCCTGATGCGCGCGTGCGTGCGCGCTTACAGAATTTCTGAACAAAGCGTTTTATTTTTCGTTTACTCTTATGCTTCAGTTCTCAAATTGTACTGAAATTTACGGGTTGTAGTTTGCTAAATAATTGATTTGTTTGTGTACGAGGCAGTTATAGTCGATATTTTTAAAAAATTATTCGGTACGGTGAGATATCTTGATGGCGTCGAATCGAGACGCTACCGCTTGCCTGTCAGCGAAGTCACGAGGAGTCGGAGTGTATTATTCAGTGATTTGCCGGTTAACCGTGTATTTTACAGTCTTTATGCAAGCTGTAAATTGTGTGTAAATTTTGTTGTGAAATAGTAAATAATTTGTGCAAAATAGTATTATACGAGCGAGTGTAGTGTGTATTATATGTTGAAATGGTCGAGTAAAGCGTCAGCCATTATGGAATTCGGTTTGAGTGAATTTCATACTCGAAAGTCATTCCGCCAATCGTATAACGTTTCGCGTCATAACGACCTGTTGCTATTGTTATTGTTGCTGTTATTGTTTATCCAAATTTTTTTACTTTTCCTATCATTTCATACCATACAGTTCCATATTTATTGTCGAAATGTGCCAGATTGATTGCACAGAATCGGAAAAGTTGTTCGTTACGCATAAAGGTTGCTTATTCACATTGAATTTATCATTAGATGTCGTTACAAGAAATACGAGATAAATGTATTTGCTAACATTAGGAAGGTTTACGGATAACCTTATTCACATTGATACACATGCGTATATATATATATTATATGTAATAAAAACAGTGCTGTATATGAGAAAGAGAAAGAAGATCGATTGTCGTTGTGTGCGTACACGCGAATGTCGTCGACCGTTCGTTGGTCGAGAGTTCTGAGCGTCGCGTCGCTACAACCTGTTGCTTCAACTCAGTCGCATGCTTCTTTAGATCTACTTCTTTCTTCATATATACATTTCAGTGTTTTGATATTTTCCAAATATTTGACGAAAGAATGTCTCGGGTTACTAAGCAAAGGTATTATGTGATTAACTATTTAGTTTTATATGTTTTATGTTTGAATTACATGTACTTTCTTGTCAAATAATATTCTGTATATAATGTATATCCTCACACATGTACATGATATTTTTATATGAATACAAATTCACATGCGTCTGCGTGTGCATTTATATAGGATAGTTTTTTGAAGTTGCACCTAATCGTTGGTAATTTTACACTTTCCTCTTATATACTGTATAAAATATTTTTTTTTTTTTTTTAGATATTTTTAATCAGGAGTATCGCACATAATTATTTTTATTATCGCGTTCCACCTGTCTAAAAGTCTGCAAGATTTGTATAAATAAGCAAATTGTTGGTTTAATAAGATTAAATTGCGTGTAAATTATAACAAAATTTTAGCTTCCTTAAACGGCACTTGGTTCAAAGATCTGTTCTTTAGGGAGTTGCTTACATCTACCAATTAAATGCAATTGACCAACAACTGACAGTGCGATCTCTTTCCTCTCTTTGTTCCAATTTCTAACTTCTCGATATTCTCTCTTATATGTATAAAGTAAATGAGAATTTCGGATGATATAGAAAAAAAAAGAAAAGAATAGTTGGATATTTGTATTGAAAAGCGAATGAAATACCAACGGTTCTTATAGCGTGCTACAACTGTATCTGGTAAAAGCTTCATGTTATTTCCCACGGTATCTCTGTGAATAGTGGGGCAAAAGATTGCCAGGGGCGGATAGTTTGCGGTGAGAGGGGTAGAAGGAGAAATAGACTCTTCATGTATTCGTCAGAAAAGAGGGGGAAAGAGGACAGCTCAGTGATCGATTCAAAGTTTTACATGATCTGGTACAAGTATCGTTCGAGCAAATTTCGTATCTGTTATTGATATTTTTACAGAGAATTCCGCGTATTGGCATAAATTTCATTTTCTAATATGCTTTATAAATAAATTGTATAGACATAGATCGATCAAAAGAATAGACCGTTTCTAAAGAATTAGAAACATTCGATAAATTGAACAGTTACTGTGAAAGAAAGCAACAGATTAATTGAATGTAAAAGTATCGAACGCAAAGTACAAGAAATGGACAGAACTAGATCGAAACAATACGTAACAGAGTGCCAGGAATGGCCAGGTTAATAACAATTAACCTTCATCGTTATGTTGACTCCCGAAGATCATGCTATAACTGTACACTTTTTGTCACTGTAACGTTACCGGTTAAAATAACTGTTTATCTTACTCTTTCTGTGTTTATTTACATTCTCCTGTAATCGCTAATTAGAAAACAATTTTTAAATATCGATAGTTCGAAGCACGCAACATTAGATTCGTATGATGTAATAAGGAAGGCGGCAGAGAAAGAAAACAAGCGAAAACGAGAAAATTCATCTTTTCCAAATTTGCTAAATGAGTGAAGGTCTAGTGCACAGGAGATCAAATTGTGACTAGATCCACACTCATTAAGCACGTTTGGATTTAAACATCGCCGTTTCATTGATAATCATAAAATAAGTTTTCCCATATTAACGCGCAACCGTTTCAAAAATTTGTCATCGTTATAAACTTTTTTCATTTATGAATCCTTAGTACGATGTAAAACAGATAATTCCATAGGCGAGTATGAATGTGGTGCGCGTTATGGTTTACTTCGTGACTAGATACATACTCGTCTAAGGTGATCTGTTCCACTCTTAAAATATTGTGTGTAATATATGAAATATATATATTTCTAACTTGTAGTAAAGATTATTTTATACTATTATATAGAATATCGTTTTACTTCTTTTTAAGCAAACTAAAAGAGCAAGAAGTCCAACAGCTGAGACAGAAAGCAATAATAAATTACGAGCAATAAGCCATACGTTCACACCGTTGAATTATACCTCACAATCGTAAGCACACTATCTAATCATTTTTACTTACATGTTTGTGTAATTCGATACTGCACTTAGTAAATTTCAATAATTGTTATAGTGATGTTCCGATTCGTGCACCCAGTACAACGGTTAGAGGCAAAGTCCTTTTACTTTTTGGCCCCGCCATTCAAAATTGGAAGAAACAAAACGAGCACGATGTATCGATCGTTAAGGCGGATAATTCTCATATACCTAAAGGTGCATTGTACATGTTTGAAATGTTTTCCAATCAGGGAGCAATTCTTACCATGCATTGTCAAAGTTTTGGGGAGCGATTGTGCTACGCTTGGAACGCCATTGAACCTCCTAATTCGAATATACGTTACATTAGAAACATAGCGCCTATAAAACCAGTTGTGTTTAGAACATGGGGCAGACTATTTATAACAGCCGAAAAGCCTAGTGGAAGGAAAATTGTTATGCTGGAAGGTACTAAAAGGCTTAAAATTCAGAAACAAGCTCCCATTTTACATTTGAATCTTAAAGCAATTAAGCATTACTCAGTGTTTACTGGTCAGATCGTTGCGGTTGAGGGTATTATCACTACTGAGGATACTTTAACAGTAAATAAATTGTTTGTTAAGGGATATGCACCATTATTCGATGTACCCAAAATATCGAAAGATATTAAAATATACGTTGCGGCTGGTCCGTTTACACCTTCTGATAATTTAAATTATCAACCTTTATGGGATCTTATGGAACGCGTTGTAGAAGACGAACCTAATATGTTAATATTAGTTGGACCTTTCGTAGAATATACACATCCTGAAATTAAAAAATGTAGTTTGAAAGAGACTTTTCAAGATTTTTTTGATACGCTTTTAACGAAGATTCTGCAATATTTACAAGGGTATATTTCAGTTAATAAGGTCATGTTAATATAATAATGTAAATTAGCATTACTATTCTTCATAATTTAGGAAATCTACTCGCATTATATTGGTACCTTCTAATCGTGATGTGCATCATCATCCGGTTTTTCCAACTCCGGAGTTCATTCTAAATACAAATAAACTTGGATCAAGTACGACGAATATTTGTAGTATGCCAGATCCATGCATAATAAATGTAGACGGTTTACATATAGGAGTAACATCGGTTGATGTACTTAGACATCTTGGACAACAAGAAGTATCGTAAGTGTATCAACATCTAGGTAATAAAATATAAATTTTAGTGTAACAAAAGTTTTTTTTAGGAATACACCTGGAATGGATAGACTTGGTCGTTTGGCCGAGCATGTATTGTCTCAGTCCTCATTCTACCCTGTATATCCTCCTCCTCCTGGCTTGAATCTTGATACCAGACTTTGGAAACAATACGCTTGTTTTGAACGGCAACCCCACGTGTTGATCTTACCTTCCGACGTTAGACATTATTGCAAACCATTAAATGAATGCCTCGTTTTGAATCCGGAGCGATTACAAAAGTACATATGTGCTAAGTTATGTGTACGGCCAATGAATAATGGAAAATGGGATCCAAATAGAGTATCTTGTGAGATTGTAAAAGTCTGATCGCTTTTTCCTCATTTTTTCTTATATTTTCTTGTTACGATGTAAGGCACGATAATTAAAATACAAAAGTAAAAAGTTTGTGTCTTTTATTTAAAGAATGATGTTAATAAAAAGAATTTGTATATAATTTGTGTTTTCATGCCTTGATTTAAGAGAAGTGAAAATATAAATATTGTTTTATATCGATGTAATACCATGATTTCTCTCTCATATGGGAAATGAACTAAATAAAATTTGAAGTTTATAGTTTGTCCGTTAGAGGTTAGCAGTCGTCGTATTTAGGATTCTTGTCTGCGTCGTAAACGTACGATGGCGCCACACGAACAACAATCTGAGCCATCGAGTTTTCTGCTTCTAGTGAGTTGTGGAATCGGCCATTGCTCCAATATTTTTCTTGTGATTGAAAATGTTCAACCTCTGATGGAAATACGAAAGCGTACATGAGTACTGAGGTAAGTTGTACAATTACTTGTTGCATTTGCTTTTCTTTTCGCAATGTATTTTTGTAGAAACAAAAACGATAACTAAGTATCAACTATCTGCCAAATTTTGTTCCGCCATCTTTGTTACAAATTCGTTTACATTTTGCTGTGTGTATTGTATTTTTTGCAATTATTTCATGCTCGCATTTTACTTTTAAATTGATCTTGGTTTATTAATTATATATATGATACGACTTACAATTTTATAAGTCTTCTTTTCTAATTTATTTTTGATCATCAAATTAATTGTGCGGGTTTAACAATTACTGTTATGGCCTTGATTTTTTCGTCCAAAAAAAACGAGAGTTATGAAATTAAGCATGTGATGATAATAAGAATATGATACCCTCCTTGTATCGTATTTGTCATCTTTAAATCAGTGTCCCAATATTTAGTGATACAATACTGTTTTCTTTTAGTTATAAAATTAAAATTGATAATTTTATTAAGTGAATACTTACATATGTTGTATTTGCAGAAATGAATTATATTTTAAATAAAAAAGTATGTGGACTTTGTTGCGTATTATTGTATTATAAGAATAATGTTATAATTTAATGTTATTTAAAAGGTACGCATATACATTAAAAAATATTATCGTTCAATACAATTTTTAAATTAAATATCCTGTATATGTCTTGGGAATTTGAATATTCTTAGAAACATATTTGACATAAAATATGTTCAATTTGTAAGTAACGTATATGGAAAATTTTTAATTTTATAATTAATTCTATTAATTATTTTATTATAATATACTATACACACATATTTGGTTTATTAGATGTAAACGTTAATTATATATATATATAGATAGATATATATATATAAATAATTATAATTGAAAATATGATATTGATTTAGTATGTTGTCAGTGTTTAAATGCTTAAAATGATACCGACGGATGAAATCAGAAATTTCTTTATTACCGACTGTTTATAATTTTGTTTTTGAAGGTAACATTACGTAAAAATTATATTATTGCTATGACTGATTTATTTATAAACACTTAAATAAAATTTATCGTGGCTCAATTATGTATGAGAAGGAATAATAGTTGAATATATAAGTTTTATAGGTCGTCAAGTTGTAAGATATATATATTTATGTATAAGAAATCAATTTTCATTATATTTTACGCAGAAAAGAAATTGATTGAATGAAACTCATGTCTCTGGGTCAATATTATTTTCAGTATACAATTTTGAACAGTTCCTAAATTTACATAACAGAACTTGTTAAAAAGATAGTAATCTTGGAAATAATATTGAAAATGTATATAGTGTCTTCTGATATAAATTTTATTTGTAAAACAATCAGTGCAGATTATAATGGATTTGAGGAAAGGTACTGGAATTGGCTCAGAGTATCATAGATACGATACAATACATATTGAGAACATGAGAAAGCGAGAGTGCCATATCGATCCGGTTAGTTTGAAGTCTACCTACCTCAACCCTGATTATACATACTTTTACCAGTCGCTTTCATTGGTATAGGTTCTATCTTTTATTTTCACTCCTCTATAAAAGTTAGTTGGTAGCACGATGTGTACGTATTTGATGCAAATCTTTCGAGGACTACCACGATAACTTCTCGCATCGAGTGTACGGGAAATGTTGAAAATGCACGCTGCATCGTTGCGTAATAATTCTTATTACAGGTAATCTGTTTAAAAACAGTCGTCAGACAATTGTTGTATCATAATGTTATACACACGGGTTGGATATAAATACAGACAATAGATTGATTTACACATATTTAATTTTCTTTCATTTGCTTCGCTATAAAGAGTAACAAAACATAATTTGATTAGTCACTATAAGATCTCCTCTCTAAAAAAAGTCTTAACTTTTCGTGAGATACTTCGATAAACTGTACACTCTGCCTACTGATTCAATGAAATCAGATTTAATGGCGATGAGATAGGCAAAATACAACTTTCATTTTCCACAGAAAGAAAACAAAACTTCATTACCCTTATAAGATAAATTACCAAGGCATAACTTTTAGTTTTAGTATTCAAGCTATATTCCCTTGTTTACATTCTAATTTTTTCTACGTTTGGTTCCTCGATTGTTTTGTTAGCTATCTGACTTTTTCGCGGGGGTAAACACAGCAAAATATGCGATGTAACAAAAAGAGATAAAATAACGTATAACGTTGTAGAGCTACGTAGCATATAGGACGTTAGGTTAAAAAATAAATTCGATAAGTCGGTGAATTTTTGGGGAAGTGGATAACGGTATCGGGCACATGAAAATTCGAGAGTCTACGCTGGTGGGCTGTCTTGGGCGGGCGACGGCTGTGCGCAAAAACGGCGGCAGTCAAGTTCAAGGCCATCAGCTACTTTCCTTTCCCTCCTTGTCTCCGCTGTGGAGCAACCGCCGCCTCCAGTGCCACCACTGCTGCCGCGCGACACCATCGCTACCACCGCCACAACCACTGCCACCGCCGTCATACCCACAGCCACCGCCCCCGCCTCCCACCCATTCTCACCCTTCCATCGTGATATACACGTAGCACGCATAACGCCAGTAACGTATCAACTTAGGCCGAGCATGGAACTGTTTCGACCATGGGGGTAAAGGGAGTGTTTTGGGGCTCGATCGATCTACCTAGTCGTCTGAAAATTCAATTGGCTCCTACGTCTACACAATGTCACTTCATACGCTCTTTCTTCGTTTATATATTCTCAAAGAGTTTCTTCATTTTCATACACACTCTTGATGAATCATAAAAATTTCTCCCAATCATGGAATCGTTCGTTCGATTAACATCTTGCCCTTACAAATCGATTCACTCTTTCCTCATTGTATCTGGAACATCGAAGGAGAAGATTCAATTGTCGAAAGACGTGATTTAAAAGTAACTTTAAGGCCAAGAGTTAATGACCGATTGTCATGACCATGATAATATCCACGGTAATGTTTCGTTTGTATTTGTCCAACATGGTAACAGTTATGTTTTAGATTGGAGTGGTCGATGCTTTTATCATCGATAAATATGGTCCGATCTAATTCCGTGAAGTCTCCGAGTACGAACAATTTGCTATGGGATACTTTGAAAGCAGTAACTTGTACTGAATCAGCTTGAAAAATCTCACATTTGTTGTATGAATAGTGGGCAATTTTAAATCTACGTTTAACTTTTTTTATACTAATCTGATTGTCTATCTAGCTGGCAAATATAAGTATGCTTTGATGACCCGGAGAAGCTTATCCGATCTGTCAATGACAATAATAAGTCAGAGAGATGTTTGAAATGCTTGGTTTTTCCATTCATAAAACATTATTCTGAATATGAAATTGGAACATAAGATCGAACATGTATTAATTAATTGGGCAAGATAATTTGTAGATTGTCCAAAAATTCAGCTAAATTGTTAAGCGATAAAGTAATTAGAATAAGAAATATATGTTTCGTGGATTTGTAGCGCCTGGTATTAGTATCGGCTGGCTTCGTGTATTACCGTATCGTCTGCCGTCAGTCGCGTACGGCTCGTCGCGCCGTCAACGTCGTGGTAGGGGGATGCTGTGTACATAAGTACGTCGTGCATGTGCTTATTCGTGTTCTTCATGAGTGTTCGGATCTTAAGCATCGTGATCATTTTTGCTTTTCGTTCGTTTTTTCGTACAAAAGCGTAAGAGGAAAATAAAAGCCCAGCATCCTAGTGCCATTTGGATAGAACCGACAGTCATGGATGCATGGATGTATGATGTGGTAGGTGTTGTCGATACATAACCTCTTTTTTCTTTTCGTTCGATCTCGTGGCTTTGTTTACGTTGCTGCGCGCGCGTTCTCTATTGCTTTCCGTTAATCCCTTCGATCAAATACGGAACAAAGTTTTGATCGTTTCAGGATAAGAATGTTTAAAATTCATTTAACAGATTTATTTCGCAGAATTGTAAATTGTATATCGCGATAGTTCGTCTGCTCTAGTCAAAGTTTGTAAAAATTCTATGATTCTTGCTGTCTCAAAAATGTTTATTTTTCTTTTGAATTTGATGTGCATGAATTTAATGATTTTTTCACGTAGATTGCAGCGATTACATTCGCGGCATGTTCAAACTCGCTTGTTTTCCGATGCAATAAGGATATATTACATATATATTATCTTCGTCGCATGCAGTCAGTCAGCTTTAGCGACAACTCGGTTATTACGTTACGACGTGTCTGTTAGATAATCTATTCTGTAACTCACAGATCATTTTTCCACGCCTGCCGTTTTTGCCAACGTTACCGTTGATTTGTGATTACTTCAATGCTGTAATCTTCTCTTTCCATTAATTAATAATTGGAGCAACGATTCCCTTAAATTAAACGGTTTACCGTGATATGCGTAAAATATTTGAATAAATCTTGAGATACTGTATGAGCGTAGCTGGAAATATTTTACACGATTCCACCCAAGAGGTATATGTGTGTGAACGTTGTCATGAAAAAGTTGTTTATTTTGATGGCAATGAAACACCTAAATCGTACGACCTTAGTCGAGAAGCTTTTACCAAATACTTTTTCACAACTGTAGTTTTTGGTCGTTTCTCAGAATTTCATTTAATTCTTATTGTATATCTGCAAATTTTTTTAAATTTCGGACAGCGAGTGTTATAGATAATGATTAATAAAGCTCAAAAAACGATGTTAACGATGACGCTAATTTCAAAAGAAAAAAGATATGGATAATTTGGTTATCCTTGAAACATTGAGAAGAACGCGTAACAATTATCTTGTGCCCCATTTAAAATCGTTTCAATTGTTTCGCGATAATTGGCTTTTACGCGGTTTGATACGCACAAACGATTTTCGACGATAGCAAGCATAATAAAAATAACTTTATGTCAACTCGTTCAGGCATTCTGAATCATCCAAAAATTTTTCGAATTTTTCTGTGTTAATTTCATTTAAAATTCACTTCAATATCGACGTGTTCGTTCAAAGATGACTCCTATACTTTATCGATAACGAAGATTTCCTACATTTATCGTACGTAATACATATATCTAATTATATATATTTTTCTCAATCATTTTCAACAAAATTTATGTGCAAATTATCCTTGTGAAATTATTTTTCTCTTTTTGTAGAAATCATAATAATTTCATAATGGTGTATATGTATTTCGCGATCCGTACGTATTTAACTATTTAAACGTATTATAAAACGATCTCATATACATCTATACCCACGCGATTAAGTCTTACGCAATTCCATGTGCGTGAAGCTTAATAGGTACATCGGATTGCTGCTTTCACCCTTGAATTTATTATACTTAGCATTTCGATCAACGCACGGACCGAGACATATTTGTATCGATACGTTCTTAAACTTGGTCGATACCGATTTTGATAAAAGGCACTCTCTTTCTAGGGAATAAATATTGGCCGATTTTATCTCTCGCAATGTTTGCGAAAGACAATCTCCCCCGAAATTTCGAGTTCGATTGCACGTAACGCATACAGCGAATCAATGGATCGAGTTAAGCTGACACTGCAACGGAAATAAAATTGTGGATTCCAACGTAGGAAGTTTGGTAGAAGGGAGGCTGCTGGAAAGTTAATAAAAAAAATATATATATATATATTCGTCACGAGGATGCGTCAGTAGGTATTTTCGGACTCTCTGGGTTCTTACTTTATGTTAGAGAAGTTTTCAAACCGTTCTAAGTCGATGGCTCGACCGCTAAAGTATGATCCTCGAATTTTTATGAATACCTAACGTGGCAGAGGTGTATTTTTTTATTTTGCGGGTCTCTTTCAAGCTATTTTTATTAAATCGTAGCTTCGAGATCATTGGTTTCCGTTTGTTTATGGTGATAAATGTTTTCGTATGGCGGGCTAGGGATCATGCGAACCGCGTTAAAGGAAAAGAAAAGGCACGTTCGAGTAGCTCCGCCATCAAACAACTTTACAAGAAACTATGTATTTTTGTAGTCGAGGTAGTGTCTTGATATATGTGCACCAGCTACAAAGATCTTGCATCGCCTTAATTCTCTCTCTTCGTATCTCGGTTACTGTACACGCCACGAAATTACGTGCGGCATGCACTTGCGCGTTCATCGACATTCAATTTATGTATACTCGTAGGGGAAAGTTTTACATTTATGTTTCGCAATGTGTAAAATACACATCTATATAGTCACAACATTTGACGACTAAAAAAATATTTTCTTAAAACGAATTCACGTTGATGAACATTAAAGGTTATATCGATCGATGACAGCGACAAACTGATCTGATATAGCGTCGAGATGAAATACTCGAAAGGCAAGCGTCGATAGAGGGCCGGTAAAATACCTATAGGGCAGATATGGCAGTACGATCGTAATTATTCGTAAAGAACGTTCGAAGATCGGTTGATCGACTATGCGAAATCATGGATGCCAGGTATGGTTAGGCGCCTGTCGATAGGCTACCGTGATCGGTGATTGGTCGCGCGGGTCGTGGCGATGATGCGTCGTCTGGTTTGGTAAGAAACAAGCTGGGTAATCATCAGCTTTCGGAACTCGGTTCGAGTGGGGAGCGTTGGAGTTTTCAGGCTACGAGACACGTCGGTGACGTCATCTCAGAGCTGGGTCAGCCATAACCTTGGACAATGCGTGAAACAAATTCTCGTATGTGTGATTTCTACTTCGAGAAAACCACACGTTTGTGCAACGTGATTTCCGTTATTTTTTTCTTTCCTTGTTTATTGAAATCAGTTGACCGTGAAGTACATTTGCTAGTAATTCGCGAATCTCCAACGCGTTTAGAATTTTCACCGGATAATTCAGAGACTAAATTTTATCGAAATACGTACGTATGTAAAAATATGTAGAAAGAAGGATGTTTAGTAATTTTTGTTGCGCGGAGAAATTTACGTTGAAAGGTGACAGGCAAAACAGGCAGAAGCAATTCTCGGAATCGTTGGTGAAGGTAGAGAGCAGAGACTCGTAAAGTGAAAGAGCGTGGTTCTAAAATTAGTTCAGCGATAATCCTGATGTTATTATAGCGACTCGTTATTGCCTTATTTTTTATTGGCTAAACTTGCCGCGAAATCGGAACATGGTTGTTACCGAAGCTTTGGCCTTGACCGCGACCCAGGGTCTTCATCCTCGAGATATCGATTTGTTCTCTCTACTTCTAATTCTGTATCCACCTGTATATAGCCACGATATCGCTACTCTGTGAGTATTGTAATAATTCAGGGTCACCGCGATCGACTTGTTGCAAAATCGCGAGCATACCATATATATAAGTACGTCGCGACGCTTTTCTTTTATCGGAAATTTATCCGCAGGAAATAAACATTCGTCGTAACTCTAGAAAATAAGATGGTGTCCGGTTCCTTTCAATCGTCTTCGATCTCGTGCCTGAGTCTCGAGTTATCGGGAGAAGATTGCGTAATCTGGGAACATTTCCATTCAACGACAGAGTATCGTTTCGCAAAAAATTAGGCGTGATCTAGCCTTCGGCCAATCGGCCAAAATGTTTGTCGTTGAGTCGTTTATCAACGATTCGCACGAGCTGATGTGTCTCTTATCGCTCGATTCAAAGTACCATTAAGTACCACACGTAAAGGTAGTATGTAATATTTGCAATAGGTGCAGAATATCGGGAGCAAATAATGTAACACAAATGTTAAATACGTATGAATCGGAACGTAAATCAAACCGAATGGGATTTCATTCGAGTTTAGCGGTACTCGATAGCGGTAACGTGATTCTACGAAATTCCAATTAGTTCGTACGTGTCTTCCGTACGTACGTACCTACTTCCATATATACGTATATAAGTACGTTTCTGTAGAAGCGGAATGAACGACGAACATGTGACAATTTGTATAAAACGCGATGATCGATGTCATTTTTTCAATGTTGGCACAAATGAGACGATCTAATTTGCAACAAGGACTCGTGATCGAGGAGCACGACTTAAAATAAAGCGATCGCAACTGCAACCAACGACTTCTTTTTATTTGTCTCGCTTCTGCCACCTAGACTTTTTCTCGCTTACATAATCGGCTCGTTTAAAAAGAAGTTGGACTGGTCTTGTGCGTACTTGGAGAATTTTGATGCTCATATAGTGGCTTCGACTTCAAATCGGTAGCAACAACTCCATACTTATATATGTGTAAACTTCCGTCGTGTCAGAATTATATTTTATATTTGATTTTTTGCTTAAAAATGACCAGAGAGACGGTGTGAAAGGACATCGCTTTGTATCGGTTTTTGAATATGGTTAAACAATGAATGGCGATCGTTACGGAGACACGTTTGATCGTAATTAAGCCGAGTTATTGCGATAGAAATAAAATTACGACTAGCCGGTGCAATCGATATTCGGGTCATGGCTTCCTCTAAAAATGGATGCCCGATTAAAGGCTTCGTTTTCTTTTTCTCTTGCCTTTTCTTTTTTTCTTAGTTTGCGTGCGTATGTATATATGCGAAAAGGCACGAAAACCTCTGTCAAACGGAATAATTAACGACCTTGATCCTCTGACGTGTTACACATGCGAATATCACTTACGCAGAATGAAGTAATATAGTCAACGATTTCGTGCAAATTTCAGGGTATGCGGGTTTTAAGTATTCAACGAGAAAATCATTGATTTTATCGAGCAGGATGATCACTAGAGACACCGCGGTTGCAAAGGAATTAAAAGCCTGTGAATTTTTACCCAGCTCGATTTAGTCCGGATTTATTGTTAGAATTCCACGTGCAGACTTGTCAGAAGCTGTGCGAAAACAGAAGGAAACGAGAGAACGAGCGGATCGACGTGCACGAGGGTATCCGAATACGAGGAAGCTGAAACCGAGCAAGATAGATAAAGAGAGCAGGAGTGTTGTCGCGAGGAAGAGAGCGAGAAGCTAACGTGACTTGGATAGAGAAAGGGAAACAGTGTGAGACAGAGAGAGGAAGAAAGAGAGGAGAGACTCAGACAGAGGGACTCAAGGTCGGCGAAGTCGGTTGTTTCCGTCGGAGTTCGGCGTCTAAAATTGTGTATTGGCTTGGCGCGGTTCTGCGGCCTTCGCGAACGTGGCCGCTTCTCCCACAGAAAAGTCAAGTTCAAGGCTAACCAGATATCGCGATACGCTCGTTTCTCTCTTTCTTTTTTCATTCTATGTTCTTTCCTTCCGTCTGCGTTTTGGTAACTGTTTAATCGAACGGATTATGGAGCGATTCGAAGAATGTGAGAAAATCGAGAATCACCGATGACTCGTAGGCTTCGTAGTTCGATAGAGTCGAATCGAGCTGACGCTTATGCAATCTCAATCTTTTTTCTTCTTTGTCTCTTTAAACTTTTCTCGTTTCGATCACTCCTGTTTTTCTTTTTTTCCCCCCTATTGTTTCGTTGCAACGTGTTTTTCAATTCTGACGAATCGCTCGTAACTTGAGGGGAGTCGTATCGCTGTCGTTTCGTCATGGTCGTCATTATGTATCGTGGTTGAGTGTTCCGCGCACCGTGTCGGTTTTTATTTCATTAATCTAAACGTGGGAGATGTGCACGTCGCGTCGCACACGTGAAGCACTTCGCACGACTAGTCAAGTTCGAGGTTAACCACATACTTCGATGCCTCGTTCTTTTCTTTCCTTTTCTAATCTCTTGCTACCGTTTTTCCTTTTTCCCCGTCTGCCCCTCGATCGCCATACGATTAACGATTCTTGATCTTTATCGATTTCTGCCGTTGAAATAAACTGTCGGTTGAAATGGAGTGTAATCGGAAAAAGCTTTTGACCAACTCGGCATTAATGCGAGCTGTGGTCTAATAAAATCTGCATCCCGTGTTCGGCTCGAGTGCCTTTCTCCATTATTCGTTTGTTGAGAGGTTAGACGACGAGCCCCACTCGAAATTAAAATCGAGCGAATGATATCGGTATCGAAAATCGTCACGTTGCAATGATAAGGTATCTGCCTATCTTGTGAGAGAGAGAAAGAAAGGACGAAGGAGAGAGAGAGAGAGAGAGAGAGAGAGAGAGAGAGAGATCGTGGCTGGGTAGCGTATAAATCTCCAGACGTGCGTCCCAAGCTCTCGCAAACGATCGTAACTGCATCTCGCAGAAAAGTCAAGTTCAAGGCTAACCAGATACTCTGCGCTCCTTCCTTTGCCCCTCGACCCCCTTTCTGCGTGCATTTAATATACGATACCGAGGGCAGGAGGGCGGAAGAGGAGCAGCAGGCTTACGCAATCCTTTCACCGTTACTTTGTTCACTATCGTTCTACCCTACTGTTTCTTTAAGGATACCTTTCTTCTCATTAAGTTATTCATACGATTCATTTTACCCTTTTTCATAAATTATCCGATTACGTCGATAGAACAACGATTTCTAGTTCTCGTACCGTTGCCAGATCATCGAAAGATGCAGGATGCAGATAAACAGAAAGTATAAGCTCGCCGTGTACTTATAAGATTACATTAAGAAATAAAGGAGTTGATATTCCGAGAACATCGATGCTACGTATCGCGAATTTTCTGAAGTCAATTCTAAAAATGCTTGAGGCGTTGGTCGCGCTTAAAAATAGCGACAGAAAAAAAGTGCAGCCGACTGCAGAGCAGGCTGTCTCTTCTGCTTTTCGGCATTTGCTACGGTTTGCTTAAAAGCGAACGCCCATCGGTCTGTGTTATAGGGGACAAATAGGAGAGGAGGATACGTGCGAAATTGTAAAATGTTCTGTTGATTGCTTTAGGTTTGTATGATGCCCGGTGGCGGCACCGAAAATATGATTGGAAATAATAGGACCATGGCGAATATTAAACAAGAAATTGAGAATCCTACGACGCCTACGCAAAACTATCAAGTTTGTTCACCGACCACTACGCTTCAACATCAAGAGGTATTTCGGACATGTAGTTTTTACGGTCGAAAACATTGTGATTCGTGAGACTGATCGAAAATGTAAAATAACTTGAGATAGACGGTATGCAGTTCTGCAAAATGGTCGATGTTGAGTAACTTTTTTAATATTTTAGGTGATTTGTAGCAAAATAGAAGTACCAGCCGATTATGGAGGAGGCGAAGGTAGTCCTGGTAGTCCGGAAATGCACCATTGTTCGTCGACCACGCAGCCTTTAGGAACATCAGAGGTACATACACTATACCGACCTAACTATAGCAAAAGTCCTTGCATTTTTTCTTTCTTTGGAAGCTCTTTTGTAATCTCTGAGTTAGACTCAGCATGTCGTTTTATTTAGGAAGGTGTTAAAGAAGAAGACATGATGCCTAGAAGGCTTTGTCTAGTGTGCGGGGACGTAGCGAGTGGATTTCATTATGGGGTAGCGTCTTGCGAAGCGTGTAAAGCTTTCTTTAAGAGAACCATACAAGGTAAGAAGAGTTCCTTCACGATTACAGATATCTCCTTCTGAAGAATTTTCCAGGTAGCACCACAGGATTATAATTATAGTTCCAGTGATACGATTTTTTTTGTTTCCCTACTATCTGTAGACATCGAAGTATTTTAATTATCTGTATGCATATCTGTTACTATTCTAAAACGCATATATTCATAAAACTGATATTGGTGCTACCTGGATGAGAACCATGTATATTACAATAAAATAGCGAGTAATTTCACAGGCAATATCGAATACACGTGTCCGGCGAACGGCGAATGCGAAATAAACAAGCGTAGGAGAAAAGCGTGCCAGGCGTGTAGGTTTCAAAAGTGCCTTAGACAAGGCATGTTGAAGGAAGGAGTGCGACTGGATCGTGTTCGAGGAGGGAGACAAAAATATAGAAGATCCACCGATCCTTATACGCCGGTGAAGACAGCTCCGTTGGAAGGTGATTTTTTCATAATTCTTGCTGATATAAATATCATGTTTCGATCGCAATCGTATCAATATAGAACACGCACAACTCCACATCTCGCAAATACGATTAAATCTTTGATTTTATTCTTTTTAGCAAACATAGCAACAGCAGCTTCTAACGAAATAATAAGTAAGCTATCGGGTCCTTTCTCTTTATTTATTCGAGTCCGATACTTTGATTCGTTGGTAGATTTTTTTCATCCTGATATGAAATCATCTTACATGTAAACATAAATATTCAATGTGTGAATGTTTAAATGATAAATTTTCTAATTTATTGGTAGATAATAAGATGCTGGAAGCTTTGGCTGCTTGCGAACCTGACATGCTACAAGTGTCCAATATCTCTCATACTCTTGACACAGATCAAAGAGTACTTGGACAATTATCTGACTTATACGATCGGGAACTGGTCGGAATAATTGGTAATAGTATAATGTCAATTTTTCTATTAGTATGAAGTTATATTTAATCAATCAATAATTGAGAATTCTCTGCTCAAAGGTTGGGCAAAGCAGATTCCTGGATTCAGTAGTTTAGCATTAAACGATCAAATGCGACTTCTGCAAAGTACGTGGGCAGAGATATTGACGTTTAGTCTCGCATGGAGGAGCATGCCAAATAATGGTAGATTAAGGTTTGCACAAGATTTTACCCTTGACGAACGACTTGCACGCGAATGCCATTGTACAGAGCTATACACGCACGTGAGTATCGCTTAATTATTTCAATGATTTCGATTCATCGTGTACTTTGTTATCTTCTACATGTATATACGTCTATATATATATTATTTGTTTTTCAACAGTGTATCCAAATCGTAGAAAGGCTTCAAAGATTGGGTTTAACGAGAGAAGAATATTACGTCTTGAAAGCATTGATATTAGCAAACAGTGATGCGAGGTCAGATGAGCCACAAGCGCTATATCGTTTTCGAGATTCTATCCTAAATTCCCTATCGGATTGTATGGCGACAGTAAGACCAGGACAAGCGCTTCGTGCCACTCAAAATATGTTCCTAGTGTTGCCCAGTCTCAGGCAGGTTGATGGAATTGTTAGAAGATTTTGGTCTAGTGTTTATCGAACGGGAAAAGTACCAATGAACAAGCTCTTCGTAGAAATGTTAGAAGCTGCTTATTATCGATGAAATATCAACTCAAACTCAACAATATCTGTATCAAGGACTTCATGGAATCGCTGTTATTCGATGGTAGCAGCGTTATAGTTATAACACGTCATGAGTGAGTAGGGTACGTCCCTAGAAGTATAAACGAAAGATGGTGAGTGATAGTGAAAAACGAAAAGAAACGGAGATGTGCAGTTTTGTTTGTTTTCTGTAAGAGAAAGACTCGTAAGAAAGAAAAGGCTTTATTTTTCAAACGTGAAAAGTATTGGAGCGCAGAGCTTTGGCCAGTGATTCCATCGGTCATCAAAATTCGCGAAACACATTAAGATGTCAGGTACATTGTTTCGTCGAAATAACCAAACTTTCCTTTTCGAGTACCCCTTTTACAGGTACAAAGAAAAAAAAAACAATGTTATTTCAGGATAGCATACGTAGTACAAGATACGAGATGCTTTTCCGGAGCTCTCATTTTAGGATAGTTTACGAAAACCTGTCGCCAGACAGAAGAACCTACCAAATAACTAAAACGTTTTCATTTACGTAAGATCGTGACATGATCACCGAACCGGTGATATCGTAGAGATGAAATGCAAGTGTACTAACTGTGGGTGTTTGACGTTATAGAGTTAGCATCGTGTTACCAAATACTACCAACTCAATCAAAATTACATGTAGCTCCGATTCGAATCTTATTTTAGTTATGTCTTTTCTCTGAAAAAAATCCAGTCAATTTGAAATTAGAGGAACGCGAAGCGTGTATGTTTAAGAGCGTTGAAATAAAATGATATATGCCATTTTATATAGAATAATTGCACATTTTAATACCATTAAGTGTAAAGATCGATAAATGTAAATCGATGTGTGTACTGCATTGAACATCCATAGTTATAGTTCAGCGAATGAATTTAGTATGCGCTGTTGTACAAATTGAACCAATTACGTGAACAGAGCTGTGAACAGTGAACAAGGAAAGCGAAAGAATGGCTGGATCGTTCTCTAATTAGCGTCACGCTGTTTTTTACGAGGTACTGTGAAAAAAATGTTTCGAGAACGAACCTTTGGCCAGGTTGCCAGGTTCTAAGGAAAGCAGAAAAAAATTTAACCGATTGTTGAAATGATTGCGAAATGTTATTCGCGCGTGCCACACAGAGAGCGTAGGAGAATATATATTATATTATATTATTATATTATATTATATTGTATGTATTCAGGGATCTTTATTATCTAAATAGTTATTATTGTTACGAGATCTGTGCACAGATCTTGCGCATAATATCGCTTTTTTCGAAGCGAGGAATCGTAATATCGTATAGGAGCTACTACTCACACATAAAACTCATTTCTAAAGGAGGAAAAACCGTTTATAACAAATTAATGGAGTCTTTTCTTTGTCGGTTACACGCAACGAAACACGAAGTTTCTATCGACTTTCGAATCAGCTTTTTGTTATTTCGCGATTATTCGATATTATCGAGAGAAGCAAATTGTTTAATGAAAAGTTATAAATAAATATTAGGGTAAATTATACGTTATAGCAGATCGAGTCGCTGGAAACTTTTTAGTGTTGAAGTGCGGTGTAATCTTGTGACGTTCAGAGTGCAATAATATCAGGACATGCGATTACATTTTTCTACTGGTCAATCGATCGCGACGCCCCTTTGAGTTTTCTTTATTTGTATATTTCGTCTCTGTTCTTCTACCGTTTGAAACTTTGTTTAAACCTCCTGCATTTAAATACACGATGCAAATAGTTGGCAGCAACGCTTACATATTGCGTGTCCTTCCTCCATTAGTTTTTCTTAATTACCTATTACGGTTCATTCCTCACTACGAAACAGATAATGCAACGAATGCGATGGGGAAAAAAAGAAAGAAGAAAATCGCTGCTAAGCCACGGCGAATTTTTGTCCTGCTTTTTTTTCGGTTTTCTTTATTACATGTTCTTCCCTTTTTTTTTTAAACGATGTAGGTTTTTCTGTCTCTTTCTTTCTTTCTTTCTTTTAATTTATAAATTACAATAAAAGAAATCACGTTATTTGTTATACTGCCTTTCAGTCGTAAATTTTGGAAGAGGATCAAACATTGATCGTTTATTGGTTAATAATTTGGGCCGGATATTCTGACATGTGTTGGAAATGGTTTGTCAAACTACTTGTAGTTTATGCAAATATTCGTCAGGGAATCAATAGTCGACGTTTTAATGGCATTTGTCGTATGTTGATAGCATCGAACGTTGTCCATTTCAAAGAAAGTTGTCTAATACCAATGTTTGGTTCCAGATAATAATAGTATCTATATATACCGTCCATAATAGGGGGTATTAGAGTCATATATCATTAAAGTCGATTAGGTTTCGTGATTTAAACATATTTCAGTTCCATTCCTGTTAAATGTGCTAATATTTTGTTTTTCAATCACGCTGTCCATAGGTTTTTTTTTATATACCGCGTACTTGCGTGTTACTTTATGTTTCGATACAAATGTAGAATTTTCACGTGCCATCAAATTCATGATCCATTTCTTAAGTCTTTTCTTAATATGTCACGTTTCTTCCAAGAGACACAAACATTCAAGTGGATGAATTTCCAAAGATCTTAAAGTTGTCTTGGCAGATTCATTTAGCTCTTTGGTTTCTAAGATTCTATCGCAGTTAATACGATGATCGAAATATTTTTGAATTTATAAATAGTTAAGGAGAGGCGTAATCCATCGTAATGAATCATGATCAGCTTGATATTTAAAGATATCAACTATCAAACGATTTGATTGATCCTGCGGAGTGTGTTTTGCCGTTGTTTTATACACAGCGGACAGTGGATTTTACAGGTATTTTCTCTCTGTCATGTTTATGGATTCGCCGTGGCGGTAGAATCATAGTCTCAGGGTTTCAACCAACAACCAACAAATAGAAAAAATGATACAAATTTAGAGACGTATAAATAATTAAGCGCGCGAGTATATTTGTGGAGCAACATATTATGTATAATAGTAACGATAGTAATAACATCCAGGATGATAATGATAATGATAACGATAAAGAATATTAACATTAGTATTAATGGTGATAACAATGATGATGATAATAAAGATAAGAATGACAAGAAACACTATACGGTGACTTGTTGCATTGTAAATCGAGATTTGCGTATTTGCTTTGCATACTGGTGCATGCACTGCGAAAGAAATATAATTTTAACGTCACTATTTCTTAATGAACTTCTTTACTGTGGCCAGGAGAAAACTTGTACATATATGGCTTATCCGTATCGTAAGAATTTACACCAACAAATTCAACCACATCCTCTCTGTATTTTTCTTACACTGTATGATTGCACAACTTGAAAACAGCTCCCGCTTGTCTCGTGAAACGTGCGTGCGCCAAGAAAGATGACAAATGGATCCGTGGACTTGAATTGTTTCATATATCATAGCGTGCACTGTTTACAGTGTAGATTTGTTTCTTCTTCGAAAGTACAATATAAAATGGTTCGAAAATCCTTCTTTCCTCGTCCGTTCGTCGGGCGAACTTGCCAGACCAGTCATAAATTGTACCTGCTGCGAAGAAACGCTGCTTCTGCGACTTTTATGAATATGTGTACAGATATATATATACCTGTAATTATAATTTTTATATATTGAAAGGAAACATATGCGTAAGCATTAGTAAATCGATCGAAAATAAAGTAGGAACCAACTCGATTTTTATTTTTGAAATTTTGATTGTACGGGCTCCTGTTTGAACTGTCGCGTGTTGAACAAATTCGCAAACATCCACGTACAGAATGTGCCGATTCCAACGAAATAGAATATACGTGGCCTCAGTTAGCGCAGCAATCATGTCGCAAGTGGCAGTTCCGCGTGTGTTTCTCTATTTATTAGCCGCTTTCCTTGCCACTTTTTCCAGTAAGTGTTATTTTCTTTGATATATATATATACGCAACTTTAATATATATGTATATATGTATATGTTGATGCGTAGCGAATTGATGCAAAGCAAAATTGAAAAAGAGCATTTCCCCACAGAAGCAAGTTCATACGTGCCGCCGGATGATTGTTTGAAATTCGATGTCGGTGATATTGAGGATTACTTGTCGAATCTCAATTTCGAGAATGTGCCGACGATCAATATGATGATCGGCGGGTTCAAATGCCCGGTCACAGCTTTGCCCTTCGGTGCTTTGAAATCAGACTGGGCAAGGCTGTTGCTTCTGCAAAGAGCGCAACCGAAGGAATCAATTCTCTTAAAGAAACTGGATCGTCTTATCAGAATTTTAGTGATCGCTTATTTCCGAATGGAAGAACGTTTCGATGTTATGCAATCTGGATTTTGGAATATAAGCAGGTTGGTAACAAAAACTCTAACTATCAACGATAAAGACTTCTTCACAAGCTTGATCTTTGTATCTCATTCGATCGAATATTTTGATAGTCCATCCGCGACGTCTGTACACGAAAGCACCACGAGCACTAATTCGAAGGAGGAAACGAAGAAACTCGATAACTCGATCGCTAATTCAAGAAAAATAAATAAAACCTCGGCGAATTTTGCTATGAGTACTTTTCTTAACAACGACGAATCCAGTAGCACGATTGAAATTGAACGAATCGCACTTACTAGTTCGGATGTGACGAGCGAAGGCAAAACCGGCGATTTTCATACAATGCATAATATTCCTTTAAAGCATCGCTCGATAAGCGAGCAAATCGACGAAAAAAGGACGGTAACCGCTTTCGTAAATATTAAAAATTTTTCAGAAAGAACCACTGACAAACGGAAATACACAGAGATATCGACTTTGAGCGCGAATGAATCCGTTACGATTAACACCGCGAATAATTTTACTAGGAATAAAAATGGCACGAATATTTTTACGAGAGACGATTCTGACGCTGATAAAAATATTAATTTCTCAACAACAGAATTTAGCAACGAAACTAAACCAATTATAACTGGCTCGAACGCTGTTACTGCTCGTATTTCGGAAACGATGACTTCTTCTAGTTATCAAAAATTAATAGCGACGAGTGTTGAGAAAGAAGGAACGGCGGAATTAATTGCCCCTACTATATTTAGCGTCACGCAGACTAATGGTGTGAAAAAGCATGGTACTCAGAACGATTATAAAATCACCGTTTATTCAGATAAAATTTCTACTAACCCGACCGAAAGATTTAATCAAAGTCGTCCGAATAATCGGACTGGCGGTGTATCCCAAGTCTTTGAGAAGGTTCCATGGAATTCCACGAATTCTACTGTTTCCTCTAATAAGATCAAGGAACCTTCGATCTACAAAAATACTCCGTTTGGCAATAAGTTTTGGAAATACATGACAATTTCACCAAAAATTTCTTCCACTACGGTTACTGCAGATCCGACGTTAATGTCGCAGGCAAAAGGGACGGAAAGATATAAAGGAAATTTGATAAAATCTAAAAAACGCGGAAGCTCGAACACCGATATTGAAAAAATGTTTAGGTGGTTTTATACTTTCGGTCATTCCAGGTACATACTTATGTTTCTCCTACATCACACGCTCTTTTCCTAATTACCTTTCGTTTATTTGCCAACGTTTTGTCATAATTACAGTAAAAACGATTCGGTTGATCGAGGCGTCTACATCGCATGCGAAGGAAAGAGTCACAACGGCAAAGAGTAACCTCGCCAAACGATATTTTTCATCTGCGAGGTATTAGAATAAATTTGCATACACGTATCTTTTAAAAGGCAAAAGTTTGGGTCGTTTTGAATCGACGATAATAAAATTGTTTGACTTTCACGTGGTTGGATATTGCTTCTTGATTTGTCTGATTATACGGCATTTGTAGATGGTATAAGAAATGCACGTTGCGACAACTGGACACTTGCCGATTCTTATCAGCGATATTGCGGGCCAGTCCATAAATTCATGAGGCGGGGCAACGCTGACTGATATTTACGAGGTCCGCAGCTGGTAACGTTCGTCATGCTTTACGAGCTGTCGTAAACGAATCCTCTTATTATTCAGTTCTCTGTCCATAGGATTTTTCGGATTGTCTGCAAGCAGTTGGATTGTCCGCTTGATTGGTTCGATGCAATTTACGCAGGCAACGATAGCTTGAACGACATCGTGTTTCGGATGTGATTACGATCCAGTTGAAATTACACGCGAAATCGTGGGAAAAAAGATACGGGATCAGTGTTGCGCTGTTCAAAATGTTCTCGTTATCCGCAGGAAAGGGAATGAAAACGGTTGCGATGAGTACATAATTGGCTTTACGCAAACTATCGTGACTCGATGGTTTAATAACGGTTTTTCGAGATAGCACACCCGATCAGTTTAATTTGCAACGATAGCATATCAGCGGGTTGCGGTTAATAACCAGTCGAAGGTACGCGAACAAATAGGTGTGTTCAATCAGCACGTCGTGTCGTTCCGAATTATTCCGCGATATTTTTGTTAAAATATCCGTTCGTTCGTTTCGTTTGTCGATTTACGGTCCGCGATAGTGTGTGTACACGTTTTGTGCAAATGCGCACGTGTATTCAAAACATATGGAGAATCATCGAGTCGAATAACTTTATCGCTTATATTAATTACATTATACAAGCTAAATTTTCAGTAAATATGCTTAAAATTTAGATTTACAGGGTGGTTATCAATTTGTAAATCCGAATTATCTCCTCGGTAGAGAATATACGCGATTTATGACTCTTTATTTCCTCGCAAGGGTATCCTATCTATTTTAAATATTCCAGATGTTAATTCTTCTCTCTTTTCTATTTTCTGATATATTTCTAATATAAATTCGTAGCGTGGTACGATATGTTCGCGTCGTGTTCGCTTTGCAAGCCTTGCTAAATTAAATATGTGCCGGTATTGTACAGATTAATCGTTAATAGAGTAATCGGTAACTTAGCCTTCTATCTTTTATTCATTCTGTTGCCGTTGACTTGTTCGTGATCGAGCTAGCGTTTTAATTCGAGAACATTATTATCGTTGGTAGGTTCGTCTGGTGCATCTTCTTTACAAGAATTAGCATCAGAGCGAGCTATATTTATTAGAGTCAATAATTTAGCCCGTTGTGAAACGGATTAGAGCGGTATATCGTTCCTTCTAAGGAAACAAATTACCTTGCCTTGGCGAGATGCTAGTTGAACAGAGCATTCCTGGTTTCCCTTTGCACCTGCTTTTCCCTATTTCTCACGTCCACGCCGACAAACAGTCGCGCTTTGACGCGACTCGTTGGTAATTGCGTTAACAGTTGCAACCAAACCGCTTGGAAATTCAAGGTTTCTCGTTGAATGCAAAATATTGTTTGACAGCATTAGACTGATCGACACGCTTCATAAATTGCGACGTTTGTTTCGTTTTTCTCGAGAACCGGGCCAATTAAGCTGAGAAATCGTTCACGGAAGAGGCGTGTCGTGGGTGGGGAATTGATAAATAAAGGTGATCAATCGTGAGCAAATGTTCAACTCTGGCGAAACAAATTTGCTCATTACTTATCATTTCTTCGCGATTACTCGCCGGTCGGATTAGCCGTACATTGTTCTTCGGGAGGGAAACAAATTAGTCGCTTCACAGGAACGCGACTTCGAGAGGTTCTCTGGCCGGGTTCGTTCCTACGGTCTTCGTGTCTAGAATACGGTAATGCCGGTGTACGTTCGCTTGTTCAAACTGTTCGTCAGGGTTACTTTAGCTTCTTGAGCAGCATCGAGAGTAGCAACGATGAACTAGCGGCCAGAGCAACGTTGAGGCTAGTATCTACCACCGACAGAAAGTTCACGGAAATCATTTAACCGAGGAAGAGTAGCGCGATCACAGGAAAAGAGGAGGAGTGCAGAGCATCGGTGTATGATGGTGGTGGTGCCGCTGGAGGCTGAGGCGAGGGTGAAGAAACGCTCGGTAATTATTTTACCGACGGAAGCGAAGGGATGAGAGAATGCAACTTGCACCCTTCCTCTTTTCACTCCACCTCCGTTTCTAGCGGCTTGATGTTAATTCATACTAATTGGTTGCATTACTCTCGTTTCATTCACCCGCCGTGGTTGTTTCCTTTCCTTTCGATGGGAGCAGCCCATCCTTGTTTTTGTTGCTCGACGTCCTGCCATGCTTTTTATTAATTAGTCGCCAATTAATTTCAAACATTTCCTATAATTTAACCGTAATTCTTGCATTCTCGTGAATACTTTCGATTGTTTAGTTTCTCGTTGTCAACTTCCGATAACGTCCCGAACGAGGAAACTCGATTTACTAAACATCAGCGGTACCTCAATTGCGAAGAATTTGTCTCGTCGTGAAACGTCTGATATTTGAATAAAAGTTTATCTAATTTTCATTAGTTAAACGAATTAAAGAAGCGATAATACAGTCTTTGTGATACACATAACAATAACGTGTAACTCGTTCGGCCGTTGCAGATACAGCGGAAAAGCTTGAATTATAGAGAAATAAAATAACGGCTTAACCCACACCGAAACAGGAGAAGAAGGAAGGAGCGTTATAAATAGGCGGGTGGCTCTTTGTTCTCGGCAACATGTTCCGCAACGATAAAAATTTCCCGCGAAACCAAAAGATCTCATGGACCACGTGTAGCTATTTTTATGTCACTTGGCCAATTTGTGGGTCGCACGCGTTTCTTAGATATCTTTGGTTATCCATGTTTCAAAAAATATGGAATGCCGTCTTAAGAGGAAGTTGGCTGAAAAATTCCAAGAAATTGATGGACCAGTCGTAATCTGCAGCAGGAGGCGGCTCGCGAAAGTAGGAATCTATAGGTGGCGAAGGAAGAGCGAAGATGCGTGAGAAAGCGTCGGATTGTTGGACACCCCTTGCGAGGGTGTAATCATCTTTGCTCAGTCTCGTCCGTGAAAATCCATTCTCGTCACGTCGAGACAAACGGGCTCAGTTGACTCTCCATCTAAATCTCCTTCTTCCTTTCGTTCTCCGGATCTCCTTCTTCCTTTACTCGCACGGATAAGAAATGAAATTAAAATTCTCCAGGAGACTGAAACGTCACGTTCCTCGTCGTCCGTCTCATCTCATTCCTCGTTTCGTGGAAGGGAGCACCGCGTCCGTTCGCCTCCAGGTATCCGGAAGATAAAGGAAACGAGAGATCGAGTCTGCTTCGTGGGATCTCGCAGATCGTTCGATTCGGACGAGCTGGGGGCTGCCGATGGATCTGCAACTTTCCACGGGAAAGAACGAATCCCAAAGAGTTGGGCTAACCTAAAACTTGGAATAAAGGGTCTGATCCTCTCCTAGGAATGCATAGAGATGCGTACGAGAGTCGATGTGAAATATTTGTTTTCCAAATAGAGATCGAAGAAATAGTATTTTGATATCGCTACCGTTCGAGCTTCTTCAGATACGTGCTTTCTGTGCAAAGGGACACTGGGACGTTCCGTATCTTTGCTTTGAAAATTTATGGAATTTACTTTTCATAGAAGAACGTTGCGCGCGAACCAAGACAGCCTTCTTGTCCATCGAAGACGGTCTAGTCGATCTCGTTAAGTGAAAGAAAGGACGAGGTACGGTTTGTGGGTAGGTCGGAGTGGAAAGCGTGGCTGGTTAATTGGAATCGCCTGCAAACTTGGCGACTTCTCAGCCTCGAAAGCATCGATGAAATTGCAGCACCCGTCAAGCTTCGGCCGGTTTCCTCTTCAGTTTCGAGATCGTTTCTACCTTCTCTTTGCTCGTCGCTTTTCATCCAGCGACAGTGGGATGCGACTCAATCTCGCTGCCAGTTTTCGTCCCGAACACACTGTCGTCTTCGACGGAACACGGTGGATCCCTTTGACTCTTAAAGACGGTGTGACGTGTAAGTAATTGTTACTTCATCGCTAGGTTGATTATAGCAATTTTCCTAGCTCCTTGGCTCGCTCCTACTTTTCTCTTCCTCTTCTCATTTACTTCATTACCTTCTTTGTCTGTTCGTCGCGTAACTTTATCGCGGAAATTAGTTTCGCTTCTTGCGCGTATATGGCGCATCATCGATGCGACCATCGTTACGTCCACATATACATTTTCTTTCAACTTTGATTGTTTCACACCTCGGGTTACAAAATCGTCAGGTCGCCGCCACTCATGGTACGCAGCCGAGAGAACGTCTGACAATTAATTACTCTCTTCTACTTTTTCCTCCGCAAAGAGGAACAAAGGAAGAATATGTAGGCGTGAGTTTCCAGGAAGTTCGCGCAAAACAAGTGGAAATCTTTTTCGGCGATGGTCACCTTCAATTCTCGCTAGTTTTTTTTCAGACAGCGTTCTCGCCGCGAGACGAGCTTTTCTCTCGTTCGTAAGTTACGCTTTCCTTTCTTCGTCGTGCCAAAACTCGTCCGGCTCGTTAATACTTTCGCGGCGATCTCCGAGTATAAATTTCACCGTGGTATTTTCCATCGTATATCGTAAAAAGAGTGGTTTTTCACGAACGAAAACTGTTCTATTTCTTATCAAACTACCGCGCGATCGTTAATTTCTTTGTCGCGGATGGATCAAACGACGAGCGAAAGTTTGTCGAAATTTCCATTCGACCGGAAGAAAAATGGGAAAGTGGGTGTGTCTTATGGAACGTTCGAGCATTCGTCCTTGAATTATGTAATATTTCATCCAAGGAATTAATTCAGCGTCTTTTGTTCAGGAAACAAGGAGGGAACTAACGAGCTGCGTATTGTCCGAGATTTCATATCAAACCGATATTTCTGCACGATTCAACGACAAGGCGTTTGTCGAACGACGAAGACGTAATTACGAAAGCAGAGCGTCGAACGATCTTGGCGGTCGGAGGAAGCGGAACGCCGCCTTGCCCCGACCTTTCCCATCTTCGGCATCAGTAAGTTAGAACTATTCGAAACGTTTCGTCCCTCGTTTGCATGCCGATACGTGGCACTGAACCAAGAACCAAGTCAGTCCCTAGATCGAGCGCAGACCGACCTGTGCGCGAAACTTCACCAGTGCCATTTCTCGGATATAAACTCGACGCTCGGATCCACGTACAGGTACACTCTGACTGGAAACTGTGAATATAGGTGCGACGGAGTCTCGCCGGGGATGATGCCTTGCAATTTCGCGCGATTACCGCAGGGCTCTTCCAATTTGCCGAGAAACTTTGCCGTTATCGTGCTTCTATACTTGCTAGATCGATAATCTCTCTCGCTCGTTCGCTCCTCCGAGACGTTGTTGGAATCGTTACGATCGTCTTCGTATTTTTTTTCGAATTTTCGAGCAGGTAAACGAGAGTACAGAGCGCGCGGATTTGAAACGAGACGATTAATCGCAGAAGGAAAAGTTCGGGGCGCGGAAGCGAAACGGCGGGTCGATACGCGTCGATTGTTCGAGGACGCAACGAGGATGCGCGTTCACGGAGTACGGCTCATCTTAATCACCAATTCATCACTCGCCATTGCCCCTCGAGGCAATCGCGCGTGAACCTAGCCTGATAGACGATACATCGGCGATACCGAAGCGTAGGCATCGTCGCGTCCTGGCTCATCCCCGATTCGCCGGAGAACTGGACACGCTTGGTCAAATACCTTCGCTAGCTGGTTACATATAGCCAAGTATCTAATCGTACCGACTACCGACAAGGTTTTTCGAACGAGCTTGATGTTGGCAGACTGAAATTAAGGTCGGTGCGGAACGCGAGGGTAGACCGAATTGATACGGACGATCTCGCTGACGGGGACGCTTCGCCGACCCGCAGCCTCGTTTACCCCATAACGATCCTTAAATTATTTCTAACTGACGATTGTTTGGTCGTGTCGATCCGCGTCACTTCGTCTTTCCACTCGTTCATGGAACGCCAATTCCTGTTAAACGATAAACGGTCGCTCGACGACGCCCTTTTCTGACACAGAACCACGGTCAGAAATAGCGGTGGAGATTCGCGAAACGCTGAAACAACTATTTGCGGTTGAACGGTATGAAAGAACGTCTTGACGATCGTTCGTCTAATAGAGGACTGGAATATCGTGAAAAAGAAATACCCTCGTGAAACGCATGATTTTCTAAAGTGCTGTAGCAAGTGACCGGGCAACGGGACGGGAACAGCGAAGTAGGATCAGTTACTCTTCCAGGAAGGGATGCGTTGGTCCGTGAACTCGCCGATAACGCAGAATTATAGTCCCAGCTCTGGCAGAGCCATCCTCTTCGAACCAACCATGTGATTCCCTACAAAACGCCTATCACTGTGCGTACCGAGGCGTGAGCAGCTTCGGTTTGCACGCATGTATCATCCCATCCCGTTGTCACTGCCTTTGCTTCTTCGCTTTTGTCCGAACGACCCAATGGACTGTGTTTCTTTTTACAAACGAACTAGGCGAAAAAATCCAGATCGCGATCTGGCTTAGAGCAATCGCGCGATGGAACGAAGATCGAAACACGCGAAGAAACTGTACCGATCGACTGGTTGACGTTTTTCGATAGATATCGGCTGCGTTCGCGTTCTTATTTTTTTTTTTTTATTCGAACCGGCTTTTATCCGATCGAAAAGCAGAGCATTAGATAGACGATGGCGTTTCCTCGAGGTGACCTTCTCTGTTCCGCGGTGGTCGGATATCGGATTAAAATACACGCTTACGAAAGGATAATGAGTCTGGAAGGCGGCGACAAAAAACTGCGAACTCTAGAGGATTTTCCAGGAACAATTTGCTTGTCCTTCCTCGCAGTTCCGTAGCATCGGACGATTAGATTATCCTGTACGAACGCTGCGAATCCCACGCACACTTTTGCCCTTCCATTTGGGGTTGGAACGATTTCCTAGCCGCTGGAACGGCTAATTGGCAGCGTCCGGCCATTATCACGAGTCTTCTTAATTTACGGAACTGAATTTTGCCGTTATAAATGCCGGTTCGCGACTATCAACTCATCTATACCGGCTAATTTTACGAGGAAATTTAATGGAGAATCGGAGGAGCGGAAGCGCGTTTTCACAGAAGGGAATGGCTAAGGGTGGATAGAGTCGCATACATTTCGTCCCGAATAGTTTTACCTTGCGACTTACAGATAACATCTTTGCGTTAACGCGAACGTGACGTTTTTCGGAGGAAATTAAATGGCGAGTCATCGCGTGCAGCGTACAGTCCTCCTGTCATGCCAAATATCAGCCGTAATTACTTTTATTCAGGAAGAAACGCATTTACCATGTTTTAAGAAGTTCATGGGCCATGGAACATCCTCCAGATGCATATTCGATTACCAATCCGCCAATTACCGGTACGTTCGTTCGAGTACTCCTACTTTTCTCTATGATGCACCTTTCAAGGTCGAAAGTGGAAAATCGCACGACCAATTATAGCATTCGTCTTGAAAGTGCTTTCCATCGATCTCCATTTTTACACGGTTTTATATCCTCTCTTGCTCCATATTTTATCTCGTTCTTATCCAAACATCGTGCCATTGCTCCGAGCTCATCGATTCGAAAGATTCGATTTACCGACTAATTTTCCTTCGTAATTTTTGCCACGATAATAGCCTAGTATATCGAGTCATTCGCAAACTCTGACGAACTATGTAAATTCATCGAGTAAGGTGAATGGCTGTGACGGACGTGGGTGGTTTTTATCACGTCGACCTTTTTTTCCGCAAAGCCGGTGTTAAAGCAGTGCGTGACTGTGATTCGGTTCTTATCGCCCGATCTTTGTTCGCAAATTTAATTACTTTTTTAAGCGAACGTTTGCCAAGAATATCTTTCCATGTTTCGTTGTGTGTTCCAGTAGCGGATAAGATTCAGAGGTGCAGGAATTGCTTAAAAATTGCACAGGCTACGCGTCAAAGTACAAGTACTTTTTAGCGTGATTTCACACGACAGAAGTTTCGTATTGTTATGTAACGTAATGCACGTTGATTTTCGCTAATTGCTGTGCTCTGGTATTTTATCTTGCGAGATTTCAAGCGTTTTATGTCGTCAGGTTCGGATTGAGAAAAGAAAATTGCCAGTGTTAAACCCTTGAGTATCATTGGCATGTTGAAACTCATTAGGAAAATTATCCGAGCTGCAGTTGGAAACCGACTTGCCGGAGGTACTACGACCCTTTTCCCTTATTGCTTTTTTCTTTAGAAATTCAACGTTTGTTTGTACAAATTCCGAAACACGTTGAAAAATGCCGTATAGAATATGTATATGAAGCACTATGTAAACGACGTAGGAGCGAGCGTTTGTAGCGTTAGCTGTAATACGCGACATCGAGTTCTATTTCGATAATAGACAAAGTGATCGTGATTTTGTTCGATCTGTGCTTTTCGCGGTCGCAATATAGACATCGTCATTACGATGGCTTACGAGGAAAGAGTATCTGATTGATCTCCCCTTTCCTCCGTACTTTGATCTTCCCAACGTACCGTGTATTTCGGCGTCTTACCGTTTCATCTTCGTAAGAGATACAGAAGAGAGACCCTTATTTAGTGGATTCGGTTAATGTTTCCCGTTGCAAGGAGCAACGACGAGCGAACGCTAGCTAGAAAGATTGCTTTTGTAGGTTCGTTCGCCTTGCTGCGCGGCCAAGGAATTTAGAGAGTCACGGATGTAATTTTTATTCATTTCCAAGGGAACTTAATACCAGAACTGCTGCAAAGGGATTCCAAAGGTTTTGTGCTCGTTCGACTGTGGTTTAGTCGGATCTTTTGTTATATTGCCCCTTGCTGTTTCGTGTTTGTTCTTTTATTTCGGTTAATAGGAATACTCGGCATAGTCCTTAGCGAGTAAAACAAAGGCGCCATGAAGCATCCTTCCTCCGAAGAGTTTCTAATAACGTCTGGTTTAAAGGGATTCGAACGAATACATACCTACGTATAAATTAAAGATTGAATGGCATGACATTTTTATTTCGTGTCAGCGGTGCGAGACTAACGGCGCGATGAGAAATTCTCGAATGGAGGAAAACCGGCGAATGAAGCACGCGCGTGTGAGAACAAAGGACGACGCGATATTGGATAGAGCATAAACGAGAAGGGAAGTTATGGCGGTCTCAATTAGTACAAATAAAACGTTCCGAGCTAGCTAATATTATTTATCGCTCGCTCGGATGCCTCTGCACGTCGTATAAAAGCGAGAACACGGAAACCCATTATAATGAAATTAACAAATTACCCGTCGTCCAGCGCCTCGACCTCTGCTCCTGCCAGCGAACCCGTACCACCGAATCCCTACGAGTATCGTCTGTTTTCATCCTCTCGCGAAAACCACCCCATCTCGATTTTCCCTTCTCCCTTCTACCCTTCTCTTCTCTTCCTTTCCCTTCTCTTCCCTCCTCTTCTCTTTTCTTCTCTTCTCTTCTCTTCTCGCATCACGCGAAAGACAGCCTATACAATTCAGCTGATCCCGTTTCCGTTACTCCGCTTCTTGTGCATTAATTCCATTCTCCGTTAGCACGACTGGGGTCTCATTCAGACAGGAATTTCCTATCTGTGTGGAGGGAGCCTATGCTTCTCCGACGCCGACGCTACCGCGTAGTAATCACTGGAATTGCTACTACTTTATTCGAGCGCTTGCCCCTTTCGTCACGCGATACACGCGATTAAAAGCAACTTCTACTCCGTAGAAAAGTTTTCCCTCGTTTCTTTTTCTTCGACGATTCCTCGATCGATCGGACGATTTATAAATTTTTCTCGCTGAATCAGCCGCGCAAACGCCGACCCGAGACTAACGTTGTCACGCTTTCTAACTAATTCAAAGTTACGAATCGGTCTGCCGTACGCCGCTTCTTTCTCCGTTTCCAGTGTTTACAGATGGGATCGTACGTAGGGAAATTTTCAATTATGCACATTTTGCTCGATGTAGTCGGCGTTCACGCGTGACACGTCGCAGAAACGCGAGATGGGGGGTGAAGCGAGTGGATCCAGGGGTCGTCGGTGGATGAAGGGGTGAAGAAGGGCGGAAGAGGTGAGGGAGGATGGAGGAGGTGGACGGGGAGGGGGATGTCGGTTTTTGGGAGGGTGCGGGTTCGGTGCAGAGACAATAGTAGGCGGACAAAAGCGTGATATACGACGACCCCCGGAGCAGTGGTATTAAAATCATATTTTTAAGTCCTCCATCCTACCCCTGGACCTACCGCGAGCGCCGTACTCTTCGTTGCTACCAACTCTGTCCCCTCGTTTCATGCTGAACCACAAAATGGCGGTGGATGGGTGGTGTCTCTGTGGGACTGACGATGCTCCTGGATTTAATTGGATTCGTTGGCTGTAATTAATGCAGCTCCATCGGCCGTGGAAAGGTACCCGTTTCAGGATTTTGATTTCTTTTAACGTCGCCGTTGCCCGGCCACTCTCATCTCCGATATTATTTTTGCAGGCTTAGGTGTACGATTGCTCGTAGCGGCGAAGACAATCGTTCATAGAAACGGTTAAACGTTAATCGAATTCCTTTGACTGGGAATCGATCGTTCATTAACGTCGATCGCTAATCTCGTCAAAGTCGGCAAAAAAAAAGAGGAAGAAGTCGTGACGGATAAAAAGTTGCAGGCTATATCAAAGGTTGGAGAAGCAGCACATTTTCATTTGAAATTCCGTGTATCTCCGGAGAATCTCGAATCGGCGGGTTATTCAGCCTCCAGTCTGATTTAAAGTCCTTCGAAAGGGATGATATACGGGCCTGAATGTATGTACCTTCGCATTTACACGCAGGCACGCGTGAAATGAATATCTCCTTCCTAACCCGCGACCCACCGCAGACGTATATATTTCATCTTGCTATCACTATTTCAGAGAGATGACTTGCTTTTTCCTTCCCGCTTCAAAGGATTCTCTGGCTTACTTTTCTGCTAGATACGGTCGTTAACTTGGATACCACCTGCCGCTTGCTGCATTATTTTTGAAAATTCGTTAGCGATCTAGAGGAGGAACGAACGAGCGGATCGACGCGTAGTTGTTTCGCTTTCTTTTTTACTAAAAGTTTAACGTCGCTGAAAAATGAATATCTAAAAGTAAACGCGTATTACCCCGATAAACCGCGATAAACCGTGCGAAGCCTCGGATCTCCAAGTGATCTTAAATTAAACGAAGAACGCGTAAGATACGAGAATCTGTAAAGATCTCAAGATCTTTGAAAAATGGACCGAGAACTTTGGAAAAAAGAATTCACGCGTTAACTCGTGATTTCGAGTACGCGTTCTAGTCTATTCAACCAATGATGAGTGTCAAGTATTTTCTTACTTTAGTTCGCGTCCACTCGAAACAGATATTTTTTCGCGATTCACACGCGTCAGAAAAAAGAAGTGACAAAACGATGCGGCCGCGTTCAAACGTTGCACGCGTACTCCAGCCACTCCGGATGCACTTCATTAGAACTTTTAAATCTCGTTTCGTGTCGTCGTCCGCGGAATAACTCGTGCGACGACCGAGTTTCGAAACAGCGAGATGAATTTGCTGGTCCCTTGAACGCCGTTATACGTACGCCAGTCGCTGGTTCCCCGCTGTTACCTCTGCACGGTCTCTTGCCCGAGTACTCTACATTTTCTTTGCTACTTTATCATCGCTGATAGTCCTTACCGCCAAGGTTAGCAGGTAGCCTACGAATACGCGAACTATCAATAAATTATCCGATTTTACGAGCACTCGGGTGCAAGTACTTTGTCGCTATGGTAAATTTGTTCGTATTCCTTTTTTCTCCAGTTTTCTTTCCATCGAGTAAGTTTAATTGTTAGAGCGATCGATTTACGAGCAGACATCGATGTAACATTTCAATTCCAGGCGAAATCTTAGGATTTGTCAACGTGTCACGGAAGAGAAACGCGCATTTTTCAACGACCAACCGGGACGAGATATCTCCCTGTAGAGTTGCTCCCTTTTTTACGAGGCTCTCTTTCGTGTCAACGCTATCGGTGCGAGTTTTCACTCGGAACGAATGGAATAAGGGATTCGCGTTTGGTTTTGTCGCGTGTAACGAACAACGGTACGGTGCTTTGTTCGACATTTTCCAGTCCCATCGTTGGAACGCGTGCGTCGTCACGTTGCGACGTTCGGCCGAGACAAGAAAATCGAAGAAAGCCGAGTCGCTAGAATTGGCGACTGTTGGAAGTCGAAGAAAGCGCGACCCGGGTAAGACCGATCTCTTTCTAAGAAACTGGAAGACGAATAGGAACGGGCAACAAGTTGGAAGCGAGCGCGTTACGAACGTTTGAAATTCGCGAAGAATTGGCCCCAGAGAGTGGAGAAGCGGCAATTAGAATCTCGGAGAAGGGTGGACAGCGAGATGCCAGTCGTTTAGCCAAGGCATTTTCGCATTACACGGACCATTAGGAGTTACTTGGCGAGGTTGCCTTTCGGAAAAACGTTCCACTTTGTATAATGGTCGGCCGAAAGGAACAGGAAGTTCCGTTGTATACGTTTACTGCCGGGCAAAGGTACTCACGCGTTCGCCGACTATTTCATTTTAAAGTCAAAACGTCGTGCCTAGTCGGAGCTCCGAACATCGTAAGAGGGTTGCTATACTATTATAACTTTGTAATGGCCTACTAGCGCGTACTTTGCCCTGGATATTGCCTTAAAGGGCGCAACCGTGAAACGTCCCCTTCGTAAATTTAACTTTCAAACACGTCGCCCGACATTGGTCCCCGCTAGTGCACTATCGCGTTTTTCATGTACTTCCATCCAGCTTTCTTCCGCGTTCTTTCTTGTCCTCTCTCTCTCTCTCTCTTTGTCGTTTCGCGGTCCGGATTATGGTAATGATCACCGACTTTTATTTGCCATCATGTCCGCGAAACTGCCTCGTCGATTAATCATCTCGCACGAGATACGACTTTCGTCTTGAGGTATCGCGCGTTTATCACGCGCGTTCTAGATAAACCGATGCTAACGATGCACCGGCGGAAAACCACGAGAACTTAATTCAGTATTTTATTCGAACGTTCTTCTTTCTTCTTTTCTTTTGGGCAACTCGACAAGCGTTCTTTTTACCGAAAGGAAAACGTCGCGATTTTAAGCGCGTTTATACACACACTTATACAGACGCTTATCGTAAGTTTACCTTTAGACGAAAACGACTATAGGTAGGGACATTTTCCAAAGTATTCGCTGCACCGGGAAACTTATCGACGAGTTCCGTGTCTCGATAGTTCCACATATAGCTTAAATTATTCGCAGACTTCTCTTTTCACTCGGTCCATAACATGACGATGCAAGTTTCCAACCGAGAAAGAAGGTCAGTAGTACTTAACGCTTAATTTGTCGAGTAGTCACGAGGACTTGCACGATGTGATTAAACTTTCAACGATAGAAGGGTCTGAGCCGCGTACAATGTCCGGCTTCTTTCAAAGTTCGCCCCATCGGCATATCCTAATCGGCCTGGACCGGCTTCTTTCCATCGCTTCTCCTTAACTGTATTCATACGGCAGCATGAATACGGACCAAATCGAAGAGAGAAAACGGTCGACGACTTCGGGAAATGTCGGTCGCTTCGAAACGACCACGGTACGGACTTGAGATCTTTGGAAGCGAACGTTGGTTCTCACAGCGTCCATGGAAATCGGTAACGAAGGACGTACTCGAGATTTCCGAGTAATTCCAATTTATGGCGTCGCGTTGTCGCAAATCATAAGCGCGGCCGGACGTTAGCACGCACCACTGCGGAAACGCTTCGCATAATGGTCGTTCGATCTTTGGATTACGATCCAACAGAAATGTTACATCGGTTCGTTCGATGTCCTTGCGAGTTACATTTTCCGCTCGATATACCTGTACTAGATGTTCTTCTCGCCGATCGATCTCCATAGAGATTTCCATGTATCGTCGTCGCTCTGGTAGATATTTTATTGCTGGTTGTAAACCGTGTATCGGTTGTACCGGTTCTAAGAGTTGTTCTCCAAAGGAATTTTTCTCTTTGTCGTCTCTCGAGCTTCTGCAGAAGAGGCGAATGTTGGTTCGTTCGGCGATACTGTTCGAAAGAATTCACGAATTGCGAATGAAACGGAAGATAATCTCCGAGCAAAGTAGAAAGGAAAACGTTGTTTCGTCGAGGACAGCCGCTGGACGAATCTATCGATTGTTGGGTGCTCCTTTCCTCGAACATTCTTGGCTAGCTAGGAGTAGAACGAATTGTTGGCGGAACGCCAGAAGGCCAAGCGAGAACGCTCGCCCAGGTGGAAGCAGAAGGTAGCGTGGTACCTCGAGCAAGATTCCGGGCAAAAAGTTAAGGGATAAAAAAAGAAAGCAGCGAAGAGGGGGAAAGAGCGGGGCAGGAGGTGGAACGGAGAGAGTAGACGACCACGAAATATTTGTCAATCGCAAAGCCAGGAAGACCGGTCGGGAAAGTCGATTTAACGCCCGTTAAGGAAGCAATTCCTTTAAGAAGGACGAACGACGGAGCAATGGTGGTGCGACCCGGGGATGCTCGACCTTCCTGGACTTACGACCTTTCACCGGAGAATCGCTTCCGTCCGCCATTATCGGCGGACGAATGGAACATCAATAACCAATTTCGTAAGACTAATATCGCGAAAATTAGTTTCCTGAGGTCCCTTTTCCTTCGTGCTTCGTTCCTTACACTCTCTCACTCTCTCTCTCTCTCTCTCTCTCTATCTATAGCTTCGTTAAAAGGTCTATGACCTACTCGCCGTTCATGCTTTTCTTAATGTCCAGCCATCGAGCGAAAGCGATCGTGAATCTCCCTTTATCGTCTCGCAATACCCGTTTCCGGCCATATTTTCTTTTTTTTATCGCGCACGCTCGCCGTCGCACCGAAGAAACGATAATATACCTTTTAATCCGTGTCACCCAGATTTACCCGGTGAAATATCTACCTGGACGAGTTCGAATTCCGCCTAAATGCTTTCTGAACGATCCTCCGAAAATCGGTCATTTCCACTTTCCTATGTTCGCGTTGCTCTACACGCCGTCTCTCGCCGAATCTTTTATTTTTCGTCGACGAATTCGCGACAACAGCGGTCCTTCCTTTTCATCTGGATCGAAGACACGTATCCGAAAATTCTGACGAAAACGATTCTTCGAAAGGCTACTAGTCGATAGTGTTGAAAACTTTGCTGCGCGCTATCAAACGCGTCGATTAATTATTCACCTTGATAACGTCGGACGATGATCTTCTCAGAACTTTGTACTCGCAGTCGGTAAAAGTACATAGATATCTCTAGATAATTTTATTTTCCTTCGAGTACCGCGCTTTGCCAGCAATTTCTTCAATTACACAGGGCTTCCACTTAATTATAAATTAATTGTTCGCCGAGTTATGGCTCGATTTTTACTCCTCTTTTCGACCTAATTACCAGAAGGCCTTGAAGAGCTCCGAAACTCACCCGTTCTTTCCCTTCGTACACCGGTTTTTCTCCGTCGTTTTTGCCTTTCGTTCCGGTTTCCCACCCTTTCTTGCCCTCGCGGTATCCAACTACCATTTCGCCAGTGTATCTCGAACTTCCCTTTAACGAGAAACCACTGTACCTTTCGTAACGTCACCTTTTTGCCCGGAATCATGGCGTTTCGATGTTTCTTTTCACAGCGAGGAAATTTCCAGGCCAACGAGGGTGCATTCGACCAGTGAATTTTCCGGTTTTCCCTTTGCGGCAAACGTCGATAGGCGTGTAAGAAGTCTCTTTTTCTCCCTCTCTCTCTGTCTCTGTCTCTGTCTCTGTCTCTCTATCTCCCCCTTTGCACGTGTTTCGTCGACCGCATTAATTATTTTGTCGAAATTTACATTCGCCCCGGTGTAGTGGGTGAAATTCGGTGGAGAAAAGGAGGGTAACACGGTAACCGTTGGCGTGTCGAATTCACCAGCGCGATAGACAAGCAAAGCGATAGACAAAAGGTCGTGCTTATCGAGCAAATTTGATCAATCGGCAATTTCACTCGGTCTATCGGGGACGATATTTGACGCGATTCCGTCTCGATTTCTTTTTATCGATCCGGTATAAAGGCTATAAAACGAGATGCTGGGAATGTTAAAGTTGATTTATTAACGTTTGATTTATTTCCCAATCGATCGGAACGAATGCATTTACCCTGGCGAGGCAAGATAGCTGGGCTCACCAACCTGCGCCGCGATCAACCTTTTCATTTCGTACCCTCCTCTGCTTTCTCCTCTCTCATCCGCTTCTCCCATTCCCCCTTTCCCTTTCGTCGTTTTTTTTTCTTAACAAGAATTCCACCGTTTAAGTGCCATATTTTTCGTGCGAGCTGTAAGAGCGCCGGGTGTCTATTAATAAGCATATCAGACCGGTGGAATCTCGCGATAAAAGTGATGTATGTCGGTGGAATAACGGAGCATCGCGCCAAGAGCGGCTGATACAAACCGCTCGCAACCGCGAACAAATTTCCCACGAGTCGCTTTTTAACGGCCATCGGATGTCAAACGTCTCTTCCTTCGGTTACTCTTTTCCAACGCGCCACTATTTCAACGTCACGGACGTATTTATTACGCATCGTGGTAACGTTCGCGCGTCATTTTTCTCCGACTCGTAGACTTTTGCTCATTTTTCCAAGTAACGTAGCCGACGACGACGCGTCGCTTATCGCGCAACGCATACGCGTTCGTTCGGCGGTTCCACTTCGCTGAAAAACGTTCGCGCGATAAAAATTGAAGCAAACGCGCGCGATCTCGGCGGTAGGAAGCGCCGTCGTTTAGAAAAACGGCCAGACAACCTGATCAGACGCGTAAATGTCTAGAATGTACGAACTTGTCGAATGCAAATTTGGCGACTTTTTCCAAAGATGTTGATGAATACGGAATCGCGAAGTTGCCGGTAGCTTGCGGCAACGGTAATGGAAGATCGGCGCGGTGGCGAAGCTGCAGTCGGAAACTCGGAAACGTTTCATCAAGCAACCGAGATCTCCTTTTACGGTGACCTATCCAGCTACCAGCTGCTATCTCCGCGTTCCTACTTGTAATCTCGCCTCCTTTATATCTTCTTTGTTATCAGCAGCCAGCGAAAGGAGGAAGAATCGAACGTGGATTTTGCGAACGAAACTTGACTGAGAGACCTCCATACGTAACATCGTCGGGCTACTTCGTACACGTCGTGGTTTCTCTCTTTTCGTTCCTTCTTCGTCGTTCGAACGATAGAGATCCTCTTGCCGATGAGAATCGAACAGCTGAGCCTTCAGGGATTAAAATTTAATTTGCTTGTACGCGTCGTACGCTTGTGGCTTCGTCTCTGTGGAAAGTTGGTGGCGCGGATTCGACGATTAAAAAGATTCGTTTGGGAAAGTATGGCTCGCGTAGTTGGAGCGATCGGTATCGAGCTAAAGTTCGCGACGAATCGGAGGATTAGCAGGATCGTGAAGTTTCCGCTTATACGTCGATCAAAATTCGTGCGACATGTACTGACAAAGAACACGACCAATACTTTTAGGAGCTTCGTATCACGTTCGGCGAACCGTCAAACAAAATTCTTCCGTGGTGAACAAAGGGAACGTTCCAAGTTTCCAGAGCCAACGACCTTCCTCCACAAATTCGTAACGTCGTAAGTTTCGAGGTTATGCGATGCAAAGTGAAGCCGACGAAATTTCGTAAGTTCGTAAACGGGCTCGTGGTAAATCGCACAGAAATCGCCGTGTTCGCGTTTGAGAAAAGATCGGCGCAACCCGAATTTTCCGCCGGCTGTTTCATAATCGCGCCACCACGTAGATTGGCCGAGTCTGTCGAAGAACCTTTTGTCGTTCGGCTTCCCATTTCTGCCAGATCTCGCTCTTCGTCTCGATGAAGTATCGGAAGCAGGAGACTCGAATCGAAAACTGAGAGCAACGATGAAGAGAGGAACGAGGTGTGTCGCGCAGACCATCAACTTGTCCAATCCGGAGACATGCGTAAGACCAAAGAGGATTCAGAAGCTCGTTCATGCAGACATGATGCAGCCTTGTCCGAGCATAGTGGCTGGAGGCTCGTCTTATTGGACTCCGAGACCGGTGCCCATTAAAATCTGCACGCGGAAAGACATGCAAAGAACTTGTCCGCCAAAGGTGAACCAAATGATCGTTTCGTTGGGCGCACGGTTCAAAAGGCGGAAAGACGGTTGAACAGGAAGCGTACGTGGTCGAAGAGAATATATTTATCGTTAATGAGATTCCGTTAGCGGGATCGAATCTCTCGACTCGTTAACAAGGCAGCTTTGGCGTTAAATCACGCAAACGCGTTCCCATGGCGCGAGTTCGGCTCGAGTTCGCGCGATATACACGCGTCTAGGAAGCGACGAACGACGATGTATCGGCTGCTGTAGGAAACTGATTGGTGGATACCGTAGTTGCGTTTACCTGGAATTAGCTCGACGGTTCGGTGTACACAGGTATAGCGACGCGGATGAGTCTCTAATGGAGGAGGACAGTTTAGAGTTGACGTACTTGTTAGGGACACGTACGTACGTGACCTCACGAGTCGAAAGCATCGTCGCGTTTAGCAGACTAGCAGACTCCAGGGTCCACTCGTTGAACAGAAAGCCGGATACTCTGGAGGGTTTCGTAAACGCGACAAATCTTTTCCTCTCTTTCACGGGCTTCTTTCCACGCCTGTTTCCATTTCCGTAGCTTCGCCATGTATTTTGCTGCAATTCGAGGATTCGGCCGCGATACCCGCCAATACGAATAAACATAAACTCGTTTAGTTAGAAATATCAACGTTTCGTTTCGTAAGTAATTCCGAGTTTTGTTCGATTTTCCGCTTCACCTTCGATATTCGCTTGTATACCGTGTGCCGGCAAATAAGAATCCGGCTCTCTCGATTCTCAATGCAAATACAAAGATACGAAGGAAGGAATACCGCGCTTGTTCTTAAAAACTCTCAAATATTGATATTCTTTCGAGTCACGTACGCAAACTTGGTACTCTGTCCAGAGAAACGATACAGTCGAAAACCGTAGTAACGTTATGTACGTTTGCGTAGCTCTGCGAGTGTCCGCAGAAGACATCGCCAAAGACGTCGGGTTACAAATTCTGTAACATTCTGCTCTTCCTCGTGAAAAGTAGCATCGCGGCTGGTCTCGTTTATTGGACGCATACCGAGGGCTTGTGGGGTAGCAGCGCCGACGTCGAGGACCTGTACCGCAGGATAATGGCCACGATCGTTCCCACTTTGGACAACAGAGAAGTAGTAACGCACGATGATACCAAGGTTAATTTCTGCTTTTTCTCGATCCATGGAAATTGTTACGATTTCACAGATCGAATTGCCTCGCATAAACGATTTCAAGAACACGATGATACAGAAGTACAACTACGCCTTGTTTACCATAATGAACTGTATCGTGAGCGCGTCGACGATGCTGCGCAAGCAGCTTCAACGTATGTTGGTCGACGTCGAACCAGCCAAGGTCGAGCCATCCAACGTCGAATCTTCCGACGATACGACGGATACCGAAGAGGAAAGTTAACACTCGCGCCATTGTTAAATCATACAAGACAAATCCCTTGTGTAGTGTTGTTTGCCCTCGTCTCGTCAGTTTAAGAAGTGCTAATGCACGAATAAATTCGTAAAACACTGGCTCTGCTCTATCATGGAGAATACGACTACTTGCGTCAAGAGGTGACTGCGACAACGGTGTTCAAGATGTTCACGCTGGTTTCGTTGAGGACGTTGGCAAAGATGTTCTCGAGATGTTGCTTCACGGTACGTACATAGAGATTCACGTAAGCACGCGAAATACGATACAAGGACGGATTAAAATTCCGTTCAGCTTGCTTCCATTTTTTCTCGGGACACCAGAGGGTACGCCAGGGATTTCTCACGGTAGTTGCATTTTAAGCGATTTTTATGGTACCTCTTGCTATCGTTGTAAAATTTCAGGTTTCTTTCCAGCCGGTATTTTACCCGGTGCGAATTTATTCTCGCGACAGAACTAAGAATTCTATGGGTTTGAACGCGTGGCGCGAATAACATTGAAAAATACCTCGGAAACGAACTCTTAATCGAAGAAGGATCAGCCGCGAATCGGCAAATTCGATCTCGTCCACCCCTTCGTGCAATCCCCGATTTTCAAGTTCAATTTTTCTTTCCGCTCCCTCTTTTATAAATTTCGGATTATGCTAAATGAGGCTTTAACGGTCTCCGGAGATCATTTGGCATCGTTCGATCGGCTGAATTTGTTCGCGAACCGAGGGGATCCGCGTCTCCCATCTCCTTTCATTGAATCGACAATCTCGATCGAGAATTCTCTTCAGCGAAGAGAAGTATGCTTCGTTAATTCGGAAATGTAGCTCCCTACGAAAAGCGGATATATCCTATCTATGTGTGCAGCGATCGCTGTTTAAACGGTCGCTTTCGTTTCGCTATCTTTCCCTTCGAAGTTCAAAGATGCATCTTTTTAATAAATCAAGCGTAATCGAAGTCGGTGGAATATCAGAGAGAGAGAGAGAGAGAGAGAGAGAGAGAGTCGGGATAGTCCTGTGGGAGGGTGATTCAAAGCACGATTCAGTTCGGACAGTTAAACAGTTTATTCAGATCGAAACTTTATGTAATATATACATACGAGTTAGTAGACGATATGCAGTTCTGATATGAAATCACCTATACAGTGAACTTAAAATATAATCGATTTACACGGACCTCGCATCATGCTGATTATGTACATTCGTTAGTCTCTAATTTTCGTTTTCGTGTTCGATCGAATCGCTTGCACCAGGTCAGCGGCGCATCGTTTCCTCGCGTGCCAAGAATTTTCCTATCGATGTTGTCAGTACGTTTGCCGGAAAAAGAGCAGCCATATAGAAAAGAAGAACGGTCAAAAAGAAGAGGAAAATTCTGAATTATATTCTTCATCTTTCCCTCGAGCAGAAACGAAACGTTTGGATCGTACAGGAATCGATGTAGATTCTCGGCTTGTGCGTGCGTTATACCGAAAATTGATTCTCGCCAGATCGACAGCCGGATACGTTTAGGTTAAATGTTCGTGGACGTGAAAGAAAAAAGTGTGATCGCGTCGATCAGGTCGCTGGTTTCCACGCGGGAACGTAGCAATTTCGTTGGCAGTACGACGACGATCGACCGTAACGATGATTTTTCCAGGGTTCGATAGAAAAAGATGTTCGATCCGATTCCCGAAGCGCGGCTAATTCTATGTTTGCGGCGAGGATAGCGTTTACTCTAATTAACAAAGATCGTTGTTCGTCGAGCGTTTTGGGAAATAACGACCTGTCAACCTGTCACTCGAACAGAAATCGACGAGTCCCATCGAACGACGATACAGGTCGCGTCGTTGCGAATCGCCTCGATTTCCTGGCACACCGGCGTTTCCTACTCATCGTCAGTCGGATTGCACCTTCCGTTAAACTCGCACCCTCGAACATCGAAATTACCGACGACGTTTGTGCGATCGTCCTCGAGCACGGTTCCCACGCAGGGCAAATTCTTCAACGATACATACTTATGTACAACGATACGACATTAACTAACGAGCAACGAGTTTTTTTAGTTACCTTTTTTTTTGGATTCTTTCATTATCCCTTTTTTTCTCATTTAATACATCGAAAAAAAAAAGAACACTCGACATTTGGTTCGACGTTACTAATCATTTGGATCGCGTAATCGATTCGCGATGCGTCACGCATTACGATAACTTAACGTTTATTTCTTTTTCGCTCGTTTTCTTCTCTTCGTTACACGTTCAAAGTAGAAACCGCATACCTCGAGCGAGAGTCTTGGACGAAGTTGGCGTTACTTCATTCTCTTAGGAATATACTTTGTCACTTTTTACTCCTAGTTTCGCCGTCAAGCTTCATGACTTCGTCGCAAAGTGTCACGTGGAAGCCCGGTTTTTCTGACCTTACAAATTCAATTTTTCACCCGAGTATAAAGACTCCTCGAGTCTCTCCGCTACTCCGTTATTCTTCTCCCGTTCGTTAAGAGAATCGAATGAAATTAGAAGAACAGTCGGACGGCTGCGACTTCTCGATAGAACAATGCACGCGGTAAATTTTCATTCTCCGATCGTTGTGCCTACACGTGCGTGTATATTTACAAGAGTGTTCCACTCACGTCGGAAATTAGGCTAAACGCGAAAAGGAACGTCCACGTCGACGATGGATCAAAATTTGGAAACTTCGTATCACAGCTACGATCGAGTACGATCGAACAAAATGTTCTTCGTTTTCCTAAAAAACCGCGTCTCCTCGCCGCGAACCGTCTCGTTTGCCAGCTCGCGCAACTCGCCAAACTATCTCGTCTCCGACTGTTCTCCTCAATTTCGATCGGATTCGTCGCGATACAGTTACAAACACCTCGAGTTTCTATTCTCGATCGCATCACTTATTGTCGATTCTTGCTTAACGCATTTTATCCTCTCCGCTAGGAAGAGAAAGCGATTTTCGTTGAATCAAACGTCGTCCCTAATTCCAGCGAATGTTAAAATCGCGTTGCGCTCGTACGAGATTTCGTGAGAATGCGAGAGAAAAAAAAGAAACGAAAGAAAGAGAAGGACGACCACGGGTAAAATAATCGAAAGGAGACGCCGACGACGTTGCAACGTATAAAATGGTGTTTCTTACAAACTACTTCCGCCCCGAATATGTTTTCCGTCGTTGAAACTGATTGATCAGCCTCGATACCGCGCATCACGCCTCTTCCTTCTTGCAACTCGGCGAAGTAACATCGCGTTATCTTTCCATTCCTCCGCGTCTTCCTTTCCTCTTCCCTCTCCCCTGATCTCCATCGTATATTCTCGCCCAGTTCCTCCATCCATCTTCATTCCGAGCAACCGGAAGAGGGGTTGTACGAGAACCTTTTATCTTTTCTCGCGTTTCTCGGCCTAATGCCTCGATGTCTGGAGAATTCGATTGGTAGGCTGAGACGTGGGTTTATTTACCCCCATTTCGATTCTTCGGCGTCGATTGCCAGCGCCGCCGGCTCCCAGTGCAATCGCTTCGAAGCGCGTTTAATACGTTGGGCTGGCAGTCGGATACAAAGTCGAACGTGGTTCTCGGGTAGAAAGTTGCGTTTCCTCGATACGTTACTCGAGACTGCCACTTTGGCGAACGGTGGTCCGGTCGTACGGCGTGTCCGGGAGGCGAAGTCACGTAGCGAGAAAGAAATATGCGAAAAGACAGCGTCGAAGATGGTTGGACTCGGAGTCTGGCGACGGAAACAGGGATAGGGGAAAGTTGCGCCGACGTTCGAAGACAGAAGAACACTACTTGGGAACATGTTGCCCAGGTGGAAAACTCAGGAGCGCAAGTTTTCACCTAACTCTTTTCCAGTTCGATTCTTCTTCTTCTTCTTTTCTTTCAGTTCCGTTCCTTTCTTCGTCCGTTTCTTCCCGAGAGGAAAAAAGAGAAAAGAACAAATTTTGCCCGACTATCGAGAAAACGTTTACAAAACAATTTTGGCGGATACCTTCTCGCGATTGGAAAGTTTTCCCGACAAATCTAAGCTCGCGTCGCACATTCGCCTTTCTATCCATCGCTTATCCAGTCGACGATCTCCGTTAGCTTAGCGGCTGTTGTTCCGTTGCTCGCAACGACACGGCGGATTGTCTTTATGCCGCTTCGTACGATGTCTAATCGTTTCGCAAGACGAGTCGCGAAAGCGTTCGTTCGCTGCGTACGATATCGATCATCGAACATCTTAATGGTCAGTGTCCAGCCGTGCAGCGCTACGAACGAGCCGAAATTTTCGGCAAGGGACCTCTGTTCGCGTCGGTGAACGCGATACACGGACGCAGAAGGCGACGAACAACGAAGTCTAGACGCAGCTCTCCGGAAGCCTGTTGGCCATCAGTCGTCTCTTGATCGCTTCGCCGTCCAAGCACTCGCCAGCGACGACAACGCCTTGCCCGGCTCCGACGACGACGACACCTTGGCTGCCACCGAGTGTCACGCCGCCCTGTCCACCGCCCATCATCACTCCCGTCATGGGCATGCTCTGTAAACTCGGTATCGTGCTTCTCGATGGTAACCTCAGCTCCGTCGGTCTTCCGCTGAATTTGTGGCAGAGTTCGTCTATGCTTGGTGTAGGTCCGGGCGTGACCCAATGTCCCGGGGGATATCCACCTGGATAACTCGGTGGGCTCACTTCTACCAGGTTTCCTTCTGCAACATCGAACCGGAGATGATTCTTTTGGGATTCGTTCGAAACGATACGACGATGTTCCCGTGACAATTAGCCACGCGGTTCTTCTCGCCTTCTCTTTTCACCTTTGCCCTATCGAATTGTAACGTGCCGTTTCCTACGCAACCCTCATGTACGTACAATCTTACGGAATGACCAACGTTCTTGGCTCGATGAAAGCGAGAAATCTATTTTACGTCGTCAAACCGTTGCATTTCATTTCTTACTAACATTCTAGTCGCGTTAAACGAGTTTCCGCTTTCCCGCATACATTTTTGATAGTCTCCCGTTATCGAGTTTAACGCCTGCTAATGGCTGGACTCGCCGAACAAGTGTTTCCCCGGCGGCGATATTTTAAGCAAGTTTTTGTATTTAAATTCGTGTCTCGTAACCAATTCCAAGTCGATGTAGGAGAAACGTAGACGGAAATTAGTCGGAGATGTTTGTCCCGCGAGCACGTACCACCGCGGTAAGCGAATTCTAGAAAGCGATAGGAACTGCGCGGCCGATCGCACGAATCGATCGCAATCGCGGACTGGCCGAGCAAATGGAAAATGTTTTTGGAAAATATTTGGCGTTTTGGTTCGATCTCTTTTGTTGGGGATGAAATACCGCCGGCGCCGCGGCGCTCGGCAACCGTGTAAGCCGCGGTAATTTAATAAAATCTATACACGCTGCTATTACAAATCGCGGCGATGCTCGTAACCCACGCAATTAGATTAACTGCGCGTTGCGAGAACGTTTCCTGGCCATTATTTGAAAATGCAGAGCGGCGCGGCGCGGCGTGGCACGGCCATCGATCGTTCGCACGACCGCCGATCGGTAGCGTACCCGCTTTGCCAGCGACGAAGCCGCATTCGAAGCTTCGTGTTTCCAAATCTTCAGAAACTCACCGAATTTATTTGGGATGACGTCGGGGTCGGTTTCCACGGTTTGCTGAGGATTTTGCAGAGGATACTGTTGCGGCGGTAGTTCGCTGAGTTCCGCCGGTTTTTCGTGTCGAGGTTTCGACACTCGTTCGCGGCGTACGCGCACCACCACCACAAGAATGATGAGGACCAGCGTGACCAAAGCTCCGACCACCACACCGATCAGCGGCGACAGCACGATCCCAGCGTCTTGTCCTTGAACAGAAGCGTAAATCGAAGGTAGTTAGCGGAACGATGCGTCAAGTGTAGCGGGGCTTGGACGGGAAGCGCGGTAGCTGCCAGCGTGCGTTTAAACGACCTACGTAATTAACAAATTCCGCGTTGCCGCCGTTTCAGTCGGGGCTCGATGAAATTTACGAGGAAACTGGGGATTGACAAATGAACAACGGTAATTTATTTAATATTATCGCGGCTATAATTAAACGACGCATAGACCTTGTAATAATAGCGCGATCGTTGCTCGAATCGCAGCGAATGAATCGTAATATATCCATACATTAATAAACAGGTAACCGCAGGACGTTGGAAACTGCGCGACAATAATCATTATGAAACGGTAGACAAGCTTTTCGAAGGACGATCAAGCGTTGTCCAGCGATGGTGTTGTAATCTGACGCGATCCGTTAATTTCCTTCGTGGTAATCGGATACGCGAATTTTCCTAACGGAGACCCGTTAGAAAATCTGCGAATTAACTTGATGGCGATGGGCGACGAAAAATCTATACCCGGAGATCGAAAAGCTGTTACAGCAAGCGGCCGAGGAATATTTTACGAGTTTCGTTCGTTACGCTTTTCTTAATTGGACGAGTTATCGGGAAACTGTTGTCACCGAGAAACTTCAATTAGAAAGACGCTTTACTTAAAACCATTCGTCGGGTAGCGAGGTCCGTGTGATTACCTAATTAAACGAAGTGTCCCATCAAGAGGGACTTTGTCCTTTTATTTTTCCCTCGCCATTCTTACCGATTCCCTCTGGTTGAATATATTCGTCAAAAATGATCGTGGACAAAATTCCGTATCTTTTCTGCGGTTTCATCGGAATCGAAATCTATCGCGAAAACAGCGGAAGAAGCAAAACGCGAATTAGACCGTGTTCTACGTAACAACACCGAGGCAAAGACCGTTTTACGGATCTTCTTGGCTACTTACTATCTTCCATTTTTCCCCTCGTACTCGTCGCGCTAAACCGTACAAACAAGTCGGAAAAAACAGGCTGTGCAAACGGCTTTTCCTGAAATTTAGCTGGCTGCCGACTCGATTCAAATGTTTGTTCGCTAAAAATTAGAGAAAAAGATTCTTTCCGAGAAGCAGTCTGCTACCGGTATCAGTCAACCAAGCTTGGCCTCGTCTTACGACGATGTAAACCGTTGTTACGTAAGTCACGTTCCTCTTGCAATAGCCGGAGAACGAGACAACGAGCAACATCGATATTCGAGATTGAAACTGGAGACCATATCGCCGCAGAGTAGGTTCATTCGCCAGAATGAAAGAGAACGAGAAATCTTGCAGGCTAATTCTTGGTTCGCGTTCGAGTTGGTCGGTTTCTCGCACGTGACGTTTTAGTCGATAGTGGCCGAGCGTGGGAACTGGCCTGCTGTTTTCCTCGGATAATTAACAAAACTGTATTCTTCGAGCGCGGCTTGGCCAGCTGTGTTCCACTGTACGGTAAGTGGGACAGAGCGTTGGCACGCTCGTTAGCCTCCCGTGACGAACGTTTTTAATTCTTAACTCGCGAAGAGCATCTACGTACCTACGTGTGCGCTTGCATGATACCTTCGTCACCGCTATCCACCACACCACCGCTATCGTCGTTGCTGTCGACCTTAGAAACGCGCCGCTTTGGCTAAAGTTTCACGCCAGATTGTCGGATAACCAGGCATCCAGATCGGCAAATATCCTCGCTGCCGTGGATTCCGAATATTTCGACGACGATCGTAGCTTCTGCCTTCAGAGTGAAACTTTCTCCACGAAGGGTAAGAACAGCTCGAAAGGCTTTCGTCGTATGGGGAAAAGACTGGGTGGAAATTGCGCGCGAGGCAGCGCGCGGGAATGAAAATCGGACGATATACACCTTATGCATAATACGGGTACATTTATGCGTGTAAATAGATTGCAACGCGCGAGTGTGTGTGTGTATGTGTGCGTACACCTATGCACGGGAAGATACTTTGGCAGGACGCGTAATGCTCGTAAAACCCAAGGTTTAATCAGCCACCCTAGGTATTCGCGTTTCTCTAGCACCTGACTCGAGGAAGGCTACGCTCGGTACGCGCGACGTTCTAATGTTCGACGTTCGTCCTTCCGTTTATTCGGTGGATCGGCACGTGGATCCTCACCGACTATTCGCAAAATCTGGAAACACGCGGCGGAAATCGACGTGAAACAGGTTGCGCGTAACAGCAGAGAACGAAACACGGTTATTGCACTTATCGCGTCGCACTCGTAAAGGTTGCTGCGTTTTATTGGCAATGCCATTGCGCGCTATCTTCGCTTTGAATCCCGCGCTTAGATCCGCGAATAGACCGTATACGACGATCTTGCGAGTCTCGAAGGACGTTCGAGGAATATATGAGCGCGCGCGGTTGAGCGACAGAAAAGTGCTTGGCGTGGACGTAAAAGCTCTCGTAAAGCCATCGAATCGCACGATCTAAGACGGTTCTAGACTCTAGACGGAGTAGGAAGTCGCGTGGAAAGAGACCGATTCTCTCGATAAATCGTAGAATTACGCGAGTCCTTTCGAACGGGCTGTTTATTTCGGCAACCATTAAAGACGGATCCTCTGTGCTGTCTGGTTTCGCGCGAAATTGACATACAGTTCTTTCCGAAGACTCGACGATATTTCAAATGGCATGGCGCGTTGCAACTTCCCTCTCGGCAGATGCAGGTAATTGCATCGTTACGATAATTTCTCGGATCAATTACGGCGACTTACCGTAGACGGCTGTCACGGTCGCTCGCGATCGTATATTCTTCGAAAGCGTCGACGGATTCTCGTTAAAGTTGTACGGCGGAAGCTCTGTTCCCTTGGAACAACGAGGAAATATATTTCTCGCGGCACGTTTCGGGACGCGGTATTCACCTAAATCACGCGGATAGTTCGCCAGCTTTTCTCTTCCCTTGCCCGGTCCTCCGATTCTTTGCCGATCCTTTCCTTCCCTTCCCTTTCGCGTTCTTTCTATCCGCGTTAACGTCCGCGGCTACGATTTTTTAATCAATTACTAGTTTTTAGCAGATTGCAGGTTCTTTCTTGTCCGGGAAATGGGCACAGTTTGCGATCGTATACCCTCCTAAGCCTCGACAATGTCTCGTAAAAGTTGCAATGGAAGTTTAATCGAGTTCCACGCGAAGAAACGTCTGGTGCCGGGGTACTAAAGATAAACCGGTCCTTATACCGTCGATCCTCGAGAATGGTCTAACGGGATTCTCGAAGAGAGCCAACAGGGGGAATCGCATATCCCAACGGGCTCTCGAACTCGGAGTTCATCGAAGTTTAGATCGCTAATCGGTCTTAACGCGGGTTCGCCAAGATTTTCACTGCTACGTACTTCAGCTAAAATCGGGAAAAAATTCCTTCTGCCACGGCGAGGTCGCAAAATCACGCTTCGATAAAGATTCGATTTCCTCGAGACTCCGCGTCCCTCTTTTATAATCCGTCCGGCGAACACGCGACGTTTCCAGCGATTCGCCAAAAAAGTAGCCCTTTTTCTTTTCCCCTCGTCTTTTTTCTTCTTTTCTTCTAACGAGAAACGTAGAAGATTCGAGCGACGTCTCAACGAACGTTACAATTACACGAACGACGGAAAAGCCAGAATGGTACGAAAGGAGAAAGTCATTGGAGAAGTTTCAGTCATGCGTCGACTGGATATCGGGCTGCAAGTAAGACGGAGCTTCGATGTCATACGGCCGACTAAGTCACCAAAAAGCCCGGCTTAGCCAGAGCCAGATCTAACTTTGGCTCACTTGGATTAATTTCAACGTAAAGCTAACCCCGAATCGATGTTGTGCTGTCGGTTCTCCGACTAAGGCGACTTACGTGTCCCAGTTCAGCCGTTTTCAATTAATGAAACGCGCACGCGAATCTCTTTCGGCTCCGTGACCGATCGCTTTCGACCCGGATTACCACGGAAACGCGACCACCGTCCGTTCTGAAAATTATTCCATTCGCCGCGCGAACACATTAAAAGGATTTCCAAGCACGTATACCATCCACGATATTACTTTGGATTTTCTCGTTCAAGACACGATTCGTTTCAACCGTGGAAATACCTTTGCCATCCGGTCGGCTTTCTGCCTGTTTCTCCCGTTTTCTTACTCCCTTAGCCGTGTTTAGCGTATAGATTCACCGATTGAAACGGAATAAATCTCAAGTCGATGTTCGCAGCTGCCTGCGAATCTCCTCGAAGGTTAATCCCTTTTGCGAGGTACGCGATTCTCCTGGATGCTAATACGGCTACGGTCAAGTAGCCACGTCGATGGTGGTTTGGTATCCTCTTAATTGCGTTCAGCCGGAACAGTCTCGAGAGTTCGTCACTGATTACTCCCTCTATGTCCCACTCTCTTCACCCTCCTCTCTTTACCATCCCTTCCATCTGCGCGTCGCCGCCCTTTCCCTTCGCATATGTACACACCAGAAATCGTATGCTCATGTGCAACAATAGAAAGCCATGTGTACGTAGGTGAAATCGAGGAGCAATTACCGGCGCAATCTCGCAACCTGAAGAGGATTGCCCCACAGAGAGAAACCGAAGAGAAGAACGGATAGGGAGAAGCGAGAGAGAGAGAGAGAGAGAGAGAGAGAGGGAGAGAGTGAGAGAGAGGAAGTTGGGAGGAGTAGCAAAAGGACGAAGCCAAGGGCAATGTAGTCGCCGATCTTGAGATTCTCGTTCATAATAAACGCTTATCGAGGGGATTGGCCGATCTTCGAAGGCTCGAAAGGCTTAAAGCCAAGTACCCTAATCTCAATTATCGTACGATCCAGTAGGAATGCCACTAGTGTCGATGGAACCCTTTCTCTAATCCGATGTTACCGTTCCACCCTTCCTCTCCTCTTCCTGGTCATTCCCACCCCCCCTCATCCTCCGATTTCGCTTTAATTCGAATACCCGCGGGCCATCGGTTTCGCTAAAATTATTCCTACGAATAGCAGCTTGCAACGTTACCTTGTCTCTGCGTTACTCCACCGTTACCGGATATCCGAATTACGTTTTCATTTGTTCTTGACAACGCGGTATATTCCAAAGTTGCAACGACTCGCCGAACTACTTTGGTCGGTGCAGGCCGATCTAGTCCGATCTAGCACGTTCAGCTTCTCGATAGCGTTTTCTCCATTTCTGTGGACGCTTATCGGACGCAGATGATCGGTGATCGAAACGCGTCGCGTCGGAATAACTTGGTCGCGAAAACGCAAAAGGTTTCGCGTGTTGGCGGACTGTACTTACACGCGCGTAGAAGGAGGAAATTTCATGGCTCGCGATAATCTGATTCAGAATTCGGTGCAGCTGACGCCTTTCAGCCTTAGCCGCGATACCGTTCGACGAGACGAGATTTCGCGAGGAAGCGGCGCGAATACGCGGAGTTCGATTTGCCTGTAATTTCTCTTTCGAAGTAGGCGAACAGCGGCGACGGTTTCTCGAAATTAAGGAGGATTCGGTGAGTGGTGCAGATAGGCGACGTCGGTGGTACGCGTCAACGTCACCGCTGTTTCCTCCCCTATAATGCTATCGCTTCCTCCGCCACGAATTATGTATTTCGTCGTTTTGTGATCGACGATGGGCAAATTTCACGGGCTTTCGATTCCCGGGCCACTTTCATCAAACGCGTTGATAATTCTATCCCGGTTTCAAACTCCGGGACGTCTCTCGCAGCTTTTCGACACGTACAGTTTAACGGTGTGTAGCATAAACCACCGTAGTTGGACATTTCCGCGGCTTTGATCGGTCTACACGGTCTCGTACTAGGGAGAAAGAAAGATAGAGAGAGAGAGAGATAGAGAGATAGAGAGAGAGCAGAACTTTCGACGGAAGTAAGGTACGCTCTCGACTGCTGACGACGACGACGACGATGGCCGAACAAAGGCCAGTCTTAGCCCGAGAGAACGTTATCATGTGTCGCGGTATTACGCGGCAGCGGTGTAAAGATTTCGGTTGAAAAGCAGGCAATGGTCGTCGGTCGTATAATCACGAATAGTCGTTTCCGCTTAATTCCGGATAGTATTTAGAGACGAGCTTAAACTCGAGAATGGGTCGTTATGATACTTCCGGCAACATTACCTGTTACGAATGGCGGCGACCGTGGCGCTAGCCAAAACCGTTTGAGGAATTTCCACGGCTACCATTTTCTGGCCACCGGCGAAATTGTTGGATAACTCGTGCGCGCGCCAGCTTGATATAAACTCCGCTTGGAATATATTACGCCGCAGAGAATATTTCTTAAGGACTTAACGATGTGACTCGTACGGCGATAATAATCGTTTTCCTTCCGACAGGACTTTACTCCGCCGCTTTAATAGAATTTAAAGCGGTCTTTCTTCTTCCACGAACGACGATTTCCCGTTTAAAGCGGTTACCGCACCGCAAAGAAAATTCATAATGCCGCCACTATAGTCTGCGTTACTTCGATCAAAACGATGGCAAACACGAACGAAAACGAATGACTGCGACAATAGCGTTAAAGTAAATTATACCGCTGACGCGATCCTCGCGAATCGTTTTTAACGATGGATCGATAGATCCTCGGAGCTGGATTTTAAGACACAGCCAGGCAAAAGCCGACAAAACCTAAGACGAGGCTGGATTTGTGGTTCAGACGCGTTCTCTCGCCAATCAGCACGCGTTGCATCGTCCGTCGACCTTTCACGATCTACGATGCTTTCCGTTTCACGAATTTACAGCCAATCGAGCCTCCTCTGGACGAGCAAAAACTTTTTACCGTTCCAGATCTTGAAATTATGGCTGCAATCGAATTAGCAGCCCAACGTGCCTTTTCGCGGATCAAAATTTTCCTCTCTACGATTCGCCGATCGATCCTCGTGTATGAAAAGCTGCGCGCGATTCTCCATCTGCGTATTCCAGATCGATCGATCTCTGAGATGATCGATAGCTACGATGCACGTTGCGGATGCAACGGAAACGCGCGTCGATTCGATCGTCCTTTAATTGACGTTACGTGCGAGAACGTCAGGCGTGGTATCGGCGTTTACGCGCGATGAGTTACATCGAGATCCGTTTGACGAGGGTCCGATCGCGTTAACGACACGCGTAAACGCACGAAGCGGTACGCCTTAAACAGTACGCGCGAATTGGACAGTTGGAAAGGAACTGTCATCTCGCTGCATCGTTCATCGAGACACGCGACGCACTTGTTTAACATCCGCGTGTCACAAATTACGTCGATTTCTCTGTTTCGCATCGCTCTCTTCCCCGTCGTCACCCTGCGTCCGGAATCGCGAAATTCAATTTCCTCGTCGTGCTTCGCGACCAATTGCTGGCTCGTCTACCGCTTACCAGCATCGAAGAAACACGGTATATAGAATTTCGAAGAACGAATTCCATTCAATTTCGTAGGTGTTTACTCGCGAGAAACGCGATCTGTTTGAGTTTCCACCTTACCGGGTATCTTTGATTCCGCGAGATCGGTTATATCAATAAAAATGCGAAACAGAGCTTTATAAGCAGCGTGGGTCTCCTGTCTCGCAAAATATCACGTTTGGATCTCGAAAGAAAATTCTTACCACTCTGTCGATTTAAATATTAACTCGCGGGTTAACGAGATATTCGTTGGAAATAACCGACGCAGAAACGTTTATGGCTCTTTGCACGTGAAAGCTACTCTTCGTTCGCGCAACCTCGAGTTTTCCAATCTTCCAACTGAGACACGTTAATCGCGAGTTTCGCGATGCGATTTTTTTTTTTCGCTCGATTCGTCGAAGTCGGCGGTTCGGGAGGGACAACGATCGAAGAAAGAGGCAATGATCTCCGTTAATACAGCTCGACTCTGCGGGGTGAAAGAGCGGCGTTCTTTAGCCGAAGGATAAAAATAAGTTGACAAGGAGGCGTGGTAGGACGGAAAAAAGCAGCGGGCTCGGTGGGTGAAAAAACCGGCGACGCCAGCGAGCTTTCGGCTGACGTCTGACGAGAGGCGGGCCGGAAGACGGAAGATCGGAAGTAAGCGACGAGGGAAACGGGTAGGACGAAAGAGGGATGAAGAGGGAAACGACGACGGGGGTAAACAGAGCTAAGTGAAGTTAACGACGGAGCAAGAAGAGCGGCAAAAATGACCCCGGGAAAATTACCGCACGCGAAACGGTTTAATGTCCAAAAAGATGAGCGAACCGGGAACGTAAAGAGGGGGACACGCGAGCAAGACGAAAGGAGAGAAGGTGCAGCCGCTTAATGACCATCCTGTACGTTCGTATCTCTTCTGGATAGCCTCTTCTCTTTCTGTTTTCGCTCTCTCCCCTTCCTGTTTCTCCCTTTCTTCGTCTTTTCCTCTCTTTTCCACCCTTTCCAGTCTTATCTTCTGTTTCTTTTTTTTCTCTCTGACTTCTGTACGGTTCCGTCGGTGGGTGCCGTTGGGACCATTATCTGTAATTGCTTTCCTTAATTCGATGCTCGTTGCTCTGCGTAAATGCGAATGGGAGAAAAAAAATTCTTCCAACGCACTGGGGAAAACAGTTAACCAACGTTGGAGGAAAAAGAACACGAACGCCGATCGAGTCGAGAGTTTCGCGACCGATCCGATTAAATTTCTGTCCCGATGCGTTACCGACGCACCCGTGAAATATGAAATCGATTCGAATAGGAACGTAACGTTCAAATCGGAGAAGAAAGGTCGTCGAGCTATTTAAATGCCGCAAGTTTCTGACTAATGTCTTAATTACGCGCTAATCGACTTTGGAGTTGGCTTGTCGGGCTGTCGGTCGTTTTACCGATCGAGTTCTGAGAGGAGTAGTTTTAATGCTAAGTAGCCGAGAGCCTGTCTCGTCTCTGCTCCTTCTCTCTCTCTCTCTCTCTCTCTCTTCCTCTTTCTCCTTCTCCTTCTCTTTCTTCCGTCTAATCGAAAGATAATCAAATGCAGCCAGAGAGAGGGAGAGAGAGGGGGGTGGGTGGGTGGGAGGGAGAGAGAGGACGTAAGTAATGGTCGTTTGTTCTTGAATGTCGAGAAGTTGATGTACGAGAAGTCGTGGCAGTCGGGTGGTCGCGCGCGGGCACAGGAGAAGAGAGAGCGCGTTCCATGCTCGCTCGCATCTCCCGCTTGCAAATTGATAGACGCTGCCGCGACCGTAAATCACTTTACTGACAATTGATTTGGTGCCCTCCGTTTTACCTCGTTGTAAACTCCACGCCATGCTGATATTTACGATCGCGCGTATACACACGATGTCACCCAGTGACTCACTGCGCGCTATCCACGACAAATCTTTTACATTTTTGCGTCATTCTCCTTCCTCTACATCGACTTTGTCCCCCGCCCCCGCATATTTTTTCTTTTTTTTCACTTTGCTAACCATTTTTAACGTTTTTCTATCATCTATCCAATAGACGAGTTTGAGCGCGTGGTGAAAATGAATAAACGCGTCGCCATACACTGTTATTTACGAGTTACGTATCTAGCTTTTTCATAACGACGACAGCGCGATGCCGTTCGGAAACAAAAAAAAAAAAAAAAAGAAAACTCTTTCTCGACATACGCTTCAGACTGAGGTAAATATTTTTTCTGACGGAAAACGCAAAGAAAAACCTTGGAAGAAGTAAACAAAGAAATAAGCGAATAAAAGAATTAATCGCGGAGCGAGAGTTGGAAAGCTCTGGATGTTTTCGAGTTATCGATGAAGACGTAGGCCGATTTCTTGGACTACAGTCGACACCGGCTAAGTAGCACAATGTACATAGAGACCGGATAATGGGTGTGGTGCATTCGTCTCGGTGTGTTGTCTCGGGGGTGGCGATTCGTCTTGCTTACTAACCTCGTCGTTGACACCACCCACTCGGGAACAACTACCATCCGTTTCAAAGGCGGCGCGGAACCCGCAGAAACCAGGCGGCAGCGACCTTGCCTGCTGAATCCCCGAACGCTTTGTTAATCTCCTTGACATCGGTGCCGGTCACTATATTGATCAGGGTCAACCTAACGCGGCTCGTTTCTCTTTGAACGCGCTTTCTGTTCGATTAAGCTTACGCATGACAGTCCATTTCTCATTCTGTCACTTTGCTTATCCCTTTCTTTTCTACGAGTTGACTTTAAGCTCTGGTCGATTTCTTCGCAAAGCATCTACTACCTTTTTATGAACCTTGCGGACGATTCTTTGTTCGTCGATGGTCAATTATATATATATATATATATATATAAATATATTTCTAGATTCATTTAGGATCGGTATTTAGGATCACGATTTAAAGGCGTAAAAGCGAATAGAAGAGAGAGATACAACTTACCGGTACGTTTCTCGGCGTCGCGATAGGTGACCTCGCTGAGAATGACTGGTTGACTGCGGCCTTTAGCGTTTACGGCGTAGACCGCGACGTGAACGCCTGCCTCGACGGACGCCTCCAGACCGGCCAGAGAGAAATTCGGCTCGTCTACGTTGGAGACGTTGTAGAGAGGCTGGCTGCTCGATAGGAAATCCACGTCGCCATGGTACACCTCCAGGATGAATTTTTGCGGAAGTCCGCCATCGTATCCGGCCACGCATTTCACCTCGACGCTGGTGTAAGTCTGGTTCGCGAGCGTGCAGTTACGGACCGGAAATGGTTTTCCTGAAACGAGAACGTCACCGCGGTTAAATCCGTCACGACGCTGCTCGGCTGCGACCACGTTGTTAAAATTTTACGAGCTAACGTCGCACGTTTTGCCATTTTGATTCGCTCTTCCTACCTGTACCACCCACACTTTTCTCTTTCTGCGATTATTCAAACAGACGGGGCCACTTTTCCACGCAGTTCGATTCTCCGGGGTAGAATCGATTCTCGCGATAGCGTTGACTTTCGCCTGCACAGCTCTAGAGACGCGCGGCGGTCGGTTATTTCGTAGAGCGAAAGTTGACGTTCTTCCGCAAGCTTCGAATATTAAAACGAGCCGACGCGTGAAATTGCTTCGTAAAGGATTTCAGTCTTGGCTGGCTCTTTAGAACGTTACGATTGTAAACGGACGAGGTCCGCAGCTGGTCGCTCGGCCTTTTAACTCGCAATATTCCACAGCTACTTTGTGCGAATCCCTACGCTTTCAGCAAGCTCTGCGAGCTTCCTTACTGGAAACGAAAACCGGCGCGCCGCTCACACCGAATACTCGGATCAAGAGTCGCGTCCTCCCTCTTACGTGCAAACGGTTATTATCCTGCCTTTCCCATCCACGGTCCAACCAACGAATCAAACGAACGGCGAAGATTATTTCCTCTCTGATACACGTGCCACTTTCAAGTTCTTTGGCGCTGGATTCCGGTGCATCGTCGCTAGTCACGCGTCGCGCGTCTCTCGTATGGCGAGACGCGCTTGTTCGTTGGAAGGAAATTTCCGCCGCGCGATCCACCTTCTTCCTCTTTTGTTGTCTCTGTCGCAGGCTCGTTTGTCGCCCTTTGTCCGGTAATATTTTCTGGATACTTTGTACGCGCTCGAAGGTCGCTCTACAGGTTGGCTGAAAGCGTGCGAGACCGTCGGCTCTCTGGAAATCAAGCTCACCCGACCCCGGGTGAAAAATGTTTGCGCGTCTACGAGTGGCAAGGATTTAGTGTACCGGGATAGTAATGGTCACAGAGATGTCCCGCACTTTTTCTTCTTTTCGTTCGTTCCATCTCACCTCGTCCCGTCTCCCGGCGTTGATGCAGTTTGTTGCATCCTACGAAAATTCTTTTTCTCTGCCGCCACTGAAAGCGCAGTTGCACCCGTGATTCGCCTGTTTTTCGTTCTGGCCCTTCGCCTCGCCCGGCCATTTCCCTCTCCTTCCCTCTTCTTCCGTCTTTCATCTTTTTTCCCCTGCTCGCGCTTCTCTGTCCCCACGGTTCTCGTTCGTTCCAAATAAAATTTCCTTCTTCTTAAACAGACAGCGAAGCTATCACGAGTCCGAGAGGCAAGGAGAAAATAAATATTGTTCGTCTTTTCCGTCGACGCGAGTAAACGGACGGAAAGCGAATCCTTCGGCTCGACTTTATTTCGCTTTGCATCCTATTACCCCTCGTACTCTTTGTTTTTTCCCGCTTCAACCTATTTACAAGCCGCTCTTCGCTTTTCGCTCGCAAACGCCAACCTCTCTCGTACATTTCATTCGCGTTAATCGCGAAACCGCCGCGTGCCATACCTCGCGTTCTTTTCGACGAACCGTTTCGGTTCCTTCCTAAGATATATCGAATTTTACCAAGGTTTCATCCCCGCCTGTCGTTCCGCGGCCGTTGTTCAATTTATTTTCATCCGGTTCATAATACATGTCGCGCGGTTTCGCGGCGAGGCGGTGAAACGCCATGCCATCCCGCGCCGCGTCGCTTTTTATCTCAACCGCGATTGAAAATTCTATTCCCGATGCACCGACTCCCTTCGTTTTAACTTACTCGAATGGCTATCTGAAAAATGGAAACGCGAAACGGCCGATGAATCTTTCTTTTTATTTTTTTTTTTTTTTTTTTTACCATTCGAGCCTAGTTGCAGCCGCCTCGCCTTGCTGCGTCGAGTCAGAGTCTGTTATTTAATCAACATCGGCCCGAGGTAATGACGTTCTCGCGTCAGCGATTTCTTCCTTTCGTTTTTGAAATTTCGCCGCGTCCAGCGGAAATTCGCTGGAAAACAGTTTTTTCACGGTGCAGCGGCGATCAATGCACGAAAACCAGGCGAATAACCAGCTTAACTTTCTTTGACCCGTGTTAGCCTGCCGCAGTCCACGAGCTCTGCCCGTGTCGCAACATCGAACATCTTTCCAACCACCACGCAATATCCGATATCAATACCGACAGATTTGAAAATAATTTCGTTTCGTGGAGGGTCGGTTTCCGGGTCGCTGCGGATGAATCAGAGCAGCCAAAGGTTACGACAACAGCCACTGGGTCTAGCAGAATCGACGACCGACCGACTAGCCTCGATTTCACTCGAAACTCTACGTCGCTTCGTCAACCATCGAGTGCACATTGCTTCGCGACATTTCTTCCAACGCCAAGTATCGTAAGACATCGTAAAAAATTGTTTCAGTCATCGATGCGTTCTAACGACGTTCGATTTGTACAAGGGATATTCAACGGATCCCCTCGAATAACACGTCCAAGATCTTTGAAAATCTGCGAACGAATAAGCGATAAATCGTCCAAAGAGCACCAGTTTGCAACGCGCCGTCGCTTCTTTCATTCTCTTAGCCGCGACCGATCTTTTTGCTGGGTAATTCCTCTGTCGAATAAAGGAAAAAAAAGGGCAGAGGATAAAAGTACGTAGGTTGGGGGTAAAAGGGATGAAAATGCGCGTTGCGAGGGTCGTACAAAGAAGAAAGGACGCCGATTTGGCCGCACGTGTGTATTCGTCAATGTCAATACGTTTTCGGCAGGTCGTCGTGTCAACGTCATTCTCGATCACACGCGGAAAAAAAGACATCGAGCCGAGGCCGCGCGGCGAAAATCCGCTCGCGGATTAATGTCGGTTTACCGCGCGATGATTGGTAGCATCGCATTGTACGCGCGGCGATAATTCCCGAATATCTGTCAGGATTTTGACCTCTCGTTTCTGCCTGCGCCTCTCTCGGAAAAGAAGGTCCCTTGGAAAATTGGTCGCAGCTCGAGCAACGGCTCGAATGGCTTCCAAAAAATTCGCTTCGAACGCACGGATCGGTTATGCTTGTTGATTGTTTTGCACCTATTAATCGCCGAGCATTAATTCAATTAATTTATTTTCAATCAATCAAATTTCCATCACATCGAATATACGGCAGAAGTATATACACGCAGATGTATTATTACCAGATGATGTTTATCAACATGTTTATCGTGGGGAAATTCGTCGGCGCGTCGCGTATAATTCCTCCGCTAATCGATCGATTATACCGACGCGTTAGTGTTAATGAACGAGCGTATCAAGTATTCGGACGGACCGATTAATTGATTCTGCCGATAGCTTTTTACGCGAGTGTTCTTGCGAAAAAATGCAATCGTAACGTGATATAATGTGGTAGCTGGCGCGGATAAATAATGGTCGGTTGCGTAAAAAAGCGAGTAGGAATCGATAAAGAGTGGGATAAGTGGTCGGTTAACGGTGATACCGGCAGCTTGATTAACGATCGCTTTCCAACTAATTGGAAGGATCTTTAGAAATGGAACAATCTTGGTTTCGAAAGGGTAAATAATTGAGGCGTTAATAGTCTTGGTGGTTTGGTACGGTCCCGAGGGTGGCAAGAATGCGGCGCTCTTTGAATAATTTACGCAGGTCGGACTTTCGAGCTAGAGTTGCAGCGGCCCAAGCTTTCCACTATTTATTTCGCGTTTTACCATCGATTCGATTCACAACGTACTTGAAATTTGGAAAAAAGCGCCGCAGATTGCAACGTTGCTGTTTGCACGCGAGTACAATTTCAAATCACCGCCTTTCTTCCCTCCGATCTCATGCAAATGAAATACCACGTCGTTACGCCGATTCTAAACACTGGGATTTTTGTGCGGTTTGCGAGAGATTTCGGCTGATCGCGTTGCCTCGAGATTCTCTCCACGCGGAATTTTTTCTCCTCTTCGTTCCGTCGCCATACTACGCGTCTACTTGGAAAGACGAATAGAGCGAAGCTCTCGAGATATTTTCCAGGCAGTTTGTTGCGAGTAGCACGACCAGTCGTCTACAAAGTGTCTTATTTGCACGATTTCAGGGGTGGACGAAACGTAACACGGAAGGTTGTAGTTTAGCAGCGTAAACAGGCTGGTTTCTGACGGTAGAAAGGATTTTAACTCGATTTCCTGACCACTCGAAGACTCGAGATCGAGCGCGAGGTCGCTGCTACTCGGCTGATGTAACATTTACTGAGATCCGGTAAATACTTACCGGCGGCTATCAGCTGGAAGAGACACGGTCTCGCTTGTGTACCAACGAAATTGTCCGCCCAGCACGACAGAGTACCGTAATCCAGCTCTGTGGTCGGCGTGTACCTGAGCACGCTCACGCCGCTTGACTTCTCCATCGAGAATCTGCCCGGTGCTACTTCCAACGTCTCTCCGCTGTTGTTGAATTTCCATCGGAAATTGTGCGCTGGCGGATCGGCCTCCACTTTGCACGCGATGTTCAACGATTCGCCCCTCGATGCTCCGACCACCACGATCCGGTCCTCCTTGCAAACCGGCGCGACTGAAAAATATTTCGACCGTGAATCTCCCCCTTTTCCCAATCACCACCATCTATCGCCGTTTCCGCTGCCTGCTTTTTCAATTCCAGTCACACGAGAATCGAACGCCACAACCGCGCCACGCGTTCCACTCGATCGAACGTTACGTCGGAAAAGTTGAAATGTAAAAAAAAAAAAAAAAAAAAAAAAAGATTGGAGCATCCTCGAAACGGCGACATTTAGCTAGCATCGATGGAACGCTGGCTTGGAATAATCAAACGCGTTGCACGACCTGTTACGCGTGCTGCTACTTACGAAAACTGAGAACCGTTTATTTAACCTTTCTGCTGGAAAATTTTCCAAGCATGCCTCGCAGAACTTTGTCACGAGGCAGCTTTCGCTCGGATGAAATCGTTTCGCGACTGATGTAAAAAGATTTCCCACCTACAACTACTGCCACCTTTGCCGAGCTACCTTTCCCGTGATATACATTTCTTCCAATTTATCCGACTCTCCTATCTCCACCTGCATCCGTCTCTTCTGCCGCTTCGGGCACGTATCTTGTCGTTTGAAAGAAGAAAAAGGATTATGACTTTTTAAGGCCACTTGGCAACAAATATCGCGCAATTGCTATAGACAATAGCGAAACCAACGAAATTTCCAATGATTGTTATTCCCAAACAAGATTATCGAACGAACGGCTATTTCTCATAGCTGCAAGTCCGATCGTTCACGGGTTCGATCTTTGAAATTGAAGAGCGCGAGTAAAATACGGTTTTGGAGAGATGGATGAGACAGTCATGAACACAAAGCGACAGGATCGTGCTCGGAAAGCAAAGAATACTTCCGCTACTTTTGAACGTAAGTCCGTTTATGAGTCGAGGCAATCTTCGAGATGGCAATTTTCACGATATGGCGAGGTCCTAACTTATAGTATCAAGCTACGGCCCCAATTGATGCATCGACACTCACAGTCACGTGCAACCTTCTATATCCTTTGCGTTAGTATGAAATAAATTCCAACTTAAACTAAGCTGCATTTTACGAAGCGTTAATTCTGATTCTGAACTATACGATATTCCGTCGATTTGCTCGCGCGAATCATTTAAACATATACTTATCGTTGCTCTAACGTTAAAAGGATCGAACAATTATTATTATTATTATTATTATTATTATTACTATTATGGATATTCATCTTTCTCGCGAAAGAGTAATCAATACCGAGCGCGTACGTGCGAAGGTTCTAATCCATTTTTTTTCGCTTTTTGATTTTTACGCGCGCCGCGATATATGCTATCAAAACTTTCCTGTTGACTGATTATTTGGCGCAGGGTGGCGTCCAGCCTTGTAATTAACTAGTGCTTTCCAAAATCATTTGCGACAACCAACTGGCTGGACGCTTTTGAAGAACCACTTTCCGGCTCCAATTATGTACTACCGTGGATAGCGTGTTCATCCGAATGATGGGAAATGATAATGTATCACTTGTCGGGTTTCCCTTCGGCTGTGCTCTGTCGTGATGAAATTGGGACATGGAAAAATTTCCACATTTGGAGGAGCAATCCTGTTACGTAGGAGGGATTGTAGAAGGAATTTTAGCAACGGGAAAACTCAAGCTTCCTGGGAATGAGAAATTGTAGCGATAAAAAATAACGCAAAGGTGTCAACAAAAAGAGATCCAGGCGATAAAACGAGAACAGGACGGGCAGCGAAAAAAGGAAAGTTGTAGGAATAAGAAATACAGAAGCGAGACACGAGAAAAAGAATTTCAGAAATAAAAAAGAAAGCTTGAAGATCCTAAAAGTGTAGTAGCAAGGCGGTTGGAGTGACAAGCCACGTTATAAAAAGAGAAGAGAAATAACTAACAGGTGACCAGGAAAAATGGTTTACAGGAATGAAGTTTCCAAGAATAAAATAGAATTTACAACGCTTAGGAATAAAAGCTGCTTTGCATCTTTAGATGCATGCTATTTACGAGGAAATCGAGGGAACAGGTTGGAAACACGAGAACGAAAGGTTGTGGACAGAGTCGAACCGCAAAGTTACGTGAAAATCACACGCGACCGATATCGTGCCGCGCATAGGTGCTATCTGTATGACTTATTGCCGGTCATTTCGATGCGACTGATGTACGAGCCTCGCACTTTACGCGTTTAATTCGTTTCCATTCGTTTCTTAGTACGAGCGCGAATAAATATTTTCTGTCATTACTTTTTCCATCCGCAATCGCTGGCCATTTCTTTTCGATATTTTCTATTCAGGTGTTTAACGATTCAACGAATAAATGACAAAAGACTCGGTGAAACGATATTGCTGCAACGAAGGAATTAAATTGCAAATGTGTCGGCCCGGACGGCTGACTGAAATAAATATAAAAGAATATCGGGAAGTATTGGTTAAAATGCATATTGACGGAAATCGTTGATGCGGAGGAAAAGGCGTCGCGCTTTCGTTCTTTCTTATCGAAACCGAGCGAACATCGCGAACAGAAAATTTGACGAGGAAAACCGGTTGACACTGGTTTCCCTCGGTAATTAACGCGGCGGACAGAAATCCGAGTCCGTAACTCGAAATTTAATGAGAAGAATTATCGAACGCGATGTCGCGATACACGTTATTCGAGTAGCACGAATATCGGTAAAACGTTGCTACGTTCGGATGCAACGATTTAAGAACCGGCGCGCTCTTTGATTTTATACAGCTTGCGCGCTCCGCCTTTTTTTTTCCCAGACTCTGCTTAATTGCGGGCAACGTTGTGACATGTACTTTGAAACGGCTTTCAAAAAATATGCTCATTCATCGAATGGCCCTTTGAACCTGTTCGTTCCGTTTTCCCTCGCGTTTATTCCTAGTTTTCTCTGATGAAAGGAGCAGCTTTATCGGATGATTTGCGTGTAATCGTACGGGCACGAAGTCGTAATTTCTCTTTTCGCGGAATTAATCCAACGCCCGTCGTAAATCTAACTCTTTTCGTTGGAAACGCGCTCGTATATAAGCAGATAATCTAAATTTACGCAGGCGAACGCTTCTGGTTCAAGTATCATCGGCGTATGGCGTTCCGTAAGACCGATCAACGCGTCGACATTTCGATCGAAGTTGGCTTAAATCCCGACCGAAGGAAACCACGCCGCTTCGAGGCGGACGTGAATAGCCTAAAGCAAATGTCATTCCCAGGATCGGGGCGATGATGTAATAACCGGGAAACTAAATTCAGATACGAGGTTGACTTCGATTCGCAAACTCCCGCGAGATTGCTGCTTATACTGGCTCGTTTCCTTGTCCTTTACGAGGCCGTCAGGAGCCGCAGTTAAATATCGGGCATCGTGTTTCGGGCTTGTTTTCACGGCGCATCTATATTCGATGTCGGAAACCGTTCCCATTCTCCGTGCAGAATACGCGGCCGAGCGTCGATCGGCCGACTATGTTTTTACGATTTCGCGTTAACGTTCGCCTATTCTAACTACGATTTAAGTGGGTAAAAGTATCGGGTAAATGGTCTTTCGCGTGCAAAACGGTCAAAATCACTTCGAGCCACGAGCACGTTTCTGCTAGTATCGCGAAACGAAACAGTCACGATCCAGCAGCGGTCGAGGCTGTCGTCGCCCGGTTAACGGCGTACCCAACGTGACGACGACCATCGGATCAACATCGATGTCGATATGTTGGATATGTTGGGCAAACGGTATCGATACGTGGACAAGCATAGAACGATCGCTGGTCCGATACCGCGGCGTTAAACGTTCGGTTTATCGAAACGAGCGTCTGTGAGAAGAAACATCTATCTTAGTGTATCGTTTTTTAAAACCGACATATTCAATTTGTACATCGCAGTGCCGAGGTACGAGAGCGTTGCTTCTCGAGGTCGCATCGCGGGTTGGCGGTTTGCTCGGTGTAAAACGGGAATTGGATATCAAAAATGTAGCTAAAACTAAGTACGACTGAAATATTCAGCTGGAATAAGAGGAAGAGGAATTCGGGTTGGCTGTTTCGGAATAAATAGACGAAAGTAGTACAGGTGAAGCGTATGCGCGAGAACGGCGTTCGTTGCTCGTCGTTGAATGCCGGCTTCGTTACCGAATACCGAGGAAAATCCTCGATTAAGTCCGCTCGATTAAAATAAAGTACGCTCCGAGGCGGATCGTTGAAGTGGTTCTCGTGACGAGCCGCGGAGATACTCACACTTGACGCGAAAATGAAGAGGCTCGCTGCGAGTTTCGTTCAGGTCATTCGTTGCGGCGCACACGTACTTGCCGGCGCTACTCCTAGTCACGCTCTGAAGTACCAGGCTCTGATTCGACCAGATTATCCTGGCTGACGTATTATGCGCCAGTATTTGGTTCTGCAAACAAGAATTTTCGTTTTAAATACACCGGCCTCTGTCGGTCGGTTATTAAACGCGTCTTAAACTAGAATCGATAGGAATTACGCGACGTTGCGACGCTCGTTTATTTTAAGAACGAAAGGAAAAAATCTACCTATTGTTTCTGTTTCTTTTGTACTCTTTTTGCCAAGATGAAACACTCGTGAAAGGAAGGTATCTGCATCGGCTTGGCAGCTCGACTTTGATCCATTTCTTTCTCGTTCGTGCTCGGGCTAACAGTAGATTTCGAATCGCGATTTCGTTTCTCGTTACGGTCTGCCTTCGCGATAAATTAGAGATAAACATGCACCGAGCCGTTCCACCCAGGCGTCTTCCTCGCCATTCCATTGTCGGTCGTGTTATCATCTATCAGCACCTTTTTCTACTCAACGCGAAACGTGTGCATTTTTAGAAGTAATTACGATCGTCAAGGACAAAGTTAACGTATATCGTGGTTCTCCATCGGCGAGGGACGACGGCCGCTATTTTTTCTCGTTATAAAGTTCGGTTATCGAGGAAGAAACGTCGCGGCAGCATATAGAAGGGATAAATCCTTTATTATTGCGAGCACGTTACTCGGCGAAAGAGACTGGAGGAAAGAACGTGGCACGATAACTTTTACGGTCAGGGATGTTACGCTGGCCGCCGTCTTTGTTACAAATTTATCCGTTTCGACGTGGCGCGACACAGCGGAGAAAAGGCAAGAAGAGAAATCGGGATGGGAGAAGAAAAAGCGAGCTCGGGCGAGCGTTGCTTCTCTTGTTAGTTAACGTCTCGCGTTTCCTGCGAAGCTACGGTATCGCTCGATATCGTGGACGAATAATAACGCGGTATTCTTTATCACCTGAAATCCTTTGACTTTGTATTCCTTTGTGGGAATTGACAAGGAAACCGACGGGAGAAACGGAAGTCCAGGCTGACGGCTTATCAACCGTCGAGCATGGCTAAGGACGATACAACGGTGCACTTAGTTGTTTAATCAAACCGGATGAAAAGAGTCGCTAGTTTCGTTATCTTTTGTACCGTTCCTCTTTTGTCCCGACTAACGAGGAGACGAAACGAATGCATTTGATTCAAGAATTCTTTCCTTCTCCGGGAAAATTAACATGACAGCGATGAGCAACCCGGTGGAAAAAAGGCCTCGACGCCTTGCCGACGAGGCCGAGAACGAACGGCTACATACGAACTACGTCTACCACGGCTATGCAACGAGAACAGGCTATCGTCCGTATACCCACGTACGCTTTCACGCGTGTAAGTACTTATTATCCACGCTTTATAGCAAAGCGAGCGCGTCTTTTCAAACTAGCACGATGCCAGGTTTAATTAGGCCACTTTGGGACAGAGTTTCGTTCTATCTTATTTCGTTGCTGTTCGCCCCGTGCAACAAAACGAAGAACGAAGCAAACGTAACGCTCTGTTATTGCAGAGTTGTCTGCAAGTTGCAGTGAACTCGATTCGGCCGTCGTATGTCGATCGTATTCCTTTGCCGAAGTATTTCGCCGGGTATTTTCGTTTAAACACCGAGTCGACAAGCGGAGAACACGACACGCCCAAAAGTTTCTTCCGGCTCTTTCGGCTTGTTTCGGTGGATCGCGTTTCAATTAGCCGACGGGCAAAGGACGATCGCGAATCATGGATCTCGTTCGCAGAGAAACGCTCTACCGAAAGAGGCAAGGGTTAGAGCCAACAAGTAGGTAAAACCGGGACACGGCTTACTAGCCGAAGACCGTGCCAAATGCATCCGCGCCTGTTTAATCGGACGAGAGACGTCCTTCGAACTTGTCTTTGTCTCTCGCCAGTCGTCCTCTTCCTCGTTTAAATTCCCCGTTGTACTTGTCTTCGTTTTTTCCGTCTTCGTTTTGTCTCTTCTTCTCCTCGCTTTTCCTATTTCTCTCTCTCTCTCTCTCTCTCTTTCTCTCTCTTTTTCTCTGTCACACTCCTTTCATTCCTTATATCTGTTTCTCTGTCTGCAGCTCGTTTTCTCCATTACACCGATAGACTCTCTTTCTTTTGTCCCCACTCCTCCGCAGGAATCCGTTCGCCGAAGATAATTCGAAATCGATTCGAAACGAGGCCATTTGAATCTCGGAGAAGGTGGCGCAGACTGTCAGAACAGATCAAGATTTCTTCTCCTCCCGCGAGTCTTTTTTCCATTCCCCTTTTCCGCTCCGCTTCGAGCTTGTTCCTCTTTCTTTTTTCGTCCACCCCCTTTGGCTTTGTTCGATTGTTTTATAATCTCGGCTCGCAGCCACATTCTCTTGCCGGAGAATCGTGTCCTTCGTCGGATAGGTTTCGCATCGACGGATGAGCACTTAATTACTCGCGGTCGATCGACCGTCCAGGAATTTCAATTCGTCTTTATCCTAATTCGTGTTGTTGATGTTCAGCGGCGAATTAAAAATCGAAACGAGGAATTCCGCTAGATCTAATCCCTTAAAGAATTTAATCGGATGGGAAGATCTCGGATACGATCGATAAACTCGGCGGCTCGGAAGGGTCGAAAATACGTCGACTCGATCGAGTCGGATTGTAATCTATGCAACTTGCCTCTCTTCCGTGTTCCACGGTCCAGTCAAGGAGCTTTAGCTCGCTTAGCATAGGTTAAGCTTCGGTTAAGGCCGGAGGTTTACCTTCGATTTACTAGCCAGTCAAGACTCGTTAAACGTTATACTTCGTTAAGGGGACTAGAAAAATTTATGACCAATACCAACAACTTCTTTTCTTTCCTTCTTTTCTTTAAATTCGCGCAGTTCGTTCACCGAGTAACTCGCAGCTTTACCGTTGTGAAAGAACGATCGTTAATTTATAAAGTCCCGTTACAAATTCTTTCGTTTATCGTGCACACGATATACCGAGGAACTCGGCTAAAGTCAACGATCGTAGACTCGCCGTTTTCCGAATCGATACATCGATAACCGTCTCTTCGGGTCGCATATTACCTACGTTTCGCTTTGAGAAAGTAGCTGCAAACTTTGACGTTTCTATTCGAGCGCCTGGCTGCCGTTCGTTTCCTACCATTTTCTCTCCAGCTGGGACTCCCCTGGACCTTTCCACGTTTCCTCCTGTGTTTTCCCTCGTCGTTTCATCACGCCAGAAACGAACCAACGATACAGTTCGAGAGCTTTCGTTTGTCTTTTATCGTTTGCGAACCAATTCCAACGAAGGCTAGTAGCCTGGCTACCAGCCACCTGCCACCCCTGCACCTTCTTCCACCATTTGTCGTGCGTACTATCCTCCCCCGTGTGTGCAAACAGTCCCGTTTCTTTGCGTTTCGTTGCAACTATGGGAGATCGGAAGCGAGTCGCGCTCTCAACTCCTAGAGAAACCGACAAATTGAAAAGCGGCCAATCCCCAGACCGACTGTCCCACAGGTCGAAGATTGGCCAACCGACGAGCAAAATTCGGATAACGACGCGTCGATCGGATGCTGCGCCGCGTACCACTTCTTCCATGGTTTAGACAGCTTGCATAATGAGTTCGTAACCGCGCACGCGTTAATTAGAACCCCTTAAGGATCGCGTTCTAGATTCTGGTTTGCCGTTATTAATTCCATTTTCCTGTTACGGTTTCGCCGAAAACGAGCTGGTCCTTTGATCCTGCTCTCGATGGAACCACCTGCGCGAAACATTTTCCTTCTCCTAATCAGATTTCGCAGGGGTAAACGAGGATCGCCCAACTTGGTCGTTAAATCCATTCTCTGGATATGGATACTCCATCGGCGACTAACTTGTTTAACCCTTTTCTGTCAGCCGCCCATCTCTACACCGAGACATCAAAGAGCTCGTTACGCGTGAACACGATCCGCGTGAAATTTACATTTCCATGTAGATCGCTTTCGCGACTGATTTTACGAGGCTTTAAGCGCCGACGTGTCGTAAATCGCGAAGAGTTGCGAGGGCGCGTAATTCGTTGCAGCGGTTCTCACGACGCTTTGGCAAATTAAGGTTACCGAAACGTTTCTTCCCCGACCTGGTGATGAATATGGGTTACGGATAGAAAACTTGGGTCGAGAATGGTGTCGATATTCGAACGGTATCCAAAGCGGCAGCAGGTCAGGTCTGAGGATACTAAAACTTTTCGTTTGAACCTGACAAGAGCGAGGCGGGCAAGTGTGCGCGGTTTTATGCAACGGGTCTAGCCGCAGGAAGAGACAGTTGGAACGGAGCCCAAAAGCCCGGAGCTTCATTTTGAGAATATTCGGAATCCGGTATAAGGGTGGAATTACTCGTAGCACGTGGTACATACAACCATCCGGGTACAATGGGCCAACGGCATTGTCTCGTACGTCGCCGTTACATAAAGTAGGTGTTAACCGTCCTTTCGTACACGCTCTCGTGATATTCCGTACACGCATCCTTCCAAGGTTAGCCGATGCAGCCGCCTTGGAAAATGGAAAATGGACGAATCTCTCGCTTTATCGAAGATCGTCCGATAACGGCTTGCATACAGCACCACTGTAACTCTGTTCGCTTTAACGAGTCCGCTAGGTTATACGTAAACGTAAATTGTCGACCGTTTGTCGCGTTTCCAGGCAAATCCCCCGGGTCCGAGTTCGCGCCACGTTCCTCTTCTTTTCCTTTCTAATCTCCGGCAACTGCGACTTTCTTAACTTCCATGCTGTAGTTTTTCCTGTACCGATGTTAAGTCGGCTCCTACCATGGCGAAACGAGCAAGATGTTATCGACGACACCCGATTACGAGGAATCTTTTGGAAGTGGATCGGCCGAGGACAACACAGAACCATCGAATATCTGGCTCGTTCGATCTCGTCGTAGAAGCTCGGTTCACCTCACCTATCCCGTAAGATTCATCGAATTTCTTCTTGCATTTCTATCCTAAAAAGGTTCACCGGTTTCGTAGGATACGTTCGTCTCTCTAGTCCGATCTAAAGCTCGGTTGGCGGAATTCTCCGGTGAAAATTCGACTCGGTCGCGATTCGGGGCTTCTTCTACGTCGTCGTAGCCTTGCCCTGCTAGGCTGGCGAGAAAAAAAGGCGATTCAGGAGGGTAGGAAAGAAAAGAGGCTAGAGGCGGGCGTTCATTCCGGTCAGACGGCGCACTGATTCCTTGAAAAATTGCCAACAACTCGTGGCTGTGCTTCCTTTCCTCCTTCCTTCCTTCCTCCCTTTTTCCGTCTCGTCTTTTCTCCCTTTCGCCCTTGCATTCGTTATTTTCGTCCCGCCTTTTTCTTCGTTTCCCTACCGTGTCCAAAGGCTAAGCGAAATTCATTTTGCCTTCCCTCTTTCTACCACCTAGAAACCAGAAACTTGGTCATCGATCGTTCGCCAGTGTTTTCGAACGATTCTTACGATATCTATCTTTCCTTCCCGAATTGGAATTACATCGTAGCGAGAAGAGCAGGATAGACGGAGTTATTTCAGTCTCGCCAGAGACGCGGACGCTCAGAGAATTAGAAAAACGTCGCTATCGTAACCTCGTTGCGAAAGATCGTCACTTTGCCAGAACTCGCGAGTTCAGGTTCCCTCGGTCGATGGAAATTCCGTTCGATTTGAAAATTCGGTTATCGCCCGGTGGCGAAAACGTGGAAAAAAGGAACTAGGCAGTGGAGAAAGCGCAGCCAGCAGCGAAAGCGATTACGCGTTTAAACTTTTTCCGCGGCGTTAAAGGAAGCCATTATCGTGGACGTGGATCGCTCCCGGAAAGCGAGCAACGGAGAAAGGGAAAGACAGAGAGAGAGAGAGGGTTCTCTTCGAACAGTTGTATTTTCACGAATCGCTCTGTACACGTACTAATGTGTCGACGAACGAGCTAGCGAGCGTACTCGAGACGTACCCCGGAGAAGAAGCCGAGAGCATTGAACGACGGTTTAAAGAGACGAGGTAGCTAGTATGCCGGTCGAATAGGTTGCACGGTAGCGGCATTTCCGGTGCGCTCGTGCACACACGCGCGTCTCGTCTTTTCTTTTCTCGCCAGTCTTGCCTCTAATTTTTTCTTTTTCCTCGTGCGCGTTCCATACAGGCAGGACGCGTCGCCGACGTGCCGCGTCGTCGATAAAATTGAATTTATCTTTGTCCGAGTTTCGCGTCTGCTTGCCGGAAAAAATATTTTAATCGGCAAACATGATTGCATCGAACGTTACACAAGTACTTTCGTCTTTCGTTGTGTTTCTCGTTCCATTAAATTTTACACGCTCGTTCGAAGCTCGTCTTAACGCGTTCACGGCGAACGCTCGTAAATTTTGTCGGTCTTCGACGCGAGCCGTTACGTTCGACCCTGTCTGCCTGTTTCCTCCGTGCTCTGTTGGCAAAGGAGCTTCCTCGGAAGAAAAAATGCTCTCTGCTGGCCCCGGCCAGGGCGGCAGCGCCCTTCCGAAAGATTTGTGGCCAGGATTTCGTAGCTCGCAGCGCGAGGATTGTCTGAAAATTTTTCATCGTGATTATATCGGCGGCATTGTCGCGATACTTCCGCTAGAGAAATTGTTACGCCAGCGACGCGCGATTTCCTCCCTTTTTAGCTTCGTTTTGTTTTAAAGCGATTTATCAATGACAGAGAAGATCGCGTGCAAGCCAGACTAGCATGGGCTTCGTTAGCTTTAAAGTTGCTCGGTATTCCATGTCAATTTTCTTGCTTTGCTTCTGTTCGAAGAGAGGAGAGAGAGAGAGAGAGAGAGAGAGAGAGAGAGAGGGAGGGAGAGAGTGAGTTGAGTTCGTTTCATCGTTTTTTCCAACGTGATCAAATGGAATTCACGGCTTTGAGTCGCGTTCAATTTCTTCCACGAGATTTTTTCGTCTTCTCGCGCGGTGGAAGCTTGCACGTCGATGATCGATGAACGCGAGCGATTCGCGAAGAAATCGATACGCGATGTCGAGATACCCGACTTTGACGCAACCAAGGGGTTGATGGCTGGCACATTTGCGACCGGCAAGGATGATGCATTGCGGTCCGGAATGCGGAAGGACGCGAGGAAAAAAGGCGAAGCGAAGATGCTTCCGCGGTTGCTTTCAGCCTGCTACGTTCTCTCCCGTTCCTTTCGTCCCTTTTTTTCTTCCTCTTTTCGTAGCAGGGAATCTCTTCTCGTACCTTCGACGTCCGGCGTGCCTCGTATAAATGCTGTAAACCCTTCCGTGTAGCGGAAAACTTCCCTCGTTATCTTTGATTACGTTTTCGATTCTTCTTCGTATCGTGCCGTTGGCCGCAGCACCGCGTCGTGCAACTTCTCAGCTCCCCTTGCTCGAATTCCCCGAGTTGCTCGGAAATTTTGTAATTTACTCGATCGTTCGATGTCTCTTTGAGTTTCCTTTTTCCAACCGGGTTGCAGTATTAAGCGCGACGAAAGTATTTTAAAAGGTTCGTGCGCGCTGCTTGCGCCATATTTCTCAACGAACAGAAAGTAACGAACGACCGACTTGTTGCGCGGGGAGAGACGAAGAGAAGATAGAAGGGATTCGTGACAGAATTTGGTTGACCGTATGACTGATATCCGATTCGATTTCACCGGCACCCGCACCTCCGAAGAAAAAGCAACGGGAGATCGAGATTCGGGAGAAGAAAAGGCTCTTCTCGCTTCGGTCGAAGGCAACGAATCCGAGCGGAATTCCGGCACGGCTGTTCGATCGCGACGCCGCGCCACGTCGGTGAAATTGATTGATGTACGGCCTGTCGAATCCGGCGGCAGCCTATTTCCGGCTCGCAACCCCTTGCCCGATTCCTTCCAGCCAGTTCTCCGCATTAAGTCCTGGACTTGTCGGATTGAATCTCACGCCAGTGGAAAATGCACTCGACCGATTCATTGCGAGAAAGCCCATTACCCTCGCGTCGTTCCTACGACTGATCGGTGTACAGCAGAAATAACGTCCATTTGAAAATCAACGGCGCAATCGTGTGGAATTCAAAGTCTCTTTTCATAATATTCCAAGCTTACAGGCGTTTCTGCGCGATTACGACGGAGCCGTAATCTCGTTCGATAGGAAAATTCGATCCCAAGACTCGCGTCGTCGCTGGAATCCGCGCGAGATTTCGTTTTCTATCGATTTCTTGTTTCTGTCGAGAAATTGGCTATTTCCGAAAAAGAAGAGCGGAAAAGTAGCGTGTCCGACGTATCGATGACGGTGTCAAGATTAAGAAGAGCCTGCTTCTCCGGCAAAAAGTATTTGATCTTTTGCCTCGTATTTAGGTGGACGAGGAGGACATTAATAGAGTTCTTCCGGTTGTCTAGTCGGTCAATCCACTTTGCCATCAGAAAGATGAAGAGTCGGGAAAAATCTTCCAACGTCTTTTCCTCAGCGGCCGATTGGCTCGTCGATACTTGGCGTAGCTACAGAACGTCTCTATTGTCCTGGTGAATGGTACAGCCAGCCTAATCACTGTACCCCATTATAGCGGCTATCTCTGCCTTCCTCGTTTTTCCTTCTTCCTCCCCCCTCCCCCTCCCCAGGCTCTTTCCGCCGCCTCTTCTCTCCCTTCTTTACCTTTTAACCAATATTCTACTGCTGTCCCTATCGATGCTGCGTCGTCCTTCCGTTCGCTGCTCTTCTTTCGTCTTTACGATCGCCATTGAAAAGGTTACTGCCGCTGCCAATGGCTCCAAGCGTTTTTTTAAGACCGACAGTTCGGAATCCCGGCTCGATTGCTACCTTGGGATTGATTGGCAGATTGAACGTGTCGATGGCCTCTTGTAATTCCTAGGCAAACCCTTTTAATCGAGCGAAAAGGGCCGTCTTCGTCGAAAGGGACCGGCACGTGGAGCTAGTTAACTGCACGATCTATCAGAAAGCGATTCGTGATATCGATCGCGTTCAACTTACTCCACTTGCGCGTTTATAGAGTTCGGTCATCGAAGTTGCGAACAATAACGAGCAACCGCGACAGCTGGCAAGCCGAACGATACGAGTCGACCGAGGGAAACGAGCCGGATGCGAAAGAAAAGCGACGAAAGGATGCGAAAGGAAGTAGCGCGTAGATGGGTGTCGGGAAAGCCGAGGTTACGATAGTCGCTTTGCTCGCCTAGAATGAAGTCAAATCATATTTTTAAGATGCAATTTCGACGGAAATCTCTTATGCCGTAGCAGCTGCTACCAGGCTACCGTTAACCTGTCTCCTTGCCGGCGTCCTTCCTGAACTACGACACGTATCCGGCGAAACGTCTCTCCCGAGTAAACACAAAGAACGAGGCGAACGAGAACGACAAGAGGCTGGATTAACGTAAACGAGGAAAAAAGAGGAGAAGAGCAGCGAGGACACGGTAGAGGAAAAAGAAAGTGCTCGTATCTTTGGTCATTTTCCCCTTGTAAGAGACGTCGGACTTTCTGGCTTCCCTTGGCCCGACACGATACGCTTTAATCGGGCGACCATACTTTCCTTCGTGAATTCCGATTCGCACCGTACGAACGAGTTGGGAAACTGAGACAACCTCGTACGCCTTCTGGATTAAACTTTCTCCCCTACGAAATCGAAGCCGAATCCCTTCGACAAACTTTCTCCGGTTTCTCAATGCTGGCGCTGAGCCGGACGCGTGCAAAATCGTCGCTACCGATAAAGCGAAGGAACAACGAAAAACTTTGTCACGTTGGCGAATTACTCTTCGAACGCTGTCTTCTTCGCGGTAAAAATTACTCTTAAGAGAGAAGCTTATAAAACGACGTGTAAAGAAGAAGAGTAGCGTAAATTCTATTCTCCGTGAAGCTCGTTCCTCTTGGAATTAACGTGGCAAATGTTTAAACGTTAGAAGAACGTAGCGACTTGCCATTCACGGCAACAAACGTAATTTTGCCTGTAACGGCAAAAGGAGGGCAAGAAGGAGTACGTTGAAAGTCTCTTATCGCTTTTCGCCATAAATCCGCGAGATGATCGGCTTTCAGCGTGGCGTGTTTCGCGGTGCGGTGCGAGGTGCGGTGCGACGCTTTAATTCTCCGCGTTCTAACGGCGTTGTACTAGATCGAGCCTGTCGAACGATCTCATATATTATGCAAATAAAGGATTCAAAGTTTTAGCCAGTAAAATATACGAGCCATTATATGGGATAAGACTTGGTTGGCTACGGTAACGTGCCCTCCACGGTGATTTTCTTTACGTTCGCGGACGTTGTCGCGTAAATTACCTGTAACGTAGCTCGCTTGTAAATTTAGGGACGCACGCTGCTGCCTTTTTGTCCACCAGAGATTTTTCTCCGCGAATCTGGCATATTATGTTTCCGCTATTGTGGCACGCTAAGTGTACGGGAATTTTTGTACCGCTGCGTTGCGAGCTTCTACTTTACGAGATACACCCAGGCTTTTAATAGCGCCATAATAGTGTACCCGCGGAGCACGAAATACCGTATTCCAAAGACTGAAATAACTTGGTTAAAAGAAAAAAAAAAAAAAAACGTCCGATTCGTGCAGCGCACGCTATCAACGAATTATTACGTCGTGTATCCGCCCAAGTATACCAGCAGCTATAATCGTAGGAAACGCAACGAGACAGCGACGTTGATTACGCGGAATATTAATCGATGAAACCATACGTACGTCGTGTATCCATGTCAATTTCGACCAGGGAGGATTGGCTCTGATGTGACACTCGAAGTAGACGTCGTCGCCTTCCTTGATATCCTCCGGGCTTAGCGTCGATCCAAGGTTCAGCGACACGATCGGCGGATCTGGAAACAGATTTTAATCGAAGAAATCACCACCACCAACGAGACAGAAAGAATAGAATAGCGTCTCGATCGAATTATCGAAAGTAGAAACACGATCCTATCGCCGAAGGTGTACGTGCGAGGATCAAGTAAATAATCGCGAACGATTTACTCCGATAATAGATAACAGGGATACGCGTCATCTCCTTGCCAAGCTTTTACTATTTTTTCTCATAAAGAAGGAATACGCCGAAGGGTTTGGATACGTTTTATCGTCACGGTAGGCTCCACCCTCGTACAATTTCATCAACTTGATACCAGGTCGAGGCACGCTCTCTCGATTCGTCCTCGTCGTGCGACAACCTATCCGTAGTTTCGATACCAAAAACATGTATTTTCGGTTTCCAGGCTCAGTTTCTCAAGTTCCCGTTTTTTTTCCTGACCATGAAGCTTCTTTGCCTGCGATATACGACCGTCTCGATGTCAAGGGATTATCTTAATCCAAAATACTCGCCACGTACGCTCGTTCCACGGTGGCCACAGGGTTGCCGGTGAATTACAAAGAAGACAAATCTCTGCGGGTTTTGGTATTCGCGTAATTTCTTCGTATTCTTCTAGCAGACGACATCGGCCACGGTTTCGCTAGCTCGATTGTCTTCCAGTCTGGCTCCACGGTCTCGCTTGGCAGCTGATTCCTTCCTGGTTGGTGTAACGTCCTCGAAAAATTCCAGTATTTTCTTTGCCTCTTGTATCTCTCGTCTTCATTAGTTTAATCATACCGGTTCCTCTTAGCTCGCTTTCTCGTCGGGGAGTTTATTCTTCGGGCGTTCTCGCAGGATTTTATCGCGCGCCACGATAAATTCCCTCCTTTCCGGTGGCTCTTCTTTTCCCCCGTGTACCGGCGTGTACTGCTCTTTCGAGATAGTATTAATTAGCTCGATCGCGTCTACCCGCTGCTTCTTCTCCCTTCAGCCCCAAGTTCAACGCCGCCACTTTTTAATTCTCGAACCTCCGTCGTTGCATCGTGCCGTGTCGCTCTTGTCCCTTGTTTTCCGCTCTTCTTCCACCGAGGCGAGATACTCGTCCAGGATTGCAATAAATTCCACCCACTATCCTCCCCTTTCATTTTCTTCCCCGTTCCTCGCGAATCGAGAGCTCGTGTGTATGGGCGGAGACGAAGGTGGAGCACGAAAAACCCGGGGCCGGCTCCCGAGGTAATGCGTAATTTCAACGATGCTGCTCGACGGTCAACGTAATTGGATACACGACGTGACGTTATTTCTCCTGTTGTCGCGCTTTTTCCTCAGACGCTATCGAGCGCGTTTCTTTCCCGCTGTCGATACACCTGGCGTATCTACGCGCGTACTTTACTTACGGGACGGTGTTTGACAAAAGCGGTCTGGAAACTGTGAAACGAACCGGCGGAAAATCATACCAATGACGAGGAATCAGTTCCCCTTACTTTCTACTTATAAAGTTGCCAAATAATTAATTGCAAAAAGTTACGCCGCTTCCGACGAGCTGTGCTTCCGTTCCGATCGGAAGAATCTTGGAAATCTTAAGCAGATCTTAATCAGATCTTGACAAGTGTAAAAGTATAAAGTTTCAGGACGCTGGCATTTCCACCAGAAACTACATTTACGTTCGATTTATCCGCTGGAGGTGTAACAAGTGTAGCCGAAGTTAGTTTCGATTCGTTTCAGGTCCCTCGTTGTTCCATAGAAACGCACTGTGGCGAGTTTCGTGGCTACGCTGTAAGACGAGGTAATTACAGTCCTTCGTAGCCTATGTACACGGTACGCAGATGCGTAACGAATAACAATAATCTCGTAAGAAGGAATGCATGGTCGTGTGCTATTATCCACGATCGTCTTTTCACGATCTGGTTTTTACGCGACGGACGAATTTGTTTTTTGGCAAAGTCGACAAATACGCTCCGCGAGAAGAAAGTCTGTTCGCGTCATGACTTTTTAACCGATTCCACGAACGAGGATGGTAAAAAGGAAAGTCCATAGGGGCGCGAAATGGAACGAGTCGAGATGACGGAATACCCACCTCCCCCTGTCCTCGAATGGGAGAAGAGAGAAGAAAAGAAACGTGGAAGCTCGTGGATCAATCGGAACGACCGAATTCATCGATGGCATCCTTTTTCTCTTTACGAGCTGTCCGTCCCTATATGTCACATATATCTTTTTTTTTTGTTTTACGATCAACTAGATCGGGAAACGGTTCCGCGGAAGAACACCAACGATCGGTTTCGCTGAATTTCGGCTGTAATTCGCTCGAAATCCAGCGGAGGCCGTTTTATTGCAGCTGTAAAAACAAGGGTTGGGAGAAAAAAGGAAATGGAGGAAAAGAGGAAGAGAGGGGCGACTGGAGGGAGGTGTGCGTTCAACGTAAAAACGCTCGTAAATCGGCCGATTTCACGATGCGCCTCGATAGAAGATAAGAGCAAGGGATACGCCAACCCCATGGCGATACTCTATCTTTTTATGACGTTCGCGCGACGCGTATGCATACATTAAGAAGCGTCGGTCGAACGCGGGGCAAGTTTAGCACGACGAATCATCGAATATGCATTTAACGTCACGTCCGCTCGTAAAACGTCGTACCAAGAAACGAATCGGGATCTCTGTGAAAAGAGCAATAGAATATATATTTATCGTATACTTACAGACGACGTCGATCTTCCAGGATTTCTCCACGAACAGTCCCGTAACGTTTGGATTTTCGGCCCTACAGGTGATCGATTTCCCGTGATCTTCCACCCCTGGCTCGAACTCCACCATGCTCACCGTCCGATTCTCCGATCTCTCCTCCTGCGTCACAGATCGTTCGAAGTTACGCAAAGTTTGCATTCTTTGGCCAGTTAAATGATCTAGCTCGATGGCTCGTTTCGTATTCGAGAGTTATTCGAGTTTCAAACGATGGGAGGCTACGTAAAGGTACGCTAGCCGTGTCAACGGCTACGAGAAGAACAAGATGCCCGAGCTTTTCCAGCAAATCGTTCTGGACCGTTGAAAAAGAAAACGTTTGTTACGCACCTCTGACGAAACGTTGTCACGCTGTAGAGTTTTGCGTATCCTGGGAAAGATATCTTGTTCTTCTCGTGTTTAACGTTTTCGTCTGACGTTTGAAAATGTTGTCACGTGAGAATCTTGGTCCGTTTTACCGAACGAGCTTTCGATACTGTATTTTTCACGTTGTTTTCCAACATTTTCGATCCTTCTTCATCTCGCAACGAAGAGGACGCTTGCTCTTTCGCACCGCCACTTTGTCACCGTACGGAAGAATGTAATTTTGGCAGATAATAATTTTTACCAGGTATCGCGAATACCGTTCTCAGTGGCGTCGCTCGATTCAATTCCGCGGCGCAAGATAGCGAGAAACGAGAACGAAGGTAAAAGATAAAAAGCGAAGAGAAAAAATGGGAAACTAGTTCGACGGCAACTCGGCATGGTTAATTTTGGTTATATTAAGGTCGAGAGGCAGACCGTAAGCAACGCTGGCAACATCTGCTGCAAATTCATTCCTGTTAGCCCGGACTCGAAAGGACCCGGGTCCTGCTGCTAACGCCGTGGAATCCTTTCTAAAGAGTACCACCGGATTCTACCGAGCGTGAATTTTACCGGCAGCTTCTGACGCGAGATTCTTCGCTCGCGTTTTTCTATTTATTTTCCACCGGCGTCGAGAGAAAAAGCCAGCCGCTACTTCGACCGGGAATTTTGTTTCAAAGCGTGTCAACTGATACTACGCTCGACGCGGAAGCGCGTTAAGGGGTCGGAACCAAAACTTTCCTCCGGTTGGACACGTTCTCTTCCCTATTCTTCCTCAGTTTTTCTCACTTCGAAGTTCTGCTCCGCAGCCGCAAAAAAAGATGTTCTTTCCTCTGCGCGTAATATAGGAATTGTCGTTACCCAACCGCCGGAATTATACTTTTGTCTGTGCTCGTCTAATTTTCTTCGCGCGACCGTTTTCACGGCAACCGAGAAAAAGGAGGGAAAAGGCAAGGTGGCGGCGAGCATAAGAGGGCACCGGAACGCGCAAAGGCGTCGCGGAATTTCATTTAGAAATATTTATACGCTCTTAAGTGCACCGATGCGTTCGCGTTTCGACCGAGTAGGAAATAAAGATGATATATCGCGCGATTACACGTCGACCCTATCGCAGTTTTCTCGGTACTTTCGGTTCGCTAACGAAACGCTTTCTGGTCGTGAAACCATGTAATACGGAACGCGTGGCGAACGGCTAAAGACAGCCTGAATGACTATGGGATAATCAGGATGGTAATGCAATAGAAGCGGTCTACGTGTTCTGCTGCTTATAGAATCTGCTTACGTTAATATCTCTCCTTGGTTCTTTCTTCAACCCTTACGCTATCCCCGGTATCCTTGGTACCCCTTTTCTTTCTCAACGTTCTCTCGGGACCGCAGCGCTCGTCCTCGTCGTTCCCTCTTCCTTCTCTTCTCTAAAGCCACGTTATGAGGCTATATTTTATTATCCGACGCTTGTGCCACTGGGAATTTTAAAGAGACGCGTCGCCGCGTAAACGAGCAACGACGTGGCCTTATCGTCCAGCCTGTTCGTTTTAACGGCGCGGCGTACTACGTTTCTCGTTTGTAACCCTCGATCTCTGTCATTCCCCGGTGATTTTAAGCAAGTGCTACACGGTATATACCGAAAGTCACGAACCGTTGGTTCGTGCGATCGCAAGTCTGGCGATTGGATAGAGGTTGGTTCGTGGTTGTTCCTTCTCGTAGGGAGACATCCATCTCGGAAGGGGAAGTCAACTAGCGGAGGATATCGCGAAGGCGCTGCAAGGTTCATTAAAATTCCTTGCGTTCCGTGACTGTTCGATGTCCGGCAACGCGGTGTCTCATCGGCGAATCTTCACACGTATCCGGTCCACGGCTCGTCAAAGAATTTTAATTTCATCGTATAAAAGTTGAATTGGAGCTCCAGATGGTCGCAGAATCGTCACGGACGCGGGTGTTTTGCTCGAATTAGAATTCAGCCGAGTTTCCATCGGTGACTGTCGTTTACTCTGTTAATCAGTCCGTACGCCAGAGTCTTGGTCCGTGCGTCGAGAGTACAAGGGCTTGGAGAGAGAGAGAGAGAGAGAGAGAGAGAGAGAGAGAAGGAAGGAGAGCACAGGTGCGACAACGAGCGAGGATATTGCGACTGCTGGTGCACGGATATGCCGCGCCGAGGCGTCGTTAAGCGTTGCGGGCAGGGCTTGTTAATGAACAACGCGAAATTAATTAGGGTCGCGCGTCAACGTGCCGAAGACAACGGCGGAGCTGTACACGTGCGCCCTGTGCCTGGTCGGCCAACGTTACATCTGTGATTCCGGATTATCGATAATGCGACCGCCTCGGGCCTCTGCCTAACCGTCGTGATTTAGGTACCAGCGTATCTGTTCGCTCGACCGAGCGCCAGATTAACTCGAATTGCGACGAGATTACGAATCGACGAGATTACGAATCGACGAGATCTCTCGCGCCAACTCCATCTTATCTTCGATCTTCTCTTTCGCTCCCTGTACACACTCTGTCGCGTACTTTCCACCATAGATGCTTTCGTATCTTCCGCTTTGCCACAGAAATATCTCGGTCCAGCCAAAATCGTTTTAATGGCGGCGAATTACGCTCTTGTCGATCGTTTCGGTAAAGACAAATCCGACCTCTCAGCCGGATCCGAGAGGCTGCATTTCATTCGCGAACGCGAATGCTGCTGCAATGCAAAGAAAATCCCCGACTCCGCGTGGTGGCGTTGCCTCGCCTTGATGCGTTGACGGCATCGGTGAGAAGCAGCAGACCGGGGCTTTTTCGCGAAAATGTTCCCCAACTCGCGAGAAGCTTAGCTCTCCCTCTCTCTCTCTTTCTCCTCTCTTAGTATTCCAAGGAGTCGAGGAAAACGCGCTCTCCGACCTACCTAGCCACCTCTACCTACATACGTTATCGGCAAGCATCGAATACTCCTATCGGCGTAGACGCCGATTTTCGCGCTCTGCTTTCCAAACAACCTAAAAGGGCTCCTAACTTTGTAACGTGGTGCGTAGTTGGCTGGAAACTCGTAGTTATGGCTTTTGAAAGTGCTGTCGGAATGCGCGGCTTCGCGTCAGAGTCTTTCTCTTCATCGACGTTCCATTTCGTCGATCAAATTCACGGTTCCGCTAAATAGCTCAGCCGCTTCGCCACGGGTTATCTCTCTATTTTCCAGGTTCGCCCTCCTTCTCGTCCTTTTTATTCCTATCCGGCGATTATTTCGCCACGTCGAGAAGGAAAAATGGTGGTTCGAACGCGTTCTCGTTTCTTCCGACCAGCGAAAAGTTTTCGTTAAAATCCGCGACTGCATCGTTCCGATGCTTCCTAATGATTTCGACGTTTTCCTGTTCCCTCTCCAATCGACGTACGCCGTAATGGCGCATCGTTGTCGCGAACAAAGGGTTTCGAGCCTTTCGTGTACCGAATGTATCTTGGCAGGTTCATTTCGTAGCCAATAGCAATGCTCTTCGTGGCCGCGTTATTGGAAACGTCGAATATCGCAACTTCGAGTCGAGAGTTCTCTACCGGACGGATCGACCGATGTTCTTCCACCATATCGGGTCCACCGAAATACAGGAAATACAGCAGATTCGATCTTCCAGGCACCCGCAACAAATCACACAGCTGTTCGTTACTCTCTGGATCAATTTCCAACTCTCCGTCGATTCGAATAAATTCTTTGTAAGCGCATCATCCGTTTCTCGGCCACGACGCACAGTGGCATTGTAATTTTCACCACACATCCTAGCGGACATGTTGTTACGCGTCCGTCGAATCTCATCCAACAGCCATCTACCGGATCTCGACTTTCGTTCACTTTCATTTTCGCTTGCTATTATACGAGTAATATTGAAATAAAAACAACGTGTTTGATTTTGTTATTAAACATCGTACGAACGGAAAACCATTCGTAACGACGTACGGCGTACGAGGTAATAGAAACGGTAAATATTAAATGAAATTAATATCGTATGAAAAACAACCCGTGTTCGATTACTGCGCCGTCGTTCCCGTTTTGTTTTGTTTTGTTTTTCTTTTTCAATCAAACGAAATAAAAACCCTTTATGTTTGCAATAACTCTCGACTATCGTTCCCTAAAAAGGTTAAAAAAAAAAAAAAAAAAATCGAGCTACTATATAAGTGTCGGTATACACCAATATGCATCACAGTAGAAGTAGTAACTTTTAATTCGAGTAGCGCGTCCGCTGGAAGAAACGTAAATGGATCCGCGTCATCGCGAGGTTTCGTTAGGACATCGAAGATAAGCGTTAGCGAGATTCGTGGAACGAAAACGAAGGAGAGGCGAGATCGCAGGGTGGTTAAGTCGACATTGCGTAATGACCAATTAGCATACCGCCAATGAAAATATCTGCAGTCGACAGGTGTGGTTGCTTAATTCAATCGACGTCGCTCGAAAGTGCCAGCCTCGAACCTACCTTCCGACCCTCCCGCCCTTATACAGCCCCTTTTCCTCGTACAATCGGACGCGACTCGAACCTGCGAATCCAATCCGTTCGAGCAGAGTGCCGCCATTTCTCTTGCCCTGCTGCACTTTCAGCGCTTGGTCCCGTTCCGTTTCAAAGGCCGACGCTAAGCGACGCGACGCGACGCGAGGCTTCGCTCGGCGTCTTCGTCTTCCCAGCGCTTTGACTCTGTTTCCGAGCCGAGAATCTCTTCGGAGGAAAAGATTCGCCGCCGAGGGGTATAGTTATCGGTTCCCCGGAGCGTTTCGACCTTTTCAACCGTTCCCTATCTCTCCTTTCCGCTCTCTCGTTACCTTTTCTTTCCTTCCTCTATTCGACCACAAACCTCGAAGAGAGCTCTTTCGAAAGATAGTTCGATACTCGCTGCTCGTAACTCCGGTTCCAGCTACTATGCGATGGGAAATCGAGCCGTCCACGCTTTTAGCGACTGTTTCATCGAGTATTGTTCGCCTCTTCGTCGCTTCGGCTCGGCCTGCGTCCCGAAATCTTGGCACAGTTCTCGTTAAATCGCGATAAGACTCGTTAGCGGACGATCGTTTTTCAATTACAAGGACGCGCGAATATCGTCTAACGATATTCCTTTGCCGCGTGCAAAAGGAACGTTCGCGAGTGTCTTTAACCGCTGCTGGCGGCTATTAGCTCGCTGGGAGAAGAACGTAAAGCGAAAGGGCGGAAGTGGCGAGGCGTAATTTACGGGACACGGACATTCTGATTTAAATTTCGACCAAGTGAAATTGAAATACCTTAGTGTCAGCACGCGTTACCGTATTTCATCGTAGCTGCGTCCAGCCCTGGAGAACGGGCCGGGTTAATTAACAACTAGCAAGCCCAACGCGCCGACTATAATAAGCAGCTTAGGTGTTAATTAAATGCCGCCTGCTACCTTTTGTTCCTTCGTCGCAAACGCGACAAATTTCGTTAAGGTGATGCGCTAATAATTAGAAAGCGATAACGAGCGGATTATCGGGGTCTAGTTGCGCGGATAATGGACCAGCAGGCCACGCACAGGAAACACATATTTTCGCCTACCGACGACGATAATAAGTTAGTCGGACCGGCACGATGCTGCGTTACGTCGCGCCCCGCCGTGTCTATCGATATCGCATTATCCGGCCGCTATGAGATTATCCCGAGGAAATCGAATTTCCAACCGGCGAAATTAGACCGCGGCGTCTTAATTTCGGGTTCGCTCGCAACGAACCTTCCTGTCTTTCCGACACGACCTCACCGCAAACCGGATACGAGTTACGAGAAGCGGAAACTTTGCCGAGGAAATTTAGCGACGCGAGCATTAGCGATGCCGCACCTCGCCTTTGTTTATTTCGCACGAACGACGAGGGGGAAAAAAAGCAGAAAGCTTCGGCTGAAAGGAGATACCAAGGGGAACCAGGCTTTGTTCCCGGAACAAAGGTTGCACGCGAGACTTTCGAAACGGGATAGAGAATTCGGACTAAGCTTCTAACCTCGATCGCTCGTTATTTCTTTTTCTCACCGTGGTGTGTTTCAGCTGTCTTCTTCGTCCCTTGTACCAAGTTATCACCGCCGGTGGCCTCGAGCCGATGGTCTCGCATTCCACCTCGTACCGTTTCCCAGCCAGCAGAGATTCGTTTCCGACTCCCTTTTTCCCTGGCCTCCTTATGGTAGCCGTCAACGGTTTCACTGAAAATCAACCAACGAGAATTACGACGTTTGCCAATCGATAGATCGATCGACGGATCGGTCCTCGATGTCGACGCTTCACGTCGTTCTCCTTTTTTTTTTTCGAATCACCGAGTCTCGCAACCGCGCACGGACCGACGACGCTAATCGGGCGCGATAATTAAAGTGAACCGATAATTAAGGCGGACAAACGGGCAGGGGATACGTGAGCTCGATGCAAATCGTGCGGCCGATTTAACGTTGTAAAACCCCGACAGGTCGATTGCCAGTCATTTGTCATTTCCGAAGAACGATTCTCGGCCCTAGGGCGTTCGCTTTCGGGCTTTTCCGCAGAAATACCAATAATCGTTTGCTAATCTTCCATCTTTCTATCCGTTGGTTCGTCTCTCTCCCTTCTGATCGATCGATCGGCCGAAAAATCGGCGGACACGAATCGCAAAAAAGGTAGATTCGATCGCAAATTATTTGCCAATTTCTTTCGCGAGCTTCTGCCGCGATAACGATCGCTACACGAGGTAAACATTGATTTTTCAACGCGTGTGTAAACGCGTGGAACGATACTGTTCCGAGCGAGGCGACGATCGCTTTGACGGACGATAAATCCGAGTATCCAATTGGCCAATACCAGCCAGATACGATCCGTTCGTGCGTGAAATATGAAAACTACGAGAATAGGTCCGTGGCTTCGTACACCGTACCACTGTACCGTTTCTGTTCTCATCCGACTGTCAGCGATAATGAGTTTCGACATTTTTCTCGCGCGTCCATTCTCCTCTACTCGTGTTCGTTTCGTTTTGCTTCGCTCTGCGAACGGTTGTAGCGCGGCATTCTCGAGAATGCACGGAAAGACACGGCCACGAATTATCCACGAAAATACCATTATATCGATTTGTTTCTCACGCGGTTTACGATTAGTTAAATACAGTTAGCAGCTGAGAGAATGCGTACGAATAATACGAGTGTTGCTACATTAGTAATTTTTAAGCGAACAACACAGCGGATCGCGTGCACGCAAATATTTGATTTGCCGGATTTCCGGAATCACCGGTCTTTTCGATTATCCGCAATCTCGTCTATCCTGCGCTTCCCCGGCAGCCGTCTAGCCCGGCAACGGTTCGCCTCGTCACCGTTCAGGGGTTTTTTAATTTCTCTTTCGTTTTTTGTTCCACCAGCCATGAGATGAATACACGCTCGATGCATGGTCACTTGGTGCAGGTCGCAAAAATCAAAGAGCGAGCATCGATCAATCTCCCTTTTTCCCTCTTCGTCCCCATCGCTTTTTCTCTCTTCCGTACGCGTACACCATTGCCGCGGCCACTCTGCTCCTCTTCCTCCCCCCCCCCCCGCGCCATTTCTCTCGCTCTCTCCCCTTCCTTCTTTCTCTTTTCCCCCCTCGTTCCGTTATCTCGCGCACGAAGCGCAGATTTTTTTTTTTTTTTCGTTCGCCGCTATGATGGGTGTTCTCGTTCGCCAATAACGGGTCTTCAATTTCGTCATTCGCTTCGTCGAAAATTTCTTGACTCTCGAAAGGACGGATCATTCAGTGCCGATCAATCACGGTCGTCGTTCGCGCCGTCGTCGACTGCTTTCTTTTTTTCCAACATCGTCGACTCGCCGGAAATAGACGAGGCTTCGGTAAATATCTCGTAGAATTTCGCCGAACGTTTATTCGTCGAACAGCGAGATGGTAGTAGGATGGAATGAAATTTCCTTTAGGCGAATCTACCCCTCGCTCTAGTTTCTCCCTTGTAGCGGTAACCGTGCCGCGCGAGGCCAGATAATTGATCTATGAATTTTTCAGTTTACTCTCGAAATTAGTATTTCGTCGTTCCGGGTTATTGGGCGGTCGCGAGTTAACGAAGAATTCTAATTTTGAGAAAGCCCGAGGTTTGCCCGCTTTCATGGTTCTTCGGCTTCTTGCAGCGAGGGAGAAAGAGAGAAAGAGAGAGAGTCAGATAGAGATAGAGATAGATAGATAGATAGAGAGAGAGAGAGAGAGAGAGAGAGAGAGACACGGATGAGCCAGGTGGGGCTCGAGGCAGGATTTAATATATTTCTCGTCTTATCTTGCCTTATCTTCCCTTAAAGGCGATTCACAGCGGCGAGGGAGCAAAGGATGTTGGCCCACATTTGCTGTCTCGTAGATGTTATCGTTAATGCGGGACAAGATAGGCTCGGGGTGAGGCTTCTGATTTGTTGGCCACGCGATAAGAATTTGTATCTACTTCTTGTCTTTATTTCATTCCTCTTTTAACGATGCTCCACCATCGCCTATGGCTATGCCTGGCGGCTCTTAACCCCGGGGAATTACACGATTTCTTTTGCCCTTCGACGTCCATCTCGTCTCTCGCTGCTTTCTTCCTCTGCTTTTATGGTTGGTGGTATGACGAGAGAAAAGACGAGATAATTGTTACTCACGGTTAAGTTCCAAAGTAATCGAGGCCTCCTTTGGCTCGATCAGGTCCGTGTTCCTTGCCTGACACGTAAAATTCGCCCCGAGCTCCGACCGAGTGATAGGCTGCAGAGTCAGCCTACGGAGGAGAAGATTGGAAATGAAGATTAACTGGAACGCTTGTGGCGATACGAGGAAGGAAACAGGGCGTCGGCGTACCTGTTTTCTATGACGTCGCCAGCGTTCTTCTCGTACTCCTCGTCTTTGACCTGGCCATTGACGAGCCACCGGACCATGGGTTCTGGCTTGCCTGGAAAAGCAAACGAACGTATCGTCAAGAACGACGCGATGCGTCTCGTGGAAGATTTAGAGCTCGTAATTTTTATTCGTCGCTGTGCCGCGACAGCGGAAACGGAAGCGGCGATGGGAACGGAAACTGCGTTCTCGCGTTCGCTTCGGCGAAACGTTAACTCGACTCGATAAACCGATCGATCGAACGGAACGAGCGCTCGCGAAGATTTACGAAACATCGAGCGACAACATCAGGCCGAGCCACGAAAGTGAAGCAAATCGCGGCCCCGTATGGTCGTAACGACTCGTGCAAAGTGATTTCGACCCCGGTGAAAAGACTTGGAACGGTTGCTCGCGAAACCAAAGGAGAAACGGAGTACGAAACGCGGTTTGGCAAGAGAAGGGAAGGGTAGGGCAGAGCTGGTTGGATGGCGAGAGGAACGCGAGTGGACAGGGGAATCGTATACAGAGGGCCGGGACGAGTTCGGTCGGAGCTACTAAAGGCTAGATGAGTTGCCGGGAACTTTTAAATTAGCCGATACCCCAGAGTTTTGGATGCGGTACTTCAGACAAAAACTGGCAGACTTCGAGTTGCTTCGGAGCCGGTCGCTTCAATATCCGCGCTATCCGTGTTATACTCTCTCGTTTCTCCGACAGATCGATAAATATCAATTATAGAAGGACAGATGAACGGAAGAGCGGATCAAAGCGGCTCAAGTATTAAAAAGCAAGACTACAACAGGCCCCGATTTCATCGGAAGAGAGAGTAAGAGATGGTGGTGAAAAGGAGGGTGAGATGATACCGAATCGATCGCATGCACCCAAAGAATCGGGCTGAAATTTCACGTATAAGTATCGGTTCGAATGATAAATAAGGGTTTGCTGGGCGTTCGTTCGATCTTTTTAGCCGGTCGCCCTTCGCGATCTACGTGCTTCACGAAAGTAGCGTTTATCGGAAATAAATGGTCGGAGGAGAGCAGCGAGGGTATATCGCATCGAGTTCTCGATCCGACGGAATGTTCCGTGGATAGACTCCGTATTATATCACGGATTTACATATCTCTCGCGAATAATACGCGGTTCCGTGGCTAGATGCATATTTTTGTTGAAAAAGCTGCCGGTTAAGGTGATAAAATAGCTGCGGTGATATACGAGCATTATAAGAGGCAGGTATGCGCCGGTAATGGGTCAGAAATCATAAAGAGAGAGAAAGAAAGAGAGAGAGAGAGAGAAGAAGCTTGGTGCGTCTATCGGTCGGCGGAAATTCTCGTTGTGAAAACAGGCATCGCAGGTATACCGATAGCCGATTCGAGCCAGCTTACGTTCGCCGTTTCATTGTTATTCACGATACCGTGCCATACTGGAATCGCAATTTAATCAGACCCGACGCAACATCGCCGCGACACTTAAAATTGCAAGTCTGATCTCCGATGGAAGCTAGCTTAGATTAACTCCGCGTCATTGTTATTCACGGCGCTTGTCGATCTAGATTGCGTTTTAACCGTCTCGTTCTTTTTGATTTCTGTGCCGTTCCTTCGTACGTTTCGATGGGGGGAAAAGGGACGGCGAGGGAAGAATAGAGAAAAGGAAACTGTAGCTTGGAATTTAGTCTTTGCCTTGGAAAATTTCATCTCTGCTCGCAACTCGCTAGGTTCTCTTTGCGCCAATCGAAGATCGGCTTCAAAAGATTTTTCATGCAGACGGAATACGGAATACGGTCACGACGATAGAGCTTGGCCAGTTAATTCGTAAGCTCGGCCGCGAGGTCGTTTGCACGAGTGCTTAGGGGCGAGAGCTAGGTCGTAGCGTGGTTGCGTGGCTGCGGAAAGGGAGAAGGACTAGATGGTCTGGCTTTACCTCCGGTCTGGGTTAGGTCTGGCAATGGCTTCGGTACGCCCCTGGCGTTGACTTTAACTGCCGGACTATATCCGAACTCCCACCAAAACCGAGGCTCCCTTAAAACGACGACAACAGCCGCGCTATCTGCGCGGCAGGGGGTACTAAAGTGCGGATTTTAATCCGCGGATACCGGACGATATCTTGCAGGATTAAGACCGGTCCGCAGCTACTCGCCCACATCTAACAAGTTTACCGTTGGTTCGAACTCTACTTAAGGCAAATACCAGCCGTTGGGATTCGAGGTCCTTGCCGGAGTTCCTTCTTCGACCGGTCCCTTTATTCAACCTTGCACCCCGTCCCCAGCCCCGTCCACCAGCGCCCACCCTTCGGCTTCTCTTCATTTCATCGCCGTGCGGCGCCGCGTCGCCTTAATTCAGGGCCTCTTGATTTAGGATTATCGAGGAAACGTCGATAAGCTCGACTTACTGTCTGGCGTCCCTTTAGCGACTATATGACAGAGAATATATCGTAGTTTCATCACGCAATCGTCCAGTCGGTCGATCAAGTGAATTTCATAATCTACGTTGAGCCAACGAAGAATAAAACGTCTCGCGTTACTGTCATTTACCGCGTAAAAGTTCGGCACAGCGTGGTATCGGTGCTTGTAACGTAGCGAGATTAGAGAACAAGCGTCAGAGAACAAGAGAAGAAAACTAAAGTTGGAGAATTCAAGTTGCTGGAATTCCCTGAGATGATGGAAAAAGCAATCAAAGACCGACTCTGCTCTGATATCGCAGCGAAATCTCGTAATATTTTTAATGGACAAAGCTCGGCAAATATATGGCGACGCGACCCGATGCCGATACGAGAAAATTTAACTCGTTTTGGAAGTGGTAGCGACGTAACGGCGCGGCACATCCCGTGCTCCGCTCTCGAATAATTTTTAATATCTTTTATGGCGCTGCGAGTTCCGGTTTCACGGGCAGGATTGAAAAATAAATATTCCCCGCACTCGGCCAATACGACACGGATAGATTACGATCCCGCGACATTATTCGCACACCCCTGGGAAATAGGCAAAGTGCATCGCGCTCGATGACTCGAAAGTCAGAGTTCTCTCCGTTTCCCGAAGATAATTATTATTCGAGTAAACTGGCTTATTGCGTTGCCCCGTGTGTCGTTGGTCTAGAAACGTGAAATATCCCACACGCGCGCTTCTACGTTCGCGTTGAAAGCGGATTTCGATTTCGCCGTTCCAATTTCCAAAATTAACCAACTCTTGCGTGCAGTAGTTGGAGAGCGAATCGAAAGAAGAAGCCTTTCGTTTGAAGAGGAGCCGCTCCCGTTCGCCTTGACCTTCCTTTAATCGGTTCTTCGTGTTCGCAGATCGTCTCAAAGGGATTCGTTTGGAGACGCGCCACGGTGAAAAGGGAATCAAAGGAGAAAGGATGAGGAGAAGAGCAGGTGGACGGGCACTGACGTAGCGTTCGATTCGAGAACTCCGATAAACGAGAATGCTGCTCTGAAACTTGTAATACGTCCACTCTCTCTCTTTCTCTGTAATCATCGAGGGAAAATATTTAAAGGAAGAAACCTTGCCGATAAAGTGGAAAAATGATTTTCCGAGAAACGAGTTTACCTCGTAAAGTGGATCTTTCTACGTTAGGATACACTTAGTATATAGCGGAAGACGAAGAGGGAGTGGAAAGTTGGTGTCGAGTATTGGGAAGAGAGATATGTAGGTAGAAATAAGGGAAGGAAAACCTCACCTTTACGTGCGTATACACCCTCGAAGTAGGACCCTCGATTCTTTCCGGGCACGAAGTCAAGTAATTGGCAATAAATCCAGCAAGCGGGCTGAGTCGTAAAATTTTCTCACCGCTATTCCCATAAATTATAGATAACACGGAATACCGTGGAGGAAGTTAGGCTTAGTTGTAAATCGCGTATAATAGAGCGGTTGAGAGAATGCTATGGATGCGCTAGGACGAGACGAGCCATCGTAACAATCGCTAACAATCTCACTGTACGTTACGTCTTTTGAAATAACCATGAGCTTAATCTTCTTTCATATCGAGGATCGTCGATCATCGGATAACGACGGAAGATCGGTCGATGTGTCTAATTTTTTTATTTCTCTGCGAGATTAATGTAAGTTTCATTTACGGGAAATTCTCGCCTCGACTCGGCTCAATTACAGTTGATCGCTGGTGGCGCAGCGGAAAAATATTTATTGTTCACTACGAGAAAGATAAAGCTCGCGTACGTATTAACGCGTGTCTCGTGTAATTAACGCGCAGCGTCCACGACCACGTCAGCTTTCTCGTTTCGAACGACCGCGTTTCGCTTCGAGACCGACCAATGAAAATCGACGTCGAATCGAGCACGCGTTTAACGCTGTATACGTGTTTTTATCGCGTTGTTGCGTCGCGAGACCGAGTTCTTTTCGTTGTGAAACCGGAAGAAGAATCGCGAGGAGACGCGTGGTTTTCGCTCCCGAATTTCCAACTGGTTCGTTTCTCTCGGTTTTACTCGCTCCTCTACGAAGATTAAATACTGTCCAGGCGGTATCACGCGAAAGGCAAATGCGGTTTCGCCGTTCCTCTGAGATCACGCTATCCTATAAAGAAGAACAACCAGCGCAGAACGCGAATAAAGCTACCGATTATTCAACTGCGCGATAACGTTTTTTTTTTTTCTGGCCAACTGGTAAAGTTTCTCCGATTCTCATTGCGAAATCGGCCGCAAAAAGGCTGCCCCGACAAAAATCGATATCGAATTCCGAAATGTTCAAACAGAGTGCCTATACAGATATCGTGAATAAGCTGGCAATAAAACGTGAGCTCGGCAAATTTTTTACGACGCTCAAAAGATCCAGGCTATGCGACGTTTCGTTTGAATAATCGGATCTATCGTGGTATCGTATCGTCCCCGTGATGGTCTTTTCCGCGTAAATAACCTACATTGCCGATTCTCCGCGATCCTGCAACGTAGCGGGGGTCAAAGGGAGCGAGGCAAAGTCGGGCCGCGCGCATTAACATTTAATCGGTAAAGTATACCAGGGCGTAATTTCGCATTGACGGCTAGCGTTCCCGACCCCCGGCTTTTCGATTGAATTGCAAATCTTTGCGGGCATGCCGCGAGGACAGAAATGGTGGCAGAAACTTATCGCGCGCTTCGGCGACCCTGGGGTTGGTTAAGAAGCGAGACAGCGCGAGTTCGAGGCTCGAAAATCGCGGGGAAAGGACGAGCGAGAGGCGGAGAGAAACGAGACGCGGCGAAAGTTTCTCCCTGAAATCGAACAAACATCGGGATCGCCAAAATTTCAATGGTTGCCTTTTTGTGTGCAAACGGAGACGATATCGGTAACCGATACACTGTCCTGGCTTCAAGTATAAATTTCAGACGCTCTAACGATCCAGTAGAAAAACGAAAAAAAAAAAGAGAACAGGAAGAGATGAATATTTCATTGAAAATAGAATCACCGAGGGGCAGACGATCTTCTTTTCCCTGTTTAAGGATGATTTACAATTAAATGAAAATTCTAGGCTTGTTGTCCGGGATCGGGATCGTTTGCAGGGGTTTTGCTAGCGTATTGTTAAGGATAAGCCGATCTTCTCGATATTCAATTTATACGCCGCAATGCGTATGATCGATGCGCAGCGTCGATGCAATTCCCATCGAATCTGCATACGGCAGTATTGCTGGCTTCGAATTTCGATGTATTCATCGAACGTCGGGATCGACGATGAGTATTGAATCGTCATCGTATACCTCTGTATTTGTACCATAGTTATCCAGTTTACGATATATATATCTGATGCGAAACGATTTTCGTATCTTTGCCGCGATTCAACGGTACCGTGATTATTTATTTGCAGGGAACAATGGGCGAGAAGTTGCGGAAGGTGGGCGAGAATCATGCAAAAATCCTCGTTCGACGGAACGTAACCGCATTTAATCGGGGTGAATGACAGGAAAGCGTCTCCTCGTCTGAGAGGAGATTGGACACGGCGGAGAGGAGGGGAAAGTGGCTGCAGGGCCAGAGGGAAGGAAATAATCTTTTAAGGCAGCCGAAGAAGTTGCCGCAGTTATAAACAGAAATTTAGATCCAGTTGCCAAAGTAAACACCGGAACCTTGGTAGTTTGGTGCTTCCTCTCCCGTTCCACTTCGGAACGCTTGATCCACCGCACCCTCTGCTCCTCGCCTCTATTTTACCACATCCTTCTCTCTTGCCGCGTCGCGTTCTTCCGAACATAGAACTTTTCACTTAGCTCCCTTCGTCGATAAAAAGTTGCCTGATCTAATAACTGGCGACACCGGTGACTCCGTCAACTCTTCCTTTTCCTCTACTCACCACTACCATCTCCGTAGTACCGCGCTACGTTCTCTCCATTCTTCATTTCCTTTCAAGGTTTTTCGATCGAACTTCCGCCGACGATCTCACGGCGGATTAAATACCAGTTCGAAGGAACGCGCACCGGTGAACGCGATCTTTACACATCTAAAATTCGAAATCCTGCGAAATGGTTCTGCTAAAAAGGTTTGCCTAATGCGAGATACGAGCTCGAGTATTTAATGAATTTCATGTATCTTAGGTTTCGCTGGATCAAGAAGGATACTTTGGGAAAAGCGGAACTGTTGGTTGGCGGATAGATGTGTCTACGGATAGAAACTTCTCGACCGCTGACCAAGTCCAAAGTTGTTGCCGTGCCTTCAACAACGTTTCAACAGTTTACAGCGGCAGATTAAACACACCCGTTACTTTTGCGTATCGCGCGAATAGTTTGCTGGACTTACCGCCTGTTACACGACACGTCAGAGAAGGTGTATCGCCCTCCTCGTAAGGACCAGCCGTCCCGTTTACTATCCTGCCCCACTGATCCAAAATGGTAGGTTGTTCCGGTGGCACTAAAACAGACAAGGATTCTCGATCAGGCCAAGTCAATTTACTAGCACTTGGAAAATAAGCATAAAACTTTTGTCATCCATCGCCACGTTGTCGTAATATCGTTCGAATAACCTATTTCGGACACTGGAAAGTTAGGAGTGGCTCGGCAGCAAGTTTCATAGGAGGTTCTTCGAACGGAATTCGTTCCAACTGTAGTTCCAGTGTGCCGTATCGACTCGTGTGTAGGTATGATCGTTTGCGGATTAAGCGCAACGATATTTTTGGCTGGAATATTCGTTCTCGGAGCAGAGTCGGATAAACCAACCTGGATATTTCTCTCGCTTTTTCGTTATTTTGGAAGTTAGCTGCATACGTCCAACGTATTCGATGCTTTATCAGCGAGGTTACGGCGAGCCACACCTACGTTTATTCCTCTTCCTGGCTTTCTGTCTGCCTTTCCGCTATCACCCTATTTAGCCGATGCATCGTTCGTTCGCAGAAGCTTATAGCTTTGCCTATATCGAACAACGTCGCTGCAAACGCTTTGACGGATATAATCGTTAACGATTGGAAATGAATTTCGATCAATTGCAAAACACGAAGATCCGTACAATTAATGGAACGTGTTCGTTTTCATGTGATTTTGATATAACACGGGAATCACTGGCCGATATTGTATATCGCGTATATCGATGCTACCGCGACGATAAAAATGTAGGGGCTAAAGCAACGCCGATTCCTCTAGAATTTCGTTCCGTTTCGTTCGATGTCAACGAGTAAATAAAAAAAAAAAAAAAGAAAGTACTTGATAACTTGCAAAACGTACATCGTAGGTTTGCCAGAATGCAGCGATACTGTTTTCACGATCGATGCCAAGATCACAGGCCACTCAAAAAATTGCTTTAAGCGGATATAGGAATGGTTATTCGATTCTGTGATGTCGCGACAGAAAAACTAACGCGGAACGATCGAGTCTTGTCGTAAACTGCGACAAATCCGAAATAACGTTACGGTTCTTGCCTAGCGAGCGTTCGATATATATTCGCCTAAGCTTCTTCCACTCGTTTCACACCGTCGCTCCCTGTACCGTAAATTTTGATCGAAAAAATTGCAAATTAAAATGAAATTTACCGATATCGCGTTCTTAACGCGATACGTCTCATCAAGTTTTCTAGGTATATTTTTCTAATGCCAAGCCTCTTGAAATCAGACAGCTCGAAACTTTTTCCCTCGTAACTCAATTGCTGTCGGATCCAGCCCATTTTAGGCGATCCTTTTTCCAAACCGTTAAAATCCGAGCTTGCAACTTTCCATTTTAATCTTCGGACGGTCTCGATCAAAAATTTCGAAATCGTCGCGATTTAGATTTAACCGTGGAGAGAGATCGTAGTAATATGCGCGAGCTTCCTCGAAATGGAGAATTGCAGGGAAATCGATGAACGGATTGTAAAGCAGCTTAATCAAGCGCTGGGAGATTCGGTAAATTCAATTCCCTGGCAACTCCATCGAAAACTCGTTTCTATGACCGCAATGAAATTTTATCTCTGCTTTGGCCTGCACTGCCTAGGCACTGGTACGTACGTGTAAAGTATTCACGAGAATTTATGGTCGCTTTTCAATCCATAATTGCCGATATCGATGAAAACAGGGCGCCGTTCATTCTGGCCATGCGTGTCAGCCTGCCAATCGATTGATTGATCACGATTTCGTCCTTCGAACGGATATCGAATTCCAGGTAATCCTCGTTCGATGTCTGGATCGAGATTCTATCGAAAATAAAAATTTCAGATATTTCGAATAGACCGGTCACACGATATAGCAACATTTTTATATATGCATAGACAGGGTGTCGAATTTTCATACAAAGATGAATACATCGAAAGAAGAACATTACCGGGATGAATATTACGTAACAAAATTTACCAGAGAAATTAAGGTTGATCTCCGATCCAATTAACCGATTCGATCGTATGCCTCATCCGATTAGCGATATGAGAGATATTAAACGTTGCTCAAGAATTCCAGCAATAGACTCGGTTCTCTTTCGAAATTGAAAAGGTACTAGACTTTATCGCGACGCTGTCTGCATCTTTCCATTAAGCGAGCGGATAAATTTGCAGATTCAGTTGTCTGAATGTAATGGCGATTTGTAACAGAGACGAAAGAAGAATTCCCGATTCTCGTCGAAACGAATCGAAACTACATAAATAGGTTTGGAGAGCGCGCGAGATCCATAGACTGTAGACGATGATTTAAAGTTTAAACGAAGCGAAGCACGGTTGGTGCGCCTCGCACTCGATAACGGTTGACTTTCAATGCCAATACAGAGAATATCCAGACGTTCGCGGTGCTGGAAGAGATCGTAGCGGGTCGAGTAGCGAGGAGAGCAAAGTGGTGCCGGGAGATGGAGGTTGTAATGGCAATTACCAGTGGTAATCAATGGACCTCGCTCAGACCACGCCGATAATTTCAGGGCTGGCTGGAAAATAGGCACCCCTATGTAGCATAGCTGCGCATATATCTGAGGCTGCCTCGCTTTACGCGTATCCACCGTTACCAGCGATGGTCATCCAATTCTCTCTGTTGCAAGCTGTCGAGCAATTTAGTCGCGCGCAGCTTCCTACCACCTCGAGTGTCGAGTTCAATTTTAAACATCGCCAATGTACATTCTATATTTCCATATGAGAAATTCACTCGCTATGACGCACATGAAAAGTAATAACTGTAGAAGCTTTTAGATAGACGCCAAGTTCAAGATGATTAAATAGAATTAATCGATTAAAACGCATAACGTACGCGAGGCCTGTAAAATCTCTATGGATGTTTTAATTTCGACCGATTCGTATCGGAGATACGAAGCTGAAATAACTTGGGGTAGTCGGTACGGTTGGTAGACGTACGAGCAAAAAATGGTTAGTTCGTGTACGAAGGTGGAGAAACGAAGGGACGTTGGAGGTGGTGCACACGCTGGCCGCAATTTTAATCGAGTTAATTACAAACCACTGTGTACACGCAGCCAGAGCCTGTGCACGCGTTTATCCGAGATCGTTCTCAGAAACTATCGTCCATCTATCCTAACCGAGGGAAATGTTGGCGAAACAATCGGGCGACACCTTTTCCTTTTTCCGGTTAGCGGGACGCGATTGTTACTTGTAGTTGGGAAATTGCGCCGAAGGCTGAATCTCGTAACGAGAGAAGCCAGTGTAACGGGAGAAAATTAGCAACGACGAATGAAACATTTATTTCAGAAGGGTATTGAGTTTCCGAATTCACAAGCGAGGAAATGCAACGCTACGTAACTGCGCACAAAACGCTCAGCTTTTTATTTCGCCATGGCGGTCGTTCGATTTCGAACAATGCGATTCGCAGGATCGCGCGATGGGCTCCAAACTGGAAAGTAAAGCACGTTCTCTCTTTAATTTGCCAAACTTTAATACATCCGCGAATTTTCATCCGAAACGTTGTACTCGTATTATCCGAATCGGAGAGACGCGACGGATTAAAACATGGCGAAAAACTGTCGTTCAAGTCGACTGAACGACGCAACGCGACGACAGCAAGTTGTAATTTCTGTATACGCGCGAAACGTTTCACGGTGTGATAATTAAAAATATTCTGAACGCATTCGCAGGGATTTATTTGGAAATTCGCGTTTGGAAAATTGAATACGATCGAAATAGGAGGGAGCGGCTGTGAGAATATCATGGCGATACGTTGGAACGCGAGTTGGATTTGTTTTGATACTAGTTACGCGATCATGGATATGAGGGATTACCCGTTAAATAGATTCGTCCGATCGAACTCCGTTATAATAATTCAAAACGTTCGTTACCACGATACTCGCGTATACACGATGTCCAGTGATCTACGGGAATTATAGCTGCTCGATTTAACATCATAATTCTTACATTGTTATGGAAATTTCCTTTAACTCGACTAATTACCGAAACATCGAACCTCTCGTTTCCGCGGTCGATACGCGGCGAATGAATCAGCGAAATAGCGATCGCGCTTGGACGCGTCGACATTGTTCATTGAGATCGACGAACGAGGATGGATCGTTGCGTTGCCAGAATTTCCCGTCGCGTCGCATCGCGTCGCTTCGTATGGAGACGAAAAACCTGCGAATTACACGGCATCGTCTGAGCGCTTAACCGAGGGAAAAGCAATTGCCGCTTACAGAGGGAACGAGGCGTAGGCGCGTGTACGCCAATACGCAGTGCGATATAACGTTAAACTCGAACTGTTATAATATATTAGTTGGATCGATGCCTCGCATTACCATACGTTTCACAGTGGATTCGCGTGATGGAAGTCTTCGCGTCAATTGCCAGACCCTATTGAGAGAAATACCGTGGTGCATCGATGGTAGGAGCCACTATTAAGTCAGACAACTGGGAAGCGTGTTAAATTTCAAGGGAATGGTTCCCCAATAGTAATAGCCGAGTGGTGTCAGACGAGCAGAAACATTATCGTAAGTGGCGAGAGAGAGAGAGAGAGAGAGAGAGAGAGAGAGAGTCTCGTGGTCGGACAGCACAGCTTTAAGATCCGCCGGAGTAGAAATTGGAGTAGATTCTCTCTCTGGCTCATCTACACGCAGACCTTTCTCGTAGACCTCCGCTCCATTGATCTCCGGCTTTGATCAACCCCGTAAACGGCCCGGTTACCGCTGGATAGGCTTTTTAAATATTTAAGGACCTATCCAGATTAAATGGACGCCTCGTATTCGTTACGCTCCAATTAATTCTCGGCTGCGACACTTTTTAAATTCTGGCGCCGATCTGTCAAAGTGACTTTTCGGTTTAAAATAATCTAACGAAAGCCGGTTCGGTCGTGCAGCTAAGAAATCGACGGAAATCGTTGGTCCGATGCGAACGACCCACTGACCTAGCCGAGAATGGAGCAGATTGCTCGCAGTTATCGGGATCCCCGACTCGTTTCCCGCAGGCTAGATCGCACCTTCAGATGGCATTCGCAAACGAAATTGCATGTCACGAAAAAATTCGCTTATTATTCCGCTCTCGGATTCTCCGACAACGATATCGCCACATTTTTGCCCCAGATTAATCTTGCTTACTCGCTTCCTTTCGTTTCTGTGTGGCGACTTTCCTACCATTCGATCCGAACGAGATCCATTAGACGGTCGAGATCGATAGCCGACTATCAAATACGTATTATCGCTCTTGTATCAATTAAAATGTTTTCTTTTTCATTATTCATCGACGCGGCGAGAACAGTTTACGATTTATGGAATAGACTTCCGCGCATAATAATTACCATTGGCCGCCCGCTCGAACAATTCTTTATTTGCATTTTTATTGTTCTCCAGTATCTGAAAACTCGACCAACAAACAAATGCGCGGTTAAATAAACACTTTAATAAATTCTCCGACGCCCTCGCGTCTCCTCCTCCACTAGCGCAAAATATTTTTCCATCTACCGACCGATGCGATAAAGTCTCCAGCCAGGGTTTCGATCAACGTCGTCGGAAGCTTATCTCTCGGTCCTCTAACCTTCGGTCCTCTTTCTCTTCTTATTTTTTGCGCTACCGTTAATCCGCCGCCAGAACAGCTAGCTGCCTGGTGCATTCGATTGAAGAGAATAGCCTAGATCGAACCGTGCATACAAAAGGTAAATTGTTATTGACAAGAATATCATTGTCCATGTCGTGACGTACCGTATTGGTTAAGGCGACAGCGATTTCTACGCTACAACGAGATAAATCGATTCTCGAACAATTACCACCCTTGTAGTATAGACCGTCTAGCGGTTAGGTACGTCGACAGAAGCCACGCCATTCTGCCACGACTTCTACGCTCTGCCTTCTTCCTTCTCTCCACTGCCTCTCTCGTTTCCCTTTTTCGAGTCGAGTATCTCCTCCGCCGTTCGCCGTCTTTCTTCCCAGCTTTTCATCCTTTTTTTCTGTCTGCGGCAATCTTGGATTATCCTCTCGCGCGACGATCTCCAAAGGAACGAGCACGAACACTCCCGAGAAAAGGGGTCCCAGAGACGCGCGGAAATTCTGCCTCCACCGGAGGGAAAATCATTCGCTCTGGTGTATACATACCTTCGCGAATGGATAGATGAAAATACACGAATATCCGTACTCGGTCTGGTCCTACGATTAACGTATTCCTTTTCACGGGAAATCCGCCGCGTTATGGCAGCAACCGGAACAATTAGATTGTAAAATCGTCGCGAGAAATTGTTCGTGGGAATGAATGCGTTTTACGTTAAGTATACTTTAATCTCCAGGGTAACGTCGTATTGCTCGGAAATATACGTATGAACGCGCGACCATACTTGAAAAAAAAAAAAAAAAAGAAAAAACTATAAAACGTAGGAAAGTAGGATGATTCAGGCCGATAACAATTTTTGCGTTTACCTCTTGATAGCATCGGGAGAACTCGTCGCGCGTCACGTTAGACTTTCGTAGTTGGCGTAGATGCAAAGCACGTTAGCGAGAAAAGCGGAAAGTTACAAGTAGCGAAACTTTCGCAGAGTCGGTTGGTCAACTTGCGAGTCTTCGTTAACGACATTCTTTCCTCCTCGATTAATAATTACCTTCACGTGGATGTTTGAAAGCACGACGTGCTGAAATTTCGCCCTGGCTGACGTTCGGCAAACGTCCATGCCGAAAACTTCTCGTCGACGTTGAAATTTTCGAAAAATTCCCTCGACTAACGAAACTCGGTATTTTCGGGATTTTTGTCGGATTTTCCGCGATTTATAACAGTCGAACGAGCGAACGAGCCGAACGCCTAGAAAAATTAGCTTCTAATGGATTACATCCCTTGGGAAGCAACGTTCGAGTTAAAATCCATCATCTCGCGGGTACTATTAAACCGTCTGAAGATTTTCGTCTTTGAAGGATGTGCTATGTATATGCTGGTGTATACATAGTCTGTCACGGCACGACAAGACATAGTACGATACCTCGTTCTTGGATTTCAATAAAAATGTCAAATTTTATTTTCAAATTCGTCGACGGGAACGTCGTCCCATCGTTCATGTTCCTTGTCAGCCTCGAGCTCGTCGTTCTCCGCGAACTAGATCCTCTTTCGTCCCGCTCTCTCTCTCTCTCTCTTCCTTTTCACTGCCTTTCTCGGCGTTAACAGCTCGCAGCTAGCGTCGTTCGAGTCGATAGCGAGAACGTAGTTCTCCATGAGAATTCCAGCTCGAATCCGTCACCACGATGCGACATCGAGTCGTGGTCTACCTCCGACTGTATCATCGGACGACCGATAAAAATAATAAGAAAGATCGTATCGAAAAGGACGTCTGCCGTTTCCTTTCCAATTTGTTTCGTCTGCTCGATATGTCGTCGTTCGGTCGTTAATCAAACGGTCCAAGGTGTTCCGGTCGAACCGGACCAGCCAAGCGGTGTAACGATGTCCGTTCGGAATATCCGGATGACAAAGCGGATGCGAAGCCCGAAAGAAACAGCGTGTACGGAGTTTTCAATGGCAAGAGGTGGACTAGACTGGTTGGTCACGAGGTCGTGAATTAATTTGCACCATCGTCCATTTCATCCTCCCTTGCCGTCGTCGAAAAGTTAAATTCACGAATCGCGCGAACTACACGAGTTTTCACTACCCTCCGAAAATTCAAACGAACCGTTGGTGTACGGCCGTGCCATTCGTTCGTCGAGAGATCGTGGTGCGGTTTTAAAATACTTGACCACGCTCCAATGGAACTCGTCGGAATGACCAACATGCAAGATGTCGCGCTGGACAAGCGCGAAAGGTCGTAGATAAAATAGTTTACTTTTGCATTCCGTTGGAAAATGTCGTATAGTTGAGTTACTCGAGGAATAGAAAGTGCCATTGACGAAGGTATTTCGGCTATCGCCGAAATGGCAATGACGACGCAAGATATTCAACCGCGTTATTCTCCGTTTCGTCTCGCAAGCTCCTAGGCGAAGCGGAGGAAAGTACTACGGTCGTGGCTGTCTCTGAAAGGAGTAAAAAGAGACCCAGGAAGACTGGGAGCAAACCGGTAAAAAAAGAAGGAAAGCTGGCTAGCGAGCTGCTTCAGCTTCTAGCTGCTGCCCCGTTCTCATCTTCTCCGCTGTTCCGGACGATTTGAATAAGCCTCGTAAGCCTGAAGCTCCGGGCGAGTTGAAAAGCCGCGCGATGTTTGCCGAATGCCACTTCGTATGCCGGCAACGCAGAACCAGGGACGTTTTTAAGCGCGTGTGAGCATTTTTCATGCGTACCTCGCGTACCGATGTCACGCGACACGTCGTCACAGCATACTTTACCCGTGTTTCTACGGAAAAAAGATCGGAACAAGGAAGCACTGCTTGACCAAACAAGTCGGTACACACCGTCGTCATTTTCTCCTTTTCTTTCTTCTTTTTTTTTTTTTTGGTTGCATGTCAAAACCGAGCGACTACCGAGATTAATTTCTTCGGTGTTTCTTTCGAGAGTTTACGAAAATTCCGTTTTACGCCGTCGGCAAGACCGACGCGAATACAACGAACTTGGAACGCTTCAGCAGGGAGTTTCATTCAATTTGTATATTTCGAGTAAGTTCTTAACGCAATCCACAGTTTTTACTTTACCGTTTGTTTCGCAATTAAATCGAAATTTATGAATCTTAATTTCGTCTCCGATTCGAATCGGACGAACAATTTTGCAATTGGCTCAGACGATAAATAAATGCGAATCCGATAAGATCCTTTCGCAACATCAACGGTGGTCTTTGTCTCTTCCACTATCTCATCCCGTAGCCTTCTTTCCGCTCCATCGTCTACCTTTTTACCTCGATTCGACCTGCTTTCCTGACGATGACCGTTCCATTACTCGGTAGTACGCCAAAAGCTGCTTGTTAAATTTTTACGGCCAGCAGTTTCCTCGAGGTCGACTCGCGAACAACCGTGTTATTCTTTAACATTGTCTAGACGCAAATGAAATATTTATGGCGACGTGTAAATTAAATCGATAACACTAGTTGATGGAAACGTTTAATTTGAGAAGCGTATCGGTCGGGACCGTGTTCCGAAAACGAAAGAAGTTGGTTGTTCGACACGACGCGACGCTACGGGAACAAAAAGGTCTTACGAAGAGCGGGCGACTAGAAAAGAAAGGAGATCTTGGGGGTGGTAGGTCGTAAGACGAGGAAGAAGAGGTCAACGAACAAAAGGCTTTCTTGTTTGACAGGGTATAAAAGGCAAGATGGCTAGGAATTCTCGATGACTAGGAAGAAGACTCGCGTTGCCTTTCATCTTTCCGCGGCTGCAGCTTACGTCTTTTGGATGCGGACGCGGTCTTAGTAGAGCGCTCGGAACAACGTTGATTAGCCGGAATTCTGTGAAGGAAGAGACGACGTCGACGACGAGGACGATTTCACGGCACAGAGAGGAGAGGTGGATTTTGTCGGGAATTCTGCCATGTCTCGTGCACGCTTCCGCCAATTCGTATATTCTTTTGGACGAGCGATCGTTCCCGTACCGGCAGCCGATAAGTCAAAACGGCGGACGTTTTAATTATAGAGAGGCCGGATATTGCAAGGCACACGGAAACGAAGCTAACGCTACCGATCCTCGTTAATTTCGACTTATTCTTTTCCTCCCATCTGAACCGCTTTCTTTTACCTTCTTTTCCGATCGAACGAAATGGGATCCGGTACGTTGTGCGTTTTTATCGAGACCAGAGATTGAATTATGATCACCGCGTGGTATCGCTGGCCGATTAATCTTCGATTAACGCGCCAAATTCGATCATTAAGGGACGCACTAACAGGTCCGAAAGAATCGTAAAATATGATCGGTCTTTTTCTATCCACGAGAACGTTTCGACGCGGTGCGCGGCTTTGCCGCAGCGTCCCAGAAAAACTAACTTCGACGGTAAAAGTAAATAATTAATATCTCGAAGATAGCCGATTCGCGGAAAATTTGATGACACGGTTCGTTGTACGATTCCCGGCGAAACAGCTTTATTCTTGGCAGGGTTATTTTTCTCGTGGCAGCGAGACCTCGATCGACCGTTCGTTCTTTAATTACAGTGGCGTGCATTCGTGTAAAAGTTCGACTAACTTGAAAGGGCAGTGGCCCGCAGATTTCGATCCAAGTGTTTAATCGTTGGTCGGCAAATAGCTGTCCTTCGATTCCTTGATACGGTGCCTCGACGTTTCGCGGTCCTTTATCGGCCTGGAATATCCGCAACCGTGAGAAAACGAGTTCGCGTTACCTCCAACTCGACGCTCACCTCTATAAATCACCACGAATCGCTTAACACGCCATCTTTGCCACGGCGTTTGACCCCTTCCGAACATAGATGGGATAAAAGCGAGGAAGAAAGGGGCGGTGTGGGAGGGAAGAGAGTTACAGGCCGAAAAACAAGGAAGAATTTTTGCTGACAGGGCGATGGTCGCGATCTACGCGATCTATAGAGGTTTTTCAATTTCGAAAAAGTCCCTCGTTCCCCTCCAGTTTTCGCTGGCGGTGGATGGTGACGCAACAGACATTTCTCGAGAGAAACGTTATCCGACACCATACGTCGTCCGGATAATGCAAAGGGAAGCAAGGGTCGGTAAGAATAATGCGGGTGTTTCCAGAAGTCGTCGACGAGCTAGCGAGCGAGCGAGCGAAATGGATTTTCGCGAGTTTCCATGGGATATGGGTTATGGGTCTGCGAAAGGAATGAGAGAGCGGGGATACGGTCGGGAAACGGTTCGGGGATACGAAACGACGGGCGAAAAAGTGGCCGCGATTCGTATAAAGTGATTTTAAGTGAGAGCCAGCTCGCCATTTCTCCCGGCAAAAGTTCACCCCGTTGAGATATGGCTGCAAATATTAAAATCTGCTGGCCGGTCGTCAGATTTCTAGCTTTGCCTGCCTCACCCCGTGAATCAGTGGTTGCCATTCCTCTACCAGCCAGACTACATAACGATTTCTCGTCTCGTTTCCGTTTCCTTTTCATCGATTTCTCCTTCGAAAGACGCGACCCATCGCGTCGCGCGCGCTTTATTTCGGCGAGTACGTCTTCAACCGGAAATCGAAGATTACTTGCTAGCAGAAATAATTCTTCGGTTGGCCGAGCGATCGATATACCACAGAGGTAACTTACGCTGTGTCCTCGCCGCGATAAACGTTTCGACGTCTTCTCGTTCGTTTCTTATTTTTCCACGATCGATAGAGATATCGGCGATTCTTGCTTCTGCAGGAAGCGGAAGAGCGTATTGAAAGTCACTGCGAGGAAAGTTGGTGGGCACGTGCGACGATATCGATAGGAGTTGGGGAATAGATGTGGCGAAGAGTGCCAGAGGAAGAATGGCCAAGCAGTTTTCACAGTAAGAAACTTGTTAGATCAGACGTATTAGCAGATTCGAAGATATATCGCGTCCTACTGAAGTGCTGCAATCGCGAACTCCTGCGAACCGCTTTCCGATCGTAATATTCCGAGAAACCCGAGTCAGGAATAAACTGTGATATTTCGGCAAATTACGAATCCGTATTTATTACGACCGAAACAGGATTTTCTCCGGCATTGTCGCTGTCGCTGTCACCGTTGTTGCGCGAACAACTTTGAACCTCTTCGTAATTAACGAATACTTTGGCTTGCAAATTGCTACACCGACGACGGTAAAATATTTGCGTAGCATTGTTAACGTCGCGACTAAAAAGTTAAAATAGCTTGGAATTCGCGCAGCAAGAAGGACTTTCTCCTTTTGGGCCAGTACGCTGAAACGCCGACAGGATTGAATCGGAACGTATTTGGTCTTGGATAAGGACGTATTCGAAGTTTGTTGAAAGCACACTTTGAACTTTATATCCGAAGGATTCGTACTTGGAGACATTTACGGGGCAGCTGTAGACTCCTCGCTAAGAATCTTGTTAGACTCGGAACTTTGTAAACGCCTGCATCCGTGCGGATTGTGCTCGACTGTGTCAGCTCTGGTACCTGAGGTTCGTTTGGACCTTCGAAACTCGACCGTTACCGCGAGAATACGATCAGAATGGGACAGTCCGTTTCCAAGCACCTCCTATTGCATCCTATTGCAGTTGATAATTTGAGGATATAAAAGCCATATAGAATCGGACGAGCAACGCGGCGATGAACAAAAAGGCCGATGATTATTGGCGAGCATGGAACAGACGACAGGTTTCGATGAAGAGCGGATCAGAGGACGGAAGAATTTCGAACGGTAACGTGGCGTTCGAGCGGAGACAGAGTTGGATGCGTTCTCGTAGAAGACGGTATCCTCGGTGAAATATTCGTCGACAGCAGTACGGCGAAGAAAATTTTGTGTACTTATTGAGTTATGTACCCGCTCCACGTTCGTCGGATGTATCGGGCCAATTTAGGCGTCTGCAGTCAGATCGCCGCGTAGGAGGGACTGAAACGGGGCCAGAACGGGGCGGAACATGGAAGAGCCGATTTCTACGTCAATATTTGCGAAACATTACGCTACGACGACGTAGCATATATTCGTCAACCGACACACGTACGAATCTCGATGTGCCGACGCATCCGCGTGCCTCGCCTGCCTTCCGGAACAACTTTCTCTCCAGTCGATGCAACAACGAATCGCGCATTCCGCATTATCGAATCACGAGCTGCGGCTAGAATCCGTCCGATAAAATCTGCATTCCGTCTGGTATTCGTGCGCGATGCGTTCCGACGTATCGATCGTTCGTGATAATCCTACGATGACCACCGCTACGAACCAGTTTCTCGATCGACGTTCAACCCCCGTCAATGACGGTTCCGGTTGATCGATCGAAATTTTCCAATCCTGTACCGAGAAATCAATATTCGAACGAGCGATCGATAATGTTCTTTAATCTCGAGATTGGATCATTTTTTCCGTCGATCGAAGAGCCTGTGTACCTGGTTGCGCGATCGATTCTCGACGATCAATGACGGCCATTAATCTTCGGGACATTCATTTAACTGCAGAAGGGTTTCTTCCCCCTCGTTCAATTTCCCACTAATTACATTCGTATTCGAGAGCGGAACTGGTCGTGGCACCGGTTACAGCGGGGAAGCAGTTGCAAGTACGGCCAAACAGGTGGCAATACTCACACTTGGGAGTCACACGGGTCTTCTCGTGGGAAACTAACGTGATTACCGGTCGTTTTTGGCTACCCACGTATGCTTCAAGCAACCGATGCACCGAATGTCGATTCCATTTTGTCGCTGGCCTCCTTCTTTCGATTACGCGACACATCCCTTGCCGACCTAACTGCTCGATAACATCGACTCTGTGGACTATACGGCGAACCACCAGCTATACCGTTTTCACGCGGAACTCTCGCAAATACACCGACTAATTGCACGCTGCTTTTTCTCCTGTTTGCAATTATCTGTTTCTGCAGAATCGGCGCAGCTTAACGAAGCTTTAAGGAAACGAAAGAGTTAGGATCAAGATACAAATTAGGATCAAGATGCGATTAGCCGCAATCTCGTCTATTTAATTCGGCCGGATAACGAGATTTCACGCTCCGAATAGAATTCTTTTTAACTACAACGCGCAAAAGCTTCTCGAAATGGAGCAATCGCTGTTTCTTCGCGAACCTGAAAGCTTTGAAAAGCTCTGCGAGGGATGCCCGTCTTCTATTCTGCCATCCACGAGCTCGGCTCGAAATCTGCGAGAGAAAGTTCTTGAGGAACTAGCGTCGCATTGGCGGCGGCGGCCTCCGCCGCGCCAGTACCTTCTACTTGGAATAATTCGCGTAGTTAGCGACCGGCAGTTTATCACACCGCGGGTGACAACACTCGCTCGTTCTAACGCTCTGTTAGCCCGCAAGCCTGTTGTCGGCACACACATAGTTCAGCAAGCGGGAACCAAGATCGCGCGGAGTGCGAAGTAAGCGTCGGCTTGGAAGGAGTCCTCCGAATGCTCCGGAAATCGAGCATGGGCTGCATTCCTGTAAAACTACTTCTCCTAAATATCGGCGTTCCTCGCTGATTCCATCCCTTTATCCCCTGGATGCTGCTTCTTTTCACTTAACCAGTCACGACGTACTATAATAGAGTTAAGAGTACATTCTCCGAGATTCGCGTTCTTTTTCAACAAAGCAATTAAGAAACGACATACTTTATCGAGGTAGCTGCTTTGAAGAAGTTTCCCAGCAACTGGAAATAAATAACGACACGTTTTTTGTTCGAATTTGCCAACCTTTAAATTTATTCGATTAAAGGCGCACTCGTACGGTCAATCTACATTTTTGAATTGCCCGCATAGGAATTGGATAATTACGTGCCACCAGACAATCATATTTTTTCGACGTTGCTCGTCCTTTTTCAACCGGGCAAAATCATAAAACGGTTTGTAATTTTTCGTAGCTTTTGCCGTGCACGCACGGCTCTTCTTCCAGCTTTAATCTTTTTACCCGAGATAGCAGAGAGTATATTTTCTAGGATTTAAGATGTCTTTTCCTTTATTGCACAGTTGTAGCTGCAGTTGTTCTAGCGAACGATCGTCGATCTTCCAGGTTTCTACCTCTCTCTCTCTCTCTCTCTCTCTCTGCCTTTTTCTTTCTTTCTGTTTCTCTCTCTTTCCCTCTGCCAGACCACATTACGATCCAGCCAGCACATATTTAAAGTCGTCCAAAAATTTAGAGAGGTCCAAAAATTTTAATCGTATAATCTCGTTGGCTCGTGGAAAATTCTCTCGGATGGCGGTGCAAGTTTTGTACCAAGTATCTCGTCGTAGATTCTCTCGTGTATTCGGAAATTCAAGGTGTTGTTCGGATTTGCTGATAATCTGGTACAACGCGATGGCGAAGCACTTAAACGCCGTAGTCGGACGTTGAATAAATTTGCCGGGAACCCTGTCGCGCCAGCAGCATCTTTCCAATTTCGCCGTGGGAGATGCAGGCTCTGGAGGCAACGGAGAAGTGCGAAGGCCTCGGTGAAAATCGTGGTGCGCGAGAGCGGATTTATGCCGGTCATAAATTCATACGACTTCGCGGACCGTTTTTCCGATCTCGGACCCCGTTTTGCCAGCCCCTTTCCAACTCATCGTCCCTTTACCCTCGGCCCTCGGCCAAGCCAACATTCACACCTTTTTACCCTTGTCGCATTCCGTACGAGCTCGCCCATCTTGTCGCATTTTCATTCCGCCGACTATTTCGCCGGTAGTGCGACTCCTTGCGCGACCGCGATGGAAATTTCGATCGTTCGGCTGTCCACAGTCTTTTGTGATCGTGAAAGGCAAATGCTATCTCGGTCTCTCTTTTTCTCTTCTTCTTTATTCTTCCTTTAACTCTCTTCTTCTCCTTTTTTATTTGTTCCTTTATTTCAGTCTGGCTTCTCCTTTTGCTCGTTGTGTAGCGATGCCGGTTCGATGGAAGAAAGAACGCGAACACGCGTATAATCGCCGGTTTAATTCGATTTGCCAGTGGCCTCGCCGGTGGAGCATTAGCAATGCCGCGGAACCGAGGGCCGGATTATCGAAAGCGAGTAGAAAAGCGAAGAGTACTGCAGAAAGGAGAAGTACTCGCGATTCAATTTATACGGTTCGCAAGAGGACAACGGACGTGGGGGTTAATTATCCTCGCCACGGAGAGGCTCGATTATGTACAGCTATCCGGTGGCCGATAGCGCGCAACCAACTTTTTTTCCCTTGCAGGCCTCCTCCTTCTTTTTCTTTTACCTTCTCTCTCTTTCTCTTTTTCGCCCGCTCTTCTCTTACTATTTTTCCCCATTAGTCGGCGCGTAGCACATAACCCTACACCTGCACCGGCTGGGAAAAGGGTTGCCGACCTCGGTACAAACTCCCATAGTACGTGCAGAGGAGCGTATGCGCACGAGTAAAAGCCCGGAAAAAATTGCTGCTCAACGCTTTTCAAGTGAAATTGCTGCTTGTTGGAATAAAGAAGAGTTATTTAACGAGTCATCGATGCGCGCTTCTTCTCGTCCTGGGTCTTTTCAATTTCGAGATCATTCCGATATCGACTGGCTTCCCTCTCGACCGATGCAACGCTCGCTTCGTCCTTAAATCAACTATTTTACGAAATCGCTTTCGAATTTCGTTCGCTCGGCAAGCTGCCTCTCCGAAACGATTTCGTTTCGTTTCCGATATTTGCCCTTGACATAAGGATCGACTTTTTAGCAGGCGAAGCTGAACGACGAACATTTAGTGCACGGTTTCGTTAGGCCACGACGTTAAGAGGTAATCGCGTCGTAGATCGAATAGATATCGATTGGGGAAAAACGTCGAGACAATTTTCCGCGTGGCGAATGCAAACAGAGACTTTTCGAGAGGAAACGTTAATACAACCGGAAGGAGGCGCGGTGAAATACAGTCGGAAGAAATAAAACGAAACGTAGCAGTAGCAAAGTAGCGAAACGGTCGAGCAAAGAAAGAAAAATAAAAGGTGGAAGGTTAGAGAAGGGGGATGAAAAAGAATGACGAAGAAAAGGAGACAAGAAGCGCGAAAGAGAGGGAGGTTAATTAAGGGAAAATTTAACGACGGGGTTTGTCCAGCCCAGTCCATTTCTATGCGCAGTTCTTCCCCCTTTCCTTTTCCCTCGACCGACTTTGACTCGAGTTAACGTAGAAAGTTTCGCGTGGATTTTTGAAATTCTAATTCGACCACCTAATCTGCTCGATCCTTCCTATTCTCTCTCTCTCTCTCGTTTTCTCTATATTTCTCAGTCTTCTCCGATGACGAAGACGATGGTTTGACACGAATTCGTGAATACGCGAGACCGGGACTTTCGCAAAAACGACAGACTCGCAGTAGCTAACTGGGGGAAACGAAAGGAGAGCGCGTAAGCGTTAGTGCGCTCACGAGCACGCACACTGCTACTGGAGAAACCAAGGGAGAAAAGCTGTTTCACCCTCTCTTGATTCCCTGCACCCACGCAGGGACAGACACGACGATACGTTCGCGTATACGGATCGTTTCAAAATGTTCGTACTCGCCGCGAGAGGCTGCTTTCGCCAGAGAATAGAACGATTTTCCGTGTGGTTAACGCGTTCAAAAAAAAAAAAAAAAAAAAAAAAGAAAAAAATAGAAAAAGAAAGGAAGCTTCTCTTGTTTTCCGGTTCTCGAAGTTTTTAAAAGCGCGGAGCAAGCCACCCTTTTCACGCTCGTCTCTTTCCCTCGAGTGAAATTCCGCAACGACTGAGAATCGCTCGAGACACCCTGTACGTCGCGAGCGTACGCACGCACACAGCCACCATCCAGCTATAGAAGCAGAACTAATTGCGCTGTATTTAATTAAGCCGCGGATTATTTCCTTAACGAGGGCAGATCTCTATTCTTCCTTCCTACCACTTCAGCAGCAGGCTTCGCTTCCATCTTTTACAATTTTCCATCTCCACCCCTGCGCTTGCGGCTGGAGGAATAGATCTCGGAGATCCACGGTTTCTCTCGTTCGACAACCTGCCGGGTTTTCTTGTTTCTCTCTCTTTATCTTTCTATTCGTCTCTCTCTTTCTCTCTCTCTCTCTCGCTTCTTCTTACGCCAGAACATCCGTCTGCGGCGTCAACACATACCATGGTCGCTATCACCGCCACCGCCACAGACACCTTTCCGCCCAGCAAAAACAAAGACCTTCCGGCACACATGACGCCCGATTCCGCGTTCCCTGTTTTCTTGTCGAGAAATTTGCCATCCGTGTGCGTGCGATCGATTGTTTTTTTTTTTCGTCGTTGTTTCTAGATCACTCGACTCCCAAAGATAACAGCTTTTACGTTCCGATTCGATCGGCCGATGGCGTTTACTCTTCAACGATCGACGCGCTCTTCGTGTTTCCACGTTTTTTCGTCTCGTTTCCGTCAGCTTATCTCTGCGTAAAGTTATACCGATATTAAGTCGTACACATATCATCAACCTTCATCACCGAAAGGTGGCGGATAAGTTAAGTTTCCGTGTCAACTTTTTATCGTGTCGTTCACCGAGATCGAAGATCAGCTTGACTCGCTCCACTTAAGGAGCTTACTTTCGGGCCTTAGCCACTGTGTGAGTACCGAGTGGTAGGAGATAAGTCTCGACGTGTGTTTCCAAGCGGCTTAACGCGTCCATTTACCTGCCATACGTGTTTTTCATCCGTAAATAAACAAACGTACGAGAGAATCAATTAAAACCGATAGTCAAACTTTTTGAAAGCTGCACGCGCTTTTTTCTCGCTATTCATCGACTCATGGATCGGATGGCATAGAATCTGTTTTTGCAATGGAAACGATATTTGGCGTTGTTCGTGGGAAGCCGTACGCGACAGTTTCATGTCGCTCGTGACCGCCCTAATGGAAAATTGCGCTTAGCGTAAGTACATTCTTCCGTTTCTTTAATACCAGCTTACAACGCAGCGATGCAATTTGCAGACTAAGTTACACCTTGAGTGGCTTTTGCCTCCATCTCGACTCTTTTTGTTCGGTTTCCGCAGCGCGGTTAAAAAAAGCACGAGGAAACGTTGTCAGCGAATTATCATAGTTCTTGCCTTACTATACCGCAAATCGTAATAAACAACTGTCGTACGTTTGGTCGCGCGATTCCTAACTTTTTTCAGAATTTTTACGATTCCTTGTAGGCGACTACGAACGCGGCTGCGATCCCGTAGAATCGAATTTTAGCAGACTCGCGTGTGTTTGTTTCCGTGACGTTTACAGCTGGAAATAAAAGAACGAATAAAACGATACGCGTTGCGCGGCAATCGGAAAACTAATATTCGCGTACCGGGAATCTGTTCCCGGAGATTCATTAAACTCTCGGACAGTCCGCCGTCTCTTGACTGCCCCGTCCCACCTGCGCCGTGTTTTTATCCCTTCGTTTCCGAAATGGACGAGTCAGAGAAGTGTGAGCTACTCGATTTTCGCACGGCAACGAAAGCGTTGATCCACCGCGCGGAAAAAGAAACAATAGCACGCGCCAGAGGGAAATTCGATACAGGCCAACAAGTAACTCTTCGCTTTCCTCTGTTCGAGGAAAAAGTCCGAGGTCGGAGTATACAAGGATACGCATATCGGCGTCGGGTATCATCGGAAATGGGCGGAGAGTGGAAGCAGGATATGAAAGAAAGGGAAATGACCGATAAAAACGTAGGTCGAGGGACCAGGGGCAGCGGAAGGACGCCTGTTACGAGGGAAAATCCAGTGGATGGACGCAATCTAGGAACTCTTGGGAACCAATCTCCTCTGATGAAAATACCTTGCTCAAAGCGGACGGTTTTCCAGCCGGGCAAATTTCTTCCGTGACTCTTTTTTAGAATATCGCGCGCATCCAACCATCGCGCGTCCCGCTCTTTCGGCCAGCTGCATCTACGAAAATTTTCTACGATCCGTGCATTCAGCATAGGAAAATCATCGAAAGACATCGCGTTACGTTTCTTCCTGGAAGATGCGCGCGTAGCTGAACGCGTGTAAAAACGCAGAAATCCGAACGGATAAAGATCGAGCAATTCCCCGTTAGCCCGAAGGTTTTCTCGGAATCTGCACTGCGACATTTATACCATTCTCGCCCCCTTCTTGCATTTTTCTACTTCTCTTCATCGCTACCTCTTCTTCATTCCTACTCTCTTTCCCATCGCTTGGCTCTCTCTCTCTCTCTCTCTCTCTCTCTCTCTGTCGCTTTTTCTCGTCTTCGTTTGCTTTCTAACTTTCGATCGATGAGTTAGAAACGGAAGAAGGTACGGGATTGCGGCGAAAGATGGATTCCGGTATCGAAGGATCGGTGCCAGGATTTTCCAGGTTATATTCCTGCCGCGAGCTATATGGAATATCCCGAGATTCGAAGGTACTTCACTAGCGACTGCTTTGAAGAGCATCTATGAAAGTTACACTTTCGTATTTTGTGGACTTTATGATCGACCGCGACGCATACTTGCTCGATTCCTTTCGTTCCTGAAAACCTGTCCAGTTCCTGTACAGAATTTATTTCCAGAATTATCGTCTCTCTTCTCCCTCGATCCTGTCCTTTTCATCGATAGCACGTTCCGTTCGCTTTTGGATTTTTCACAGACGAAACCGTCAAACAACCGGACACGAGGAATATCTTCGTCTCGAGAGACTTTCAACGGTTTTCAATTCCGATAGTCTCTGCTCGTGATCACGTTACCAGGATTAAAAGAAAAAGCGTAAACAGCAGAGATTGCCAATGAGAGATCCACGTGGCTGACGATAGAGCCACGGAATACGGAACGGAGTCTAGCACGGAGTCGGAGCAAGGGTTGCGCGTCTTCGATTGGCTCATGAATTTTTCAACAGTCGCCATTTGTTTGATCAGACTTAGAGCCCGCTGAGAACTGCACTTTTCACTCGACGTCGAGAGTAACGGGGCGACGCGAAGCGCGCGCTTCGTAAGTGGAGCATGTGTTTGTTCGCGTACCATGGAAATGCGAGAATATCTTCGGAAGAAGAACGGCGTGAACGCGTTAGCCGTAACGCGAAATTGTAATCTTGCGCCTGATTCCCGATCGATTCCATCGCTCGAACGTATATTTGTTCGTATTATTATATATTTCGTATTGCACGTACGTATACAATATATCAGAGTTGCGTGTAGGCACCTTTGTAGTTCGGCTTCGTTTCCTTCGGAGTTTCCATTCTTCAATTTCGACGCTTTTCGGAATCGTAAAAGATCGTAGAGAAGCTTCATTTTTCCTCTTGCACTTTATTTTCTTCTTTTTTACCGATATTCCTTCTCTCATCGTTCTGCTATTGTTGGGATTAGCTTCTTCAACAGCTATTCTCGCATCGTGATTTTATTATCGAAGTTTTCTTTCCGAAAATCTGATCCTCGAGTCTCAAATTTCATTACACGCAGCGTCACCTTACGAACGTACGGCCGAAAGGAAACCCATTGAGTGATAGATTACTTCCGATCAGTGATCGAGCTTGAACTCGCTATCCACAGAAGTAATTGGAACCGGAAGAGAGTCTCCAGAAGCGTCCACAGTGGCGAGGTAGTCGGTAGAAATGATTTTGAGGAAAGTGACCACCGGTGACCATTGATTGACCACACAGTGAACGCTGTTCGCGTCAGGTAATTGGCCCAAGCGGTAGATTTTCGTAGTGTAAGCTGGCTTTGACGCCCGTAAAAATCCAAGGACCGTGAATTAGGTCAGAATATCAGTCGTGAAAAATGCACGTGTACCTGTGCCATTCGCGAATTTCGCCAAGAAATGAAATTAATGAAGTTTAAACTTGGTTCTTGACAAGTAACTTACTTCCTAGCATTTTCGTGCTCGAGTCGAATATTTTTAAACCAAGTACAGAAATATCCGCAATTGTTTTTAATTCGTGTCAGTATTAAATTTAGATTCGTACTTGTGCGATATACATAACCTGTCAGGAATGCTACTTCGTCTAATCCTTTTAATATTAAGCAGAGAATTAATAAATTAATAAATCAGTCGGGTGTCTAGACGAGCGAATCGATACAAATACGAGAAGGGTTCTCTTTACAAGTATACTTTAACCTGGGTTCAACCGCTATTGAAAGGATAGAATGCCTGCTGGGTATCGATACACCAATTGGCGTGGCTACCGGATGTTCTAGTTTACGACACGACAGTCGAGATTGCCATACATATTTGGTCTCATTGAAAATGAAGAAATACGTATGTACCTTCTTCTTCGCAGACCTGCCGTGATCATCGACTTTTTCTCCTTTTCTCCCTTTTTTTTTTTCTTTTTACACATTGCTTTTTCGTCTGTAATACGTCGTTCGAGGGTCCTTTTCAACGACCCGCTAAATTTGTTTGACATCAGAAATTACGCCGCGCCTTTCACCGGCTCCTAAAGGCGCCGCTTTGATCTTGATCAAACTCTTTCGTCGCTTGCTGCCGCCTTTAGCAACAAAAATGGTATTTCGGACATAGAAAAATATGTACTCTACATGAACTCGAACGAATCAACCGCGTTCCATTGAAATATTGAAAATGGTAACGAAAGACTTACCGATGACGGTGAGGTTGTATCGGAAGCTACGTGTTTGTCCCTTGCGGAAGTCGACTCTGCACCTGTAAGTGGCCGCGTCATGCCTCTTGATGTCCTCGATCACGAGGACCGCAGGACTCGGGAATGCCGTGCGGAAGTATGCTCGCGGTCCAAACACCCCGGAATCCGAGGAGTGTTGCGCTTTGGTCACCGGCTTCTCTCTGGCATCGATCCTACAACGAGTAAAAAAGAATCCCCGGAGATCAATAACAAGCCGACCCCGTTTGTTTAGCGTTCGACCGATATAATCACCGCGTCGCTTCGAACAATGAAAATCGCGTGTTTGCCAGGTGGAAATCGACACTGAAATTTATTGGAATATCGTAAGTGCTTAACGTAATACATACGCGATTCGCATTTATCGAAGCTCGGTGGTAATGACAAGGGGCAAGGGGGAAAGGGAGGAATCGGTAATGCTCGGTAAGTAGTTGGAGTGTTCAAAATATAATAATCGTTATTGCTCGCGTATATTTGTTTGTAATCTGTCGCGATCAATGACGCTCGTATTCCACGCTATTTCATCGACTTGAACGTGTTTTTCCACTGTAATGCAAAAACGTATTGCCCTTAAAAATATAGCGAGAAACTAGAGAAATTTTAGCCTTTAATCAAGGTCGGAGGTTGGTTTTATCTTTCTAGTGGTACGTTCAGTACAGATAGAGAAGCGTTTGATGGAAAGCGGCCGATAGTGTCGGAGAGAAGGAAAAGAGATACTCGATATAGGATGGTTCGCATTCCTAGAGCCTTTTGAATGGAACCGTGGAAAGTTCTTGTCGGACCGCTTTGTCTTTGTCGTTTCTGTTTCTCGCCCATTCTCTTGCTAGCTGGCCGTAGCGTTTTTTTCTACGCTGGGACGCCCGACTTGCACGTGGAATGGCAAGAATTCGCGGAACGGCCTGCGGTATTCGATATGTATGTAGGAAACGATCGCAATTTCTAGCCAATGAAATTCGAGTGGAGCGTGCAGGTTTCATTGTAAGAGGCCCGGCTGGTACAGAGAGAAACGAATGGAAAGGACAGAGGTGGAACGTGGTCCGAATCAGCCGAAAAAGTCTTTTCCATTGCGATTCATTGAGGCAGGCGGTGGTCGCCGAACGCCAGCCACTGACCGCGGCCATTATTACTCACCTACTAGAGAATGTAATTATTTCAAATCGATAAAATAATTATCGTCGGTCGAGAGTACAACGTGCGGCCGACTAGAGATAACGCAATTAAACCAATGCTGTATTGTTTGATATTTCGTGTACGCGGATATCTCACATTTCCGATTTGCAGCTTTCACACGCGGATAGAGGAAAAACTACCGTGGCAAAATCAATTACGCCAAATCAAATCGTTCTAATATATGTACGTAACTATCGATACGCGACGCGTATCCAATTATACATTTTCGACGTTTTTCAGACCTTTTTCCAACCAGTTATTTACCTTCGCATACGGAAATTGGTCTCGACCAAAGAGTATCGATATCACTGGCGGAGCAACACAGTGTAATCTTTAACGAACTGCTGGACATGGCGGAGGAAACAGTTCAGAGTTATTGTTCTTGCTGCGTACACTCGCGGACGATGTTTAACACGACACAGAAACCGTTTACCTTTCCTTAAAGCTATCATTTGAAGCGACGCGAGTCAACCGAACACCGGCCAGTGTTGATTTTATCCCTTACTCGACCGGATTCTTTTTACTCCCCCTTCAACGATACTCTACTAACAACAACGACAGCGCGCAATAACGACGATAACACGTCGCGCCACGCGAATGTTCCCGTCGAAGAAAATCCACCAAGTTTTTGCTCTATAAAATGTCCATTCGACATAGTTTCTCAATTTGTTATTACGATGACGAGAGGTTACGATTCGCGGCATATTCTTGCTCATTACGCGCGAATAATTATTACGAGCTACGGAATGTTCGCGCGATTGTGCGTCGCTCGAAGACTTGAAATTTCAAGCTGTATCATGTCTGAAACGAGATTCGTTTACTCGGTAAGCTCGGATACGCGATTTCATTTTTCTTTGGCACATTATGCGACGTTGAGGATCGAGTGATAAACTCGTCGTTAATGTACTCGTTGACACGGCAAATGTCTGAGCATCATTTTTAAACATGCCGAGCAACCGTAGTCTGATAAAATTTTTCCGGTGGAGTGGCCATTTCTGGGTGACAGTCGCGCATACAAGGCGGAAGCGAATCGCGAAATAAATGATCGGTGACGAAAGACGATGGGACGGGATGGCTAAAACGGCGGAGATTGATGAACCTAGGGTGTCGTGTATCGTGAACGGATTAAAATATGGCGAAAATTTCCGCGTGTTCTGCCGTTCTCGTCGTTTCCTCACAAAAATACCGTCTCAATTACTTTTTCGCTGAAATTTCGCGATGATCGATGCGCCACATCGTACGATACATCGCTACGCGTTTACACACCGGCTTGCAAATACTTCATCGCGTACTTTAATTCCTAAAACACCTCGCGATTCCCGAAATTCTCTTTTATATGTTTTATTCGCTCGGCTTCAACGTCATTTCTGCGCACGTAGCACGGAATACGTGTTTTTAAATAAATATATTATTAATCGTTTTTCATGGCGAATTGGTAAAAGAGAGCGGCGCGCCCGTAATAAAATAACGATCGAAATAAGACGATAAAATAATACACGGCATGCACGTTTCTTCCTGCACGAACGTTTAACGATCTCCTTTAGTTTTTCTTTATCTTTTCCTTTTGGGGGTAAATTTCATAAACGTGCTTCAAGCTCCAGTCTACTGGAGCCGGTTTGAAATCCTGCAATTTCGCTGGTTAATCGTCGGTAATGTTTCGTCTTGAAAATTCAACGAAATCCTTAAACAGTTGCGTAGGACGTTAAACCGCAGTCTGACCATTTCGCTCTGTGATATTCATTAAATGAATATACCGCCGCTAAAAACGCCTGAATCGGCGCCCCTGTTATAGCGGACGATAAAAGAGATGAAAAAAATGTCAAGTGAAATACTGTTATGGAACGAAGGTTTAATGTGCCATAATTATGTAGCATTAGCCGGTACCATATAATGCATCATACAGCAATTACGAGGTCTCGCGATTCTTTGTATTTACGACGTTGCCATCTTGACTCGATCCATAAAATTAGGAACAGTCCGTTTTCTAGCTCGTACAAGCTTTTTCAACGATGTCCGAAGAGACGAGAAACGGAAAGAAAACGACGGTAAAAGAATTTGCTCCTGAAAAGTTTCTGCATTCGTCGTACAGGATTTGGAATTGGCGAACATCGGCGTTAAATCGTGCTTATTCGATTCGATCGATTTCGTTGATCGTTACCGATGAGTCTATTATTTTTTTTATCTCGTCAAACGTATCATTAGTCGTTGTAAAAATCTGAAATATCGTCGAACGAATTTTTACGAGATATTTCCATAGGTCAGCGCGCGAAATATTTGTCGTCAAATATTGTTTTACTCGAAATGGAAAAATCACGACCAATACGATATATCTTAGTAGAATGGGGGTTTTGTTTCGAAAAATTTCCGATTAGCCGTGTGTGTAGTGTCTCGTCAACGCGTCGTCATCGTCGTCGTTGTCGTCGTCGTCGTCGTCGTCGTAGCGAATTCTTCCTTTTGATGGGATTTTCTGAGTGGGGTGGATCGTACCGATAGACAGAAGGATGAAAAACGGGGTCGAAAAATAGAGGAAATAAGAGCGCAGTGAGGGACGTTCGCAATGTCGGGTATGGGAACACGGTTAGATGCAATAAGGAAACGCGTATCTTTCTTCGTCGGGTACTCGTTACAGCGACTTTTCAACCACTCGTCGAGTAGCTTTGCGACGCGACGGGCTGCTCGATTCACGTCGACGCGCCACCGAGTAATACGGAATCGATGTCTGTTTTATGAAACGTTTTATCTCGCCGCGCAGCCCGTTTTCCAATATTTTGCCCCTTTCTCGCTCTACCACCTCCGCGACCTTCTCCTTCGATCCCTTTCGCTGTTCCTGCGCGACCTACTTCTCCTTTTTCCTTTCTCTCATTCTCTCTCTTTTTCACCTTTGTCACTCTCCTCCACTTCGCTCTTACGTGCCGGCTACCCTTCTGTTCAGCCCTCGTCTCGTAAAAATGATACACACCCTCCGGGCGAAGGGTAAATAGCACCAGCACGAATATACGGGTCTCGGTTCCGCGATACGGATCCACTTTACAACCCGTTCTTCCGAGGTTTTTCTCGTTAATTAAGTTTCTCGACTTTGTAGCCGATAGGTTACCCCTGGCAACCGTGGTAATCCCGGTAGCTCAACTATAACGAAGTTATCAATCAGCCTGTTAACGCAGCGACATCCCACGATATCGTTCGTTCCGCGTTCGATCTAATGGCAGGAGAAATCACAGTTTCAAGCTTTAGCTTTCAAGATTATTGGAGAGAGTGGAAACCGCGAGTACGAGGAAAAGTTAAGATCGCGCGAGTTGATCTTTCGTCGTCGATTAAGATCGTTCGAGTGAGCGAACGAGCCACTGGGACAACGATCTATTTTCCATGCACCGCTGCGTAATTACAGAGGAAACATGCAGGTCCTTTTTCAGTATTTTGCCCCATTTACGTTACTTTTCCACCGCAAGCTTCACCGGCGTTGCTTCTTTTTGCGTGGCTCTCCGCGGTTCCCTGGCTTCGCGTTTTCCTCGTAAAAATGATGCATGTCCTCCGGGCAAAGGATAAATAGCGGCGAAATAAATGGAGACCATCCACCATTTACTTCGCTTACGTTTCCTTCAAGAATATTGTATGTCCGCTTATTTATTGCCACGCTAATTTTGTGACATTCTCGTGGAGTTGTTTTACCTCACAGAGAACATACTTTATCGTTCTGACGTCTTCGAGCTTTATAAATTTATACTTTTATCCGACCGTCTCGGGCCGTTTCTTCTCCTCCATTTTACATCTTTATTTCGTTCTGCATCTTTTCTCTTCATTTTACGACCGGCATTTTTCTATTCCCTACTCTGCACGCGTTGTTGTCACGGACGCGCGTTGTTGTTGTCACGAGGATATTCCCTTTTTAAAGAGTGGAAGAACCGTACGCGAGAGTACTGGGTGCGTGAAAAGAGAATAAAAGGTAAACCCTTTACGGTTCGTTAAAAAATGTAAAAATGATTAGAGGTGGACAATTAAAAATACTGTCAGTGATTTCCAGTCCGTTAGCCGCGCGCCACATGGCTTTTTTCCGTTTGGTATCGTGCTTTCATTTTTTATCCTCAAACTCGTTCCGCAAAAATGATAAACGATGTACGAGTATAGGGTAAACAACAACGATACATAGATACATACTCGTCATGCGTCTGTGTCACTATCAACGCAGTTAGCTGCTCGCTCTTCCGAGACCGCGAAGTAAAACAGTGGAAACTCGGTAACTTTACTCTACCGATCTCATCCGCTTTTGCCGGGCTTTTACTCGCGCGATCTACCACGACCGTGCACCACACGAATTTTTGTTGCGCGTCGGTCGAACCGCGGCTTTAACCTGAATTTCAAATACCACGTTCCTCTTTGCTCCTCTACGAGAAGTTTCATTTGCATTCGCGAGTTATCGGAAGATGGAAGGAATTCTTCACGACGAGTCGTCGCGTGTCGCGTCGTTCGACGGTGAAAAGTAGGAAACGCGTGACATCGATAAATTTGAAGGAAGAACGTCTCTTTTTTTCGTTATTGCGTCCGCTTGGAATTCGGGGCCACTGGTAGCAGAGGCGAAAAGAGCATTTCGTCGAGGCAGGAATGACGAGAACGTTTGTATACGATAACTCGTATCCCAACGATTGCTATTTGTTTTCACGTTCGTGCTGTCGGCGACAATGAGTCTCGTCGAAATGGAAGTTGGTTCCGGTGAATATTTCCGGAGCTGCGTGTACGTACACGTGTGTGCGCGGCCGCGTAGTCATGCCTACGGACGGTGCGACGAATTTCAGTAGAAATAACGACATGCAGTCAGACATATCGGAACGGGACGCGTAGTTGCGACTGACGCTATCGTGACGTACTACTGCCGGCCGAGTGCTCTCTGCGTTGATCCGCGTCACTGTTCTGCCCTCCTTTTTCTCTTTCTCTCACCTCTAGGCTCGCATCTTTTTCTTCTTCCCTCTTTTCTTATTCTCTTTCATTCCATTCGTTCCTGCTTCCTTTTTTCCACAGTCGCGTCTGCTTGTTGCGCCACGATCCACCGCAAAAGTAACGGCGGAAAAATGTCGAATGAAACTTTCCGAATATCTAATAGGCCGTTTAATCTGGAAAGAAGCGCGACCATCTCGACAAATTATTAATCCGAATATTGTAGCAAGTCACGAAATCGTCTGAACGAGGATGATTACCTCGAACGGTATGCTACGTACGCACTGTACGAACAAAGAACAGGAAGTTCGTGAGAGCGGCGACGGCAACTTGTTCATACGTCGAATCTGTGGCTTATGAGCTTTAAAGCACACGTTGAACGATTGCGAAGCGCACCGGCTCCTAAGCGCGTAATTAAGACGACCTGGTCTCGATTCCCGGCTAAAGTTTCACATTCGATGAATGTATCAGAAAGAGAGAGAGAGAGAGACATGTGTACGCACGAGGAGTGTGGCCCGACGCGTACGTAGGTGGATGCTAACATTAACAGGGGAATAACAATACACGAGTTCACCGAAGCTCTCACGCTGCGCGTACACACGATATCACGGCTTGCAATTGCGGTCTAACTATACTTGGAACCATCCTCCTGTTCCTCATCAATCCTCTTCTAGCTCCAATTTGCTATTCCGTAATAGCGACATATTTCGAGTTGAACGTTCGCGATACGAGCTACCCATTAAATAAAAACCCATCTTCTTCTGTAGATGCGAGCTCGTGAAAAGCAAAGCTCATAAATTGAATTCTGAACAAACTACTCTCTCTCTCTTTCTCTCGGCACGAGGCGCCGCCAGAAAGCACTGAAACGGCGGTAACGACGACGACGAAGACGACGAAGCCAGCTCGACAAATATGGAGTCATCCTTTGACGAGCGAGTCGATAAGAACACGCGCCGACAAAATTTCATCAGACAATCGCTCTTCCTCTTATTACAATATTTCGTCTCGCGTTTCTGCCTGCATCGTAGCGCGCACACTCCCTTCCATCAAGTTCCTCCGCTCCGTGTAATTTTAAAAGACTCCACGTTCAACGCGTCGACGTTGATGGTTACGCGACAGAAAAGATATCCCAAAGTAACATCGAACATAGTTGTACGACGTTCACGAGCGACGACGTAAAGAGCGGCGTTTCGGTCCGACACGTTCGATTTCCACTGTAGTTTCCTTGTCCTTATAGTCGTTCTTGTGGCCAGGTCAGTCCGGTAATAGCAGGTCGATAACGAAATTCAATATTTCCACGCTAATGACCAAGCACGGTGGCGATGGTAATGGTGGGCAATTCACCCGCATGGGGCCCGTGTTAATATTTAGGGTTACTGCCCGTGAACACGCCATCCGTGTGCAACACGCACTCTCCTTTCCGAACGCTCGCTAACATCTTCGAAATTATCGAGGTTCGTCGAGAGAAAAGTAAAGTTCCTTTCGTTGGGACACGGGAACGATTACGAACGAGTTCGACTTTAAATTCGACGAAGTTGTCGAAAACCACGGTCTAGTTAATATATCACCTTTTTTTTTACCGGCGCGGCGCTGACCCGGTACGTCACGGAGCTTTGTTTTCACGGCTAAACATTGTTATGCAGATAGGACCAGACGGCATTGTTGTTCGGGTAGACCTCAGCGCGCGACCATGAAGCTATTCTCATGATAATTTTCGAGGATTATTTTTCGTAATTTCTCATAGAATACGTTGAACATCCCCCTTGGCCGTTTTCTACAGACCCTTTAAAAAAACGAACATTCCATCCGCAAACTCATGCTCATTTTCTTTTTTATCTCCGCTCGGCATGTTCGTTTAATTTATTTACTACGAACTCCCTTATGTTGATTAGCATTTCGAATGACAATTCACGGGCAGAAAGGTAGCGCGAGAGATTTTAATAAAAATCAGGCTCGGCTAAGGTGACGAATACCAAGGATAAGAGAAATGCGCGTGAGTATTTTCCCTTCCTCTTTCGTTCTCTCCCTTCCCTCTCTGGTTAATTTAGCAGAAAAGCGAGCCGCTCGAATCCGTAATCGAATTTTCCAGGCGTTCTTCACGGATTAGACACGGCGTGCTAATAGCGGCTCGAGAGGCATTTGATTAACGCAAATAACGCCGCACCTGGCGCGTTGTTTTCTGAAGACTTTAAATTTCACACTGCTCTCCGACTGCTTGCGTCCCCTATACCCAGCAGGAGCCCTTTCAGCCATTCAAACCCTCTCGCAGGTTAAATGCTTGAAATTACTCGTTGGAAGCCGAGTGTTGGTATACAAGTACGACGCGTTGGTATATTAAAACCTATTTACATGCGGGTGGAGGAGGGTTGCTCGAACCAATCCACTTGAATTGTGTTGCGGGAGTTATATTCGCGTTTATCGCGTATCCCTCGTTCGCCACTATCTCACGCTCTCTTAACGAAAATCGTCACCTCGAATTCGCATCTTTCCGAGTATCTTACACGACGCACGATTCTAACGCGTATTTCGCCCGGTGAGAAACGGCCAGTCTCTATAATGAGACTTGGAAGAACAATCTCGTAAAGGGTGTGTTGGCGCCAGGAACGATTAACGAGATCGACGAGCTGATTTCTATCTGCAAACGAACGGCCGTGTTCCCGGCTGCTTCGCTAACGTAAAGGGACACAGCAGGTGTAGCGCGAAGACACGACGAACGATGGTGTAGCTCGCGTCAGCTTCGATTAAAGGGACCATGGCTTAATTCGGGAAGAGCGTAGCTACAGCACGGCCGATAACAGAGACGCTAAATTCGAGGATGTGCCTCCTCGACGCGTGCCATCGGCCGTTTACATCCAGCATTATCCTATTACCAGCGATGTGTCTTGCAGAGCGACGTCGCATGCTGCACTTACGTGCATAGATTGTCTGGTGTGACGAATTGGAAAAAAGCTTGCGACGACGCGATGCTGCGCCACGATGGCAGCCGTTCGGTTCTTCGGTGGAAACTGGCAGCTCGAGGACGACGAGGAGAAGTAAGAGGCTGAGACGCGAGTTACACGTGCAACGACAATACGAGGAAAGTTCTCGAGTTTGCCTCGAGCTCGATTAAAGGGGCCGTCTCGTAGATACGGTCGATGGAAGGCTAGAAGCGTGATAACAGAGACGTTTGACCGTGCTACGTTGCTCGTCGATCGATGCGCGCAACCGAATGCCTTTACGGTCCGTTCGCTGCGTTACACAAATTGTTGCAGTTACGCGCAACGTACGTAATGGGAAAACTCGCGCGCTACCTTACTGCATCCTCTTCGATGGATTTGTTCTTCTTTGGAATCGAGAGAAAAAGGCACCGTATTCGCGACAGACAGCGTATACGAATCGACTCGTTTAACAATTGTATTCTTCGTCAGAACCTTTTTACGATTACGAAACGTAATTGAGTTTCGTTGCGAACGAAGGATGCTCTATTCGCTTACGTATACACGGGTTGTTACACAGATCGGGCCACATAGATTTCACGATCCCCGCTTATTTGCATGCAAATGTAAAAATGCTGGCTGTGTTGTTGACTCGTTCTTACGCGAAGTTCGCCGTATAGCCGAGAGGGATAGTTGGCAAGAGTAAAGAGAAGGAAGGAAGGACGCGGCAAGGGGAAAATTCGACGCGCGGCTTTGCGATGGAAACGAAACAGGTGCACCGAGAACACACGGTAATGAGAATCGATAATGGCAGTCAAACGAAATCGCGCCTCCGACGAGATTCCACTTTCGGCTAGACAGAAGTCAAGCCGAACCATCGACCGGGATAGCGTTTCCACGGAAAGGATATAAATTGAACGACGATGCTCCCAACGAGATCGTTTTGATATCGTGATTCGTTTTTAGTACATCACTGGACAGTTCTGCAAGCTATAGGGATTTCGGTTTTTTGTAGCGGAAACGAGTAGCTACGCTCTCTGCTACAAAGCGACAGTTAGTTGGCTGAAGTAGACTAGCCGCTGGTCAATTTTCGTTCGTTTAACGCCCGTTAGTTGCAAACTATACGGGACTAAACACGGAGATGTAATTTTTAGAAGGAACGACGAGCTCTTACCTTTTACCATGGAAAATTTGATTCCACCGTGGACAAAGATAGACATTCGTAATTTACTTTTATTTGTAAATTCAAGCGTTCGAGATCGAACGGTTTCTAGTATTTCTAAACGAAAGAGAGGAACTCGCGGAGCTAAGCTTAGCGAGCGCACACGCGAAACGAGCGCTTCTATTTGTCCGATCATTAACGTGCAAACACAGTTTCTAGGTAATTCAAAGCTATTACCGTGTAAGTTTCATCGAAAAGGATCGATTGCAGGATATTTTTCCGGGACTGTTCGTCTCCACGTTTCCTCGGTACTATGTATCTCACGGGAACAAAAGTTGCACTATCGAGCGAGAGAAAACCGAGGCGGATGATATTCGAAATAAATTTAAACTTTTCTCGTAATTAAAACCGACCGTGCAAGGAAAGCGGATAGCAAAATACTTTGCTGCGTATCAAAGGGTGAAATGAATTTATTCCGACGACCGGTGCATCCGAGCAATTGGATTTCAGCATGGATTGATCGAGCTGCAAAACGAAAGCTGTTAGGCAAGAACGGAAACGTGCGCGTAAAAGTCGATGAAAATCGATGGAGCGGGGGGGGGGGGGGGTCAATCGAGAGACTACGGGATTAAAGAGAGCTTTTAAAAGCTCCACCCAGCTCGTCTCGCCCGTCAAGCCTTTTTACATTTTACTGTTTTACGCCGAATAATTCGGCCATAATGTAGTTTCATCGAGCATGCGAGGCGTAAGTGTGCGCGACATCCCTAGGAATCGAATATCACGGACAGCGTTTAAATTATTATGACGAATCGGGATTTGAAAGAGCGATTCGACAGGAACGACGAGTCGTTTTGGAGGATTTCACGTTCGATACGAGATACGACCAGTCGTCGAGGTTATCTTCGTTGCTCGATAAAGAAAGGTTAAAGCTCGATAGACGAACGAACGCGCACGGTATTCTTATCGCGGCTGGTCGATCGCGGAAAAGAATACACCGGGTACGAAACCGCGTGGGAGGAAGTTTTGACCGTCTACCAGCGGAACTATTCTCAGGAGGGAACAGAGAACGATATAAACGGTTTGCCTGGAGCGAGAGTTTTAAAGGAAAGCAAGTAGAAACCCGATCTACATTGTTCCCCTTTGAATCGAATCTTTCGCGAACGTAAGCCGCGCCGCGCGTTTCCTCTCGCTCGCGTATTTTACCAAGTGGAATCATTTTTGAAACTATCGAAACGAGATTGGCGCGATTGTACGCCGAATTCCAGCGTGTCGTGACTAATTCGCGTAAACCTTTCCAACTGATAACGAACCGAGAATGTATGTGCCGGACAGGGAGGATGGAAACACCGAGGCGTTCCTCGGTGTTGCAATATTCATCGTTGTCTTCCATTTTCGGGACAGAAGCTGCGTCACCGATAACGAGCATTGTGCGAGAGGACAGGAATCGAAAGCGACCTAGTCGTCGGGTCGGGGTGATGCGACAACTTTCTCGATTGTCGTATACGGTAGGTTGGTTCGGTCGCGAATTCAATACGGTCGGAGTAACGATAACGCGCGCGTACGATAACTCGACAAGGTCGACGGCGGTTCAATTCGAACAGTGCCGTTTGCCAGATGCGATCGCCTCGTACTCGTAGCTCGTACAATTTCGTTGGGAGAGATTAGACGAAAGAGACAAGGAGGGAAGGCGACGAGGATGGAACGTGGAGTTTCATACGACTCGCAAGCGCGCCACCTCGACTCGCGTTAATTGATTAGTCGGCTTCGAACTTGCGATTAACCAGTCGACCTTCCATCGTCGGATTTTCGATGCATGAAATTTATTAACACGGATCTCGTCTGGTTCGAGGCGAACGTAATATTCCGTAGACGCGACACGTCCACGTTCGACGTTCGTGAACGAACATTTGAAAAGAGGCGATCACGGAACGCCGGCTGGCCGGATCCCGCGCGATACTTTCGCAATACCTGGCTGTCGTTTCCCTCTCTTTTTCCAGCCGCCATCCTTTCAATCATCCTCCGAGCTGTCTTCCAGCCGTCTTTCCCTCTTTGTCATTCCGGCTTTATCGGCTGACACTCACCGGGTCCGATATCAAGCTCGTCGTCCGTCCCTCTGTCCTCCTCCGTTTATCTCGATCTCTCGGCCGTATTCTCGTTCGCCAGCCTCCCTCTCGCACCCTCTGATTTAGGTCGCAGCCAGCCCGCTAACTGATTGAGGGTGATTGACGCTCTGGCTGAATACCGGACAAGCCCAAAACCCATTATTTACTGCTCGGGCCTCGTACAACGTTATAATTGCCGGCAGCTATTCCGCCCTGCGCGCTCCCTCTTCCTCTCGATTCGATTTACCCCGCCCCAACCGGCCAATCCAACGAGTTGGCTTATCGTCCGGTACCTGCTAACTCGAACCCACCATGGAATTCTTGTTGCGATCGCCCGAACTTGCGCCCTAATTAAGCACACTATCCACGAATTTCATTGGTTTCCTGTTCCCCTAACGTGCGGAAATATCGAAAGCACGGCGTATCGGCGCTATCGCTGAAATTCCTTCTCCGACATACCGGTGTCTCTTTGTGCCATGTCGCTCAGCTTGAAAACCGTCGTCGCAACCGGTCGCGGACGACGACGAGCTTTACGAACCGAAGCGAATGCAATTTGAACAGCAGGTATCGCGTTTTCTTCGCGCCAGCATTCTCCGTCTAGAACCAGTTACGAATAATAGTTAGATTTCGCGATGCCGCTTCTCACGACCGCGTGCCAATCAACCGCTTCTGGGTATTATCTTTTTATTTTCTAGATCGTCGATGGATAAATCAAACTTTGGATTTCCATCGGCTTGGTTTTATCGGAACAGCCGGAGAAGGCAGGCGGGAAAGGAGAGACAGAAACGGTAACGCGGCCGAAGGAAAGTGGGCTCGAACGAAGTACGTCACGTCCGGCATACAGTTTACCTTGAGAAGGATCGATCTCGAAGGAGTTAAGTGGCTGCCGGTTCTTCCAAGAAGTATACCCATCGACTCCAGAGTAGGAATCACGTTCATGGCCGACCGTGCTCCATCGCGGCCTCTGTCATCTTAATCCCCGGGATCCTTTTTACACGGCTTTCTCATTCGCGTCCTCTGTGTACCCGCCACCTTGTGGACTTTGCTGCCCAGACCAAGACCCGGGACCACCTTCTCTCTTATCCGCTTGAATTACGGCGAGGCACGTCCGCCCCTAGTGGATGTCCTGCTTCAGGCTGGACCTCGTCCAGCTTTCACGGAAAAGGAACCTCCGTCGTCAAATGGCCGAACCGTATTAAAACGAATCTGACCTACGTGATGTTGGATCTTATTCCAACGTTAGAAAATCATCACACCGTCCTGCCGGATCGCTTTCGCAACTTTTATCGAATACCGCAGGATCGTCGAACGCGTCGCGTTGTCGTTCTCTTCGCTCTCTAGAAATCTTCCTCCAACTCGATACGTTTCGCGCAATCTGCTGTCGGACAGACGTCGCATTTTCGCCGTTCGCTCTTATACGACGAGAACGCTTCGCTGCATCGGACATCGTCGCTATAATCGTATCTATATAGCGTTCATCGACGAGGCGTCACGTATGACAAAGATGGTGTCGCAATCAGGTAGAATCGATCGGTCAGTCGATAAAAGCTCGAAGGATAGATATTGTCCGTGAAGATGGCAGACTGGCGGTGATCTTCGAGTAGACAATAAATGGTCAAGCGCTTTAGACACGTTTCCGTGAGCACGAACTATGGGGCCTTCCGATTGTACAGGCCAGCAAGGTTTCTCTTTATTCTTCGACCAAGGGGAAGGTCGATCGGCCCGATGCCGATCAACGAACAAAGCGTTTCTCCGTCGATCAAGCTCTTCCTTCTCCTTTTCTTCGTCGACGAGCGTATTCGTTGCTCCTTTTCCTTCTCTTCTTCGACAAGTATTCCTTCAGAAATACTCTCGTCGCGAACGTTTTCCAACGGACGGTACGCGCTAAGTAAATTGCATTTACGAAATTTTCTCGAAAGTATTTCGATTCGAACAAAATTCATGTTCGAAAGAGGTTTCGAGAATTATGTACGTGTTTCGGCACGCGTCGACTCGAACTACTTTATCGAGCGAAGCGTTCGTTTCGGGAATGTCTTCTTCCTGATTTCCATACCTTCTGTTTGCTCGTTTACTCGTCGAGGTAGACAAGGGCCACGGAAGCGTGCGCAACTTCTACGACATTTCTTTAAAATTCGTCGAGTGAGAAGCGTTGATTAAGCGACATTCGTTTTTCTCGTTTTTGTCTGTCCTCCTTTGCGTCTCTTTTCCCTTGGTTCCGGGCTTGTTAAGGTGCGACCTGTGTATTCGCTACGAGGTAACGTCTCTCAAAGGACTCCTTGGACTTGGCCGGTTCTTCACGATAACGAAATCGTTGTCGAAGTCTCTGAGATCCTACGTCTTCTAGAATCACCGAACAAACCTAATTCTTTCTCCTCTCTTCTCTCAACCTCTTCGAATCTACAGTTTCCTCGACGCGGACTATACCAGTACGAAATTTCGACAAAGTTTCGTCAAAACGTTCGCCCAGTTCTAAAGCAAGTAATTTCATAATTGCCTATTCCCGTCGTACCTGTTCGTACGTAATTCGTAATTCTCGTTCAGATCATCAAAACGTACGCGATATTCGTGATATCTTGGATTCGTTCGCTCGTAGGACACAATTATCACGGTACTTTGGTATTCTTCTCGCAGTTTCTTTCTTACAGCTTCCTAGATACATCTTATCTGCCAGGCCTGAAACTAGCTTGAAACTCGAGTGCCGGTTGGGAGAGATAGCAGCGAATTGTTTGGTCCCCCGAGTGAACTAGGATGTGTATAACGGTGGTTAGAAGTTGCCAGGATGCTTCCAAAACGTCGAGGCGGGGGAAAGCAGCAATTTCTGCTTCGACGTACCACGAAGAGAGCGGCTCGAAGTTGCGACTCGAATTGTAAGTCGAAACCTGCTACGATGCTGTTGGTACTTTGAAACTTCGTCGCCCCGGAGTAGATTCAACTATCCAAATTTCCCCAACAAAGAAATAATCAACGATTATGAGCCTGGGACACGTACGGCTTCAACTTTGCCTCTCTACCAAATTCACCGTCATGGCCGCTAGTTTGCCACCGTACAATTCGCCGTCGAATTAGCTACGTTTCAAGCAAACGTTTATCACGTCTGGTTTACCGCTCGTCTTGCCGCGATTAGCACGTTTCTCGAAAGATCGCAGCCCTTTCTAGCGGTAGCGCGAGTTTTCTCGAGTTCTTCGAATTTTATCATTCGCGTAAATATGGTAACGTATGAAAAAACGAACGACGAGATTCGACGAGATCGGCACTGTCCACTGTTCTGTTTCTCGTGCCCCGTTTCTACATCTTTAATCCGGCGTACCGCGTAGTTCGACGTCCGACCGTAAAACTCTCGTCGCCAGTTTCCGATTACGAGCGAGAAGACGTCCAATTTGTTTCTTCGTCTCGCCGCTCAAAGATATCGAACAACGAGGGGAAGTGTGTTACGAGAAGCGGTGTTAAGGAAATAGGGAAAGACAATCTGAACTTTCCAACTTCCCTCGAATTCCGAACGTATCCTGGCGTGATTCGACCCGCGCCTTTCGCGATTACTCGTTATTCCTTGCGAACTTACAAATTGATCACGTAAGATTGGATCGAACAGTCCCAGGAATAATAAGCGACCGCTTTGCTTTTCGTTACGCGTCTTCCCGTAATTGGCAGAGTGGGCAGAGTGGGTCGAAGCAATCGGAATAACACGGCGAGCTTCCAATAATGATTTCGAACAATGACTCGAACCTGCAGAAAATTTATGCGCGATTTATCAGGTCACGAGAACGGGAAATTTATTTCTAGACAACAGGCAAATTGCCAAAACAGTATCGCTGCAGCTTCGTAAATAATCCTGCTGTGGATTCCTGTTTTCAACCTTTCCAACCGTTGTTCTGATTTCCAGGAATGACCGATCCGGGACGTCGAGCGACTAGCTAGAAGTAGAAACGAAGAAGAAGCGAACGAGACATCCGTGATCCGTTGGACGAGAACGAACCGAGCTCTGGAGCCAGGGAAAACCTTATTATGCGTTTCCCCGGAACTCCCCGCTTTGCACGGATCTTGTAAAGTGGCGAGGGTCGCGTCAACCGAATAACCAGACCATAAACCACCAGAGGCCAAGGCAGAAGGACGGGTCGAGCGGCAGGCCGACTGCTAGAACCCGTTTACGTCACCCGTAAACCGGCATCCTGTGGATTTCGACGAGCAAATACACTCGTGGCTATGGTGCCTCGTAAACTCAGTCAAGACGTGAGCTGACGCACCGCTTTCCTGACGTTTCTCCAAAGGTGAATGCTCCTTACTTCTCCCTTTCCTTCTCCCTTTCCTTCTCCCTTTCCTTCTATCCTTCTCGTTGCTGACAGCAGCCGTTTTTTCAATAACATCGATGTACAAACCTGGTCGACTCCTTTCGCCTTGCTTTCTCGTCGCAGGTTTCTCAACAAGCAGAATCAGAGTTAACGAGAAACAAGTTAATTCAGTTGGAACGTTTCTGCACGAACGTCCTACGAATAGAGCGAGGCAAACTATAGACTATCATTTCGAACGGTAGAACACGAGCTACGGCCAGCTAATGACAGCTATTACCCATATGACAGTGATGTAGTAATGAAACCGCGATTGACGAATCTAATTGTAGTAATGCGTTTCATATTTTATCGAATGCATGCGGTATCGCGTATGAAATTTTGATTTCCAATAGTTGCCAGTGCAATTGCACGTTGTCGACGTTTCATTTTATGCGAAACCAGGGTATATCGTATATCATTGAAACCTACCAGAGGGCAAGGTTAAACGAGTGTAAGTAATGCAAAACGTTCGATTCGTACGATTTATCGATAAATTGATAAATTATTCATTCAGTTGCGTCATTACGTGTACGTGTATACACCGTTCCGATTTCTCGAAATACTCTTTTCGATAATGTCTCGCGTAAAACGAATTGTCTAGAAGAATCTTCATGTTTCAGAAGCTTATCTTTTTCCGCGAACCTTCTTCTATTTTCGAGCAGTGTCTTAGCTTTTCGTAGAACTGTACGCTTCGTAAATGACGTCCGTAACCGTACACTAAATAAATTAACCTATAAGCTAGCTAGCTAATATAGAAGTAGCTATTTGAAGAAATTATTCGGGTTTCGTTTCCATTGTGTCGTTTCTCAGCTTCTCGTTATTGATTTTACATGGAAAATAGTACTACCTATGCGAAACAGTTGGAATTTCTGTGAACTCTTTCACCGACGAAAATAACTCGAAAAAAGGCAGAGGAAAAGGAGCGGTAAGAGTCGAGAGAGGCGGATGGTGCTCGTTATTTCGTCCTTGCGAAGAATCTGCGAAGAACTCGAGCGACACGCGAAGTTGGTTAGCTCCGGTCCCGTTGTTATCAGCGAAAATTTTCTCCGGCGTAGCGTGCCCGTCCCCGCTATGTTTCCCGACCGAAAGTCACGGCGTATCGCGTCGCAAACGACGAACGAGAAGACAACCAGTTCAGTTGAAATTTACAGTGGAGAAAGTGATACGAATTTCCAAGCACGGCCAGCTAGTTAAGTGCTTCAAAGCGGCTGCTAATTATCGCCGTAACGACACGGATTGTATCGCTATCGCGGATTCAATTCGACACCGTCGTCACGCTCTTCTGGTAAATTGATACGATCTTCCTTCATCGATCGAGAACGTCGATGTTTGCGCTCTCCACCGATGATTACATAATATAGAGTTCTGCCGAGCCACGAGGATCAAAGTTCGTTCTTACTTTTTCCTCTATCGACGTGATTAAGTGAAAATACTCTGGCTCGTGCCAAGTAACCGTGAAATAACGACGCGCCTTATCTCCAGGTATACCTTTTTAATTGTAATTACTTAATAAGTCAGGGGTAATTTAAGAATGTGTCGTGAGGCGAGATCGCAATGAGATGCGAAGATTTGTTGTTGATTGTATCTAACGTTAGAGTGCGCGAGTTTGAATCGGAAGGTAACGAAAAACGCGAGTGCGGTTAACGTCGCAGTCAGTAAAGTCGCTCCGACGTTATCTTAAGCTCGTTCGTTCTCGAGTTATTCGATCCTGGAATTAATTGGTAATTGTTTAATTGGTTAAAACGTAGAAGCCACGATGGGAAACAAGGTTTATGGGAGTCGAGAGATTCCATAAAATCGGGTTGCAGTTTTCATCGTGACTGCGTCATGTAAAGTTCCGGCCGCTTAGGGAAGAACGAAACACAGACGGTATATTTACAGTAATAGTAGCGTGGCACGAGTTACTTCCGGACAGCAGTGGCGATGTAGTGGCCGGCGGGCACGGCGAGTATGGCAGGCATCGCGAGCGCACACACGTTTCGCGTGTGTGGCAGAGTTAAAGGCGGGCCTGCGACTACGAGAGGTGAAAGGGTTGGCAGAATCGAAAGGGAGTAAAAGAGCTGGAACGGTCGATTTAGAGGAAACACGCGTCCGGTGTCGCGTGCGACCGCGGATATCTGATACGAGCGAAACGCGAGCGTAATTCTCTTCGACGCTGTCGCGTTATTTATAAATCGTCCTGAACTGCCGCCGGTTATTATCACCGGCCGTTACAATTTTTCACTGGCACTCCCTGCTCCAAACGTCCGCTTAACTAATTACTATTAATTTAACGGGTCGGGCGTTCGTGCCCGTCGTAATTTCCATGCCGCGACAGCTACTGTTCGTGGATTTCGATTCCAGTTTCGAGCCTGGTGGACCCGAGTCCGCTCGGATACGCGTCACCGACAAAAAACAGGAAAACAGGACAAAAAAAAAAGAAGAAAAATAGATAAGGCAAAGTGCATGCTCGTTAAACGCGCGCGATACGCGGACGAGCTGCTCTTTTGATGCAGCTTCGCCACTTTGTTCGCGCTAACCAGTCATTACGCTCTCTCTTGCCTGGCTCCGGTTGAGAAAAATGCGCGACACCGGATGCATCCGTCTTCCCTCCTGCCTTCTTCCTCTCATTCGACCACCATCGGATTATTACACGCCCGTTAAATCGTTGGTCAAGAGTTGTTTCGACGGATGAGTTTTAATATTCCCCGAATGTTTCCTCTGTTTCGCCGATTCTTCTTTTTACCAAAAAAAAAAAAAAAAAAAGAAAAGAGAAAGAGAGGTAACGCATTCGCTTTTATTGCAGGCTATTCGGTAAATACCACCCTGAATCGAATCACGAGCGGGTATTTTTCTCTTCTCTCTTTCTTTTTTTCGTTCGTCTTTGAATTATGGGAGCAGCTGTGCAACAGCGTTCTACCGCGTCGTGGATTAGCATTGATACAGTTACAATTCGAATTCGTTGGTAATCCATTCACTTTGGCAGTGTTCGCGACGCGAACGTTTGCCAAGATCGGCCGGTCATCTCCTTTTAAACGAAAGACAGTTATTTCTGGTATCTATCCAATTAAATTTCCCATACTACATCAGCCAGGAAAGGATATCGTAAAGATAATTGAAAGACGAAATTAAAGGAAGGAAGCCGAATAAAATGGCGCGATTAGAGCGACGTATACGAAGTAATCCTGGCGAGCACGTAAAATCTGGTCATGACGTAAGCGGATTAAGGTATTAAGAGGTTGAAGTTAAGAAGCTACCGACTGATACGGCTCGTTCCGTCTTGTCAAATACCGCTTACCTTAATCATAGGATAGTCGACTCATTACTGACGTTTCGTGCCGGTACCGAGGACGACGACGACTGTCGGAAACGAAGGAACCACGTAGCCCGATAATAAGATTTCGCGTTGCGCTATCGAGCTAAACCGAGGCTCGAACAACAGCGAAACTACGAAACGCTGGCTGACGTTGACGTTCGTAGTGTAAACGAGAAATTGATTGATTAGGAAACTTTCTTATGCTAAGGAACGCTACCAATACTTGCGCTGGCGTTGGTCGCCTCAAAATCTCATTACGAGCCGATGTCGAGTTTAGCCAAACAGACCTGCCAGCTGGCAAATTCGTTTCACGGTCTTTCGAAAGATCCACGACAAAACGAAAGGTTAGCGGGTAGTTTAAGGGTTAATTAAGTTGTAGGAGAGATCTATCTTTGCTATTAGAACGCGAACGGGAACGTTTTACCGAGAGTAACGTGGAGACGGTGTTCGAACGGAATCGTCGCCGATCGTCCTAAGAAACACAAGGTGGTTTCTTTGAAGCAGAGCGATAACCCTCGGGAATAATATCAGATTCTCTCCACGCAACTGCTTCGGCTACTTTACGACGTTTCGCCGAGCAGCTTTTTAACGGCAGCCTAATTCGTTTCCGCGTTGCACTTTCGCAGCCATTGTATTTCTTGTTTGCGACGAGCACGTGGTTTTCCGTGGAAAAAAGTTTCGAAGAAAGTGGCGTTTCACGAGCTCGCGCGAGCCTTTATTTCCTCGTGCTCTTAGCTCTCGAGTGCGAGTAATCCTCCCCTATCTGCTGGCCCTGTGCCTCGTCTTACCTTGCCTTCGTTTCATGCTTTCTCCTCGCTCCCTGTCTCCATTTGCGTTGTTCGTTCGGTCTCTGACGCGTGACTCCGCACTCGTTTCCTGCGCGATCCTTTTTCAATTTCTTCTCGTACTCGCGTACAGAAAGGCGCGATCGAATTTACGCGCAACACGTACATTCGACGATTGTTTCCCCGAGCTTCTCTCCTCTCTCGGTTGGCTCTCTCGATCTCTTCGACTCGGCAGTGCCTGCGCCGTTTCTTTCACTGTTTTCAGCTCGTCGCGTTTCTTTATTCCGCCTCGGTCACATTTTCTCCCGTCCTCTTTACCCGTGCATTTTCTTGCATAGTCGGTGAACCGGGTCGAATACATACTTATGCGACGCGCGTGTTACATACGCGCGGTCTGTGATACCTTTTTAAATATATTATGTATGTGTGTACGTGGCTTTCAGGTGGAAACAGGCGAGACTACGCTACACACCAGGCCACACCGAATCACACAGCGTCAGGAAAAATACAGTCTCGCGCCGGTTGCTACGTTATTCTTCGCTTGTATTTAACTTAAATATCACGAACCCAGTGAATACGTTGAAACTCGCGCGACCCAGCTTTCAAATACTAATTCAAACGATCGCGATTCGACGCGGCTTTTTCCATTCATCCGGCAGAGCTGCGATATTTTTGCCCGCGATAGGGAGAGCAAGGGTGGTGGCGTGTCGCGTCGTTTTGCAGTTTGGATCCCGGCAGATTTATCAGCCGCGTCGCGCGACAAAGTATTTGCATACATTTCAAGTAATTACTGGCTGTATTTCAAAAAATTACGCTCGCTCGTTGATGGATAGAACTGTTGTCGCGCGGCGCTGTTTCAGAAAGTTTTTTCGGGTCGCAGCACGGCCACCAACTTCGCACTGTCGCTACCTTTCCCCGGGGAAACGACCATTTCGCGTTCCTGCTACAGTGTCGCGTGGTTATTTGACGAGAGAAAAGCGCGCGCGATCGCCACATAAAAATCTGGATGAATAAAAATTCGCCTGAAATCATTATCGGCCGTTACCATTAATAATCACGAGGCTCGTAACAACGTCCCACGGGATTTAGATCTATCGGTGAGTTTCACTCCGCGTTCCTCTTTTTCCTCTCCTCTCTCTCTCTCTGTCTCTCTCCTCTCGACGTTTCGTTGCCACGGTGATGCAACCTCGTTTAATTGCGAAACATTTCCGCCACAACACGAGCAGATGAATCAACGGCTCGTGGTCTCTATTTCTGTTTAATTACAAAATATTCGCGATATCAACTCTCGTCTCTGGCCATTCTCTGAAAAAGTCGCGATCCTGCGATTATATTGCTTTCTTTGTCCGGGAATCCGCGAAACCATATTTTCTCACGCAGTCCCTTGGAAGATGTCGCGAACCGAATTCATTGAGAGAGAGACGATTCACGGCGAATCTTTCTCTCTCGTAGCTATGTCCATATCGTTATCCACCGAACGTTGTTGGATTTCAATGGTTCGTGGCATCGTTAGCTTTCCAGATTCGTTTAATTTCAGGCGGTCGATCGCGTTGCTCCGTGTCGACCCGATCTAAAACTGTCGCGACGGATTTAGGAGTCACGCTAGGCGCTTCTGACAGGTGAAACTGGTTGAAGCAGCGCGAAAATTTTAGTTTAAGAACGTAGCGGCTAGAGAAAGCTCGAGAAAGTCTGAAGCATTAGCTGGAAGGAAGGTTACATCGCTAAAAGTACCGTTTCGCGTGAACGCGGCGATTAAAGAAGAACGAGGTTTATTCGCGCCTCTCGATTTACGAGCGACCGATAACGAACAGCCATTTTGTGGACTAAGTTGCTTCGTTAGCGGCTCGTTCGGCGGCTGTTGAAAACTACGTGGAAAGCGATCGCGCGTCCGACAAACTTACAGGCGAAAAAATAAAACTGCGATCGCGATATCGGCTTGCGAACTTTGATCGGATGCTCGCCATCGTCATCGTTTAACATGTCCGCGGCAGTTCTTCGACGAACTTTGCCGAGCGTTAAGCTGAAACTCCATTAGTACGAAACGGCCGTAAAACGACGTGCTGCTCTCTTTGCACGTGCGCAAGCTTTGCCGTGGGTTTTGCCGTTAAACAATACTCGAAAGATGAGAGGAGAAGTGGGAAATACGAAAAAAGCAGACAGAAGGAAAGAAAAATCGAGAAAAATAGCGGATGGTGAAAACACATAGGGGTTGAAGTGGATCGGAATTTGCAACTGTTTTCGAAGACTGCCAGGCGATTCGTAAATCAGAAATCGATAGCTCTTTCCTCGACGGTATCAATTTATTCGATTTCCCTCGGCCAGTTCCCATTTGCCATCGATTTGGCGAGCCGGCTCTCCGATCGGTCCGACTTATTTAACACCACACCCGTGCTGAATTTCCGGATCGCTTGGATTCCAATCGTTCCAATTAAAAATTCAAAGCGAATCGAATTCCACGAGGTAGGCAGTTTCGAATGGCGATTCGGACGATGTTCGGTGTGGCGCGGCGCCTCGTTTCTATTCTCGTTTCATTTGCAAGCATCGCGTTTTGATCTTCGAATGCCGAGAGACGAGAGGAGAAAGAGAAGGAGGAGGAGGAGGGGCGGTTGGCCAACGAGCTATCGTCGATCGTAACTCGCGGCGAGGCATCGTAGGACACGGGATCGGAAATATCGGTGTACGATATACACGCACCACGTCGATCTTCGCAGTTCACGGTACGACGTTACAATCGGCGGTACGCCAATGACCAACAAGTTTCTGATTGACGAGCCGCGACGTTTTCGAAAAGCGACCAGCTCCGAATCCTACGCGGGAATAGACAACTGTGGCGTTCCGCTAACAGGTGCTCCAGTTTGTAGGGACCGATTTAACCGGAAGCACGACAACGTTTCTGCATGCCAGCAACACCGCTCTACGAGCCATTGCGCGTTTGTTACACGTACACCAGCCTCGTTTCTGCCCGATGCAACCGCTCCGTTATTACTCTCTTGTCGGTAGACCGGTCGTTTATTGTTATTGGGTGCAGAAATTCGGACAACAGTCGGTCAACATCCCAAAGGAAAGCAGATTTCAGTTTATCGGTAACTGGGATTCTTGAGAACGATAACGCGAGGTTTGCCAGCGTGTGCGATTCACCGATCGTGTTCGCCAAGCATCGTAATTGAAATATTCAGGGCGAAATCGTGGCAGACGAGAAGCTCCGCTGATCGTTAGATAAACGGAGTCGTTTTATCGGAGAAACAGAAACGCGGCGTAAATCGGAGTAAATTCGTTCCGCTTCCCGGTGGCAAAATACCGTGTATCTCTGAATGGTTTTCCCCTTTGCCACCTATTTCACATTTTTGTTGGGAACATACGTAGGTATAAATAAACGAGCACGCTTTGATCGCGAACGATTGCAGGAAACCGAGCCAATCGGAATATCGGATGACAAGCATACCGCGGACACGGTGGAAACTCGCACGGTTGGATACGTTATGGATCGCAGAGGTTATTGCACGTTGTTCGAGAGTAAAGGGGCTGGCAGAGAGGGTGTGCTGTACAATTCGTAGGATAGTTAAGGGCACTGACGTAACTACTGCAGCTAATGAGGCATAAACAACCGGGGTGCTAGCTACTCGGCCCCGCGTCCTAACCACCATCCGAAAACCCCTACCTCTCCGTTTTACCTAACCAACTATCCCCGTCCATTTTAGTGGCCGTCTATAGTTTAGTCACTGTTCTCGTAAACTAATAATATCGGTGCGGCAGTACGGTCCTTTCGTGCGGCCAGCCTCGAATTTATCGTTTCCAACCTCGTACACTCTCCTGGTTTACCTACTGACAGATCTTTCGGTCGGATCATTCCGTCGAAACGCTCCCTTTTAACTCTTTCCACTTTTAACCGACTAACCGCGAGTCGGACCGGTTCACGGAACACCGTTTATTCTTCGTTTTCTCGTTAAAGCACAGCTACGTCTTCCCCTTTACCCCTGCCCCCTTCACCGAACGCTCCAACTTCCGGCAATACTTTTAGACCCTGGAATGGAAAGGTGTTCGATAACTGAATTATTCATAAGTCCCGGGCGGCGCGTTACAGCTTTTATTTAATTCGGAACAACTTAGATGCGTTTCGAACGCTTTCCAGCTATGTCACGGTATCGTTTGCCAGCAACCGCGATTCCTCACGAGGTATTGCAATGCCCGATGCGTATTTCAACTTGAACCGTAAAATCGGCCGCTTTTTCCTCTCTTTGTTTCTTGCCCGTTTCAACGAATCACGATCTGCCTGGAATTCTAATCGCATGCGACACGCAACAAGTTCGCGTGAATGAACGGTCAGCGGCGAGCTTTCGCCGATTCGTGCGCCGCTGATAATTCAAAGGGAATACGCCTAGGGGAAAAGACGATGTCGGGATGCAAATTAATATTTATACAAAGTTGCTAATCGCAACGTGCGCGTCACGATTTTACCGCCGGTGTACGAAGCACGGACTAGGCGTTGACTCGCACTACTGGCGCCCCATCTGGTCGCCCTGCCATAAAACAGGTCGAACGGGGGGTTGCGAACGCGGCGCGTATATAAACGAACGAAAGATAAATTTGTTCGCCCGGTGACGTTCCTTTCGGCAATTAAGAGGCGAGCCAGACAAATTGCCGACCTGTCGTAAAACGTCCCCCCGAATTTTCTCGAAAGCCGCCGGTGCTTCGTGGAGCAGACACGACCAGCGTACCGATTCTCATACCAACTACGGACGACTTTCCCAACGACGACGACGACGACGACGGGCGCCATTCGTTGAAAGAGATCTCTTGAAGGACTTTTACTTCTTCCCGGCTAGAGGAGCGTCGACTAACCCGATAAGCTCTCTTCGTCCACGTAGCGATAATTACGTAGCATCAGCGAGCTATTCGAGCTCTGTTTACTCCGAGGAAAACGCGGGAAAGTGGGGACAACTGGAAGACCGAGGTGGGTCAGGGTGGAAGGAGGGAACTACCCCGAAAAAAGAAGAAGAGCTAGCCAGATAGTGAACGAGAGAGAGAAAGAGAGTGAGAGGGGGAAAGGGGAGAAGGGAGAGAAAGAGGGAAGGACCGGTGTAATTCTAACGGGTTTAAGAGAGTCGTTTTTAAAGCTCGTCGACCGAGAGAATCGGTGGGTGTAGAGAAAGGCGGAACAGAGACAAAAAATAGGGAAACGGAAGAAAAAGGGAAAGAAAAGGGAACGCGAGTGCAAAGAAAAGAGAAGAGAAGCGAAGTAGGAGAGGTGGGAGCATCGGAGCGAGAAAGGCAGCTCGTTGCGAAAGGATGAAACGTGGAATACGAGAGAAAGAGAATGGACCATCTATGGAACTGCAGGGAACATCAGGCGGACGTACTTCTTTGCGTTTCAAAATAATTTCGTTAAACGCCCTTGGGGGAAACGTTTCCGTTGTTTAAGCGTACAACGGTTCGTTTCGTCGCTGAAAACGCTTCGTGGCTATGCTCATGCGTCACCGACAAAGGCGATACGTAGTTTGCAGAATGATTCCGGAACGTTGCCTTGGTGCTCCGCTGCACCAAGGAATTTATCGACGTTTACATGTTCGTTAACCCAAAAACCTCCTTTTCCTTTCCCGATATACGTACATCCTTTCGAGCCCCCCTGAGAACCGGTTTGCCAATCGACCGTTTTATAATTTGCATCGGCTAATCCCAGTTCAACGACCATCTTTCGAATCTAAATTCTTCTTTCGCACGGAACGGTTTCTTTTATACGCCAGTTCGAGCAGGGTAAAGCCGTTCGTAATTGCTCGTTTCGAGTTCCGAACGCAGAAACGACGTCCGATCTGTGTCGGTCGAAGTTACACAATACCACGTTTAACCAGAGAAACGGAAAATAAAGAAAAACGAGAGAAGTGGAACCGGTGGTAATAGGAAGGGGAACGAGTAATCGAAGAAACCAGAAGAGTCTGAGTTTCCAACGAAATCCGAGCCAAGTCGACAGCTGTTTCTTTCGACGCTTGCTAGACGGAAAGTCGATTTCGGTTATTTAGCCAATTACTATGCGATAATAAGTTCCAAGATCACGTTTTTTTCTCCACATGTTCGCGTCGAGCAATTCGTTGCCGACAATTAATCTATCGAACGGCCGACGACCGATTCCTCGTCGATGCTTTAACGCTTTCGGTAGCTTCATCTCGATGCTGTATTTCTCACTGTGATCGGACAACTCGGTCGATAATCATCTCCGTAGAATTTCATTAGTCGTCACTGAGCATTTTCCACGTGCTCGACGTTCGTGTATTCCAAACGGAAATCGGCGATATTCCACGTCGTCGAATCGTATAAATCGCTTCTTCACTCGTTTTCCGTCCTCCAAGCCATTTGGATTTCCAACGATCAAACGTCCATGCCACGAATAATATCGATCACACTTCGACTACATATTTTTGCGTTACTATCACCGTAATGTGTAAACTATCAATGTGTAATTTTTCGCCGCTACGATCGTTAATTTTGCAATTTTCATCGGTGGTTGCTCTGCTATATTTGTCATCGCAACAATATGTTCGATACGTGGACTCCAGGCTCTCTAAGGCTCCAGCTCGCTAAGAAGCTTTATTTTATTAGCAGATGCCGGCCGAAAAATCATTTTTCTTTTCTTTCCTCTCTCCCTCTCTTCCGAATTCTCTTAATTCCTTTCTTTTTCCTTTCCTACCTACGCTGTGATACAAAATCTGAGGCTATCTAATGGAATTTTATTTCAGGACAATCGATAAAAAAATATAGATTTCCGCTTCGAACGCCTTTATATCGCGCAGCTTTCCAACGCCTTTTTTTCGCCAAGAGATCGTCGCGATAACCCATTTATTCGCAGCGTCACGCAAAACTCGAAGCAATCGTCGTTTAATTGCCTCGTTATGCCGGTTATCGCGATCCGCGCCAGCCACTATATTAGTTCCTTCAATCTTGTTTGCTCGACAGGTTTCATTCTACGCGTTTTATCTTGTTCGAACCGGAATCTAAATGGGCGCGAGAGAACACGAGGAACAACAAAACGGCCACGCTCGTGAAAGCCGCGCCCAACGTATTTTCCCTCGTTCTGCTTGTCTTCGAAACGGCGGGAAACGTGCCAGAGAAAAAGGCTACGTGCGCGCCAACTCAAAAGAAATCAAAGATACCTCTCTCTTGGATGTTACTTACGAGATCGTCGATTTAACTGCCATCGTATTGTTTCGAGAAGCATTCGAAGGATCGTTCGAACGGTAATCGGTTGAAGAAGCGTGTACCTTCGCATTCCACTGTGTGGAATGGGAATTTTTCATTACCGTTAATTAATACCAACGTTGTCGCAGAGAAGCGCACGACAATGATTAAAGTTTCCTCGCGGGACGGAGGAAAACTCGGCGCGATGTTTTCGTTGCAGTGGTCCGGCACGATGGTTGGACAGCCGTGGAAGGGAAGGTCGTGGAAGAGCAACTAGGAAGGGCCGATTCGAAGTTACTTGCTGTTTCCGACAACACCGTGTAAACGGTCTCTTCGTCGTTTACATAAACCGACTCGATCGAAAAGCGTTTTCCTCGCGGACGTCGATTTCTGAATGCTCGTCGACGAACTGTTCCGCTACTTCTTGCTGCTGGCCTCCCTCCGGTAATACGGCTGCTTTTACACGTTTCGAGACCGAGCGAGCCCGGATTCAATGTGTACGTGTAACGTTGGCGCGCTTTTCGTTCGATGAAAGTTTCTCGAAGCTCTGCCGTACACAAAGAAAAACCAGCACTACTTTCCACCTAGCCGTTCAACGAAATTAATTATGCTGCTGCATTAAATATACGTGGAATATTAACGAGCGCGCAGCTCCGCTCCAAACACTCGTTTAATGTCTTGCTTGCGTTGCAACAGTTGCAGACACCGGCGTTTAGAATTACGTTCTCGCGTGGGAGGATTGTTTAAAGTAACCGGACACGAAATGTGAAAAATTGGACGAACGACGATTGCAAGCATCGATTCCATTATTCGGTGTATTTAGTTTAGCTGTGTCCCACTAGCAACATAAAACGGCGCATCGAACCGTGCCGCGCCGCGTTGGCTACAGATAGAGGAATGTGTGATTCAATAAATGAGTTCGGACGCGCGTTCCTAGTGATTAGGAATCAATTAACTCACGTTGATAATTCACGTTGAATAGCCGGAACGCAGTTACTTTTAATCGATGCACGCCATTCTGTATCGTATCGGGGCGATAAGCACCGGCTATTTCGCCAGCTGTATCTCTGTTCCGATTGTTTCCCCGTTTCCAGATGGAACACCGATAGCCGTCGAACGTTGATCATTCCTGCATTTTCAACCGTACACTCGCTATTTCGACCTTCTATTTCTCCGAAACGTATCGAAAATTTTACCGGCTAAAACGCTATTTGTATTATCCTGGAATGTACAACGCGATTCGCAAATGCTTACTCGTTGCCGATGAGAAACTCGTGCGCGATGAAGAGCGCTCTAGGGATAGGTGTTGATAAGAATAACGAACGTCTGCGTAACGCATCTTTTGAACTAAACAAAGGCAGAAAAAAATGTGAAATTACACATTTTGGCAGGTTTAAAAAAGAATGTGTTTTTTAAAAAAAACTTTAAGGTGCTATAACAATTAAATAAACTTTTTTCTGCCTTTGTTTAGTTCACCCAGAACAAAAATATATAATAATTTAATCCTTTTTTGGTTTTTTGTTCCAATCAAAATTACGAGGTGTATCATTCCCGCCGATCGAAGACTGCAGCGACAAGACGCTCATGAAATAGGCTTAGAGATCTTTTTACTTTAAAAAAAAATTTTTTTGTCTTCGTTAAATATATATAAAACCATACTCAAAATTCAATAACTTCATTTCTTTCTTTCCCTTCTAAAAAAACTCACAAAAAACGCTGTTTCAGAACATTCTAACTCAGGACACCCCTTTAATTCGGCTTAATTTTTCCCATGTTTGATCGGCCATCGGCCAAACGATCTATGTTATTGCTATTATATTATCAGCTTGGCTGATTTCTCGTTTATTATTCTGCTTTATTATCTATTAGTCGCGTACAATCTCACGATTCTTTTCCTTCCTCCATAAGTACGTTTACAGATACCTGGGTTGGCAGGGAGCGTTGCACCAATATTTTCAGTAGTATCACTAGACGTCCGAGCCAACGGAATGGAAGAGCAAAGAGAAGAAAGGAAAACCATGGTTAGATGTAAAAGGGCACTCGCAGTGACTCGTGTTCCGGGCTGAATGGTCAAAGAACAAGCATCGAATGGAAGACGCGCGAAAGACGCGGATTCTTTCTCCCAATTCGTAGCTATGTGCTTAGAATACTCGGAAACAACGTCGAGGTCGCGAAACGTAACGGACACGGATTTACGAAGTTTGTTCTCGATTCTGAAATGAAACGTGGTCGAGGCTATTTAGGCAAGATAAAATCGACGACGAACGAGGAATCGCGTCTCAAAAGCGGTAGTTAGGACGTTAAATATTTCTAGGAAAGTTGCACCGTGGCACAGCGATGTCGACGAACGATGAATTGAAAATTGCAAGTTTTAGGAAGCCGCGCGGCAACCATCCTCTGAACTGTCCGCCCGTGAATGCGAGGAAATTGGAGAGTGATTCTCAACGTCCGAGGAATCTGTTCCCCTTTTTGGTCGACCTTCTCGAATCTTTCCACGTTTTCGCTTCTTCCGGCCCGATCGCATCTTTCCTCGAGCATTATATCGCGCGCTTTCTCTTCGTTCCTTTTCTCCTTACGATCACGATATTGCCGTAGAGAAATAATTATCGTCGAAGCAATCGCTGTATGGTCGTTCGAAAGGTTGCATATATATAATAGGATGCAATGTAATGATAGAAACCTCTGATGGTGTACGTTCATTGACAGCGCCGGTTGACGTGCATCGACGACGACTCGTACAGATTTAATGAGACAGCTGCTGCCACAATGAAACAAAACTTGTTTAATCCGCTCTCCTTTCTATACACGTGTTTTCAAAACACGTCGGCGAAGGGTGTCGCGTGAATTTCAATTTAGACGTGCCATCGAGTCCCGATAACACTTGATGCAGCATCTCCGCCACGCTGGTTGCGTTCGAGCGACATTTTCTTTGTCTGTGCGACAGCATCGTAGATGGTTGGAACATTGAGTTGGAAGATCTTTCCTTGTCGAAGCAGTTCGCCCATTTGGGTAGAGCGAGTAAGTAAATTCCGATCTTGGGAATAGTTGCGCCATACCGCTAATAACTATTGTTAGAGCCGGAGTGCAACAAATGGACGTTAAGCATCGTCGCGCGAAATATCCGTTATGCCTGCAGATTGTCCATTACGAAAGGTAGTTACGAAAATTACCAGACTCGATCTATGCACTCGATGATCGGAGTTTCTGTTTTCGGGAAGACGCGAGGATTTCTCGAGCCCTCGACTAGTTTCGACGATTTGATCGAGAATCACCAATCAGCAGACGCTTTTCGAGATAAAAAGATGTCTGAGGATGCGATCAGAATGAAAATGTCTCTTTGAGGATCGTCGAAGGAGACTCGTTCAAACATAAATCTCGTTTCCGTTGGTTGTTATTCGAAGCAAGCGTAACGGGCGATGTCGTCATTAAATGATACTGCGGCAATCAAAACGAAGAACCTTCGAAAGACGACGGAATGGAGATTTTCTTTGAAGCATCTTGCAATCGTGTTCCCATAACTACGCGGCACTGAATCCGAATAATAGCGGAGACAGAGAACGAGACGGCGAATTCACCGAGCGCGGCGTATTCGAGAGCGAAAAGAGAAAGAAGAGGAGAAAGATGAAGAAGTGGAAAGTTGGTGTGTCGCGAAGAATGCGACCAATAATCGTGCCAGTGGCAGTGATCGTAACGGTAACAAGCCGGATTCGGCTCCGTTTTCGTCGCACGCACGTAACATTATTATAAAAGTCTGGTTCGAAAAGGCGGAACAATCGAATGTTTCGTGGAAAATAAACGACGCACGCGTTCCAGAGATTTCGTTGAAAAAATTACTCCGACGTTGTACGACACAGCCGCAAAGAAGAAGCTATAGTTGCTTCGTGAAAAGATAAGGATGACGATGAATTTACTACTTTTCTACAATATTTCTGCTTCTTTAATTTCGGCTATGCGCCAATTTAGAAAGAGGCCGCTCGTTTCCGTTTTTAACGAACGGACTATGTTCACACCGGCTGGTCGACGAAACCAACGAACGATAGCAAGTCTCGTTAATCGCGCCGTATGGTTGTCCTATCTACCTTGCCGTCGATATCGACTTTTCGCGCAATTCCTCGTTTCCGCTCCGGAATCCGGACTTCCACTCGAACGAGTTGTTCAACCTAGGAAATTGCTCGTTGAGGTCGGGTCAGCTGCGTCTCTGGCTACAAAGAAGGATGTCACAGCGAAGAAATTTCTCGTCTGGGACACTTAACTTTTTGTTTCTCGATGTCCAATTGTAAAAAGGATCGAAAGACGAGGCGATTCGGTGTCGAGAGCCGCGAGGCCAAGATACAGCAATCGTCAGGAAGAAAGTTTTCTTCGCTAACCTCGTCGCTCGCGGTATCATTTTCCGTAGATCGCCTTCAATTTCAGGCTATGAGGCGTCTTTCGCCTTCGGTCTATTACCTCCCTCTGTATCGCCCACCCCCGCCCTGCCCTAGCCATGACCGTTGCCTTTATAGAAACGAACAAAAACTAAAGGATTCGTCTGTCCAGCTCGCTTTCATTTCACGCATCATAATCTTTAATTAAAGCGGGTGTTCTACTGCATATAATACGAGATCGTTAAACGACGAACCCGCGAGCAGACGGTTCTCGCTTTTACCGCGTTCTTACCAATTTAAACGCTGCTCACCAGACCAACTCCCTTTCTTTCCCTCTATTCGCCGTTTCTCCGCAAGATGGTCGGGATCGTTTCGGAAAAATTTCGCCAAGCACTTGAGATCGGGCTTGCGAAAAATTGAATTCCAAACGAACTCGCCAGTTCCTTTTTTCTTTTTTTCCCTTCCCTCTTTTGCGAGAGGAATACGAAGAAAAACGTGATAGAAAATTTCCCTCGTATTCGATTTTGCGCAGACTTAATCGTCGGACGATCGCGGACCAACGATCACGGTCACGATAAGTGAGTCGGAGCGCATTTCCTCGGTGACACGGCTCCATTAGCCACTGTCGGTGCGAGCAACGAACGCGCAGCTCGTTACACCTCTGGTCACGCGACACGATGCGCTCTTGGGACCCGTGGGAACGTGGCCTTTTCCGCGACCGTCGAGAAAACGAGCAACTTCGCGAGCAGCCAATCTACTGCGGTCGAGAGGGTAGCAAGACCCTTAAAGAAACGTGTCCAATCGGAGTGAAGCGTGGTAATGGAGAAGCAACGATGGAACGGGGAACGGGGAACGGGGACGGATCTCGGGCTTTTATTATGTCCATGGCGAAGTCACGCGAGCAGCATGTCCGCGAAATATATCGTGCAGCTTCGACAATAGCGGGAAAGAACAGTTTCTGCGCTTCTAGTCGTCTCTTCGTGAAGATACCGAGCCAACGTAGGGCTACGATATAAAAGGTTTTATTATGCCGTGGTACGAGCCGCGCGACGAAGTGACTAAGAGCGAAAATAAAATTCGCGTTACGTTTATTGTTCGACAGTCGCTGCCTTGGATCTAAGAATAAAGATGAAAGGATGGTATTCCCTAGGGCAAACGCGGGCAGATGCGTTTACGCTGTTAAATATTCCTTAACGCGTTTCGCATGTTGGTCTCTGGGCGAAGGATCGAGCTTGAAGAAGCGCAACTCTCGCACCTGTTTTCTCCGATATCGAACACCGTTAATTTCTGCAAACCGTACGATTCACCATGCAATACGGTAGACTGACCGATAAAGGTGATCGATTCCATAACGTTTTTCGCATCAGACAACCGATCGAACTGCCGTTCTTCTTCGTCTCGTAAATAAATTACGTTCACGTGACATTTGCCGACTGCGCGTCGCTTCTGGCGTTTCCGTGCCTTCATGTCGATGAATTCCTAACATAAAAGGGTTCTCCTTAGATAAGCGTGTAGTCGTATGCGGTCATTCAAAGAGCCTTTCCACGAACACGGAGAGAACGAGGAAGAAGGGAGGATGGGGTAGAACAGAAGAGAGGAGCAGCAGGCGCGAATGAAAGAAAAACGGAAGACCGGTTGAAAGGAGAGAGGAAAAGATATGGACCGAGGGAAAGTCGGTCAACCTACTCTTGCACGTGTCACGAGATGTTCCTTCTTTTGATCGATCAAGCGGTAAGAGAAGTTTTTTGTCGACTCTCAAGGACGTGCGATTATTCCGCGACTTTCGTAAATGTCAGCGACGAAGGCAACGACGAGCCGGAACTTACGAATCGAAAAGAGAACTTTCGTTACAGAACGTGAAAATGGTTGGCCTTTATACGCGATTATTTTACGCGGTCGTTGCTTTATTCGTACGATATAAAGGCCAGGCGAGGGTGTAGCTGTCATGCGAGACGAGTATTTCTAAATGCACGAAAGGTTTTGTTTTCGTGGAAAGCGGTGCACAACAGCGGTACACTCGTTCGCGAAAGAAACGGTACGTTTCAATAAAATTTCACGAGTACTCGCACGCGAACGCGAGAAAGGGAAAACAACAAAGAGCGCTCGACGAGGATCGTTAACGACAGTAGTAAAAGCAAGGGCAAGTCGGACAATCGGAAGGAAGTATCCATGGCCCACTCTAAAGCCGGTTATTTATTGCGATGCGGTCGGAACGAGCGCGATGCATACGCGGTACAACGAGATGTTTCGGGATGATCGGTCATTTCCGCTGGCAGGTGTCTTTTTATCTGGAACGTTTACGCGTCCGGATTATGGTCGGTCGAAATTGGTCTGCACACAAATTCCACGCGTACTTTCGATCGACCGCTTTAAATCTTTTACGCTAATCTGACCTAGACTACGACTTTTCCGCGCGCGCGATTTCGGTCGACCACGCGGAAAGGAAACCGGGAATCGTCGCTCGTTTCTTCCTCTTTGCTCCTTGCTCGGGATATGGTTCGTCTAACTGCATCGATCGAATCGAATAGGATACATTAGAGAATTGCAAGCATTCGTCCGCCGGAAATTTAAACGTCCCAACGAACCTTCCCAACGTTTCAGCTTTATCTTAATTCCGTTTCGAAAAATAGGAATCGATTCGCAGTGGAAAGACCTTTCGTGCTCTTCGTTCGTCCTTTTTCGATCGTCGACCGGATCGATCGACCACTTTGCCTTCTATTCTCGTCGGGAATTTCCTAGCGCTTGTATTTTTCACTTATCCCAGACAACTCAGTTCGTTTGATAATAAAGTCGCGATCAGCGGCGTTAAACAGTATCTCATCGATTCTTCCTCACTGGCTCGCGATTTAGCTCATAACGTGGCCGCCAGCTCGTGGAAATTCCTTGGAAAGTTTGGTCGAGCATGAGCGTGGACAAAATCGCGTGTTAAGAAACGATACGTCTCACCTGACCCGGGTCAATTTTCTCCGAGGCTCGTCTCGATACGTGGTTTCCTCGTTGTCGGTGCCACGTTCGCCATGCGAGTGCGATCAATCGTCTTTCATACCTCGAACACACGTATTTTCTAACCTTGAGATCGGACTATCAATCCTTCTGTCTCCTCGCTTTCGTTGGCTACGAAAATTCATTTACGAAGGTGGCGGCAACGAGTAGCAAAAGTTCGCGACGACGAACAGAAAAAAACAGCCAAGATCGTCGCGGACCTGCCGATGTATTTACTCGATTCCCCTCTGTCTCGTACGTAATTATTGGGCCGTTCTCGGATCCGCGTAGTATCGGTTTCATAAATATTTGATCGGGAAAGGGTTCGGCGGGGAAGTTTCTTCGGGTTCTTGGTTTGCTGGTGAAGACGATATAGAGTGAAAGAGTATCGTGGTCGTTGGCGTGCACGAACACAGTAAATACTCGGCCGGGTGCAAAAGCGAGTGTGCGTCGTAGTCCGTTGCGTCTCGTAGCCCCTTAAATAAAGCGATAAATTTCTGCGTCAGCAGAGGGGAGTGCACGTAGCTCGTCCCCTCTGCCCTTAAGTAAAATCTTCGTCCAACCGGTAGGCAAGATTTATAGAACGTTTAAATCGGTAAATAGTTTCGCAGCGAGCAATCTATTATCACGTTCCGCCTTCACGGAGAGGAGAGCTAGTCAAATGAAGCGGAATCTCGCCACTGGTTGATACACCGCTGAAATTGTTTCGCTCATTAGAGGGGTCGCTTTCCCGTTGCTGCCGAGTAATTTCGAGACGGTCGAACATGGTGAACGGGCTATTCCGTGCGTCGCGCAAAAATCGGCGAAAAAAGAAAAAAATGTCAGCTCCCATTAGCAGGCGAGCGTGTTCCTAGGGCAGTTCGGTGAATTTTCGCGGCATCCTCGCGCGCTAATTATTCGATCCGTGCGACTCTTTGGCGCTGACTCGCTCCACGGAATTAGACCAATTGGAAATTCGAGCCTGTTTCAAAGTGGCCGACGTTAAGCTTTAACGAGGTACCGGGCCAGCTGGTCGTTTACAAATACGAAGGGCTTTATTTCGTGCTGTCATGTACCGTGCGCGGCACGCAGCGTGCAGGGATTCCTGTAAGATTAATGTTTCGGAAGATGTACAACCGTGTTTTCAAAGGATGATAACTCATAGGAGAGGGCGAGGGCGGAGTTGGCGTGCAACCTGCTACTAAATTGTTCTCGCGGTGGAAAAGTGGATATGTCAACCTTCTCGTTAACCGCTAATAGCCTTTAAATAAAGCGGTAAATCATACGTGTTCCTGGCCAAATTTCGCTTGCCGTGTCTTGCTTTCCAGTTTCGGCTGCCTCTTCTTCGATCGCAGATCGCCCATAAATCCGTCAACCGACATCTCCAGAAATCTATGTTGCCTCTTTACGCTAAAGCTCAAACTGTCGAATATTTCCGACTATAATCGAAGTTTCCCGGGTATCGATCTGCTATGCCCGGAATGATTTGTGCTAAATTACCACGCGGATACCTACTTGTCGTTTAAAAGGTATCGAGGTAACCAACATATACCTCGGATTCGTCCGATCGATACGTCTTTCGGTATCGTGTCGCGTCTTGCAATCTTTCGGAAGGTTCCTTAGCCGAAGAAGTGTAGCGGTCGATGGTACACGGTTCATCCATAACGATACAAGAAAGATCAATATTACGCTTTCATCGAGGCGGAATCGTTAAAAGTTTCCAGGAGGTACGATTAAGGAAATGGATGGTAGCCGGGTATCCTATCAAGGTATAATATAACGTCGGATCTGTTGGAACGTCGAAGATGGAGATTAACGCGTTCGCTGATCGACCAAAGGGAGCAACGGGTAGAAAAAGGTTAGGGCATCCGCACCAACTGGGAACTGGTAATTATCGAGGAAACCTCGCCACAGGAGTAAAGAAACAGCTGCCAAATGTCGCACAAATTATCTGACCGTAAATGGACGTGTACCGTTTTCAATAAGTGGATAGCCATCGTTGCCAAATTCCAGCGTTTTTCTTTTTATCGCGCATTCGTTATTCGCGGGTCTCGCAGCCAAGCAAACGAAGGGTTTCGGTCGGTAGATTTAACCGTTGAAAACGTAACTGCGATTCAAAGGCAGCGCGCGAGCGCAGCGCGTGATTAGCCCGAATAAAGCGATAACGTATAGATTTCGCTCGGGTCGGACGCGACTCACCGAGTAAAGTTCTAATTTCCATTGTTTCTCGCGGCGGAACACCGCACAGGAAGTCGGACGAACGTGTACCATCTCGAAATGACTTCCACCGGTAGCGAATAATAGCTTTGCCGGGCGGTAGATTAAAACGCTCGCGGGTTTTGGCTGTCGTCTGCGCTCCGTCATCGTTTATGTAGCCGCTGCTGCTCCCTGTATGTACCGCTATCTTTGTATGCGCGCCAGGTTTGCGAGTGACCTCTCTCTTCGCAAAAGCGTAGCTTTCGACCAACGGCGAACCTTCGGCTACGCTTGTAACGAACCGTTAGTGTACACCAAATCCCTCTGCGTGCCACTCTCTTTTCTTTAATCCCCTCACTGACTCGCACAATGCCATGTGCTTTTTCTGTGAAAGTAACAAAATTTTTTCCAGGGAACGTGCTCTCCTATCGTAAAACATCGTTTGGTCGATTAATCGTGAACGCCAGGTTTCGCTACGCTGTAAATACCTTCGAGGATTATTCTCTTTTGATATCGCGAGGTAAAAGCTCGCGTGTCAATGTTACTTACGTTTCGTTCCTCTCGATCGACCAGCGTTGCCGTGAATGATACAGAATACGGCGGCAAAGTTTCAGTTTTACGCACGTTTTCTACCATTTCCGTATTACACATCTTCCCACTGTCTCGGCAAATTTGGATATTTCGGCGGTTACAAACATCGACAGATCAAAGTCCGCGGTCGCCGTAAAGTTGGAAAGTACAAGCTCGCATGCAGTGGAGCAACCGGTTCAACTTTGCCAGGCAAAATATTATCGGGCTGGTAGATTGCGAGGCGGATGGACGTCTGTCGATTCGTGATAAATAACGCGCGATTCGAATAATTCGACGTAAAGTAAGTGCGGTTACCAATCGCGCGATCGAAGAGAATGAAAGAGAAAGAGGAAATTCAAAAACGAGATTACCGTATTTTCGTTTAATTCTTCGAGTGTCGGACGATTCTCGTTTCTACTTATTACAGATCATCAGTGTGTGTTCGAGCAAATAAACTTCGTTAACATCGCTACGTACGTATAAACGGGTCGCTTGGAAAACTCAACCGATTATTTACTGGACTGGAAAACGGAGTTTATTTAAATATCGACAATATTCGTAATTGGTATAACGAGCCACGTGACGTGGTCGTAATTAAGCCGTAAAGCTTTGCCACGTCGATGGACACGCATTTCGCCGACACATTTTTCCGTCTCGTCATCGAGTCGTCAGGAGCGTGTAATTCGTGTAATGGATCTTGATGTTAAATACATTGCATTCCTACGCGAGTCTGTCCACGGCTACGTTAATACACTGAATTTCATTCCATCTCTAATAATTAGCACTTCTACGATCCTACGTAAATAACGATATCGCTTTTGAATTCTATCGATATTCCACTGACTGTACACGGTGTTTTAATCTCAAACGTTCGTCGTGGTTGTTCTTCGATCGCTTTTTAATCCTATCGTAGACAAATAAAGATCGACGACAGGTCGTATGGCGACAATTCGGACGGAAATCTATAACCGATAAGAGACGTTAGACGTTTGCCAAACGCTCGGTACGCGGACCGAAGAAGCTCGAAGGCTAGCGTTTAGTCGTCGTGAGATTCCATTTGCTGAGAAACGGAATATCGGGCAAATTAATCCTTCGTATTAAATTTCTGTTTAATTAGTTCGTGCATCAAGCTCGTCTACGGAGCAGTAACTTAGTCCTGATGCTTAGAACGGCGTTTCAACTCCCCTGACATAACTCTCATCGTGTTCCCGGTTACGATCTTGGTTCCACGATCCTCCCACGTTCGCTCCGGAATCGCGGACATTTTAACGAGGCTTTTCATCTACCTGTCACTGGCAAAGCCGGTTGAGGCCTTCGCTACCCTTTTCCGAAAACCGACCACCTATGTTGCTCGTCGGGAACTCGCCGCTTTGTAATTACGATCCACCATTTTCGCGTTCGAGGGAGCGAGACGCGCGATTGCCTCGCTGAAAGACCGTCCAGCCAGAGGACCTCGGTAGAACGCTAATTATCATCGGTTCGACGATTCATTTCAATGGAGTTCATTAGCAGCTGTTGGACGCCGATATCCGGTCGCGATCTACCGCTACCGGGGTACAGAAAAACCGGCTGAAAGATACCGCGCCGAACACCGGTGCGTGATTATGTAAGTGGAATTTTCCGTCAAAAATATTTATGCAAAAATTCATGCTCGTTCTATTCTCTTCGAGATTCGGCGTAATACGCCGCGTGAGCGTTAGAATAAACAACGATTCTAATTTTGCCCATCAATTTCTTCGTCCCCTCCTCTCTTCTGTCTTCTCTAAAAACATTTGTCACCGAAATGGGACAGCGGTGGAAACGTTTGCTGGCGAAGAAAAAACAACATCTAGATAGCCTCCCCTTCGGCCGACAACTTTGATGAAATTCGTCTTGTCGCGCTTCTTACCTGTCACTTTGATCCCCCTTTGCCACGATAAGCTCGTACGTTTAAATAGAAGTGCGCGTGGCAAGCCCACTCCTCGACTAAATCCACCACCGTGAGTATCGCTAGTTTTGTTGTACGTAACATCGCGATACATATGTACGCGTTAAAAAACGAAAACGAAAAAAGAGAGAAAGGAAGGAGAGTAGCCAGAGCTGCCACACCGAGCCGCGTCGTTTCATAACTTACAATAATAAATTACGACCAATAGGAACACGTTGATTAACGTAGATGCGCATAACCCGATACGCTGTGGTGCACCGAACGTAGAACACAACTGCGCGAAATTACATTTTTATTTGTTCCGTATCGATTACTCTGGTATCTGCATATTAAACATTTACCCAATATCGACGTAATATTGTGCTCCCGATAATTTAATATTGCCATTTTATTAACGGCGAGTCAATATCGGGTTGCACTTGATTTTACAATATCGAACGATTCGTGTCAACTTTCCGACCTAGAAATACCGCCGCTAATGTTTCACCTTTCCGTTTTCTTTTTCTTCTTCCATTTTTTGATATCAAAGCCTTATCGCCATCAACGATAAATAAAGAAATTATTCTTGTTCAGCGAACTCACCGAAAATAAATATTATCGTGACGATCGATCTTGTTCGTATCCATCCTTTTTATTTAATCACTGATTTCGTTCGACGAATAATCAAATAACAGCTGGAGTACGGGTTTGTAATGATTTTTAAAACCTGTCAGACCAGACTCCTGTCGAATAATTACAATTTATCGATTGCGCAATTTGTTTCGCGATCGGTCACCCGGTATATCGATTTACCGAGTAGCGCGGTTGTTTTTGGCAACGATGGCTTAATGCCAAAAAACTGATCGCGTTGAGCGCGTCCATGTCGTAAAAACAGGTTCGCGTAATTCGATCTCGTGCCAATAAAATAATCCACGCGATCAAGAATTCGAGGAAATTCTGGAAAATTTTCTACAAAATTATCAATCTCCAGTCGAGTAACTAATTCCAATAGTTGTAATAAAGGTTTCGTACTCGGTAACGTGCTCAAGGAGCAAGTAGAACACGGCCGTCTCGGTCAGACACTGTCGTTACCATTCTATCGATACGCCGAGACGCGAAGCTAAGTGGTTGGTTGTCAAACTTTGAACGTAGCCCGCGATCAAAACAAACGAAAGCCGTAAAATTCGAGAGTGTTGGCTGGCCGTGGATAAGGCAAAACCTTTTCGCTTGGTTGTTGGTGCGAGGCAACGTTCGGAACGGGGAAAACGTAGCGACGACGAAAGAGAAAAAGGAGGATCGTTAAAAGAACACCAAACTCAGCTACGATTTAACTGTTTCTGCCGGAGCAACGGGACATTAAGTGGTGGTGAACGGTGAATACCGGCCGAGGTAGACGCGACCAGAGGTAAAACGCGCGCGAAAATATTACTCCCCTTCCAGTCGCGGCTGCCGCGCCAGAAAAATTAATGACCCGCGCTTTATTACGCAGATGTGTTTTCTCCATAAATTACAATTTCAATAAAAGTAGCAGGCGTGTCGAATCGAGTGTACGATCGCTAATGGCTGTTACGGTTTTGGATTATTATTGCCGAGTGTACGCGTGACGAAATCATCACTGGAAATTGTCGACTCGTGTCCGACGATCTTTATATGTTGTCTCGATGATATCTGCGCATCTTAGAGATGGTTAGGGGCAAAACGTATCCAGGAATCCGTTCGAGTCGACACGCTTCGTCTCGGTAAATGATTTGCGAGGCAAGGATTCATGCGCCAGGAGAAAGATACGGGGGAATATTTTCAAGCGAACAGATCGTTATCGGCAGAACAACGGAGCTATAAACGTCCCAAACACCGTAATTTACTACGATATTCCGTGTTCCGTAGCAGTACGCGGTAACCAAGACCTCTATGAACACCACGAGCTGCAGAGAAAGCGTGAAACTAAATAAACATCGAGGCAGTATTTTACTACGCCAACTTTTTATCCGCGTTCCCGGCTCTGTTTTCTTTTTCGTCAACTTCTTTTCCTTCGAAGCGTCCTCCGTTTTCTTCGCCTCGTCGCCTTTATGTCCGGAGCAAAAGAGATTCGCGTTGTCTCTCTTTCTCTCTCTCTTATCTCGAAGCAAAGCGAATCGCCTGCATCCTGAACAACTACCGACGGAAGACGTTAATTTTAAACGAAAAAAAAAAAAGAACCAACACGAGAAAGACAACGTTCATTACGATCTTATTATCTCGTTCAAACAGCCCGAGCAAACTGGACATCTCGAAGAAGCCAGTAGTAATGGCGATGCCGGTTTCTGTCAGAGATAAAGATTCCTTCTCTCGCTCTGTTCTGTCGTCTTTCTCAATTGCGACTTGCGAGTAGCGTAATCACGAAGATGAGAGTAACGAGGTTCTTGAATGAAATTCAAGAGAGGGGAGGCGTTTTAATAAAATTAGTTAGCAAGTTTAGCCAATAAGGTGGCGATGAACGATGCGGTTGCCTATAGGTCGTGTTTGCGCTGCGCCGATGGTGATAATATTGCGGGAATGGAGGCTGGTGTTACTTGACGCGAAAATACGGGGCTACTCGAGCTGGCAAGTTTCCTGATTAAACCTGTTAATTTGTAATTAAACGGAAGCCGCGCCAGACGGAGTAACCCTTGGATTCGTACAATAGACGACACGCGATCTATTCTCTAACTTTCCACTAAGATAATATATGCGAGGATAAGTCCGCCATCCAATCTTCTTCCGTTTTCCAATCGAATATTTCTTCGGAGAAAATACAGGATCGTCTGAGGACTCGTTGCCGCGTAGCGCGAGGATCTGGCGCGGTGGCGAGCGATCGCAGTCTCGTTCACCACCGGTTTCTGTGTTGTTTCGCTCCTATTTCGTCGCCTTTGATAAAATGGTATTTGTGCGCGAAACGCGTGATTGTAACGCGATAATATTTTCCCGTCATAGGACGAATACTCGGTGCAAACACCGGTATTTGCGTAACCACCGTTATTCCCGTGTTGACGGTCGACGAATGTATTTTTTCTTTTTCCTTCGCTCTTTCGTTTTCTCCCTTTTTTCCCCTCTCATTTTGAAAAGCAAATGTTAAACGAGAAAACAGTTTCCTTTGAATACACACACATATATATATATGTATGTATGTATATGTATATATTATCCATATAAATAAATGTATAGGAACGTTATTTATACATGTACACAGGAACGTACGGCGGATCTAGTGGATCAATAGCGAATCGGAAGGGAGAAAGAGAAAAGGAAAGAGCGAGACGTTCTTCACGAGAGTACGTTTTTCACGAGTTAGGTGAACGTAATCTATAATGAGAAAATGTCAGGTAGCATAACGAGAAAACGTCGGGACTGTGTAATCAGAAAACGGTTTTCAATGGTCGTGTTGGCACCGCCTGTAAACGGGCGAAGGACGTTTACTGGTCCGGCACGTATTGGAATTCCGGATTCAAGATTGAAAAGCGACGCGCGAGAAGATTCTTGAGAAACGACGCGACGCTGTCCCGAAGCAGTTCCATTCCACGTTAAATTATCGATGCGAGCAGCGTTCGTGGAGATGTTTAAAAGAAATAGATGCGTTTGTAAACCGGCGACGACAACAATCACGTTGCAGATTGTTCGAGTTCCGGTGAAAAAGGTTTTGCAGTTGGCTAGGAAAACCGAACGGTACGATTAGACAATTCAAAGACGAGAATAGCGTCGTAGCTTCCGGTTCGAACTGCCTGTTCGATCGAGCGCAATCGCTCGAAACAAAGATAAATTAACGTAAATACGTCTGCTTGTTCCTTTTGCTTTTCTTTCCTGCTCTCCTTTTTCATGGAGAAGTTGCCAACGTTACCCGAACGATATTTCTTCCAGAAGCGTCATATTCTTAGGCTTTGTTTCTTCAAGAAGAAGCTGGCAAACAAGCGGTGGGTGAACGATACATCACGGAGCCAGATTTAAAGCCGGACGCGAGATTCGGTCGCTGGCACGGACACGTGAAATACGAATGCGATAGGAAAAATGTATAAAGTAGCAGAGGAAAGGGAGAGGAAAAGAAGGGATGGCTGGTACGTAGGAAACGTGCTACGTGTGCAAAACAGGAATTCGAAGGGGCAGGGCCCGAAAACGACTGCCGTCATGACAAAACGGGATCGTTCGGGTTTCTTTCACGACGATCTAGGAAACAGGGAGGCGATCCTTCAAAAGCGAAGAAGGTATTCTATCGAACCTCCGGTAACGTTTCCTACAAAATCCAGGCACATTGATTACGTCGGCCAACGGAATTTTGAATAACCGCACCGATGCAAGGGACGTAAACCATTTTCCAAGAATTTGCATACGAAAAGTCGAATAGCCGGTAAAAACAGAGTCATCCAGCCGATTAATATATTGAAAATTATGTAGAAGAAACTTCTATTGAAAGGCGTCATCGCGGAAACAATCGTTCGAGCGATGCAGTCACTTTGTATTCTAAACAGGAAATTCAAAGGTGAGAGAATATCGAGGAAAATCGATAATCGTTTCTGGCTGACCGTAGTCCATTTAGATTTAACCTTTGCCTCGCAGCGGGTTGCCGGCGTTTCGCACGCGATTATTTTTTTTTGCCGTGAAAACGTCGAACGTCTCGCAACGAACGGGAAACTCTCGACGCGGAATAATTCACCGAAATTGCTCTCCACCGGAATGTTTCTCGTTTTCCTATATTCCTCGGAGCTCGTTAACGAGCCACGATCGTCCGTTAAATCGATGCTTCTTCAAAATTTTGCGACAAATAGAAACTCTTTGAACGATATCGGACTTTAAATACGTTGGCGATTCAATCTGAAAAACAGTGGTGCGAGGCACAGCACGAGACTGCGTTGAAACGATCTGGTAATTGCCGCATTATGTAGTTTCCACTGCTCAAGATTACAAGGCACGCGAGCTTTAAGCTCGGTAATAATGTTGGCGTTCAGAGCTGGACTAAAGGCACGTGCGAGTTAAATGGTGGCACGGGACCCCAAATTATACGGACGTGGCACTGTAGTCTTAAATTTCGGTCAAGCGAAACCACACCAAATTTTACGTTTCTTCGTTTCAGCTACTTCGCTTGTTCGACGCATCGAACAGAACGGAGATAATTCCACCAACTGATTCGAACGAGTATTACCAGGGGAAGAACGGTGGAAGTGGCATATCGGCAACTGGAATGCGAATTCGAAGCTTCCCATTCGGCGTACGTCGAGCGAATAAGTGCAAAGAAGTAAGAATTCAGAAGCCTTACATCGGGAAAGACTACAGAGGGAAGTAAATTCGGGGGACAGAGGCGAGAAATCCGCTCGGTGGAGAGCGACGCGTGTACGAGCTGAGCTCGGCGAGCTTCTAAAATATTTGAGTCGCCGGTTGTTGAACGTATACACCCGCACACACACACACACAGAATCGGGACAAAAGAGGGGCGAGGACTAGGAGGCAAAAGTACTCGGAGTGCTCTCACGTGAGACAACAAGGTTGACGGAACGCGCGTGCATTTACGTGCAGAGTTGCTCGAGCGAACACGAGTACGACAGAGACACGAGGATGCAGAGGAGAAAGAAGGGTTTCACGCGGTGGGAGAGATTAACGAGTACAAGGGATAATTGCCGGGACACGCAAAACGCCGAGCCACTCGACTCGATCTTCAGAACGTGGAAAGAGAAAGAAAGGTAGCAGGGTGAAGCAAGGCGAGACTGAAGAGGGGTGAAAGAGTTGGAGATGGTAGGCCGTGGCTACGCAACAGACAGGGAAGCGTTACGGAAGAAACGGAACCTGGTAGGGGAATAGAAAGGTCGTTACGCTGTGGAGAAGCGGTGACAATGCCTCGACTTTAAATCTAGACGAAGAGAAATACTTGGAGGGAGAAGCAGAAACACCGGTTGAAAGAAGATGAGGCAGGAGAGGGTAGGAAAACGCGGAGGAGGGTAAGATCGACGAGAGGAAACCGAGGGAAAAGAAAACTCGGGCCGTATATTCGTCTATCTATCCGTACGTTCGCCATCACCGTCGTCTGTGTTTTGTAAAATTCAAGGAGTTGCTCGCAAGGGGATGACACGACTATCGAGGATGGGAAAATGAAAAGAGAGGACAGAGGTTCTTTCGCCGGTCGAATACGCAGCAAAAGATCTTTATATTCCAAGCGTCGCTTTAAATTTTACGTTAATTACGCGAACACCGGTTTGCCGAGCGATCTCCTTTCTTCTCTGCTAAAAACTCTGTCAAAAACGTCACGACACTCGAGTTGAGAAAGGTATGAACCATCAGAGCGATGAAGTTGTCACGAACCCCGTAACGGCGAGCCTCAACTTGTAGTTTCTGTGTTTCAATTTGCCCTGTTACATGCACGTAACGCCGATGGCGGTAGCTGACTCAACTGGCGTAAGCGCGGCATGGCTAAACTAGCTCTGAAAACGGATTGCCATCCACGAGAATTCCTCGTGCAAGCGATGAAGGAAAGCATTACAAACATCCTATCCTCCGTGTTACCAGCTCGATAATCCCCCAACTAGTGGCCTCGATCGCCAACTACACAACTTAGGCGAGTTCTCGTGACCTTCGACTAACCTGCACTGATGACACGACTTTGATAATAATTACTCGATGATTCTCGTACTTAGCAACTTGGGTACGCGTGCCACGATCTTCTATCGACAGAATTTACAACTTTGTTATTCGTCGAGTAATCGGATATGCGCGTACGTACGATTCGTACGAATCGACAAGGAAGAATTAGAATTAGAGGGAGGAAGGAAGAATTAGAGAGCAGACCGATGGCCAATCACTGTTCCAGCGAGTTTAACTATTCGCTTTAGGACAGGCCTGTGTACGTTGAAGTGAGAGGAGACGGGGGCAATACGTGTAAACATCGGTCTGAATACCAGAGCCGGCCGGTAAATAGATACGAAGCTCTAACACAGAGAGGTGGCGTGTGGCACAAGCGCATTTGCTCGTAGGAGATATACATAAACGGGAATGGCGAACCCTCGCGTCCTCGAGCGTTTCGATAAGTGTATCGTGGGATGCGCGCGCGAACAAACGGTCCACGCGTGCATAAGTAGACACGCGCCTATATGGATATGGCGCACACATTGTCGGTTGGTCGGTATATGCGTGGCCACGTTTCGCTTAGGGAGAATAGCGATCGTGGTCCTCGAGCGGTAAATCAGGGATTTCGGATGGTACGTGCACGTCCTGGAACGTGGCCGATCGCTACTCGTGTCTCCGAACCAATCCCTATTACAATTTTCGCTCGATCCGAATACGCGTGTTCGTTTGTAAGACGTATCGATATCGCCTATCGTCGAAACGTTAATCAGCTTGTACGTTCGCAAACGCGTTCTTTCCCTGTTTGATCCTGAGATTTCTTTCGAACAATCGCTTAAAAAAAAAAAAGAAGAAGAAAAAAAGGAAGAAGAGAAAGAAGGCGCGCGAAAAGAAGGGACGTGGTGAATTCGAAGAGAGACGAGAACGCTTGTACAACGCAATTAAAAATGCAAAGGTCGCTTAATTCTAGGCACACCGGGAATTGCGGTATTATTCTCAGGAGTGGGCGAGTGGCTGTTTCTCTTTTGCCAACTTTCCGTAAATAAACTCGCATGGAGAAATAGGTAAACTTCGGAGGTAGGACGAAAAACAACTCCTCCCTCCGGAAATGAGTCACGGGACCGGAGGAGCGAGACCCTTTACTCGAGATGCGTGAAATTCGTAGTAAGGTTTTGTGGCTTCACTCCCCACAACTCGAGGGACGATGAAGTTAAACGGAAGCGGAGGCGACGTATAAACGAACGAAATCAAATCTAGGCCAGGCTTTCGGTGTCTCACCTGCACCGTGTGCCGCCTCTGAGGTGGCACATGTACGTGAAAAGAGGTTGGTCGCGGAACGATTTCATCGTAATTACTCGAGAAAAGCGATGGAAGCTCGTTGTTCGACGAAGCGTACGCGAAAACAATTAACGCGATCCATGTTAATTTGCAACCTCGACTCGGTATCTTCCAACGAAACCTTTAATTGGACGCGGCAAATAAATAAGAAGGTCGGTCGCGGGTTGGTTACTTTTCAGGGAAAGAGCCCAGAGGGAATCGAGAGCAACGCGAATCTGGCCGTTTCAATTTCAACGAGTTCGCCTGAACAAATATTCTTAGATAAAGAGAGCTCCGAGCTGTCTGCACGAACGAGCCTGAATGCCTAATGGCGCCGGAGTATCCGAATAACTATCTGCCTTCCCCTTTGCGAGGCTGGCTGCGTGTAAGCTTATACATCGAATCGCGGACTGGGATCTGCGCGACACCGAAATCCAATATCGAACCGCTTTCTGTCCGCCACCAACCGTTGAAATAACACAGATTGTCACCCGCTTAACCTCGTTCGTCTTTTTCTAATACGACCTCCGCTTTTAACTATCCGTCTTTTTTCTTTTCTATATAGACGTTTCTATCGTCGTTTTATTCAGATACGTGGAAATAATTAGCAGAAATGAATTTTATATCGAAAGAACGTATATCGTACGAAATAGAGTCAGAGACGACAAGTAATATCGAATATAAGTAATCGAAAGAATATCGCGCCGTAAGATGGATCAAAGTGATTTCGATTCGAGAGTCAATGATTTTCGACGTAGAGCGACGTCTGCATCGTAGACGCGCTTTCGGATTTTTCTCAAGATTTCCGTCGCCGTGAAAACCGACGAGGTTACGATTGAGAGATACGACTATACTTTGGAAAGTTGGATGGAAAATAATTTCAGGAAGACAGGGGCTCAAAGCTGAACACGCTGTCGTCGAAAAATAAAGTGGCGGAGAGCGTGAAGCTAGGTAGCTTCGTTCGGTTCGCCTCGGTTTCAAGAAAATCAAATTTTCGCGGCAATGTGCGAAATCGATAAACGAATTCTACGACGAGTTTAACAGGAAACTGGGTCGATCGTGTCTACAGTCCCATGACGCTTTTCGACTCCTATTAATTCAATATTTCATCGACGGATCTTGCGTATTTAAATTCGAAGTTGTTTAATTATTTCGCGGTCTTATCCACTGTCACCTCCTTGTCATCGCGCGTCAATCGTTCGATCGGCGCGTTTTCCGCCACGGATTCTCTCCCCCTTTAGCCTAACGAACGCCACCTGCGGGAAATTCCTCCATCCATTTCTACGGAGAATTTAGTCGAGAAAGTGGAGAGAATTTCGTCGGATGGCATTCACGGTATGAGTTTCACGAAATTTTCAACTGTATATGAAAATTTCGCTGGAAACGGACAACGGGGAAAATGAAATAAGAATGGGATGGGGATGAAGCGATGGATGAGAAGGAAAGGACGAAAAGGAAAAAAAAAAAAGAGACGGAGAATGGAAGATCGAGCGGGATCTGCGAAAGATTTAGCCAGTGGATACACGTGTAATAAATTGGAATCGTATTCGCATGAAATTATGACGGACGGTTTGTAAAAAGTGTTTAGCTGTTCTATAAAAGCCGTAAAATTTGCCAACGTTTTAATAAATTTCCCGTATTACATTCGAGGCGAAAAGTTACGGGTGCATTCATCGATTATGGAAACTTCATCTGTATATTCACGGGATGGTAAGACTAGACTCGCATATAAAATAGGTGATTTATCTTTAGCTCGGTTTTCTAACGAGTTGCACGATCTCGTCTTAAGGTAGACGTTGGATGGTGAAACTTTGAGCAAACTTGCGGTATTTATTTATCGATTATTTTCTCTTCTACCGGGTATACGCGTAATTCCATTATATTATTCCAACGTGAAAGATTTCTTTTGCGATTTACTCGGAGATGGAACTCCGTGTTCCTCTTGTCTCCATCCAAGAGAACGATAATTCATCGAATCATTGTTTCACGCTGGCGAAAGATAAATATTTTCCATCGGTCGAGCCTGTCCGTTCGATGGTCGGGCATTTCGTAATAAAGTCGGAACAGTAGCCGGTAGATTCTTCGGCTATTGTGAGCAACGTCTTTGCGGAATTCATGTCCTTTTGAAACTCTCTCAAAGAAGCCACGTTGGATGCCTTTCACGAACAAGGCGTATTAATTTTGTCGCGACTCGAGAGTCATAGTCGGAGACTCGCAGTTCGAGAAAAGGGAACGAGATCACTGGCGGGATTATTATTTGCGAAAGAAAGGAACCTTTCCTAGCGTCGCTCTTTCATCGGAGGGTAATTTTTATCCTTCTGAAACGGTATACCTCTCGAAACGAGGCTATCTTCGACACTATCCGAAAAACTATTCACCGTTGCGAACAAAGGAATTTTCTACGATCGTCGTTCTATACGATCCCGCTATAACTATACGTGTACATTATAATAGTCACGGTAACAATTGCCCTTTCTATGAATTATACCGAGACTTCTCAGAGTTAATATCGGACAAAGCAGGCCAAATAATCGAACGATTTCGGCGAATAACAAATAAGAACTTCGGGAAAATTCCGTGGGATAACGAGATCGAAAGAATATAGGCGGATAAAGAATCTTAAATTTCGGAGACGGCAAAGACGGCTGACGGTTCCCTGACTTTTTCTAATCGCATTGAAACGCCGCTCGATCGCACTTAATCCGCGATTAAACTCCGCTTCAGGCGCCATTAAGCCGGAACCAAAGGACACCGGAATCCGGTATTGGGATATCCGTGAGATAGACGCACGATCGATTCTCCGTTTAAGCCGGGCCTTGACTCTTCGACCATTCACCGATCGTCCTCGATGCGAGTGGTGCTGTGGCGTTCCGGTGCTTCGGTGCTTCGATGCTTCTACGCTCATGCTCGTGCTTCTGCTGCTGCTCGTGCTCAGACTAAACGCGGGCTTTACCACTGTCAGTCCGTCGCGCTTCTCTCTACACACGGTTTGTAACCTAACGTATCGTAGATTCCACGGATCTCACGATACACGAGATGTCCACGCCAAACAGATCCTGGATCAGATGAAAACTGATCTACGAGAGGCACCGTGGGGAGAAGAGAAATTTTATTGAGAACAGAGATATACGGGATCCATGACGATCTCCGGAAATAGAGAAAAAAAACCGGACGTTGTTCGCTTTTATCTTCCCATTCTATTTCTCTTCCGTCTCTTCCACGTAGTTGTAACTATCTATGTCGGCTGGAGTTGACGCTCGATCAGTTTCCAAGTTCCATCGCCCGAAACTGGGCCAACTTGATTCGAACGGAATTAAAGCGAACCAGAGTTTTCAATAAACGATTGTATCCAGCGCGACTAACCGCTGCAACTAGCGTGCCAACCTGAAAGGGTTAGGCTCAAACTCGTTAATTCAATGCCACGGTTTTTCCCGCTGCCGAGCACCTACGGCTTGCGTCAGATTTTATAATTTCGCTACCTCGTCGTTGCCGCCATCAACCACGTAATTTCCATGAAACATAATTAACGCGAAGAGTCGACGTAGCGACGTAAAACGAGAAGCGCGCGTCCGACGTTCTTTGTATTCTTTTTTGATTCGGTGAGCCGCGCCATTATCGTTTCGTTCACTAACGTCGATTGTTCGACGAGAATAGAAGAAAAAGTGATAACTCTAACGGGAATTCGCGTACGCAATGTTCATCGGCGGAAGAAAACGACAGGGAACAAAATTAGTAGAAGATACGCGTTGGTGAGACACGTTCGCAAGCGCTTTCGGGGAATATCGTGGACCCGCAACCGCGCAACAGCGGCAGGCGCCATGGGTACAATGAAATTCGAGGAATGAAACACGAGGAAGCTTCATATTCAGCTCGGTCGGCTAGTCGGTCGTTCTCGGTTGGTTTACGAGCTCAGCGACGCATTAATTCCTTTCGTCGACGGTTTTGGGCCGATCCACTTGGTAACCAGGACAAGCTCACCTAAGACAAGTTCTCGACCTTAGCTGATCAGGCGTGGCCGGGATCGCGTGCTCGTCAAAAGGCTATACGATATTACGCGAAGTGTAAAAACACGTTACAGATCCTTATACATAGCTAGCGTTCTAGCGAACCGGTTTATTTCTCGCACAATTGTTTCGCTATTTTCCTCTCGAGCCCTCCGTTTCGCGTCGAATACGAGGAAATAAAATTTATCGAAACACGATCAGTCTGCCAGCTGTAGAGATAAAGTAGAAACGCGTAATGCTGTTTCATTGCCTGGCTGAACGAAACTACGTAGTCTCTTTACATTGTAAATAGATTATGTACATAAACTGTAGAATATACGGATTTCCCTCGTATTTTTGCCAGCAATTATCGTGCTATTTGATTTCTCGCCAACGTTTGTAGGCAGCGGACGCAATGTACCGTCAAATATTACCGGGATACGTTACACCAGCGTCAAAACGTTTACGCGTCAGCGTAAAAAGTTTCGACGATGAATAAAACTCGCGCATTGGGGAAAAACCAAACGATTCGTGCGTTGTACGCGTAATGTAAAGCTAGCGAGATTCGAGAATTCTTAACGGCGAGTTACGAAGAAAAGAAAACGAGGAAAAAATTCGACGAAACGGCCGATAACCGATCGCCAGCCTCGATCCGAGAAGCGAGAAAATCGCGCCGCAAGAATCGATCGATCGTGACTTCGGTAATCCGGGCACGTGCATTCAAGGAAGTGGAGAAGAGAGAGAGAGAGAGAGAGAGAGAGAAAAGAAACGATCTAACGAGTATCGTTCGTTTCTCGTCGTATCGATGATTTTTTACTTCTACGTGAGTTCGTACAGAGAAAAAGAAAGACGATGAAGCAGCGGGGTGTTAATATCGGTGATGGCAGCGATCTAGTTGAAATTATAAACGATCGCCAAGAGAGGTTAATAACAGTGGTTATAATTCTCGCGTGCCGGCTCTTACGGCGTAATTAAAGTCATAATAGCCGATCGAGTCGATAATGGGCGAACGAGAGGAGGCATCATAAGAGTTGACGACAGCGAGTTGGTTCAATGGAATTCGTTATACTCGAGCGATCCTCCTCCTTTTTTCTCGCTAGAAATATTAATTCTTTCCGATCGAGGAACTCCACCTTTCGATTCGTCCATTTCGTCTCATCGAAGAGATCCCAGCCAGAGCGATTTCGCGGCATTTCAATTACAAATCAAGCGTTTGGATCGTTCCGATGGAGGCTGCGAGAGCCCGATCCATTGCTGTGATAGTAAGGGTACTGGCGAGGGGATGAATTTTTAAAAAGCTCCAGGGAAACGGGCGAGTTATTTGAAAGTTTTGGGGACGTCGAGCAGAAAAGTTTTCAAAGGGTGGAGACGGAGAAGAAAAGGGAGCGCGGCTATGGGGAGGATTAGGTGAAAAAAGGGAAGAACGAAGAAGAAAAAGAAGGTTGTGCGCGCGGTAGGCTGTGACGACCACACCGGACGCAAGAATAACGCGAGCGACGAAATTGTACCAGCTGTCCGCGACATTTCTGGTTTCGAGAATACACCGGTTATATACATATATCGAGTCGTTTATCGCGAGGAAACTAGAGCGAAAAAAAGTTTTCCGCCAACGCGGCCAGTTTTCACGATAAATCGTGCTTATGAGATTCAAATGGCGAAACGAACTCGCATTTCCCTCTCTTCCTTCCTGCCGTCTTCGCCGAACTGCCTTGTTACGCGCTATGGAGCTTCGGTCGCACCATTTACTTTAATAATTAATCGAAAATTATCGGCAACGGACTAGTGAAACTTGTTCAAACGATGCGCCACGACGGAGGAGAGGAGTCTCTCGAGCGAAAAGTGCGACAACGACACGACAATGGAAGACAAAGGGCGAACAGCGTCGGAGGAAAAGGGACGGAAGGTGGATAACGGGATGGGGAGAGGGTGGAGGGCGGAGAAAAGAAAAGAAAAATCGTCTCCTTTTCTCCGGGGTAAAATTCGAGAACGCGAAAGAGCGTGTCGGGATGGTCGCCGTCGTTTCCTGCCACTTGGTGTATCCGTGCGAGCGAGTTCTTGAACGTTGTTGTACTGTATCGCGTTGGTACTGGTAGAGCTTGTATATCCAAAGGGACTACTCTCGAACGTTGAGGTATCCAATGTATCATCGCGCTAACAATACGAAAGAGAGGGATGGAGAAAGAGAGAGGAAGAACGGGTAAGTGATAGGGGGGATGGGTAGGGGAAATGTCGGGGGTAGGCGCGAGAGGAGGCAGCCGTCCGTGTTACGGGATGGGTTCCACACCCACCATTTTGTTCGGAAGGTTATTTATTACTTATTGAAGCGGTCTTGTAATTTCCTCGCGTGATATACTACTAGCGGAAAAATAATATCGGCCGCGTATGCATTATGTATCTGCGGACGGAGTTCTCTCGATTCGTACGGCACGAACGACGCCGATCGTGCTCGATTTCGGTCGAGCTATCTTTGAACGCAGCTGCAAACAGGGAAACGTCTGCTCGTTTGGTCGTTTCGAGACGGAAGTCACGGGACAGTATGCATGTCGCGGCTTTGGGTTGTATTTAATGCACTGAATAATGGCAACCTCCGTTCAATTATTCAGCTGGACAAGTTTGCTAGGGATTCAGTCGTACCTTGACGTTTCACCTTCGCTACCTCATCGAACTTCTGCAACAGCCTTCGATTGCGTAGATTTCGTAGAACCAACGGGACACGATTGCCGCGAACAACAGAATAGAAATATTCGAAGAAATCTGCACAAAGAGAAGCGTTACGATTGGATACAAACCACAATCGGACTGACGCATCCTCGACATATGGCGGGATCGATAAATGATGAGAAGGGAAAGACAAAGTGGACGATAGTACGAATCGATGAATATTTCACTTTCTCGTACGGTTGAATCGACTGCACGCGTTTGCGTCGAATCTAAAACGCCACGTCGCATCGCGTCGTGCTTTTACGTTACCGTATCGATATTTCTCGATGTATGATTGACAAATTATATTTCTCTGTCACAAAGGGTAATGTTCAAGCGGATAATGTCGAATAGAAGTCTGGCTCGTTTTACCCGGAAACTAACCGCGATAGGAAACAAGATGATTGGCTATTTTTCCCGCGACAAAGGTCATGTCTTGTTAACCTTTCCAAGCTTGACCTATACGAGGGAATACTTAAAAAATGTATCAAGATCGTTTTCTCTATCGTTCGTTCTTTTAGATATTCCTGTGTTTTACTCTGGTTCAAATTACGAGACTTTAAATTACTATGTTGTCGCGATATTTGCCCGCCGCTATAGCGGAATGGAAAACACGGAAATCCTATCGCCGCTCGGCCGTAACTCCTCAACGCTTCGACGCGTTGTTCGCGACCGAAACAATACGAATGAAAACCAGGCGTCGATCTGCCGGTCAAAGAAGAGACACTCGATATACTTTTTCCAGGTAATTTTTGTTACGTCCAGTGACAAATCTTTGCAATTAATGCGTACACCGGAAAACGGGTGTTTCTCCGATGAACGAAACGTTCGTTACCCAAATTGGACGATCGATCGATCGGTTGGTCGCGTGGCTCGGCGTTCGCCGATTAGACGCGTTTCGTATTAAAATCCGTATTAAAATCCAAATTAAAATTGCGACCCGCGTACGAAAAATGTCGAGCTGTCGCGAGCGAATATGTTTGAAATATCGGTTATCTGGGGTCAATAACATTGCCAAAATCAAATATAGCGTACCGTCGCGCAAGGATATACCGCATTGCTAGCCAGGATGACAGGAGCGAATAGAAACGTTCACAGTGTCGCGCACACGTACTCGAGCATGTGCATACTCTTGCGCAAGCATCGAGTATAGGATACCTTTCGGTAGAATTGACCCGGATATAATCGGACGTTGGTAGTGCAGCAGCAGTGGCAGCAGCAGCCCTTCTCGAACCTGCTTCTCAACCGCTCGCCTCTGCTCTTCCGTTTCTCCGGCCCTTCCGGCACAATGAGCCAACCGACCGGTAGTAGCATCGGTGTCCAGTGTGTATCAACGTGGACTACGAACTGTGAACTGCCACCGGCCGGCAGGCTGTTGTGCGGTAAGTGGTACGAGCGCGAAACAGGTCAGCCGTAAGCGGCGAAATCCCAGTCTGTCGGAATAGTTGGTTGCCACCTTGCCGCGATGCGTCGTCGCCACGTTGCAACGGCGTGGACGTTGTTTGATGCCATCGGAAATCATATTTAGCTTGTCGCAATACTATTCAGATACGAGACGTCGTCTTATCGCCTGGCACTCGGATGGCAAAGATTTTAACGAGCATCGACAGAGATATTATTTGTTATCGATGAGCTGTCGGATCCGTAAACGACAAAACTTTTGCATTTCGATGCCGAGTGAAAAATCGATAAGAAGTTGCGAGTAAGAATAACGCGTGAACTTGGTCGGGACTTTCCTCCGCGACGAGACGTTCTAATAACGCGTGCTAAAGGGAAAATAAAAAGAACAGCCGGCCGATGTAACGAGAAAAGGCGAGTTAAAATATAACAAAGCGGCGAGAAACTCAAGAATAATTGAAGGGCCGACGCAAGCTGGGCGCGAAAGCGAACGTTATTAAATCCAGTCAGTCCGCCGCGCAGTGGAACGTAATTAAAAATCTAATTTCATCGCAGCGACTCCGAAC